>NC_059395.1:0-628333 GCF_905220565.1 Melitaea cinxia
AAACCAGCCGACCCAGCAACGAGATCTCCCAGGGACAGGGGACGCCTATACTGCCAGACACATCCATGCGGGCAAACCATCCTCGGACTATCCTGGTCGGCAGGGCACAAAACAGCAAAAAGTTGAGATGCCCACGTACGCGAGAGTGGCGGCCACACCCCGGTACTCCCTGGTGGTAGAATCCAAGGACCCCAGACACACTAGCGCGGAGGTCGTAAAGGAGATCAAGTCAACAGTTAACGTTATAGACCTGGGGATTGGTATAAGTCAGCTGCGGGGAACAAGGAACAAGAAGGTGGTCATCGGGTGCGAAAGTGAACCGGACCGTAAAATCTTAGGTACAGCCCTTAAAAAACACACGGATTCGCTGACGATCACCCAACCGAGGCCTAAAAACCCCCAACTGAGGCTGCACGGGGTAATCAACGACCTTTCTAACGAACAGATAGAGAAAGCGGTAATGAAACAAAACACAAAAGCCCTCCAGAACATCCCGGAGGACTCCAAAAAAGTCAGGGTCCTCAGGAGAACAAAGACGAGAAAGCCCGAAACCTGTGGGGTTATTCTGGAGGTGGACCCGCAAATATGGAAGACACTAGTAGATCAGAAAGTGAAGATTGGCTTCCAAAGTGTCATAGCCACAGACCAGTCCCCAGTAGTCCAATGTTTTAGGTGTCTGAAATTTGGACATCTAGCTCGCGATTGCGATGCGGAATCCACCTGCGGATACTGCGGTGAAAACCATGACACCCGCCAGTGCAGGAGGGATAACATCGAACCCAAATGTGGCAACTGCGTTGCGGCGCGAGGAACCTTCACAAATCACCCCGCATACAGTTCCGACTGCCCGGAGTGGCGCAAGTGGGACCGGATCGCCAGATCCTCCATAAATTACGACTGCTAAAGCACCGGGCCCACTTGCTATCACAATTGTCCAAGTGAATCTGGGAAGAGGATACGCAGCCACCAAGGAGGCCATCGCAGAGGCTGAGACCCGCAACACCTCGATCCTTCTGCTGCAGGAGCCATATGTCGGTGCGAAAGGATTCGTTACCTCTAACCACCGGGTTATTCAGTGGACAGGGGCCGACTCGACAAATCCTGTCAAGTCGGCCGCTGTGATATTGGACAAAAACATCGTTATCACAGAAGACCAATCCCATCAAAGCGGCAATGTCGTGGGGTTCAAGGTGTCTCTAAACAACTTCCGCGCAGGCATAGTAAACATCTACCTCGAGGGCGATAAAGACATCGAACCGCACCTCGACCGCATAGCTGCCATCTCTAATAACATCAATGAGGACAAACTCATACTGGCGGGAGACACCAACGCCAAGAGCATGTGGTGGGGATGCGATGAGGACGACGAGAGGGGAGCAGAGTTTGTGCAGCTACTCGCACAGCTTGAGCTACAGGTCCTCAATGTAGGAAACACTCCAACTTTTCACACATACCGGGGTACACGGCTCTACACTAGCATTGTGGATGTCACGGCCTGCTCCCCAGACCTCTTGCCGAGAATCACCGACTGGCGCGTCGACGAGGACTCCGCAGTGCTTACTGACCACCGTAAAAATCTAGACGCCGACCATACTTACATCCCAGACCCATCCACCAAAATATATAATACCAAAAAAGCAGACTGGCCTACTTTCCGAGCGGCCCTCGTCGACGCCCTAAATCGGCGCAATATAAACATTCAAACCATTCAAGCCACATCATCCACCGAACAAATCGAAAACCTGGCTCGTGAATATCAGGAGGCTATCACCGCGGCCTGCAAGGAAGCAATACCTCCTATTAAAAGGGAGAAGAAACAAAACAAGAACAAATGGTGGAACCCGGAACTGAATGAGATGAAAGTCAATATAAAACGCATTAAAAGGAGGATCAAACACGCAAACCCGGAGAGAAGAGTGGCACTAATAGAAGACCTAAGAACAAAAAAGACAACTTATAAGGAAAGCATAGAGGCAGCCATCACCCAAAGTTGGAAATCGTTCTGTACCAAACAGGAGCGCGAGTCCATGTGGGATGGAATTTTCAGGGTTATAAGACGCTCATCAAAAAGGGAAGGTGATAAATTACTCAGGTCTCCCACCGAACCCACCAAAACCCTGAACCCTGAATCCTCGGCCCTCCTGTTGGCGGAAACTTTCTTCCCGAGCGACGATATCGCCACCGACAACACTCAGCAGGCCCAGCTTAGAAAGCGCATTGGGGAGGAGATTGCAATTGACTGTACTCCAATGCCCTTCACCACCACAGAGCTCGAGGCAGTATGGGCAAAGATGAATCCAAAAAAGGCTCCAGGAGTGGACGGATTCACGTCGGACATTTGTGAGCAGGCCTTTAGAACTGAACCTGAAGTACTTTTAGCTATTTATAACAGGTGCCTCCAGAGGAGCGTCTTCCCACGAATATGGAAACGAGCTAGAATCAAGATAATCCCAAAGCCGGGGAAAGCAGACTATCAGACCCCGAAATCGTATAGACCCATAGGGTTGCTCCCGGTTTTGGGAAAGGCTCTTGAAAAGATGATGGCTACTAGAGTACTCTGGGAGTTGGGGCGCGACGGGCAAATTAGCCCAAGACAGTATGGATTCCTTCCACAGAGGAGCACCGAGGACGCCCTTTACGACGCTGTTGACCTCATCAAAAGTGGAATACAGGAGAAGCTCATCGTCGCAGTGGTCTCCCTAGACATCGAGGGAGCTTTCGATAACGCCTGGTGGCCTGCGATTCTATATGAACTAAAAAGTGCAAATATCGACAAAACACTGTATAACCTGGCAAAACATTACCTTTCAGGGAGAGCGATTGAGATCAACTATGCGGGGGCCACTGCGACGAAGGAAACGAACAGGGGGTGCATCCAGGGGTCGACCGCGGGACCACTACTGTGGAACCTGCTGCTGAACCCCTTGCTTAAAGCTATGGACGAATCTGACGTACACATCCAGGCCTTCGCAGATGACATATTGTTGGTCGCGAAGGGGCTAACAGGGGCCGAACTCGAAAATAAATTAAATCCAGCGTTAGAGTTCGTCACCACATGGGGCCAGCAAAATAAGTTAAAATTCTCAGCAGGCAAGACACAAGCTATCTTATTAACCAGAAAACTGAAGCACGAAATACCTAAAATTAAAATAAATGACACCGAGATCAACTTCACACCGGACATCAAAATATTGGGACTAACTATAGATAAAAACTTAAATTTTCTAAAACACATAGAGCAAACTACTGTCAAGGTTATTAACGTATATAAAGCAGTTAGCAGAACGGCGAGAGCCCAATGGGGCCTAAACCCGGAAATCATAAAAACTATCTATATAGCGGTAATTGAACCCATGATGCTGTACGGGTCTAATGTCTGGGGCATGAACGCCCACCGCAAGCAAATTAGAACCAGACTCGACAGAATCGCCAGACTTTTTGCCAACTTAATAAGCAAATCACACCGCACTTCCTCCTTAATGTCTGGCTGTATTCTGTCGGGAATTCTCCCCCTAGACCTTAGGGCCGTGGAGCAGAGGGAGCTCTATCTAGTAAAAAGGGGTAAGCCTCTGCCAACTCTCCCTGGTAGAGAGCTAGAAATGAGGGCGAGCCCATTCCATCTTCCACACCCCGCTCTCCGGGAGAAGTTTATGTTCAATGACATCAGTGGACGGGTCGAATTGGTTAAAGTGGACACACACGACACGCAAATCTACACCGACGGGAGCAAGCTTGAGGGCAAAGTGGGTGGCGCTGTGACATACTGGCAGGACGGCAGGGAAACGGGACATGCTAAGTTCTCGCTGCCGGACTACTGCAGCGTGTTCCAGGCGGAGATGGTGGCCATCTACAGAGCCCTCAAGCTCATGACAACAAAGAAGTCCCTAAAAACAGCAGCGGTGCTCAGCGATTCGAAGTCGGCACTGATGTGCCTGGCCGACCCGAACAGTCTGAACCCCATAGCCCAAAAAATTAGAGACAAGATTGCGGACCTCAAAGCCACCGGGGGACAAATAAGCTTATTTTGGGTCAAAGCACACGACACGATCCCTGGCAATGAGAGAGCGGACGAATTAGCCAAGGAAGCTGCAACAAAACTTAAAGCTAGACATGCATATGACCTGTTCCCGCTCTCTCATGCCAAAAGAAATCTGAGGGACGCGACAGTCCAAGAATGGCAGAAAAGATACGAGGAAGCCGCCGCGGGCGGAACAACAAGGATGTTTTTCCCTGATGTAAGAGTGGCCCACAAAATAATCAAAAAGATCAGAATGGACAACTGCATGGCCCAACTATTCACCGGCCACGGAGGATTTAGGTCTTACCTTCACAAAAGAAAAATTTGCAGCACCCCGTGTTGCGAATGCGACAATGAAACGGAAGAAACGGTGGAACACATCCTACTCGATTGCCCGAGGTTCAGTATATTAAGACACGATATAGGCAACGAAACAGATACCAACATAGAGAAGCACAATCTGCCCTCACTCATCGAGAATGACCGCCACAGGAACAAGTTTTTATCCTATGCAAGGAAAGTTGTTCAAAAAGCTGGTGTGGCAAACGGGGCGAACTACAATTAGTGGTATTAGAGGGAGTGCAACTGGCTGGGACCCGCGTGTGTTCCGAGTCCACAGTCGCACTGGCTTCCGCCTGTCGACCAAGGGCCCAGCCGGGACCCACCACCTCTGTCACTCCTTGACCTTGACCCTTCCCTTCCCAACTATTACATCATTACTAGGAAATTAATACAGAAAAACTTTATATTATTATTACTGAATTAGATGTATCTAACTTATACTAGATGTAGTCGAACTTTAGATAGGAAATTATTGTATTATAATGAAATTATGAAATTGTGAAAATTTTGAAATTATTAAATTACTAAACTATGAAATTATGTACTTATGAAATTATGAAATTATGAAATTATGAAATTATTAAATTATTAAATTATTAAATTATGAAATTATGAAATTATGAAATTGTAAATTATGAAATTATGGAATTTATCAAAATATTAAATTATGAAATTATGTAATCAGTAAGTTGTGAAATTATGAATTATTATATTAAATTTTAATTTTAATTTTAATTTTAATTTTTATTTCTATTAAATTGAAATGTATTGAATTCGAATTATATGTAGTCTAAATTAAATATGAAAATTATTATATTATTATTAGGAAATTACTATGCTAAGTTATCATAGTATTATTTTTGAATTGAAATGACTTAAATTAGATGTTGTCTAACTTAAGTTAGAAAACTATTATATTATTATTGGGAAATTATTATACTGAATTGTCATATTATTACTATTGAATTGAAACGTATTAAACTAGAATTATATGTAGACTAACTTAAGTTGGAAAATAATTATACTATTATTAGAAAATTATTATATTATTGTCATATTACTATTGTTGAATCAAAAAATTACTGGCACAAGCGTTGCGAAAGAAAATGGCAACGATAAAAAAAAAAAAAAAAAAAAAAAAAAAAAAAAAAAAAAAAAAAAAAAAAAAAAAAAAAAAAAAAAAAAAAAAAAAAAAAAAAACAAACCTAACCTAACCTAACCTAACCTAACCTAACCTAACCTAACCTAACCTAACCTAACCTAACCTAACCTAACCTAACCTAACCTAACCTAACCTAACCTAACCTAACCTAACCTAACCTAACCTAACCTAACCTAACCTAACCTAACCTAACCTAACCTAACCTAACCTAACCTAACCTAACCTAACCTAACCTAACCTAACCTAACCTAACCTAACCTAACCTAACCTAACCTAACCTAACCTAACCTAACCTAACCTAACCTAACCTAACCTAACCTAACCTAACCTAACCTAACCTAACCTAACCTAACCTAACCTAACCTAACCTAACCTAACCTAACCTAACCTAACCTAACCTAACCTAACCTAACCTAACCTAACCTAACCTAACCTAACCTAACCTAACCTAACCTAACCTAACCTAACCTAACCTAACCTAACCTAACCTAACCTAACCTAACCTAACCTAACCTAACCTAACCTAACCTAACCTAACCTAACCTAACCTAACCTAACCTAACCTAACCTAACCTAACCTAACCTAACCTAACCTAACCTAACCTAACCTAACCTAACCTAACCTAACCTAACCTAACCTAACCTAACCTAACCTAACCTAACCTAACCTAACCTAACCTAACCTAACCTAACCTAACCTAACCTAACCTAACCTAACCTAACCTAACCTAACCTAACCTAACCTAACCTAACCTAACCTAACCTAACCTAACCTAACCTAACCTAACCTAACCTAACCTAACCTAACCTAACCTAACCTAGTAGCGCCCCGCCCGCCACCGCGAACGGTCGATTTTGCACGTGCTCCGCGTATTTTTAATCTTTAAAAATCGATTTAAGTGGGTTTTTCGCATCGTAGAGCGAAGTGCTACGTATCAAAAGTTGCGTCTCGACGCGCCCCACCCGGTGGTGTAATTTGTTTCACCGAAAAATTCCGATAACTAGTGTAAAAAGTGGAAAAACAGTGTAAATTTACAAACACGTGCAAAAACCGCATAAAGATAACTTTGTGGAGATAATAACATTGTGATTTTTGGTTTGTTCTTGACGATCTATATATCAAAAGTTGTGTGGAGCTTAGTTCTAAATAGATAATTAAAGAGTTTAGTGTAAAACAATAGATTAAAAAAGTTATAAGTGAAAAACTACAAATTAGCCGCAACGAAAAAGTTGTAACGTGAACGCTGCGGAAAATAAAGCGACAACATATAAATTTTAATATACCACCTGAAAGGCCTTATTAAGACCTTTCATCTGACACCTGCTGTGGATTTTTCTCGCGCATGAGCGCGGAGTTATTGGCAAAAAACCAGGTGTCACGTTTCCACGTGCTCGCACTTCCCGAGGCGCTAGGGGGAAGTGTCATACATCGAACGACGCGGCGCATCGAGGCGGTTCCAACGGCGTTTACTGCTTTTCAAAAAGTTAAGTACATCCGAAGATATCCAATTTTGAATATTTCGTCACTTTTCAGTTAAGTTTTATTCTAAAAGTAAAGCGACGACCCCCCCAAAATTTTATTAAATTTTATTTGTCTCAATTAGGCCAACGTACGTACCAAATTTCAAAATTTTCTGATAAGTAGTTTTTAAGTTATAAATTTTTTAAGTTAAGGGTGAGCACGAGGGGGTGCTCCCCGCGGTTGGATCTCTTCGGAAGTTATTTCATAAGTTAGATATAAGTGTACATAGTAGCCCTAATTTTTTACAGAATTTTTATACCATTTTTTATAATTATAATATTAATTTTAGTGTAAAAATAGTAGTTTTTTCACCCCCAAAAATCGGGGGGTGGTTTTAAAATTTTATTTATAGCATAGTTTTATAGATCTTAGAAAGACCTTTTATTTGACCCCAAACACGGGGCATTTCGGGTAACGGGGGCCGAATTGGGAAACTTTGAATTTCTTGGCGGCCATATTGGTCGCCATTTTGAAAATTTTAAAACGGTCATAACTCCGTCAATTTCGATCGCATTGACTCGGGGTTTTCGACGGAGTCATAGTCAAGTTGAGACCTGTGTCTGGAGACACTGAGCGGCTCTGCGTAGAGTCAACCCCCCGATCCTGTTTTTTGGACCGGGAGAGGACGGAGCAGCCCGAGACCATAACGGAGAGCCGTCGCACGGGTTCCTGCGATCAGCGGTTCCCGAAATATCGAATTTCTATTTTTTAAAGAAGTAGTTCGGGCTTTCGGTGCCGATCAAGAAGGAAAATAGAAGATAAGATATCTCGGGAACCGCTGGTCGTAGAGCGACGCGGTTTTCTCCATTGACCGTCCCCTTTCAAGGGCTTCTTTTTCATCCTGGTCGCGAGACTCTACGTAGAGTCGCTTACAAAAGGTAGAGTTTTCTCAACTTTTTGATTAATTTAAGTTAGAATTAGTACAGCGTTAACATCTAGGCATACTTCCTCTCCTTTTTAAACATCCCTTGTCCTAAAAACACCCAAAATGGCGGATAAACCTCCCACCAACCCTTCTCGTAAACCTGCGGCAGGAAATTCGGCCGAACCGGGCCCTTCTGGCGCACAGGCGCCAAGATGCCCGGGGAAAGCTACACACGACCCCCAACGAAAGACCGGAGCGGCGGAGGCACCGCGAAGCCAGAAGACCAGCGCTAGGAGTCCGTCGAATGCCTCAGCTAAATCCAAAGGGTCCCTCAGGGAAAAAGTGCTGAGGAAGGCCTCCAGACAGGTCACTCTCTCTGAGAGCGAGCTCCTCAGGTCTCCCGACGTGAACATATTAGATCACGACCCCCTCCTGGAGACATTCGATCTGCCCGGCACCATAGGGAGCACGGTCACCGACACCGAAGACCGTTTGTCGGAGGCATCGGACACCTCGCACTGCAGCCGGGATAGCTTGCTGCCCTCCCACATACGGGGCCACGGGGCCCATATGGACGAAGCCACGCGATACGCCACCGAGCTGCTCCAGAGGGGCAAAACCGCGCTGGAGGAGGCAGGGAATATGCGGAGGGAAAACAAGGCCACCGCCACGGAGTGCCTCCAATCACTCTACGAGACTGTGCTGGCCCTGTCTGACTCCAGGTCGCGCCACAAGTGCAGCCTGGAAAAGGAAAGGAGCAGACATGCCCATGAACTGATACGGGCCGAAAGGGCGCACGCCGCTGAAATGGCAGCGATGAGGAAGACGCTGGCCGAGCAACTGGCCAAAGCCACGGAGGACCTTGAGCGGAACCAGACGGCTATAGACCAGGTCCAGAAGTGGCTTAACTACGAGACCGCTGGTCCTTTCCAGGACATTCACGAGGCCGCCAAAGCCATCGGGCGGCTCGAGAGGGTCTTAGAGGAGGGACGACAGGGCGAGCCAGACCTAAGGGCGGATTTGGCGAAAGAGGAAAAGATCAAGAACATCAGGGTCGAAATCCAAAAACTTCACACCACGATGAACTCGGTGTCGAATCAGATTGACTGCCTTAGGCGCACCATCGAGATAACATCTCCTAAAAACAGACCGCACCCCGCCAGAGCTGACGACCAACTCACGCGTATAGAGGAAGCCCTGGACACAAGAATCGATACCATCCTGAGAGAGTTAGACTCCTTAAAGAAGGCGGTCCAGGAAGGCGGAGGACCATCGTCCGCGCAGACCTCCACCCACGGCGCGATTTTGGACCTGGAGCCTGTCAAGGCGGAAATAAGAGCCGGTATAAGCAAGATAGACTCCAGCGTTAACCAGATACTGGAGCCGTGCCTGATGGCCGGGGCTGGTGTGGAGGAGGCCAGAAAGGAAATCCGTAAATCTGTGGATATGGTGGCGGAAATGGCTGCACCAATACGTATGGCAGTCGAGAATTTAGCTCACGACCTAACATCGTCAGACCGGCTGACCCAGCAAAGAGAACTCCCAGGTACAGAGGACGCCCACGCCGCTGGACAAACATATGCGGGCAAACCATCCTTGGACTTTCCTGGTCGACGTGGCGCAAAACAACAACTAGTCGAGGTACCCACGTACGCGAGGGTGGCGGCCACACCCCGCTACTCTTTGGTGGTCGAGTCCAAGGATCCCAGGCACACTAGCGCGGAAGTCGCCAAGGAAATTAAGTCTACGGTTAACGTTATAGATCTTGGAATAGGGATAAGTCAGATGCGGGGAACAAGGAACAGGAAGGTGGTCATTGGATGCGATAGTGAACCTGACCGGAAAGTTTTGGGGACCGCACTTAGAAAGCACACGGATTCGCTGACAGTCACCCAGCCGAAACCTAAAAACCCCCAGCTGAGGCTGCACGGGGTAATCAATGACCTATCTAATGACCAAATTGAGAAAGCGGTAATCAAACAAAATTCAAAAGCCCTCCAGAACATCCCGGAGGGAGCGAAAAAAGTCAAGGTCCTCAGAAGAACAAGGACGAGAAAGCCCGAAACCTGTGGGGTTATTCTAGAAGTGGATCCGCAAGTTTGGAAGATACTCGTAGATCAAAGAGTAAAAATCGGTTTCCAAAGCGTCATAGCCACAGACCAGTCCCCGGTAGTCCAATGTTTTAGGTGCTTGAAATTTGGACACCTGGCCCGCGATTGCGACGCGGAACCCACCTGTGGATACTGCGGTCAAAAGCACGACACCCGCCAGTGTAAGAGGGATACCAGCGAACCCACATGTGGCAACTGCGTTGCGGCGCGGGGAACTGCCACGAACCACCCCGCATACAGTTCTGACTGCCCGGAATGGCGCAAGTGGGACCGGATAGCAAGATCCTCCGTAAATTACGACTGCTAAAGCACTGGGCCCACTTGCTATCACAATTGTCCAAGTTAATTTAGGAAGAGGATACGCAGCCACCAAGGAGGCCATCGCAGAGGCCGAGACCCGCAACACCTCGATCCTTCTGCTGCAGGAGCCATATGTCGGCGCGAAAGGATTCGTTACCTCTAATCACCGGGTTATTCAGTGGACAGGGGCCGACTCGACAAATCCGGTCAAGTCGGCCGCTGTGATATTGGACGAAAACATCGTTATTACAGAAGACCAATCTCATCAAAGCGGCAACGTCGTAGGCTTCAAGATGTCCCTAAACAACTTCCGCGCTGGCATAGTAAACATCTACCTCGAGGGCGATAAGGACATCGGACCGCACCTCGACCACATTGCTGCCATCTGTAACAACATTAATGAGGACAAACTCATACTGGCGGGAGACACCAACGCCAAAAGCATGTGGTGGGGATGCGAAGAGGACGACGAAAGAGGGGCGGACTTTGTGCAGCTACTCGCACAGTTAGACCTACATGTGCTCAATGCTGGTAATACCCCAACTTTTCACACATACCGGGGAACAAGACTCTACACCAGCATAGTGGATGTCACGGCCTGCTCCCCCGACCTCCTGCCGATAATCACCGACTGGCGTGTCGACGAGGACTCTGCAGTGCTTACTGACCATCGTAAAATAGTGTACACTATAAATCTAGACGCCGACCATACTTACATCCCGGACCCTTCCACAAAAATATATAATACCAAAAAAGCAAACTGGCCTGCTTTCCGCGCGACCCTCGTCGACGCCCTAAATCGGCGCAATATAAACATTCATACCGTCCAAGCCACATCATCGGCCGAACAAATCGAAGATCTGGTCTGTGAATATCAGGAGGCGATCGCTGCGGCCTGTAATGAAGCAATACCTCCTATTAACAGGGAGAAGAAACCAAACAGGAACCTATGGTGGAACCAGGAACTTGATGCGATCAAAGTAAATATAAAACGTATTAAGAGGAGGATTAAACACGCAAACCCCGCAAGGAGGACAGCACTAATAGAGGACTTAAAGCTTAAAAAGAAGATCTATAAGGAGAGCATAGAAGCAGCCATCACTCACAGCTGGAAATCGTTCTGTACCAAGCAGGAGCGCGAGTCCATGTGGGATGGAATTTTCAGGGTCATAAGACGCTCATCAAAAAGGGAGGGCGATAAACTACTTAGGTCTCCCACCGATCCCACCAAAACCCTGAACCCTGAGTCGTCGGCCCTCCTGTTGGCAGAAACTTTCTTCCCGAGCGACGATATCGGCACTGACAATACTCAACAGGCCCAGTTGAGGAAACACATTGCGGAGGAAATTGCTGCGGACTGTACTCCGGTACCTTTTACCAGCATGGAGCTGGAAACAGTCTGGGCTAAAATGAACCCAAAAAAGGCTCCAGGAGTGGACGGATTCACGTCGGACATTTGCGAGCAGGCCTTTAGAACTGAACCTGAAGTACTTTTAGCTATTTATAACAGGTGCCTCCAGAGGAGCGTCTTCCCGCGTATATGGAAACGAGCTAGAATCAAGATAATCCCAAAGCCGGGGAAAGCAGACTATCAGACCCCGAAGTCGTATAGACCCATTGGGTTGCTCCCGGTTTTGGGAAAGGCTCTTGAAAAGATGATGGCTACTAGAGTACTCTGGGAGTTGGGGCGTGACGGGCAAATTAGCCCAAGACAGTATGGATTCCTTCCACAGAGGAGCACCGAGGACGCCCTTTACGATGCCGTTGACCTCATCAAAAGGGGAATTCAGGATAAGCTCATCGTCGCAGTGGTCTCCCTAGACATCGAGGGAGCTTTCGATAACGCCTGGTGGCCTGCGATTCTATATGAACTAAAAAGAGCAAACATCGACAAAGCACTGTATAACCTGGCAAAACATTACCTTTCAGGGAGAGCGATTGAGATCAACTATGCGGGGGCCACTGCGACGAAGGAAACGAACAGGGGGTGCATCCAGGGGTCGACCGCGGGACCACTACTGTGGAACCTGCTGCTGAACCCCTTGCTCAAAGCTATGGACGAATCTGACGTGCACATCCAGGCCTTCGCAGATGACATATTGTTGGTCGCGAAGGGGCACACAGGGGCCGAACTCGAAAATAAATTAAATCCAGCGTTAGAGTTCGTCACCACATGGGGCCAGCAAAATAAGTTAAAATTCTCAGCAGGCAAGACACAGGCTATCATATTGACCAGGAAACTAAAGTACGAGGAACCTAAAATCAAAATGAACAACACCGAGATAATCTTCACACCGGACCTCAAAATTCTGGGACTCACGATAGATAAAAACTTAAATTTTTTAAAACACATAGAACAAACAACTGCCAAGGTCGTCAATGTCTACAAAGCTGTAAGCAGAACGGCAAGAGCCCAATGGGGCCTAAACCCGGATATCATCAAAACTATATACACAGCGGTAATTGAACCTATGATGCTGTACGGATCTAATGTCTGGGGCATGAACGCCCACCGTAAACAAATAAGAACTAGACTCGACAGAATCGCCAGACTTTTTGCCAACTTAATAAGCAAATCACACCGCACTTCCTCCATAATGTCTGGCTGTATTCTGTCGGGAATTCTCCCCCTAGACCTTAGGGCCGTGGAGCAAAGAGAGCTCTATCTAGTAAAAAGGGGTAAGCCTCTGCCAACTCTCCCTGGTAGAGAGCTAGAAATGAGGACGAGCCCATTCCTACTTCCACATCCCGCTCTCCGGGAGAAGATCAAGTTCGCTGACATAAATGGACGGGCCGAATTGGAGAAGATAGACATACACGACACGCAAATCTACACCGACGGGAGCAAGCTTGAGGGCAAAGTGGGTGGCGCTGTGACATACTGGCAGGACGGCAGGGAAACGGGACATGCAAAGTTCTCGCTGCCGGACTACTGCAGTGTGTTCCAGGCGGAGATGGTGGCCATCTACAGAGCCCTCAAGCTCATGACAACAAAGAAGTCCCTAAAAACAGCAGCGGTGCTCAGCGATTCGAAGTCGGCACTAATGTGCCTGGCCGACCCGAACGGTCTGAACCCCATAGCCCAAAAAATTAGAGACAAGATTGCGTATCTTAAAGCCACCGGGGGACAAATAAGCTTATTTTGGGTCAAAGCACATGATACGATCCCTGGCAATGAGAGAGCGGACGAATTAGCGAAGGAGGCTGCAACAAAACTAAAAGGTAGACATGCATACGACCTGTTCCCGCTCTCTCACGCCAAAAGAAACCTTAGGGATTCAACAATCTTAGAATGGCAGACGAGATACGATGAAGCTGCCACGGGCGGAACAACTAAGATGTTCTTCCCCGACACAAGAAAGGCCCACAAAATAATTAAAAAGATTAAAATGGACAACTGCTTAGCCCAACTATTTACCGGACACGGAGGTTTCAGGTCGTACCTTTATAAAAGAAAAATCTGCAGCACCCCTTATTGTGTATGCGACGACCAAACCGAGGAAACGATAGAACATATCCTGTTTGACTGCCCGAGGTTCAGTAAATTAAGACATGATATAGAAAATGAGACGGACACCAACATAGAGAATCACAATCTGCCCATAATCATTGAGGATGATCGCCACAGGAAAAAGTTTTTATCCTATGCAAGGAAAGTCGTTCAGAAAGCTGGTGTGGCAAACGGGGCGAACTACAATTAGTGGTACTAGAGGGAGTGCTACTGGCTGGGACCCGCGTGAGTCCCGAGTCCACAGTCGCACTGGCTTCCGCCTGTCGACCAAGGGCCCAGCCGGGACCCACCACCTCTATCCCTCCCTAACCCTGACCCTTCCCTTCCCAATTATTACAGTATTACTAGGAAATTATTATAGGAAAACTTTATATCATTATTATTGAATTAGATGTATCTAACTTATACTAGATGTAGTCTAGGAAATTATTGTATTATAATGAAATTATGAAATTATGAAATCTTTGAAATTATGAAATTATGAAATTATTAAATTATGAAATTATGAACTTATGAAATTATGAAATTATGAAATTATGAAATTATGAAATTATGAAATTATGAAATTATGAAATTATGAAATTATGAAATTAGGAAATTATGAAATTATGAAATTATGAAATTATTAAATTACTAAATTATGAAATTATGAAATTGTAAATTATGAAATTATGAAATTATCAAATTATGAAATTATGTAATTAGTAAGTAAGTTGTGAAAATATGAATTATTATATTAAATTATAATTATATCATTATTAAATTGAAATGTATTGTATTCGAAATATATGTAGTCTAAATTAAATATTAAAATTATTATATTATTATAAGGAAATTACTATGCTAAGTTATCATAGTATTATTATTGAATTGAAATGTATCTGACTTAAATTAGATGTTGTCTAACTTAAGTTAGAAAAGTATTATGTTATTATTATAAAATTACTATATTAAATTGTGATATTATTACTATTGAATCGAAATGTATCAAAATAGAATTATATGTAGTCTAACTTAAGTTAGAAAACAATTATAGTATTATTAGAAAATTATTATACCACTGTCATATTACTAATGTTGAATTAAAAAATTACTGGCACAAGCGTTGCGAAAGAAAATGGCAACGATAAAAAGAAAAAAAAAAAAAAAAAAAAAAAAAAAAAAAAAAAAAAAAAAAAAAAAAAAAAAAAAACCTAACCTAACCTAACCTAACCTAACCTAACCTAACCTAACCTAACCTAACCTAACCTAACCTAACCTAACCTAACCTAACCTAACCTAACCTAACCTAACCTAACCTAACCTAACCTAACCTAACCTAACCTAACCTAACCTAACCTAACCTAACCTAACCTAACCTAACCTAACCTAACCTAACCTAACCTAACCTAACCTAACCTAACCTAACCTAACCTAACCTAACCTAACCTAACCTAACCTAACCTAACCTAACCTAACCTAACCTAACCTAACCTAACCTAACCTAACCTAACCTAACCTAACCTAACCTAACCTAACCTAACCTAACCTAACCTAACCTAACCTAACCTAACCTAACCTAACCTAACCTAACCTAACCTAACCTAACCTAACCTAACCTAACCTAACCTAACCTAACCTAACCTAACCTAACCTAACCTAACCTAACCTAACCTAACCTAACCTAACCTAACCTAACCTAACCTAACCTAACCTAACCTAACCTAACCTAACCTAACCTAACCTAACCTAACCTAACCTAACCTAACCTAACCTAACCTAACCTAACCTAACCTAACCTAACCTAACCTAACCTAACCTAACCTAACCTAACCTAACCTAACCTAACCTAACCTAACCTAACCTAACCTAACCTAACCTAACCTAACCTAACCTAACCTAACCTAACCTAACCTAACCTAACCTAACCTAACCTAACCTAACCTAACCTAACCTAACCTAACCTAACCTAACCTAACCTAACCTAACCTAACCTAACCTAACCTAACCTAACCTAACCTAACCTAACCTAACCTAACCTAACCTAACCTAACCTAACCTAACCTAACCTAACCTAACCTAACCTAACCTAACCTAACCTAACCTAACCTAACCTAACCTAACCTAACCTAACCTAACCTAACCTAACCTAACCTAACCTAACCTAACCTAACCTAACCTAACCTAACCTAACCTAACCTAACCTAACCTAACCTAACCTAACCTAACCTAACCTAACCTAACCTAACCTAACCTAACCTAACCTAACCTAACCTAACCTAACCTAACCTAACCTAACCTAACCTAACCTAACCTAACCTAACCTAACCTAACCTAACCGGCGAAGGAAAGGTACGAGACCGAGGTGAGGCACGCGCAGACGCGCAGCTGGGTCGCCTTCTGCGAACGCCAGGACGGGGAGTCTATGTGGGGAGGGATATACAGGGTCCTCGGCAGGACCTCCAGGAGGGACGTGGACCCACCGCTGGTGGTAAACAATATGGGGTTAGATGCCAGGGGCTCGGCCCGACTCCTGGCTGAGACCTTCTACCCGGAGGACTCCGAAGAGGATGACTCCGAAGAGCACCGCCGGGTGAGGGTCTTGGCCGGGCGGACCGACATCGAGACTTCTTCGGGCCAAACTGACCCTCTATTCACTCACACAGAACTGAAGTTGGCTAGTCGGTCGTTTGACCCGAAGAAGGCCCCAGGTGCGGACGGTTTTACTGCCGATATATGCCTGCACGCAATCCAATCGGACCCGGACCTCTTTTTGTGCCTCTTCAACAGGTGCCTCGAGCTCCGATATTTTCCTAGGCCCTGGAAGGAGGCGACGGTCATCTTTCTCCGGAAGCCCGGGAAGACTGATTATACAGCTCCAAAATCATATCGTCCAATCGGTCTCCTTCCGGTGCTTGGGAAGATATTGGAGAAAATGCTAGTCGCCAGGTTAAAATACCACCTGCTGCCCAAGCTAAGTACTCGCCAATTTGGCTTCATGCCCCAGCGGAGCACCGAGGACGCCCTCTATACCCTAGTTAAGTTCATTAGAAATAAATTAGAAGAAAAAAAGATCCTGGTTTTGATCTCGTTGGATATAGAGGGCGCCTTCGACAACGCTTGGTGGCCTAAAATAAAGGTAAGGTTGGCTGAGGAAAGGTGCCCCGAAAACATCAGGCGGCTCTTGGGCAGCTACCTGAGCGACAGACGTGCCAGAGTGAGGTACCTGGGGGAGGAGCACGTGAGGGACACCGGGAAAGGCTGCGTGCAGGGATCTATCGGCGGGCCGATATTGTGGAACCTGCTCCTGGATCCACTACTTCAGGAGTTGGAGGCCAAAGGCGAGTACGCGCAGGCGTTCGCCGACGATGTGGTGTTGGTGTTCGAGGGTGATACGGCCCTCGAGATCGAACGTCGGGCCAATGCCGTCCTCGAATGTGTGAGGGCGTGGGGAGCATCTAATAAGCTTCGGTTTGCGCCCCACAAGACAAACGCTATGGTTGTGACGCGCAAACTGAAGTATGACACCCCGCGTCTTCACATGGGCGGGGTCGACATTGTCCTGGCGAGCGAGATCAAGCTGCTGGGGGTCGTCATAGATCACAAACTCACCTTCAGCGCCCACGTCGCGAACGTCTGCAGGCGCGCGCTCGCCTTTTATCACCAGCTGGCCCGTGCGGCTAAGGCCAGCTGGGGTCTCCATCCTGAAGTAATCCGCACTATTTACAGGGCGGTGGTTGAGCCCGTGATTTTGTATGCGGCTGCCGTTTGGGCGCCGGCCGTGGACAAGCTCGGTGTTCGCAAGCAGCTGAACGTGGTCCAGCGGGGCTTCGCGCAGAAGCTTTGCAGGGCATACCGAACCACCTCTCTGAACTCCGCATTGTTGCTCGCTGGGATACTCCCCCTCGACCTCCGTGTCCGCGAAGCCGCGAATTTGTACGAGGCGAGACGGGGGGTCCCCCAGCGGGTGATAGGGGATCGAGAGGTGGAGCGGATGTCCTCGGCTCTGCGGTCTCCGCACCCCGCCTCTCATATCGACCTCGAGTTCAAGCGCCTGGCGGACCAAGAACAGTTTACCGCAAACAGCGAGCACGCCTTTAATATCTTCACGGACGGAAGCAAGATTGAGGGCAAAGTGGGCGCGGCGCTGTCCGTATGGGCTGGCGCCGCCGAAACCAAAACCCTCAAGCTTGCTTTGCCGTCTTATTGTACGGTCTACCAGGCGGAACTCTTGGCGATATGTCGGGCGGCACGGATGGCCGCGGACACCTTGGCTGGATCCGTCGGGATTTATTCCGACTCCTTGTCGGCACTGCTCACGCTGGAGAACCCGGTAGCCCCCCATCCCCTAGCCGTTGAAGCGCGGGGACACCTGCGAAGGGCTCTGCTCCGGGACAAACGTGTTAGTTTGTTCTGGATCAAAGCCCACGCAGGGCTGGAGGGCAATGAGCGTGCCGACCATCTGGCCAAGGAGGCTGCGCTGAAGTTTAAACGCGCTTTTGACTATGACAGCTGCCCGGTTTCATTCATCAGGCGGAGCATTCGCATGCAATCGCTTGATGAATGGAACCAGCGGTATCGAGCCGGCGAAACGGCTGGTGTCACCAGGGTGTTCTTCCCTGACGCGATAGCCGCGTACAAAATCACGAGCAAAATAGGGGTGGACTGGTTTGTCACCCAGGCGTTGACGGGGCATGGCGGATTCTCCGAATACTTGTACCGCTTCAAGTGTAAGGAGAGTCCGTCGTGCGTCTGCGACCCTGGGTGCTCCGAGTCCGTCCTCCACGTCCTCCTGGAGTGTCCTGCATTTGCCTACGAGAGGCTTAGATTAGAACACCAAACGGGTGTGCAAATGGTGGAAAGGAACCTGTGTGAAATAATTGCAAACAACACAACTAGAGATCTGTTCCTACAATATTGTGTAAAAATAGTTAAAGCAGTTAATATTAGAAATAAGAATCAGTAAAATTATGTTTTCTGGATATAATTGTATATTGTAGTATAACATAAGCAAATAAGATTTAAGTAGGAATAGTATAAGAATTAGAATAGCTTCCAATGTAAAATTAGTTGTAAATTTTCATTAGAAGTAATAATAACATGTAAGAGAATTTGTAAATAAAACCATTGTAACAAGATAAAATAGTAGTAAGAAAAGTAAATAAAATGTAAATAAAACTGTTGTACCCAAACCCCATTCATTTCCCCAAGAGTTCATAATTTTAAGTAATACAGAAATAGTAGGATAGATTAGATTAGATGGGAACCCACCCAGTGTGTGAATGAGGAATGAATGACAGAAAGAATTAGTATGCTGAATGAAAGTGCGAGAGGAATACTAGCGAGAACTGGAATGAATGAGTAGAGTAGGACAGTCTCACACCTATGTGTGGGGGTCTAGAATAAAAAAAAAAAAAAAAAAAAAAAAAAAAAAAAAAAAAAAAAAAAAAACCTAACCTAACCTAACCTAACCTAACCTAACCTAACCTAACCTAACCTAACCTAACCTAACCTAACCTAACCTAACCTAACCTAACCTAACCTAACCTAACCTAACCTAACCTAACCTAACCTAACCTAACCTAACCTAACCTAACCTAACCTAACCTAACCTAACCTAACCTAACCTAACCTAACCTAACCTAACCTAACCTAACCTAACCTAACCTAACCTAACCTAACCTAACCTAACCTAACCTAACCTAACCTAACCTAACCTAACCTAACCTAACCTAACCTAACCTAACCTAACCTAACCTAACCTAACCTAACCTAACCTAACCTAACCTAACCTAACCTAACCTAACCTAACCTAACCTAACCTAACCTAACCTAACCTAACCAAATCGGGGGTTGGTTTTAAAATTTTATTTTTAGTATATTTGTGTAGACCTTAAAAAGACCTTTAATTTGACACCAAACACGGGTCGTTTCGGGCAACGGGGGCCGAAATAAGTAATATTAAATTTCTTGGCGGCCATATTGGTCGCCATTTTGGAAAACTTTAAACGGTCATAACTCCGGTGATATTGATCACATTGACTCGGGGTTTTCGACGGAGTCACTGTCAGGTTGGGACCTGTGGCTGGAGATACTAAGTGGCTCTACGTAGAGTCAACCTCCCGATCCCGTTTCTCGTGGACGGAGCAGCTCGGGGCCAGCACGGAGAGCCGTCGCACGGGTTTCTGCGATCAGCGGTTCCCGAAATATCTAATTTCTGTTTTTTCAAGAAGTAGTTCGGGCCTTAGGTGCCGATAAAGAACGAAATTAGAAGATAGGATATCTCGGGAACCGCTGGTCGTAGAGCGACACGGTTTTCGGTGCTGACCTTCCCTCACCGAGGGCTACCAAATTAATCATATCCGACGACTCTACGTAGAGTCACTGACCAAAAAGTCGAGTTTTCTCGCTTTTTGTTAGTTTTTAAGTTAGATTAGATAGTTTTAGGACCCAGGCATATTTGCCTGATTTATACTAATATATAGGAACAGTCTCTAGCTTTTTTACAACCGCTATTGCGGTATTTATACACTTGACAAAATTTTAAAATTTAATTATACAAATTTATTTGACGCTGTTCCTTTTTAACTCTTAACGCGACCCCCACTAAAATGATGACTCCTAGGACCCCACCAAAACAACAAGAGGCGATTAATTCACCCGTACCCTCTCCCTCCCCCAAAGGACTCAAAAAGTCGGTCCGTACTAGCATCGAGATCATAGAACAAGTCACTAAAGATTCTGCTCTCGATAAGCCACAGGGTGCGCCGACCACATCCAAGCCTAAAGCGCAAACGGCCCGGAAAGTAGCGCATAGCCCTAAGGAAGGGGGTGAAGCGCGGGCACGCATACCAGCAGCGACCACTTCAAAGAGCAAAGCGCAGGTTGCTTTTGTTATTTCCCCCGGAAGGCCAAACAAGTTTACCCAACAAAAGCCGGATAAAAGGGGACCGGCTGCCGGGGAATCGAATGAGAGAAAAACCCTTGACGCGGGGAATAGCCCTAGGGAGGAGGGAGAAGAGCAGGTACACGCATCCACTGAGGAAAACATGGATAACCGAGAGCGGACAGCGACAGAGCAGGCAACTAAAATAAGAAACGCTGTCCAGAACTCTAGAAATTTAAAAACTGAGTATAAAAATGACATATTAGGAGCGCTAAAAGTTCTCGAGAAGATAGTGGCTGACTCCGAGGCTGACCTCAGAACCGAGAGGGCACGAAAGGGGGACGTGGGTTCTGTGGACGGGGCGCCGGCGAAAGTAAGCGCCGACGCCACGTTCGTGGTCCCCCCGGACCCCAGTCTGAGTAGAAGTCTGGAGGTGCAGCGCCAGCTGCTCCTGGAGACAAATGAGAGGATGAAGAGCCTCCAAGAGGAGCTGGTGAAGTGCAGCCGGACGGTTGAGGAGCAGCGGCGGAGCTATGCAAATGTGGCCGCCTCGAGACCGCAACATCCCGCGAGGCCTGCGGCATTGCACTCGGTGGTGGTCACCTCAGTGGATGCCGAACAGACAGCGGACGAGGTCCTTAACACAGTGAGGAAGACTATTGACGCCAAAGAGGGGTGGGTCCAAATCGACCGGGTCCGGAAAGCCAGGGACAGAAAAATAATCATGGGCTTCGGGACTATTGAAGACAGGGCGAAAGTAAAAGAAAAACTGGCGAAGGAAGGAACGGGCCTCGTGGTCGAGGAGATGAAAAACAGAGACCCATTAATAATAATAAGAGGTGTTCTGAAAGCACATACAGACGATGAGGTTACAAAAGGTCTGAGAAACCAAAACAGACATCTATTTAGCGACCTCGACCCCGGGGAAGACCGCCTTCAAATAAAATATCGTAGGAGGGCACGGAACCCGCTCACGGCCCACGTAGTCCTAAGTGTATCGCCCAAACTCTGGGCGAGGATAACGGGTGTAGGTACGGTACAAATCGACCTAATGAGGCTGCGGGTGGAGGACCAGTCTCCACTGGTCCAGTGCACGCGTTGTCTCGGATACGGCCATGGGCGGAAGTACTGCAAGGACCCAGCGGACCTTTGCAGCCACTGTGGCGGGCCACACCTTAAGGCTCAATGCACGGAGGACCCGGCGGTGTCGCCACCTTCCTGCCGGAACTGTCGTCGGGCGAAGCTCGCAAAGCTCGACCATAACGCTTTTAGCGACGACTGTCCCGTCAGGAGGAGGTGGGATGACATCGCCCGCTCCTCCGTAGCGTATTGCTAAGGGCAGGCCGGTAGACACAGTGGCTTTAAACATCCTCCAGGCGAACCTCCAGCGCAGTAAGTTGGCATACTCCGACTTCCTGATCGAAGCCTCTAGCCTGCGTACGCGGATTGCTCTGGTACAGGAGCCATACGTCGGCGGCATAAGGCGTGTGAAAGGTCAGAGTGGGATCAGGGTCTTCCAGTGTGCGGACGATGGAAGTGGGACTGTCAAGGCCGCAGTCATCGTATTTGATGCGGACCTTCACATCACGCAGTACCCGAAACTCACCACGAACAACATCTCTGTGGTGGGGATCCGAGTTCGCAGCCGGGAGATCATCCTGGTCTCATTTTACTTTGAGCCTAACCTGCCGATGGACTCGTACCTGGCACATCTGCGCCGGGTGCAGCGCGAGACGGGAAGTCGGAGTATTGTAATTGGGGGAGACTCCAATGCCAAATGCGTCTGGTGGGGTAGTCCCGTGACGGATCGCCGCGGCGAAGAACTGCACGGGTTCCTGGAGGACCTCGGTCTCTGCCTCCTGAACCAAGGGGAAACCCCCACCTTCGACACTATCCGGGGCGGCGAAAGGTACAGCAGTTATATTGATATAACTGCTGTATCGCCTGACCTGCTTGGCCTGGTGGACGGCTGGCGCGTGCGCGAAGACCTGACCAACTCGGACCACAACGCCATCACCTTCCTCATCAACACCAAACACATCAACACAAACACCATCAGACACACAACACGAAAATACTTCACAAAAAAGGCGAATTGGGCCCAGTTTCGTGAGAAACTGGGTCAAATTAAAACGCAAGAACACTTCACAATAGACACAATTAAAAACATACAGACACACGCACAATTGGACTCCACAATAACTCAACTAAACGACATAATACAAAAAACATGCACAAAAACAATACCACTAACAAAACATAGGGAGGTCCTTGCGATGCCGTGGTGGAACGAGGGGTTGGCAGTGCTCAAGCGTGAGGTGGCCACCAGGAAAGGTAGGATCAGATGCGCGGCGCCGGTCAGGCGTCGCAAGGTTGTGGGAGAGTACCTGGAGGCGAAGGAAAGGTACGAGACCGAGGTGAGGCACGCGCAGACGCGCAGCTGGGTCGCCTTCTGCGAACGCCAGGACGGGGAGTCTATGTGGGGAGGGATATACAGGGTCCTCGGCAGGACCTCCAGGAGGGACGTGGACCCACCGCTGGTGGTAAACAATATGGGGTTAGATGCCAGGGGCTCGGCCCGACTCCTGGCTGAGACCTTCTACCCGGAGGACTCCGAAGAGGATGACTCCGAAGAGCACCGCCGGGTGAGGGTCTTGGCCGGGCGGACCGACATCGAGACTTCTTCGGGCCAAACTGACCCTCCATTCACTCACACAGAACTGAAGTTGGCTAGTCGGTCGTTTGACCCGAAGAAGGCCCCAGGTGCGGACGGTTTTACTGCCGATATATGCCTGCACGCAATCCAATCGGACCCGGACCTCTTTTTGTGCCTCTTCAACAGGTGCCTCGAGCTCCGATATTTTCCTAGGCCCTGGAAGGAGGCGACGGTCATCTTTCTCCGGAAGCCCGGGAAGACTGATTATACAGCTCCAAAATCATATCGTCCAATCGGTCTCCTTCCGGTGCTTGGGAAGATATTGGAGAAAATGCTAGTCGCCAGGTTAAAATACCACCTGCTGCCCAAGCTAAGTACTCGCCAATTTGGCTTCATGCCCCAGCGGAGCACCGAGGACGCCCTCTATACCCTAGTTAAGTTCATTAGAAATAAATTAGAAGAAAAAAAGATCCTGGTTTTGATCTCGTTGGATATAGAGGGCGCCTTCGACAACGCTTGGTGGCCTAAAATAAAGGTAAGGTTGGCTGAGGAAAGGTGCCCCGAAAACATCAGGCGGCTCTTGGGCAGCTACCTGAGCGACAGACGTGCCAGAGTGAGGTACCTGGGGGAGGAGCACGTGAGGGACACCGGGAAAGGCTGCGTGCAGGGATCTATCGGTGGGCCGATTTTGTGGAACCTGCTCCTGGATCCACTACTTCAGGAGTTGGAGGCCAAAGGCGAGTACGCGCAGGCGTTCGCCGACGATGTGGTGTTGGTGTTCGAGGGTGAAACGGCCCTCGAGATCGAACGTCGGGCCAATGCCGTCCTCGAACGTGTGAGGGCGTGGGGAGCATCTAATAAACTTCGGTTTGCGCCTCACAAGACAAACGCTATGGTTGTGACGCGCAAACTGAAGTATGACACCCCGCGTCTTCACATGGGCGGGGTCGGCGTTGTCCTGGCGAGCGAGATCAAGCTGCTGGGGGTCGTCATAGACAACAAACTCACCTTCAACGCCCACGTCGCGAACGTCTGCAGGCGCGCGCTCGCCTTTTACCACCAGCTGGCCCGTGCGGCTAAGGCCAGCTGGGGTCTCCATCCTGAAGTAATCCGCACTATTTACAGGGCGGTGGTTGAGCCCGTGATTTTGTATGCGGCTGCCGTGTGGGCGCCGGCCGTGGACAAGCTCGGTATTCGCAAGCAGCTGAACGTGGTCCAGCGGGGCTTCGCGCAGAAGCTTTGCAGGGCATACCGAACCACCTCTCTGAACTCCGCATTGTTGCTCGCTGGGATACTCCCCCTCGACCTCCGTGTCCGCGAAGCCGCGAATTTGTACGAGGCGAGACGGGGGGTCCCCCAGCGGGTGATAGGGGATCGAGAGGTGGAGCGGATGTCCTCGGCTCTGCGGTCTCCGCACCCCGCCTCTCATATCGACCTCGAGTTCAAGCGCCTGGCGGACCAAGAACAGTTTACCGCAAACAGCGAGCACGCCTTTAATATCTTCACGGACGGAAGCAAGATTGAGGGCAAAGTGGGCGCGGCGCTGTCCGTATGGGCTGGCGCCGCCGAAACCAAAACCCTCAAGCTTGCTTTGCCGTCTTATTGTACGGTCTACCAGGCGGAACTCTTGGCGATATGTCGGGCGGCACGGATGGCCGCGGACACCTTGGCTGGATCCGTCGGGATTTATTCCGACTCCTTGTCGGCACTGCTCACGCTGGAGAACCCGGTAGCCCCCCATCCCCTAGCCGTTGAAGCGCGGGGACACCTGCGAAGGGCTCTGCTCCGGGACAAACGTGTTAGTTTGTTCTGGATCAAAGCCCACGCAGGGCTGGAGGGCAATGAGCGTGCCGACCATCTGGCCAAGGAGGCTGCGCTGAAGTCTAAACGCGCTTTTGACTATGACAGCTGCCCGGTTTCATTCATCAGGCGGAGCATTCGCATGCAATCGCTTGATGAATGGAACCAGCGGTATCGAGCCGGCGAAACGGCTGGTGTCACCAGGGTGTTCTTCCCTGACGCGATAGCCGCGTACAAAGTCACGAGCAAAATAGGGGTGGACTGGTTTGTCACCCAAGCGTTGACGGGGCATGGCGGATTCTCCGAATACTTGTACCGCTTCAAGTGTAAGGAGAGTCCGTCGTGCGTCTGCGACCCTGGGTGCTCCGAGTCCGTCCTCCACGTCCTCCTGGAGTGTCCTGCATTTGCCTACGAGAGGCTTAGATTAGAACACCAAACGGGTGTGCAAATGGTGGAAAGGAACCTGTGTGAAATAATTGCAAACAACGCAACTAGAGATCTGTTCCTACAATATTGTGTAAAAATAGTTAAAGCCGTCAATACTAGAAATAAGACTCAGTAAAATTATGTTTTCTGAATATAATTGTATATTGTAGTATAACATAAGCAAATAAGATATAAGTAGGAATAGTATAAGAATTAGAATAGCTTCCAATGTAAAATTAGTTGTAAATTTTCATTAGAAGTAATAATAAATGTGTAAGAGAATCTGTAAATATAACCTAGTAACAAATAAAATAGTAGTAAGAAAAGTAAATAAAATGTAAATAAAAATTGTTGTACCCAAACCCCACTCATTTCCCCAAGAGTTTATAATTTTAAGTAATACAGAAATAGAAGAAATAGATTAGATTAGATGGGAACCCACCCAGTGTGTGAATGAGGAATGAATGACAGAAAGAACTAGTATGCTGAATGAAAGTGCGAGAGGAATACAAGCGAGAACTGGAATGAATGAGTAGAGTAGGACAGTCTCACACCTACGTGTGGGGGTCTAGAAAAAAAAAAAAAAAAAAAAAAAAAAAAAAAAAAAAAAAAAAAACCTAACCTAACCTAACCTAACCTAACCTAACCTAACCTAACCTAACCTAACCTAACCTAACCTAACCTAACCTAACCTAACCTAACCTAACCTAACCTAACCTAACCTAACCTAACCTAACCTAACCTAACCTAACCTAACCTAACCTAACCTAACCTAACCTAACCTAACCTAACCTAACCTAACCTAACCTAACCTAACCTAACCTAACCTAACCTAACCTAACCTAACCTAACCTAACCTAACCTAACCTAACCTAACCTAACCTAACCTAACCTAACCTAACCTAACCTAACCTAACCTAACCTAACCTAACCTAACCTAACCTAACCTAACCTAACCTAACCTAACCTAACCTAACCTAACCTAACCTAACCTAACCTAACCTAACCTAACCTAACCTAACCTAACCTAACCTAACCTAACCTAACCTAACCTAACCTAACCTAACCTAACCTAACCTAACCTAACCTAACCTAACCTAACCTAACCTAACCTAACCTAACCTAACCTAACCTAACCTAACCTAACCTAACCTAACCTAACCTAACCTAACCTAACCTAACCTAACCTAACCTAACCTAACCTAACCTAGCCTAACCTAACCTAACCTAACCTAACCTAACCTAACCTAACCTAACCTAACCTAACCTAACCTAACCTAACCTAACCTAACCTAACCTAACCTAACCTAACCTAACCTAACCTAACCTAACCTAACCTAACCTAACCTAACCTAACCTAACCTAACCTAACCTAACCTAACCTAACCTAACCTAACCTAACCTAACCTAACCTAACCTAACCTAACCTAACCTAACCTAACCTAACCTAACCTAACCTAACCTAACCTAACCTAACCTAACCTAACCTAACCTAACCTAACCTAACCTAACCTAACCTAACCTAACCTAACCTAACCTAACCTAACCTAACCTAACCTAACCTAACCTAACCTAACCTAACCTAACCTAACCTAACCTAACCTAACCTAACCTAACCTAACCTAACCTAACCTAACCTAACCTAACCTAACCTAACCTAACCTAACCTAACCTAACCTAACCTAACCTAACCTAACCTAACCTAACCTAACCTAACCTAACCTAACCTAACCTAACCTAACCTAACCTAACCTAACCTAACCCAACCAGTAGCGCCCCGCCCGCCGCCGCGAACGGTCGATTTTGCACGTGCTCCGCGTATTTTTAATCTTAAAAAATCAATTTAAGTGGTATTTTCTTATCGTAGAACCGAGTGAGAGGTATCAAAAGTTGCGTCTCGACGCGCCCCACCCGGTGGTGTAATTTGTTTCTCCGAAAAATACCGATAACTAACGTAAAAAGTGGAAAAACTGTGAAAATTTACAAACACGTGTAAAAACCGCAGCAAGATAACTTTGTGGAGATAATAAGTGTGTGATTTTTGGACTGTTATTGAAGATCTATATATCAAAAGTTGTGTGGAGCTTAGATTTAAAGATCTTATTAAAGAGTTTAGTGAAAAACAATAAATTGGAAAAGTTATAAGTGAAAAACTACAATTTAGCTGCAACCAAAAAGTTGTATTGTGAACGCTGTGGAAACTAAAGCGACAACATACATATTTAAATATACCATCTGAAAGGCCTTATTTAGACCTTTCATTTGACACCTGTTGCGGATTTTTCTCGCGCTCGAGCGCTGAGTTATTGGCAAAAAACCAGGTGTCACGTTTCCACGTGCTCCCACTTCCCGCGGCGCTAGAGGGAAGTGACACACAGCAAACGACGCGGCGCGGTGAGGCGGTTGCAGCGGCGCTTACAGCTCTTCAAAAAGATAAGTACTTCCGAAGATATCCAATTTTGAATATTTCGTCACTTTTCAGTTAAGTTTTATTCCAAAAGTAAAGCGACGACCCCCCCAAAATTTTATTAAATTTTATTTGTCTAAATTAGGCCAACGTACATACCAAATTTCAAAATTTTCTGATAAGTAGTTTTTAAATTATAAATTTTTTAAGTTAAGGGTGAGCACGAGGGGGTGCTCCCCGCGGTTGGATCTCTTCGGAAGTTATTTCATAAGTTAGATATAAGTGTACATAGTAGCCCTAATTTTTTACAGAATTTTTATAGCATTTTTTATAATTTTAATATTAGTTTTAGTGTTAAAATAGTAGTTTTTCCACCCCCAAAAATCGGGGGTTGGTTTTAAAATTATATTTTTAGCATAGTTGTATAGAACATAAAAAGACCTTTCACCTGACTCCAAACACGGGTAATTTCGGGCAACGGGGGCCGAATTGGGCAACTTTTAATTTCTTAGCGGCCATATTGGTCGCCATTTTGAAAAGTTTAAAACGGTCATAACTCCGTCGATTTTGATCGCATCGACTCGGGGTTTTCGACGGAGTCATTGTCGAATTGAGACCTGTGTCCGGAGACACTGAGCGGCTCTACGTAGAGTCAACCTCCCGATCCTATTTCTTGGACCGGGAGAGGACGGAGCAGTTCGAGACCAATACGGAGAGCCGTCGCACGGGTTCCTGCGATCAGCGGTTCCCGAAATATCGAATTTCTATTTTTTAAAGAAGTAGCTTGGGCTTTCGGTGCCGATCAAGAAGGAAAATAGAAGATAAGATATCTCGGGAACCGCTGGTCGTAGAGAGACGCGGTTTTCTCCACTGACCGTCCCTCTTCAAGGGCTTCCTATTCATCCTGGTCGCGAGACTCTACGTAGAGTCGCTTACACAAGGTAGAGTTTTCTCAACTTTTGATAGCTTTAAGTTTTGGAACTGGTGTAGGGTAAAGACCTGGGCATATCTCCCCCCCTTTTTAAACATCTCCACTCCTTAAAGCACCCAAAATGGCGGACAAACCTCCCACCATCCCTTCTCGCAAACCTGCGGCGGGAAATTCGGCCGAACCGGGCCCTTCTGGCGCACAGGCGCCAAGATGCCCGGGGAAGTCGACACACGACCCCCAACGAAAGATCGGAGCAGCGGAGGCATCGCGAAGCCATAAGACCAGCGCTAGGAGTCCGTCGAATGCTTCGGCTAAATCAAAGGGGTCCCTCAGGGAAAAAGTTTTGAGAAAAGCATCGAGACAGGTCACTCTCTCGGAGAGTGAGCTCCTCAGGTCCCCAGATTTAAATATATTAGATCACGATCCCCTTCTGGAGACGTTCGACCTGCCCGGCACTATAGGGAGCACGGTCACCGATACCGAAGACCGTTTGTCTGAGGCCTCCGATACCTCACACTGCAGCCGGGACAGCTTGCTGCCCTCCCACATAAGGGGCCACGGGGCCCATATGGACGAAGCCACGCGATACGCCACCGAGCTGCTTCAGAGGGGCAAAACCGCGCTGGAGGAGGCAGGGAACATGCGGAGGGAAAATAAGGCCACCGCCGCGGAGTGCCTCCAGTCCCTCTATGAGACTGTGCTGGCCCTGTCCGACTCCAGGTCGCGCCATAAGTGCAGCCTGGAGAAGGAGAGAAGCAGGCATGCCCACGAACTTATACGAGCCGAGAGGGCGCATGCCGCTGAAATGGCAGCTATTAGGAAAACACTGGCCGAACAACTGGCCAAAGCCACAGACGACCTCGAGCGGAACCAGATGGCAATAGATCAGGTCCAGAAGTGGCTCAATTACGAGACTGCCGGTCCCTTCCAGGACATTCACGAGGCCGCCAAAGTCATCCGGCGGCTCGAGAGGGTCTTGGAGGAGGGACGACAGGGCGAGCCGGACCCAAGGGCTGATTCGGGTAGTGACGAGAGGATTAAAAACATCAGGGCCGAAATCCAAAAACTCCACACTACAATGAACTCGGTGTCGAATCAAATTGACTGTCTCAGGCGTACCATAGAGATCACTTCCCCAAAGAATAGACCGCGCCCCGACAGAACTGACGACCAATTGACGCGCATAGAGGAGGCCCTGGACACAAGGATCGACACCATCCTGAGAGAATTAGACACCTTAAAGAAGGCGGTCCAGGAAGGCGGAGGACCATCAGCCGCGCAGACCTCCGCCCACGGCGCATTTTTGGACCTGGAGCCTATCAAGGCGGAAATAAGAGCCGGTATAGGCAAGATAGACTCCAGTGTTAACCAGATACTGGAACCGTGCCTGATGGCCGGGGCTGGCGTGGAGGAGGCCAGAAAGGAGATCCGTAGATCTGTGGATATGGTGGCGGAAATTGCTGCACCAATACGCATGGCAGTCGAGAATCTAGCTCACGACCTAACATCATCAAACCGGCTGACCCAGCAACGAGAACTCCCAGGTACAAGGGATGCCCACGCCGCCGGACACACCCACGCGGGTAAACCATCCTTGGACTATCCTGGTCGGCAGGGCACAAAACAACAACTAGTCGAGGCACCCACGTACGCGAGGGTGGCGGCCACACCTCGATACTCCCTGGTGGTCGAGTCCAAGGATCCCAGACACACTAGCGCCGAAGTGGTAAAGGAAATTAAGTCTACAGTTAATATTATAGATCTTGGGATAGGGATAAGTCAGTTGCGGGGAACAAGGAACAAGAAGGTGGTCATCGGATGCGATAGTGAACCTGACCGGAAGATTTTAGGGACCGCACTTAGAAAGCACACGGATTCGCTGACAGTCACCCAGCCGAAACCTAAAAACCCCCAACTTAGGCTGCATGGGGTAATAAACGACCTATCCAACGAGCAAATTGAAAAAGCAGTGATAACACAAAATTCAAAAGCCCTCCAGAACATCCCGGAGGAATCCAAAAAAGTCAGGGTCCTCAGAAGAACAAAGACGAGAAAGCCCGAAACCTGTGGGGTTATTCTGGAGGTGGACCCGCAAGTATGGAAGACACTAGTAGACCAGAAAGTGAAGATCGGCTTCCAAAGTGTTATAGCCACAGACCAGTCCCCGGTTGTCCAATGTTTTAGGTGTTTGAAATTTGGACACCTGGCCCGCGATTGCGACGCGGAATCCACCTGTGGATACTGCGGTCAAAAGCACGACACCCGCCAGTGTAAGAGGGATACCAGCGAACCCACATGTGGCAACTGCGTTGCGGCGCGGGGAACTGCCACGAACCACCCCGCATACAGTTCTGACTGCCCGGAATGGCGCAGGTGGGACCGGATAGCAAGATCCTCCATAAATTACGACTGCTAAAGCACCGGGCCCACTTGCCATCACAATAGTCCAGGCTAACCTAGGAAGAGGATACGCAGCCACCAAGGAGGCCATCGCGGAGGCCGAGACCCGCAACACCTCGATCCTTCTGCTTCAGGAGCCATATGTCGGCGCGAAGGGATTCGTTGCCTCGAATCACCGGGTTGTTCAGTGGACAGGGGCCGACTCGACAAATCCTGTTAAGTCGGCTGCTGTGATATTGGATAAAAACATCGTTATTACAGAAGACCAATCTCATCAAAGCAGCAACGTCGTGGGGTTCAAGGTGTCCCTAAACAACTTCCGCGCTGGCATAGTCAACGTCTACCTCGAGGGCGATAAAGACATCGGACCGCACCTCGACCACATAGCTGCCATCTATAACAACATCAATGAGGACAAACTCATACTGGCGGGAGACACCAACGCCAAAAGCATGTGGTGGGGATGCGAAGAGGACGACGAAAGAGGGGCGGACTTTGTGCAGCTACTCGCACAGTTGGACCTCCATGTGCTCAATGCTGGGAATACCCCAACTTTTCACACATACCGGGGAACAAGACTCTACACCAGCATAGTGGATGTCACGGCCTGCTCACCCGACCTCCTGCCGAGAATCACCGACTGGCGTGTCGACGAGGACTCCGCGGTGCTCACCGATCACCGCAAGATAGAATACAGCATAAATCTTGACGCCGACCATACTTACATTACGGACCCTTCCACCAAATTATATAACACCAAAAAAGCAAACTGGCCTATTTTCCGTGTGGCCCTCGTCGACGCCCTAAATCGGCGCAATATAAACATTCATACCGTTCAAGCCACATCATCGGCCGAACAAATCGAAGACCTGGTCTGTAAATATCAGGAGGCGATCGCTGCGGCCTGTAATGAAGCGATACCTCCTATTAACAGGGAGAAGAAACCAAACAGGAACCAGTGGTGGAACCCGGAACTTGAGGCGATGAAAGTAAATATAAAACGCATAAAAAGGAAAATTAAACACGCTAACCCCGACAGACGGTTGGCACTTATAGAAGAATTAAGAACAAAGAAGACAACATATAAAGAAAGCATCGAAACAGCCATCACTCAAAGTTGGAAATCGTTCTGTACCAAACAGGAGCGCGAGTCCATGTGGGATGGAATTTTCAGGGTCATAAGACGCTCATCAAAAAGGGAAGGCGATAAACTACTCAGGTCTCCCACCGATCCCACCAAAACCCTGAACCCTGAATCCTCGGCCCTCCTGTTTGCGGAGACCTTCTTTCCGGGCGACGATATCGGCACCGACAACACTCAGCAGGCCCAGCTTAGGAAGCGCATTGGGGAGGAGATTGCAATCGACTGTACTCCAATGCCCTTTACCACCACAGAACTCGAAGCAGTATGGGAAAACATGAATCCTAAAAAGGCACCGGGAGTTGACGGATTCACGTCGGACATTTGCGAGCAGGCCTTTAGAACTGAGCCTGAAGTCCTTTTAGCAATATATAACAGGTGCCTCCAGAGGAGCGTCTTCCCCCGAAAATGGAAACGAGCTAGGATCAAGATAATCCCAAAGCCGGGGAAAGCAGACTATCAGACCCCTAAATCCTACAGACCCATAGGGTTGCTCCCGGTTTTGGGAAAGGCTCTTGAAAAAATGATGGCCACTAGAATACTCTGGGAGTTGGGGCGTAGCGGGCAAATTAGCCCAAGACAGTACGGTTTCCTGCCACAGAGGAGCACCGAGGACGCCCTTTACGACGCCGTTGATCTCATCAGACGGGGAATACAGGAGAAGCTCATCGTCGCAGTGGTCTCCCTAGACATCGAGGGAGCTTTCGATAACGCCTGGTGGCCTGCGATTCTACATGAACTAGAAATTGTTAACATCGACAAATCACTGTACAACCTGACTAAACATTACCTTTCAGGAAGAGCGATCGAAATCAACTATGCGGGGGCCACTGCGACGAAGGAGACGAACAGGGGGTGCATCCAGGGGTCGACCGCGGGACCACTACTGTGGAACCTGCTGTTGAACCCCTTGCTCAAAGCTATGGACGAATCTGACGTGCACATCCAGGCCTTCGCAGATGACATATTGTTGGTCGCGAAGGGGCACACAGGGGCCGAACTCGAAAACAAATTAAACCCAGCATTGGAGTTTGTCACCAAATGGGGCGAGCAAAACAGATTAAAGTTCTCAGCAAGCAAAACCCAATCGATCATATTAACCAGGAAACTTAAGTATGAGAAACCTAAAATTAAAATAAATAACACCGAAATCACCCTTACACCGGATATTAAAATACTGGGGCTCACAATAGATAAAAACCTGAACTTTCTAAAACACATAGACCAAACAACTGCCAAAGTCATCAACGTTTATAAAGCTGTAAGTAGAACGGCAAGAGCCCAATGGGGCCTAAACCCGGACATCATAAAAACTATATATATTGCGGTAATTGAACCCATGATGCTTTACGGGTCTAATGTCTGGGGCATGAACGCCCACCGAAAACAAATCAGAACCAGACTCGACAGGATCGCCAGACTTTTTGCCAACTTAATCAGCAAGTCACACCGCACTTCCTCCTTGATGTCTGGATGTATCCTGTCGGGAATTCTCCCCCTAGACCTTAGAGCCGTGGAGCAAAGGGAGCTCTATCTAGTGAAAAGGGGTAAGCCTCTGCCAACTCTCCCTGGTAGAGAGCTCGAAATGAGGGCGAGCCCATACCTACTTCCACACCCCGCTCTCCGGGAGAAGATTAATTATGACGACATCAATGGACGGGCCGAATTGGTTAAGGTCAACACACACGACACACAAATCTACACCGATGGGAGCAAGCTTGAGGGCAAAGTGGGTGGCGCTGTGACATGCTGGCAGGACGGCAGGGAAACGGGACATGCAAAGTTCTCGCTGCCGGACTACTGCAGCGTGTTCCAGGCGGAGATGGTGGCCATCTACAGAGCCCTCAAGCTCATGACAACAAAAAAGTCCCTAAAAACAGCAGCTGTGCTCAGCGATTCGAAGTCGGCACTAATATGCCTGGCCGACCCGAACGGTCTGAACCCTATAGCCCAAAAAATTCGTGAAAAGATTGCGGATCTCACAGCCTCTGGGGGACAAATAGGCATGTTTTGGGTGAAAGCACATGACACGATCCCTGGCAATGAGAGAGCGGACGAATTAGCAAAGGAAGCTGCAACAAAACTAAAAGGTAGACATGCATACGACCTGTTCCCGCTCTCTCACGCCAAAAGAATTCTAAGGGATGCGACAATCTTAGAATGGCAGGCAAGATACGAGGAAGCTGCCGCGGGCGGAACAACAAGGATGTTCTTCCCTGAGGTAAGAAAGGCCCACAAAATAATCAAAAAGATCAGAATGGACAACTGCTTAGCCCAACTATTTACCGGACACGGAGGCTTCAGGTCGTACCTCTACAAGAGAAAAATTTGCAGCACCCCTTATTGCGTGTGTGACGACCAAACCGAGGAAACGGTAGAACATATCCTGTTTGACTGCCCGAGGTTCAGCAAATTAAGGCATGATATAGAAAATGAGACGGACACCAACATAGAGAAGCACAATCTGCCCATAATCATTGAGGATGATCGCCACAGGAAAAAGTTTTTATCCTATGCAAGGAAAGTCGTTCGGAAGGCTGGTGCGGCAAACGGGGCGAACTACAATTAGTGGTACTAGAGGGAGTGCTACTGGCTGGGACCCGCGTGAGTCCCGAGTCCACAGTCGCACTGGCTTCCGCCTGTCGACCAAGGGCCCAGCCGGGACCCACCACCTCTATCCCTCCCTAACCCTGACCCTTCCCTTCCCAATTATTACAGTATTACTAGGAAATTATTATAGGAAAACTTTATATCATTATTATTGAATTAGATGTATCTAACTTATACTAGATGTAGTCGAACTTTAGTTAGGAAATTATTGTATTATAATGAAATTATGAAATTATGAAATCTTTGAAATTATGAAATTATGAAATTATTAAATTATGAAATTATGAACTTATGAAATTATGAAATTATGAAATTATGATATTATGAAATTATGAAATTATTAAATTATTAAATTACTAAATTATGAAATTACGAAATTATGAAATTGTAAATTATGAAATTATGAAATTATCAAATTATGAAATTATGTAATTAGTAAGTAAGTTGTGAAAATATGAATTATTATATTAAATTATAATTATATCATTATTAAATTGAAATGTATTGTATTCGAATTATATGTAGTCTAAATTAAATATTAAAATTATTATATTATTATAAGGAAATTACTATGCTAAGTTATCATAGTATTATTATTGAATTGAAATGTATCTGACTTAAATTAGATGTTGTCTAACTTAAGTTAGAAAATTATTATGTTATTATTATAAAATTACTATATTAAATTGTGATATTATTACTATTGAATCGAAATGTATCAAAATAGAATTATATGTAGTCTAACTTAAGTTAGAAAACAATTATAGTATTATTAGAAAATTATTATACCACTGTCATATTACTATTGTTGAATTAAAAAATTACTGGCACAAGCGTTGCGAAAGAAAATGGCAACGATAAAAAAAAAAAAAAAAAAAAAAAAAAAAAAAAAAAAAAAAAAAAAAAAAAAAACCTTTTTTTTTTTTTTTTTTAACGTGGGGAAAATCCGTCATGGACACCCTCCGGTAGGGGGGGCTCGGAGGGGATTCAGACTCTTACTGAATAAAAACCGCCACGTGTGTTCCGCCTATGCGCTTGTGGCGAGATCGCGAGGACACAAAGCTCTTTCGCGATCCCGCCGGCGCCTGCCCAGACTAGGGCCCGTCGTCGTCGCCGCAAAAGCGACAGCGACCCGAGAGAGGATCCCTTGAACACATAAGATCGCCTCTCTCCGTCCTCCTCGGGATCGTGCGATGCGGTCGATAGATCCCCCGACCTATCGCCCGCTGATCCAAACTACGGGGGCGGCGGCTGCAGGTTGGCCAGGTAGGCCCTGCGCCGCCGACCGCGTCTACCGCGACGAGACGGAAGCGAGTTCGGATCCCGTTCCCGCTCCCGCTCCGCCGCCTCCTTCCGCAGCATCACGGCGCTGCAGAAGGAGGAGACGGCGCTCCAGTTCTCCTCGCTGCCGACCATGGCCGAGACCACGGCCGGCAGCGAGAGATCCGCTCCGATGGCCGCCGACAGGGCGGCGCGCTCTTCGCACCACGCCGGGCAGACCGCGCGCGTGTGCTCCGCCGTGTCCTCGGCGCCGGCGTCGCAATGGTGACATTCCGACGTCGGCTCCCGCCCCAGCGCTCGGCACAGATAGCGACCGAAGCAGCCGTGCCCGGTCAGCATCTGCGCCAAGTGGAATGACATCGCACCGTGTCGCCTATCGACCCAGCCGCGCAGAACGGGACGAATCGCCGCCACCAGCCCCCGACTCGTAATTACGTTCGGGTTCTCGAGATTCTCCGACCACTTCCGGAAGAGGCCATCGCGAGCTTCTCTCCTCCATCGCACGACTTCTTGCAGACGAGGCGGTTCCTCCCTCAGGCGCGCTTCCGTCACGCGCCAGAAGACCGACGCGAGAGCTTCGGCCTCCAGTTCCCACGGGGGGCTCCCGGCGAGGAGACACGATGCGGTGTAGGACACCGTGCGGTACGCCCTCGCAGCCCGCAGCGCGATAGCGCGGTGCGGCCTGCGAATCAGCGACACGTTCCGCGCGCAGAGAGCGCCCGCCCAAATCGGAGCGCCATACAACGCCATCGAACGCACGACGCCCACGAAGAGGCGTCTGCATTTGTCGGCGGGCCCTTCTAGGTTGGGCAGTAGACTCCCGAGCGCTCCGGCGGCGGCAAGAAGCTTCGGGGTCAGCCGCCGGAAGTGTTCGTCGAACTTCCAGCGACCGTCGAGAACGATGCCCAGGTACTTCATCGTCGACCCGACGGCGATCGAAGTACCCCCGACGACTATCGACGTCCCGGGCGGAGGAGCGGCCCTCGGCCCGTGAAAGGCCAGGACCTCCGTCTTCTGCAAGGCGACCTCCAGCCCGAGAGCCCGAATTCTGGCCACCACCTGCGCGACGCCGGCCGTGGCGAGGCGGCCCGCCTCGCGGTGCCCCCCGGCGCGAACGGTGACGAGAGTGTCGTCTGCGTAGCAGATGACCGACACTCCCGACAACGTGGCACCGCGGAGCACCCAGTCGTAGCCGATGTTCCACAGGAGTGGTCCGAGGACCGAACCCTGCGGAACGCCGCACGACATGGACCGCCTCGACAGACCGCCGCCGCCTATCGGGAACTCTACCGCCCTTCCCGCAAAGTAAGCTCCGATGAGCCTACGCAAGTAGCGCGGGATACCGTGGTATCCCATCGCCACCCTCACCGTCTCCCAGGGCAGAGAGTTGAACGCGTTGGTCACGTCCAGCGAAACCGCCCACAACACTCCACCCCGGGAGACCGCCGATTCGGCGAGGTCCCTGAGGTGGGCGATGGCCGCGACGGTCGACCGCCCCCGACGAAATCCATACTGCGCCTCGTGCAATCCCGGGTTCATCGACTCGAGAATTCGAGTCGCCAGGACGCGCTCGAACACCTTACTGATCTCGTCGAGGAGCACGATCGGTCGATAGGCCGAAGGCTGTTCGGCCGACCGTCCGTCCTTCTTCAGCAGGACGAGCCTGCCCGTCTTCCACACCTGGGGAAACCGGCCCTGCTCCAGGCATCTGTCGAACAGGGCCCGAATTCTGCCGCCCATGCTACCCGTCGCGAGGCTCAGCACCTTTCCCGGGACGCCGTCCGGGCCCGGGGCGGTGCGCTTCGATTTGAGCCTCGCGACGGCCGCACCGAGCTCCGCCTCGGTCACAGGGGGGGGGATCCCGCTCTCCGCGAGACGCGGCTCCGCGACACCCATAGCCGGTGGGCTCCACTCGTTCCTATGAGGGAAGAGGGACTCGACTACGCGCTGCAAGATTTGCGGCTGCAGACTCGTGGTCAGAGGGGGTGCCCACGGACGGAGCTTCTTCCGCACCGCCCGGTACGGCCTGCCCCACGGGTCTCTGTCCAGAGTTCGCAGCCACTCGTCCCAGCACGATTCCTTAGCGCGTGCAATGCCCGCCTGCAGCGCTTTGCAGGCGGACCGGTAGGAGTCGTACAGGCCGTCCTCTGCGGCCTGGTCCCTTCTTCGCCTCCGCCTGTAGTTGGTGAATCGGCGGCGCGATCTCACGCAGGCTTCGCGCAAGTCGCGGAGCTCCGGACGCCACCAGTACAAGTGCCGCCTCGGCGGGAACGGCTTCGCCCTCGGCATCGCCGAGTCGCAGATCCGCGCCAGCGATTCGCGGATGCCCTCTGCTTCCTCGTCGACGGAAAGGGCCGGTTCCGAAGGTCGGCGGATCCATTCCTCCACTATCGCAGCCTCCACGGCGATCTCCGCATCCATCCGACTCAGCACCCAGCGCGGGCCGGTGCCGATCGGGACGCTCGAGTCGGAGGCGTTCGAACGCGACGAGGAGACGTCGAACCGAATGTACCGGTGGTCGGAGAGGGTCTCGACGTCGGTCAAGACTCTCCAACCCCGGACGCGGTTGTGGAGGTTTCGGGACGCGAAAGTCACGTCCACAATGGACCCACCGCTCCTTCGCACGCAGGTGTACCTCGTGCCCCGGTTCAGCAACGTGAGGCCCGTTGTCACCGCCCATTCCTCCATGATCGCGCCCCTCGCGTCAGTCGCCGGAGCCCCCCAGGTCACCGACCTGGCGTTGAAGTCGCCGGCGACCAGAACGACACGGTGCGGCCGCCGAGCGATCGATGCCCCGATCTCCGCGAGCATTGCCTCGAAGTCGGCGAGACTCCGGCTCGGGGGAGCGTACACGCCGATGACGGCCACTCCGTCCATCGTACCGAGTGCGTATCCGCTCCCCCTCCGGACGTCCACGAAGCCCGCAGAGGCCGGAGCGATCACCGCGACCGACCCGTCCAGGTCGCCCAGCCAATCGCCGCGATCGGGGACCGCGTAGGGCTCCGCCACTATCGCAATCTTAATGCCCCACTGTGCCATGCTCTCGATCAGCAGATCTTGAGCTCTGGCACAGTGGTTCAGATTGGCCTGCAAGAACTTAATGGACGCCATTAATTATCGGCGTCCATTAAATCCTCCACTGGCTTAGCAGCCGGCGCGTCGACGACGGTAGCCTTTACGGGCCTGTCTTTGCGCCTGCCACTCTTGTTGGTCTTTTTCTTTCCCTTGTTGTAGTCGGGGCACCTCCTGTCGCCAATTTTGTGGTTGGCGGGCCGGTCCGCCGCCGCACATATGGCGCACTTCGGCTCGGCTTTGCACTCGCGAAGTCTGTGGCCCGACTCGCCACAGCGGTAGCAGGCGCCGCTGCGGTCCACTTCGCGAGTGCACTTCGCGCCGACGTGCCCCGTCTCCTGGCACCGGAAGCACCTCAGCGGCCTCGGTTCGAGCAGCCGGACCCTCGCCGTGGTCCAACCGACGCGCAATCGTCCTTCACGGGCGACTTTTCGCGCCGCGACCACCGGGCAGCTCACCCAGAGCGAGCCGTTGGGGGCGAGGGAGCCAGCCTTCACGTCGTCCGGCTGACACCCACCCCCCGCGGCCAGTGCTCGGGTGACCTCCTCGGCGGTGACGGAGTCGTCGAGCCCCATGACCCGCAGCTCGACCCTCTTCGAAGGCCGCTGCACTCTGACGTCTTCCGTGCCGAGGACTTCCCGCAATTTCGAGGCGAGAAGGTCGGCCTTCTCGCCTTTCTCCGCTCCAGGGACCTCGATGATCCGGGAACCCGTCGCGCCCGTTCGGATCTTGAGCGTTTGGATTCCCAGACCATCGAGGTCTATCCTGCTGCGGGCCTCCTTGATTACAGAGGCGTACGTGACGCCTCTGTCCTTCGCCTCCGGCTGCAGCGTTATCGAAACCGCCGCCGAAGACGGCGCCCGCAACTTCTTTTTCGGCTTTGCTTCTTTCGAAGCAGCCGTAGCCGCACCCTTGCCTGGCTTCCCGGCCTTCCGTCCGAGGACGGTAGACCAGGTCTCCCGTGCGGCAGGAGTCGCGGGCGCCGGTTTCGCAGCAGGTTTCGGCGCTGCCGCCGGAGTCTCGACCGCGTTCGCGGTCTTACCCTTCTTTTTCTTTCTCTCCCGTCCGTTTGGCTTCCCCCTCTTCGGAGCCGGATTCGCTGGCGGGGTCAACGTCGTGACCGCCGCCTGGTCAGCCGGCTCGGAAGCTGGGGCCTCTCTGTCCTTCCTCGCGTCCAGAGCGACACGCTGCGCTTTGGCCGGTAAGAGCCGGTCGCTCAACGCCTCGATCTTGGCGTCGATCGAGGCGTTGAGCATGTCGCTCAGTTTGGACGCGAGAGAGCGTTCACGTTCGTCCCAGTCGTCGGGACGCAGAGATTTATGCGCCGCAGTCTGCGACAGCATGAATCTATCCATTTTTTCTTCCAGGGCGTTGAACTTCGACCTCCACTCCTCCTTCTCCTTTCGAAGTTCGGCAACCAACGCCCTGAGGTGGACGACCTCGTCAGTCGCGTTGCGATTGGCGAGTTCCTCCACCACCTCCTTCATGCCTTTGCGCACTTGTTTAAGGGCCTTGATATAAGTGCCCTTTAGGTTTCTCGAGCTTCCGGTCACCTTTTGCAGAAGCTCAAGGTAACCTTCCGCTCGAGAAAGCGCGTCTCCACATCTTCCGGCGTCGTCGCTGAGCGACATGTCCGACTGACGCGAGCTTGTCCTGGATTGGACCGCACGCGCCATGTCGGCCAGCTCGCTCTCCGCCTGGATTTTCCGTTCGCGCTCCTTTTCGTCGTTAAGGCGACGTCTGGCTTCGGCCAGTCCGACGTATTGGCCGGTTGTAGCCGGTCGACCTCGGCCTCTGCCAGGCGTCGCCCTTTTCCTTTCATTTTCCTCCTCCGAGGAGCCCGGAGACAGGATTCTTTTCCTAAACTGAGGCTTTCGGCGGCGGGAAGATCCCAACGACATGTTGTCGTCGGAATCTTATCCCGCCCCCCAAAACCTCCCGTCGACCGAGGAGAGAGAGCCGACGCTGTCCACACGCGTGAGGACAACTCGCGGCTGTCTCACCCCGCCAGTAACTCCGCCCTTCTCGGGCCCAACGTCTTCACCGCCCTTCTCGGGCACTACGTCCACTCCGCCCTTCTCGGGCACTACCTCAACTCCGCCCTTCTCGGGCCTCTCGTCGGAACCGGAAAGCTCCGAAACATAAACACGTGATTTGCCCATCCCAGATTCGACAGGGCTGCGCGCCGAAGCGCGAAGGGATTCTCCATTGCCTGAGGCGCCGGTACCCTCCTGGGTTAATAATGTTTTAATGCACGTATCCATGTTTAGGGGATGACACAGTAAGACCGAACCTCCCATCGGCCACGCATCCCTTCGCGCTGTGTCGCCGCTTAGGATTTGGGGTAATTTTTATAGAGGTCTTCTTCCTCTAGATCCGGCCGGTTAAGGCAAGACCCCTCGGTCCCGCACGAAGCCGCGAGACATGACCACGACACCTCGCACGGGGTTACGAGCTTATGAGGCGTAGAGCGGACGGGAAACCCGCCCACTCTACCCGACGGCGGGGTCACCGCCGCCGAGGTCGCCCGTCCACTAGGAGCAGGGGGGAAAATCCCCACCCCGCTTCTCCGCGCCTTCGCAGCGCCACACTCACCAAATCACCAAGGGGGGCGAGCGATGATGATAAAATAAATAAATAAAAATAATAAATAAATAAATAAATAAATAAATAACGCTCACCCCGCCCTCTAGTGCCGGGGGGACCGCCAAGGTCCACATCCCACTCCGCGCCCTCTCTTCCGGCGCCGCATGAAAGGCTAGGCCATTCCACGCAAGCTCCGCGCTCCCTCGTGGCGCAATGTGCGATCACGGGACCACTCCAGTACAAGACCAGAGCGGGACCCGGACGCCTCGCCTGGTGTTGGTCCGCGGGGGTCCGTAGACCCCTACCGCCTGCAGTCATTCGACTGCGGCAGCACTCCCCTATCCGCCAAACGGGGGACGCGCCCAGGTAGAAGTCCAGGAACTCCTCCCCTTGGAGCCTAGGTCCCAGACCTAAGTCTGGGGCCCAGGCTCCAAAGGCCCGGGAACCTTTTTTTTTTTTTTTTTTTTTTTTTTAACGTGTGGAAAATCCTTCATGGACACCCTCCGGTTGGGGGGGCTCGGAGGGGAGCCAGACTCTTACTGAACAAAAACCACACGTGTGTTCCGCCTATGCGCTTGTGGCGAGATCGCGAGGACACAAAGCTCTTTCGCGATCCCGCCGGCGCCTGCCCAGACTAGGGCCCGTCGTCGTCGCCGCAAAAGCGACAGCGACCCGAGAGAGGATCCCTTGAACACATAAGATCGCCTCTCTCCGTCCTCCTCGGGATCGTGCGATGCGGTCGATAGATCCCCCGACCTATCGCCCGCTGATCCAAACTACGGGGGCGGCGGCTGCAGGTTGGCCAGGTAGGCCCTGCGCCGCCGACCGCGTCTACCGCGACGAGACGGAAGCGAGTTCGGATCCCGTTCCCGCTCCCGCTCCGCCGCCTCCTTCCGCAGCATCACGGCGCTGCAGAAGGAGGAGACGGCGCTCCAGTTCTCCTCGCTGCCGACCATGGCCGAGACCACGGCCGGCAGCGAGAGATCCGCTCCGATGGCCGCCGACAGGGCGGCGCGCTCTTCGCACCACGCCGGGCAGACCGCGCGCGTGTGCTCCGCCGTGTCCTCGGCGCCGGCGTCGCAATGGTGACATTCCGACGTCGGCTCCCGCCCCAGCGCTCGGCACAGATAGCGACCGAAGCAGCCGTGCCCGGTCAGCATCTGCGCCAAGTGGAACGACATCGCACCGTGTCGCCTATCGACCCAGCCGCGCAGAACGGGCCGAATCGCCGCCACCAGCCCCCGACTCGTAATTACGTTCGGGTCCTCGAGATTCTCCGACCACTTCCGGAAGAGGCCGTCGCGAGCTTCTCTCCTCCATCGCACGACCTCTTGCGGACGAGGCGGTTCCTCCCTCAGGCGCGCTTCCGTCACGCGCCAGAAGACCGACGCGAGAGCTTCGGCCTCCAGTTCCCACGGGGGGCTGCCGGCGAGGAGACACGATGCGGTGTAGGACACCGTGCGGTACGCCCTCGCAGCCCGCAGCGCGATAGCGCGGTGCGGCCTGCGAATCAGCGACACGTTCCGCGCGCAGAGAGCGCCCGCCCAAATCGGAGCGCCATACAACGCCATCGAACGCACGACGCCCACGAAGAGGCGTCTGCATTTGTCGGCGGGCCCTTCTAGGTTGGGCAGTAGACTCCCGAGCGCTCCGGCGGCGGCCAGAAGCTTCGGGGTCAGCCGCCGGAAGTGTTCGTCGAACTTCCAGCGACCGTCGAGAACGATGCCCAGGTACTTCATCGTCGACCCGACGGCGATCGAAGTACCCCCGACGACTATCGACGTCCCGGGCGGAGGAGCGGCCCTCGGCCCGTGAAAGGCCAGGACCTCCGTCTTCTGCAAGGCGACCTCCAGCCCGAGAGCCCGAATTCTGGCCACCACCTGCGCGACGCCGGCCGTGGCGAGGCGGCCCGCCTCGCGGTGCCCCCCGGCGCGAACGGTGACGAGAGTGTCGTCTGCGTAGCAGATGACCGACACTCCCGGCAACGTGGCACCGCGGAGCACCCAGTCGTAGCCGATGTTCCACAGGAGCGGTCCGAGGACCGAACCCTGCGGAACGCCGCACGACATGGACCGCCTCGACAGACCGCCGCCGCCTATCGGGAACTCTACTGCCCTTCCCGCAAAGTAAGCTCCGATGAGCCTACGCAAGTAGCGCGGGATACCGTGGTATCCCAGCGCCTCCCTCACCGTCTCCCAGGGCAGAGAGTTGAACGCGTTGGTCACGTCCAGCGAGACCGCCCACAACACTCCACCCCGGGAGACCGCCGATTCGGCGAGGTCCCTGAGGTGGGCGATGGCCGCGACGGTCGACCGCCCCCGACGAAACCCATACTGCGCCTCGTGCAATCCCGGGTTCATCGACTCGAGAATTCGAGTCGCCAGGACGCGCTCGAACACCTTACTGATCTCGTCGAGGAGCACGATCGGTCGATAGGCCGAAGGCTGTTCGGCCGACCGTCCATCCTTCTTCAGCAGGACGAGCCTGCCCGTCTTCCACACCTGGGGAAACCGGCCCTGCTCCAGGCACCTGTCGAACAGGGCCCGAATTCTGCCACCCATGCTACCCGTCGCGAGGCTCAGCACCTTTCCCGGCACGCCGTCCGGGCCCGGGGCGGTGCGCTTAGATTTGAGCCTCGCGACGGCCGCACCGAGCTCCGCCTCGGTCACAGGGGGGATCCCGCTCTCCGCGAGACGCGGCTCCGCGACGCCCATAGCCGGTGGGCTCCACTCGTTCCTATGAGGGAAGAGGGACTCGACTACGCGCTGCAAGATTTGCGGCTGCAGACTCGTGGTCAGAGGGGGTGCCCACGGACGGAGCTTCTTCCGCACCGCCCGGTACGGCCTGCCCCACGGGTCTCTGTCCAGAGTTCGCAGCCACTCGTCCCAGCACGATTCCTTAGCGCGTGCAATGCCCGCCTGCAGCGCTTTGCAGGCGGACCGGTAGGAGTCGTACAGGCCGTCCTCTGCGGCCTGGTCCCTTCTTCGCCTCCGCCTGTAGTTGGTGAATCGGCGGCGCGATCTCACGCAGGCTTCGCGTAAGTCGCGGAGCTCCGGACGCCACCAGTACAAGTGCCACCTCGGCGGGAACGGCTTCGCCCTCGGCATCGCCGCGTCGCAGATCCGCGCTAGCGATTCGCGGATGCCCTCTGCTTCCTCGTCGACGGAAAGGGCCGGTTCCGAAGGTCGGCGGATCCATTCCTCCACTATCGCAGCCTCCACGGCGATCTCCGCATCCATCCGACTCAGCACCCAGCGCGGGCCGGTGCCGATCGGGACGCTCGAGTCGGACGCGTTCGAACGCGACGAGGAGACGTCGAACCGAATGTACCGGTGGTCGGAGAGGGTCTCGACGTCGGTCAAGACTCTCCAACCCCGGACGCGGTTGTGGAGGTTTCGGGACGCGAAAGTCACGTCCACAATGGACCCACCGCTCCTTCGCACGCAGGTGTTCCTCGTGCCCCGGTTCAGCAACGTGAGGCCCGTTGCCACCGCCCATTCCTCCATGATCGCGCCCCTCGCGTCAGTCGCCGGAGCCCCCCAGGTCACCGACCTGGCGTTGAAGTCGCCGGCGACCAGAACGGCACGGTGCGGCCGCCGAGCGATCGACGCCCCGATCTCCGCGAGCATTGCCTCGAAGTCGGCGAGACTCCGGCTAGGGGGAGCGTACACGCCGATGACGGCCACTCCGTCCATCGTACCGAGTGCGTATCCGCTCCCCCTCCGGACGTCCACGAAGCCCGCAGAGGCCGGAGCGATCACCGCGACCGACCCGTCCAGGTCGCCCAGCCAATCGCCGCGATCGGGGACCGCGTAGGGCTCCGCCACTATCGCAATCTTAATGCCCCACTGTGCCATGCTCTCGATCAGCAGATCTTGAGCTCTGGCACAGTGGTTCAGATTGGCCTGCAAGAACTTAATGGACGCCATTAATTATCGGCGTCCATTAAATCCTCCACTGGCTTAGCAGCCGGCGCGTCGACGATGGTAGCCTTTACGGGCCTGTCTTTGCGCCTGCCACTCTTGTTGGTCTTTCCCTTTTTCTTTTTGTAGTCGGGGCACCTCCTGTCGCCAATTTTGTGGTTGGCGGGCCGGTCCGCCGCCGCACATATGGCGCACTTCGGCTCGGCTTTGCACTCGCGAAGTCTGTGGCCCGACTCGCCACAGCGGTAGCAGGCGCCGCTGCGGTCCACTTCGCGAGTGCACTTCGCGCCGACGTGCCCCGTCTCCTGGCACCGGAAGCACCTCAGCGGCCTCGGTTCGAGCAGCCGGACCCTCGCCGTGGTCCAGCCGACGCGCAATCGTCCTTCACGGGCGACTTTTCGCGCCGCGACCACCGGGCAGCTCACCCAGAGCGAGCCGTTGGGGGCGAGGGAGCCAGCCTTCACGTCGTCCGGCTGACACCCACCCTCCGCGGCCAGTGCTCGGGTGACCTCCTCGGCGGTGATGGAGTCGTCGAGCCCCATGACCCGCAGCTCGACCCTCTTCGAAGGCCGCTGCACTCTGACGTCTTCCGTGCCGAGGACTTCCCGCAATTTCGAGGCGAGAAGGTCGGCCTTCTCGCCTTTCTCCGCTCCAGGGACCTCGATGATCCGGGAACCCGTCGCGCCCGTTCGGATCTTGAGCGTTTGGATTCCCAGACCATCGAGGTCTATCCTGCTGCGGGCCTCCTTGATTACAGAGGCGTACGTGACGCCTCTGTCCTTCGCCTCCGGCTGCAGCGTTATCGAAATCGCCGCCGAAGACGGCGCCCGCAACTTCTTTTTCGGCTTCGCTTCTTTCGAAGCAGCCGCAGCCGCAGCCTTGCCTGGCTTTCCGGCCTTCCGTCCGAGGACGGTAGACCAGGTCTCCCGCGCGGCAGGAGTCGCGGGCGCCGGTTTCGCAGCAGGTTTCGGCACTGCCGCCGGAGTCTCGACGGCGTTCGCGGTCTTACCCTTCTTTTTCTTTCTCTCCCGTCCGTTTGGCTTCCCCCTCTTCGGAGCCGGATTCGCTGGCGGGGTCAACGTCGTGACCACCGCCTGGTCGGCCGGCTCGGAAGCTGGGGCCTCTCTGTCCTTCCTCGCGTCCAGAGCGACACGCTGCGCTTTGGCCGGTAAGAGCCGGTCGCTCAACGCCTCGATCTTGGCGTCGATCGAGGCGTTGAGCATGTCGCTCAGTTTGGACGCGAGAGAGCGTTCACGTTCGTCCCAGTCGTCGGGACGCAGAGATTTATGCGCCGCAGTCCTGGTCCTCGTCGTCCTGGTGGGGCGCCACGGGACCACTTAAGAGTATTCGCCACGACGCCCCGGACGGTGGGCCTGCCTGCGGGTGCAGGACAGGCCGCCTCCTGTTGTGGAGCACTCTCGGGCACCGAGAGCGCTCCCACGTCTCGCGCGTGCGGTCTCAAGCCAGCCGAAGGTCTTGTTGTCCCTCCAGCCGGCCACCCCACGCAGGGGACGCTCAACCAGACCAGTCTACCGTCTGCAGAATGGGGACACATGTCCAGGAGCGTCCCCTCTCCAAGCCAGGCAGTCCTGACCTCCAACGCCGGCAAGTAGCGTTGGGGGGCAGGACCGCCCGTCCTCCAACGCCGGATCGCACCGAACAACCGAGCAAGCTCCAGGGAGCCCAGCGCGACCCGGCAACTACCCCACGGGTCCGCCGAACTGCACCGACAACCGAGTCAAAGCTCCAGGGAGCCAGCACAGCCCGGCCCTCACGCATCCGGTCTGCCGGATTGCACCAGCAACCGAGCAAAGCTCCAGGGAGCCAGCACAACCCGGCCAGCACACCGCGCCCCTGCGCTACAGGACGGGCGAGCCAGGCCCCCCGGACCCACCCGTCCTGCCCCTCCCGGCTAGGCGAAAGCCTCACCTCCAACGCCGGATCGCACCGAACAACCGAGCAAGCTCCAGGGAGCCCAGCGCGACCCGGCAACTACCCCACGGGTCCGCCGAACTGCACCGACAACCGAGCCAAAGCTCCAGGGAGCCAGCACAGCCCGGCCCTCACGCATCCGGTCTGCCGGATTGCACCAGCAACCGAGCAAAGCTCCAGGGAGCCAGTACAACCCAGCCAGCACACCGCACACCGCGCCTAAACGCTACAGGGCGGGCGAGCCCACGGCTAACCCGCCCGCCCCGTCCACCGTGTGGGGAAAGGAAAAACCCGCCCCCACGTCTCCGCGCCGTCTCAGCGCCACGCACACCTCCGCGCCTCCGCGCCAACACACCCGCGCTCACAAGACCAGAACGGCACCTGAGTGCCGCTCTGGTCCCGGTAGCGCCTCGTCTGGTTTTGGTCCGCGGGGGTCCGAAGACCCCTACCGCCCGCAGTCGTGAAACCGCAGGCGGCTTCCCCTATCCGCCACCCGGGGGACGCGCCCAGTAGAAGTCCAGCAACTCCTCCCCTTGGAGCCCAGGTCCCAGACCTAAGTCCTGGGCTCCAAAGGCCTGGGCCGGGAACCTAACCTACCCACTAAAAACCAACGGTGTCCACCTTCGTCGCCCGTGCCGGAGTCGCAGGAATCCGAATTCTTCTGCAAACCCCGGCGGCGTGCCTCGTCAGGCCCTTTCCTGTCCTCGTGGAGGAGGTGGCGCGCGGGGGACACCGCGCGCGCCTACCCGGCAGATTTTGGTCTGCCTAGCGTCTAGGGAGGGAGGCGGTTATCGTGCGCCAGCCTCCGACGCCCGGTCCTTTTGCGGCGGAGGGGGAGGTCGGTGGTGTCCTCCCTCACCCGCTCCGCCGCCTCCTTCTGCGCCATCACCCGCTCACAGTACGCGAGGACGGCGTCCCAGCACCTTTCGCTGCCAGTCATGGCAGAAATCACGGCCGGCAGCGAGAGGTCCGGCCCAACTACGCTTCGGAGCTCTTCGCGCTCCTCCGCCCACGCCGGACACTCTTCCAACACGTGTTGCGCCGACTCGTCGTCACAATCCTGGCAGTGGTGGCAGCGAGGAGAGGGCTCCCTCCCGGCGACCCGACACAGGTACCCCCCGAAGCAACCGTGCCCCGAGAGGACCTGCGTGGCGCGGAAGGTTAGGACGCCATGTCGTCTGTCCAACCACTGCCGAAGAACCGGCCGAACCGCATCGATCGTCCGGTGCCCCGCACTCGGACGCTCGAGCCTCACAACCCACTCCGCGATCGCGGCATCCCGCTCTCGCCTCAGGTGTTCTGCAAGCCGTGGTGCCGGACTGAGGGTCTAACCTAACCTAACCTAACCTAACCTAACCTAACCTAACCTAACCTAACCAACCTAACCTAACCTAACCTTTTTTTTTTTTTTTTTTAACGTGGGGAAAATCCGTCATGGACACCCTCCGGTAGGGGGGGCTCGGAGGGGATTCAGACTCTTACTGAATAAAAACCGCCACGTGTGTTCTGCCGTACGCCAATGTGGCGGGGTCACAAGGACGCTTGTCAGCTCATTCGCAACCCCGCCGGCGCTTGCCCTTTCGGGCCCACCGCGGTGCAAAGCACCTCGGAGGACGCACTCGAACACGAAGCGCGCCCTCCCCTCCTTGGGGAGCCGTGCAAGTCGGACGACGAATCCCCCGACCCATCGCCCGCGTGGCACCCCCGCGGGCAGGGGGACACCCCCCGCCCGCATCGCGCCTGTGGGTACAATCCCGCGCCGCCCCGGCGCCCCAGGCCTAGCCCGGCGTTACGGCTCGCCAGGCACCTAGCCCGGGGCGGACAATGTCAGCCCGACGAAGCCGACAAAGGCCAGGGTGGCCGCAGTCAAGGCCCTCCAGCCGACCGCAGCCTCGGCGCGAGAGAGCGCCCCCGCACGCCTTAGGGCGGGCGAGCGAACCCGCCCACCCCACTCCCCGCACCGCGTCGCAGTGCCATACCCTCACCGACGGCAACCTACGTGCCACCCCGCACCGCGCACGACCTCTGAACCGAAAGACGGGCTTTCCGGGCCCCCTTCTCGGAGCGAGGAACGAGTCGGCAAGACCGTCAGTCCGCAAGACCCGCCCCCGGTGATCCAAGTCCGAGACCCGTCCCGTCCCGGGCCGAAAGACGAGCCGCAGACCCCCATAAGTCCACAAACCCGCCCCCGGTGATCCGGGACCGAGACCCGACCCCGGCCCCGGAGTTAATCCAGGACCGAGACCCGCCCCTGGAGCGGAAGACAACGTTTCCGGTGATCCAGGACCAGCCCAGAGGACCTTCCCTTCCTTAGGAGCGTGCCCAACGGCCTCGACACCCCTAAGCGCTTTCGCGCCTCCCGGAGCGCGACCCAAAGGCCCCGGCACTCCAAACGCGCCTACGCACGTCCTCCCCGCGCCGCGTCGCAGCGCCAAACCCTCACCGACGGCAACCTACGTGCCATCCCGCACCGCGCACGACCTCTGAACCGAAAGACGGGCTTACTGAGCCCCATTCTCGGAGCGAGGAACGAGTCGGCAAGACCGTCAGTCCGCAAGACCCGCCCCCGGTGATCCGAGTCCGAGACCCGTCCCGTCCCGGGCCGAAAGACGAGTCGCAGACCCCCATAAGTCACCAAACCCGCCCCCGGTGATCCGGAACCGAGACCCGACCTCGGCCCCGGAGTTAATCCAGGACCGAGACCCGCCCCTGGAGCGAAAGACAACGCTTCCGGTGATCCAGGACCAGCCCAGAGGACCTTCCCTTCCCTAGGAGCGCGCCACACGGCCTCGACACCCCTATGCGCTTTCGCGCCTCCCGAAGCGCGACCCAAAGGCCCCGGCACTTCAATGCGCTTTCGCGCCCTCCTCCCTGGTTTTGGTCCGCGGGGGTCCGAGGACCCCTACCGCCCGCGTCTCGCTAGTAACGCAGGCGGCACTCCCCTATCCGCCACCCGGGGGACGCGCCCAGGTAGAAGACCAGGAACTCCTCCCAGACCTAGGTCTGGGGCCTGGGAACCTAACCTAACCTAACCTAACCTTTTTTTTTTTTTTTTTTTTTTTTTACGTGTGGAAAATCCTTCATGGACACCCTCCGGTTGGGGGGGCTCGGAGGGGAGTCAGACTCTTACTGAACAAAAACCACACGTGTGTTCCGCCTATGCGCTTGTGGCGAGATCGCGAGGACACAAAGCTCTTTCGCGATCCCGCCGGCGCCTGCCCAGACTAGGGCCCGTCGTCGTCGCCGCAAAAGCGACAGCGACCCGAGAGAGGATCCCTTGAACACATAAGATCGCCTCTCTCCGTCCTCCTCGGGATCGTGCGATGCGGTCGATAGATCCCCCGACCTATCGCCCGCTGATCCAAACTACGGGGGCGGCGGCTGCAGGTTGGCCAGGTAGGCCCTGCGCCGCCGACCGCGTCTACCGCGACGAGACGGAAGCGAGTTCGGATCCCGTTCCCGCTCCCGCTCCGCCGCCTCCTTCCGCAGCATCACGGCGCTGCAGAAGGAGGAGACGGCGCTCCAGTTCTCCTCGCTGCCGACCATGGCCGAGACCACGGCCGGCAGCGAGAGATCCGCTCCGATGGCCGCCGACAGGGCGGCGCGCTCTTCGCACCACGCCGGGCAGACCGCGCGCGTGTGCTCCGCCGTGTCCTCGGCGCCGGCGTCGCAATGGTGACATTCCGACGTCGGCTCCCGCCCCAGCGCTCGGCACAGATAGCGACCGAAGCAGCCGTGCCCGGTCAGCATCTGCGCCAAGTGGAACGACATCGCACCGTGTCGCCTATCGACCCAGCCGCGCAGAACGGGCCGAATCGCCGCCACCAGCCCCCGACTCGTAATTACGTTCGGGTCCTCGAGATTCTCCGACCACTTCCGGAAGAGGCCGTCGCGAGCTTCTCTCCTCCATCGCACGACCTCTTGCGGACGAGGCGGTTCCTCCCTCAGGCGCGCTTCCGTCACGCGCCAGAAGACCGACGCGAGAGCTTCGGCCTCCAGTTCCCACGGGGGGCTGCCGGCGAGGAGACACGATGCGGTGTAGGACACCGTGCGGTACGCCCTCGCAGCCCGCAGCGCGATAGCGCGGTGCGGCCTGCGAATCAGCGACACGTTCCGCGCGCAGAGAGCGCCCGCCCAAATCGGAGCGCCATACAACGCCATCGAACGCACGACGCCCACGAAGAGGCGTCTGCATTTGTCGGCGGGCCCTTCTAGGTTGGGCAGTAGACTCCCGAGCGCTCCGGCGGCGGCCAGAAGCTTCGGGGTCAGCCGCCGAAAGTGTTCGTCGAACTTCCAGCGACCGTCGAGAACGATGCCCAGGTACTTCATCGTCGACCCGACGGCGATCGAAGTACCCCCGACGACTATCGACGTCCCGGGCGGAGGAGCGGCCCTCGGCCCGTGAAAGGCCAGGACCTCCGTCTTCTGCAAGGCGACCTCCAGCCCGAGAGCCCGAATTCTGGCCACCACTTGCGCGACGCCGGCCGTGGCGAGGCGGCCCGCCTCGCGGTGCCCGCCGGCGCGAACGGTGACGAGAGTGTCGTCTGCGTAGCAGATGACCGACACTCCCGGCAACGTGGCACCGCGGAGCACCCAGTCGTAGCCGATGTTCCACAGGAGCGGTCCGAGGACCGAACCCTGCGGAACGCCGCACGACATGGACCGCCTCGACAGACCGCCGCCGCCTATCGGGAACTCTACTGCCCTTCCCGCAAAGTAAGCTCCGATGAGCCTACGCAAGTAGCGCGGGATACCGTGGTATCCCAGCGCCACCCTCACCGTCTCCCAGGGCAGAGAGTTGAACGCGTTGGTCACGTCCAGCGAGACCGCCCACAACACTCCACCCCGGGAGACCGCCGACTCGGCGAGGTCCCTGAGGTGGGCGATGGCCGCGACGGTCGACCGCCCCCGACGAAACCCATACTGTGCCTCGTGCAGTCCCGGGTTCATCGACTCGAGAATTCGAGTCGCCAGGACGCGCTCGAACACCTTACTGATCTCGTCGAGGAGCACGATCGGTCGATAGGCCGAAGGCTGTTCGGCCGACCGTCCGTCCTTCTTCAGCAGGACGAGCCTGCCCGTCTTCCACACCTGGGGAAACCGGCCCTGCTCCAGGCACCTGTCGAACAGGGCCCGAATTCTGCCACCCATGCTACCCGTCGCGAGGCTCAGCACCCTTCCCGGCACGCCGTCCGGGCCCGGGGCGGTGCGCTTCGATTTGAGCCTCGCGACGGCCGCACCGAGCTCCGCCTCGGTCACAGGGGGGATCCCGCTCTCCGCGAGACGCGGCTCCGCGACACCCATAGCCGGTGGGCTCCACTCGTTCCTATGAGGGAAGAGGGACTCGACTACGCGCTGCAAGATTTGCGGCCGCAAACTCGTGGTCAGAGGGGGTGCCCACGGACGGAGCTTCTTCCGCACCGCCCGGTACGGTCTGCCCCACGGGTCTCTGTCCAGAGTTCGCAGCCACTCGTCCCAGCACGATTCCTTAGCGCGTGCAATGCCCGCCTGCAGCGCTTTGCAGGCGGACCGGTAGGAGTCGTACAGGCCGTCCTCTGCGGCCTGGTCCCTTCTTCGCCTCCGCCTGTAGTTGGTGAATCGGCGGCGCGATCTCACGCAGGCTTCGCGCAAGTCGCGGAGCTCCGGACGCCACCAGTACAAGTGCCGCCTCGGCGGGAACGGCTTCGCCCTCGGCATCGCCGCGTCGCAGATCCGCGCAAGCGATTCGCGGATGCCCTCTGCTTCCTCGTCGACGGAAAGGGCCGGTTCCGAAGGTCGGCGGATCCATTCCTCCACTATCGCAGCCTCCACGGCGATCTCCGCATCCATCCGACTCAGCACCCAGCGCGGGCCGGTACCGATCGGAACGCTCGAGTCGGACGCGTTCGAACTCGACGAGGAGACGTCGAACCGAATGTACCGGTGGTCGGAGAGGGTCTCGACGTCGGTCAAGACTCTCCAACCCCGGACGCGGTTGTGGAGGTTTCGGGACGCGAAAGTCACGTCCACAATGGACCCACCGCTCCTTCGCACGCAGGTGTTCCTCGTGCCCCGGTTCAGCAACGTGAGGCCCGTTGCCACCGCCCATTCCTCCATGATCGCGCCCCTCGCGTCAGTCGCCGGAGCCCCCCAGGTCACCGACCTGGCGTTGAAGTCGCCGGCGACCAGAACGGCACGGTGCGGCCGCCGAGCGATCGACGCCCCGATCTCCGCGAGCATTGCCTCGAAGTCGGCGAGACTCCGGCTCGGGGGAGCGTACACGCCGATGACGGCCACTCCGTCCATCGTACCGAGTGCGTATCCGCTCCCCCTCCGGACGTCCACGAAGCCCGCAGAGGCCGGAGCGATCACCGCGACCGACCCGTCCAGGTCGCCCAGCCAATCGCCGCGATCGGGGACCGCGTAGGGCTCCGCCACTATCGCGATCTTAATGCCCCACTGTGCCATGCTCTCGATCAGCAGATCTTGAGCTCTGGCACAGTGGTTCACATTGGCCTGCAAGAACTTAATGGACGCCATTAATTATCGGCGTCCATTAAATCCTCCACTGGCTTAGCAGCCGGCGCGTCGACGATGGCAGCCTTTACGGGCCTGTCTTTGCGCCTGCCACTCTTGTTGGTCTTTTTCTTTCCCTTGTTGTAGTCGGGGCACCTCCTGTCGCCAATTCTGTGGTTGGCGGGCCGGTCGGCCAACCTTTTTTTTTTTTTTTTTTTTTTTTTTACGCTGGAAAATGCATTTACGCACCCCCGCCGCCCGAAGGCGACGGGAGTCTGAGACTCCCGGCATGCCAGACTACTCAGTAAAAACCAGCGGCGCCACTCCCTCGCCGTTGCCGAAGTCGCAGGAATCAATGAAATTCTTCTGCAAACTCCGGCGGCGTTGCCCTTGCGGGCCCATCCCGTTCCTAGTGGGTGGCGCGCGGTGGCACCGCACGCACCAACCCGGGAAGAGGTTGGCCGAAAACCCGACCGCCCTCTGCCTGGCGCTCAGGCTGCCCCGCACCGCCCGGACAGTGCCAACGTGAGTCAACACAGGCCGGAACGGCGCAAGGGAAAGCGCCTAAGCACCAACCCCCCCGAGGCGGGCAAGCGAGCCCACCCACCCCGTCCCCAGCGCAGGGGAAGATAAAACCAACCCCCACGTCTCCGCGCCCTCACGGCGCCTGCACTCACAAGTCCGCTCTGGGCAGAGCAGTACCCGGAGTGCACCTACCCGCGCGCATGCGCGCCACGGGGCGAGCGAGCGAACTCGCCCACTACAACGAGTTCGCTCGCTCGCCCTGTCCTACTCTCCCCGCACCGCATCGCAGTGCCACCCCAGCGAGTGAGCCAAGCTCGAACCCGCAACTACCCCACGGGTCCGCCAGACTGCACCGACAACCGAGCAAAGACTCAAGGGAGCCAGCACAGCCCGGCCCTCCCGCAACTGGTCCGCCGGATTGCACCAGCAACCGAGCAAGCTCAAGGGAGCCAGCACAACCCGGCCAGCACACCGCGCCCCAGCGCCACAGGACGAGCGAGCCAGACCGCCCGGACTCACCCGCCCTGTCCCTCCCGGCTAGGCGAAAAGCCCCACCTCCAACGCCAGGATCGCACCGAACAACCGAGCAAGCTCCAGGGAGCCCAGCGCGACCCGGCAACCACCCTACGGCTCCGCCGAACTGCACCGACAACCGAGCCAAAGCTCCAGGGAGTCAGCACAGCCCGACTCTCACGCAACACGTCCGCCGGGTTGCACCAGCAACCGAGCAAGCTCCAGGGAGCCAGCACAACCCGGCCAGCACCCCGCGCCTCAGCGCCTCAGGGCGAGCGAGCGAACCCGGCCACCCCGTCCACCTCCCGGAGCGCCCCGGCACTCCGATGCGCTTTCGCGCCCTACCCCCTGGTTTTGGTCCGCGGGGGTCCGAGGACCCCTACCGCCTGCGTATCGCGGCAACGCAGGCGGCACTCCCCTATCCGCCAAACGGGGGACGCGCCCAGGTAGAAGACCAGGAACTCCTCCCAGACCTAGGTCTGGGGCCTGGGGCCGGTCGGCCAACCTAACCTTTTTTTTTTTTTTTTTTTTACGTGTGGAAAATCCTTCATGGACACCCTCCGGTTGGGGGGGCTCGGAGGGGAGTCAGACTCTTACTGAACAAAAACCACACGTGTGTTCCGCCTATGCGCTTGTGGCGAGATCGCGAGGACACAAAGCTCTTTCGCGATCCCGCCGGCGCCTGCCCAGACTAGGGCCCGTCGTCGTCGCCGCAAAAGCGACAGCGACCCGAGAGAGGATCCCTTGAACACATAAGATCGCCTCTCTCCGTCCTCCTCAGGATCGTGCGATGCGGTCGATAGATCCCCCGACCTATCGCCCGCTGATCCAAACTACGGGGGCGGCGGCTGCAGGTTGGCCAGGTAGGCCCTGCGCCGCCGACCGCGTCTACCGCGACGAGACGGAAGCGAGTTCGGATCCCGTTCCCGCTCCCGCTCCGCCGCCTCCTTCCGCAGCATCACGGCGCTGCAGAAGGAGGAGACGGCGCTCCAGTTCTCCTCGCTGCCGACCATGGCCGAGACCACGGCCGGCAGCGAGAGATCCGCTCCGATGGCCGCCGACAGGGCGGCGCGCTCTTCGCACCACGCCGGGCAGACCGCGCGCGTGTGCTCCGCCGTGTCCTCGGCGCCGGCGTCGCAATGGTGACATTCCGACGTCGGCTCCCGCCCCAGCGCTCGGCACAGATAGCGACCGAAGCAGCCGTGCCCGGTCAGCATCTGCGCCAAGTGGAACGACATCGCACCGTGTCGCCTATCGACCCAGCCGCGCAGAACGGGCCGAATCGCCGCCACCAGCCCCCGACTCGCAATTACGTTCGGGTCCTCGAGATTCTCCGACCACTTCCGGAAGAGGCCATCGCGAGCTTCTCTCCTCCATCGCACGACCTCTTGCGGACGAGGCGGTTCCTCCCTCAGGCGCGCTTCCGTCACGCGCCAGAAGACCGACGCGAGAGCTTCGGCCTCCAGTTCCCACGGGGGGCTGCCGGCGAGGAGACACGATGCGGTGTAGGACACCGTGCGGTACGCCCTCGCAGCCCGCAGCGCGATAGCGCGGTGCGGCCTGCGAATCAGCGACACGTTCCGCGCGCAGAGAGCGCCCGCCCAAATCGGAGCGCCATACAACGCCATCGAACGCACGACGCCCACGAAGAGGCGTCTGCATTTGTCGGCGGGCCCTTCTAGGTTGGGCAGTAGACTCCCGAGCGCTCCGGTGGCGGCCAGAAGCTTCGGGGTCAGCCGCCGGAAGTGTTCGTCGAACTTCCAGCGACCGTCGAGAACGATGCCCAGGTACTTCATCGTCGACCCGACGGCGATCGAAGTACCCCCGACGACTATCGACGTCCCGGGCGGAGGAGCGGCCCTCGGCCCGTGAAAGGCCAGGACCTCCGTCTTCTGCAAGGCGACCTCCAGCCCGAGAGCCCGAATCCTGGCCACCACCTGCGCGACGCCGGCCGTGGCGAGGAGGCCCGCCTCGCGGTGCCCGCCGGCGCGAACGGTGACGAGAGTGTCGTCTGCGTAGCAGATGACCGACACTCCCGGCAACGTGGCACCGCGGAGCACCCAGTCGTAGCCGATGTTCCACAGGAGCGGTCCGAGGACCGAACCCTGCGGAACGCCGCACGACATGGACCGCCTCGACAGACCGCCGCCGCCTATCGGGAACTCTACCGCCCTTCCCGCAAAGTAAGCTCCGATGAGCCTACGCAAGTAGCGCGGGATACCGTGGTATCCCATTGCCACCCTCACCGTCTCCCAGGGCAGAGAGTTGAACGCGTTGGTCACGTCCAGCGAGACCGCCCACAACACTCCACCCCGGGAGACCGCCGACTCGGCGAGGTCCCTGAGGTGGGCGATGGCCGCGACGGTCGACCGGCCCCGACGAAATCCATACTGCGCCTCGTGCAATCCCGGGTTCATCGACTCGAGAATTCGAGTCGCCAGGACGCGCTCGAACACCTTACTGATCTCGTCGAGGAGCACGATCGGTCGATAGGCCGAAGGCTGTTCGGCCGATCGTCCGTCCTTCTTCAGCAGGACGAGCCTGCCCGTCTTCCACACCTGGGGAAACCGGCCCTGCTCCAGGCACCTGTCGAACAGGGCCCGAATTCTGCCACCCATGCTACCCGTCGCGAGGCTCAGCACCTTTCCCGGCACGCCGTCCGGGCCCGGGGCGGTGCGCTTCGATTTGAGCCTCGCGACGGCCGCACCGAGCTCCGCCTCGGTCACAGGGGGGATCCCGCTCTCCGCGAGACGCGGCTCCGCGACGCCCATAGCCGGTGGGCTCCACTCGTTCCTATGAGGGAAGAGGGACTCGACTACGCGCTGCAAGATTTGCGGCTGCAGACTCGTGGTCAGAGGGGGTGCCCACGGACGGAGCTTCTTCCGCACCGCCCGGTACGGTCTGCCCCACGGGTCTCTGTCCAGAGTTCGCAGCCACTCGTCCCAGCACGATTCCTTAGCGCGTGCAATGCCCGCCTGCAGCGCTTTGCAGGCGGACCGGTAGGAGTCGTACAGGCCGTCCTCTGCGGCCTGGTCCCTTCTTCGCCTCCGCCTGTAGTTGGTGAATCGGCGGCGCGATCTCACGCAGGCTTCGCGCAAGTCGCGGAGCTCCGGACGCCACCAGTACAAGTGCCGCCTCGGCGGGAACGGCTTCGCCCTCGGCATCGCCGCGTCGCAGATCCGCGCCAGCGACTCGCGGATGCCCTCTGCTTCCTCGTCGACGGAAAGGGCCGGTTCCGAAGGTCGGCGGATCCATTCCTCCACTATCGCAGCCTCCACGGCGATCTCCGCATCCATCCGACTCAGCACCCAGCGCGGGCCGGTGCCGATCGGGACGCTCGAGTCGGACGCGTTCGAACGCGACGAGGAGACGTCGAACCGAATGTACCGGTGGTCGGAGAGGGTCTCGACGTCGGTCAAGACTCTCCAACCCCGGACGCGGTTGTGGAGGTTTCGGGACGCGAAAGTCACGTCCACAATGGACCCACCGCTCCTTCGCACGCAGGTGTTCCTCGTGCCCCGGTTCAGCAACGTGAGGCCCGTTGCCACCGCCCATTCCTCCATGATCGCGCCCCTCGCGTCAGTCGCCGGAGCCCCCCAGGTCACCGACCTGGCGTTGAAGTCGCCGGCGACCAGAACGGCACGGTGCGGCCGCCGAGCGATCGACGCCCCGATCTCCGCGAGCATTGCCTCGAAGTCGGCGAGACTCCGGCTCGGGGGAGCGTACACGCCGATGACGGCCACTCCGTCCATCGTACCGAGTGCGTATCCGCTCCCCCTCCGGACGTCCACGAAGCCCGCAGAGGCCGGAGCGATCACCGCGACCGACCCGTCCAGGTCGCCCAGCCAATCGCCGCGATCGGGGACCGCGTAGGGCTCCGCCACTATCGCAATCTTAATGCCCCACTGTGCCATGCTCTCGATCAGCAGATCTTGAGCTCTGGCACAGTGGTTCAGATTGGCCTGCAAGAACTTAATGGACGCCATTAATTATCGGCGTCCATTAAATCCTCCACTGGCTTAGCAGCTGGCGCGTCGACGATGGTAGCCTTTACGGGCCTGTCTTTGCGCCTGCCACTCTTGTTGGTCTTTCCCTTTTTCTTTTTGTAGTCGGGGCACCTCCTGTCACCAATTTTGTGGTTGGCGGGCCGGTCCGCCGCCGCACATATGGCGCACTTAGGCTCGGCTTTGCACTCGCGAAGTCTGTGGCCCGACTCGCCACAGCGGTAGCAGGCGCCGCTGCGGTCCACTTCGCGAGTGCACTTCGCGCCGACGTGCCCCGTCTCCTGGCACCGGAAGCACCTCAGCGGCCTCGGTTCGAGCAGCCGGACCCTCGCCGTGGTCCAGCCGACGCGCAATCGTCCTTCACGGGCGACTTTTCGCGCCGCGACCACCGGGCAGCTCACCCAGAGCGAGCCGTTGGGGGCGAGGGAGCCAGCCTTCACGTCGTCCGGCTGACACCCACCCTCCGCGGCCAGTGCTCGGGTGACCTCCTCGGCGGTGACGGAGTCGTCGAGCCCCATGACCCGCAGCTCGACCCTCTTCGAAGGCCGCTGCACTCTGACGTCTTCCGTGCCGAGGACTTCCCGCAATTTCGAGGCGAGAAGGTCGGCCTTCTCGCCTTTCTCCGCTCCAGGGACCTCGATGATCCGGGAACCCGTCGCGCCCGTTCGGATCTTGAGCGTTTGGATTCCCAGACCATCGAGGTCTATCCTGCTGCGGGCCTCCTTGATTACAGAGGCGTACGTGACGCCTCTGTCCTTCGCCTCCGGCTGCAGCGTTATCGAAATCGCCGCCGAAGACGGCGCCCGCAACTTCTTTTTCGGCTTCGCTTCTTTCGAAGCAGCCGCAGCCGCAGCCTTGCCTGGCTTCCCGGCCTTCCGTCCGAGGACGGTAGACCAGGTCTCCCGCGCGGCAGGAGTCGCGGGTGCCGGTTTCGCAGCAGGTTCCGGCGCTGCCGCCGGAGTCTCGACCGCGTTCGCGGTCTTACCCTTCTTTTTCTTTTTCTCCCGTCCGTTTGGCTTCCCCCTCTTCGGAGCCGGATTCGCTGGCGGCGTCAACGTCGTGACCGCCGCCTGGTTGGCCGGCTCGGAAGCTGGGGCCAGAGCGACACGCTGCGCTTTGGCCGGTAAGAGCCGGTCGCTCAACGCCTCGATCTTGGCGTCGATCGAGGCGTTGAGCATGTCGCTCAGTTTGGACGCGAGAGAGCGTTCACGTTCGTCCCAGTCGTCGGGACGCAGAGATTTATGCGCCGCAGTCTGCGACAGCATGAACCTCTCCATTTTTTCTTCAAGGGTGTTAAATTTTGCCCTCCACTCCTCCTTCTCCTTTCGGAGTTCGGCAACCAACGCCCTGAGGTGGACGACCTCGTCAGTCGCGTTGCGATTGGCGAGTTCCTCCACCACCTCCTTCATACCTTTACGCACTTGTTTAAGGGCCTTGATGTAAGTGCCCTTAAGGTTTCTCGAGCTTCCGGTCACCTTTTGCAGAAGCTCAAGGTAACCTTCCGCTCGAGAAAGCGCGTCTCCACTTCTTCCGGCGTCGTCGCTGAGCGACATGTCCGACTGACGCGAGCTTGTCCTGGATTGGACCGCCCGCGCCATATCGGCCACCTCGCTCTCCGCCTGGATTTTACGTTCCCGCTCCTTTTCGTCGTTAAGGCGACGTTTGGCTTCGGCCAGTCCGACGTATTGGCCGGTTGTAGCCGGTCGACCTCGGCCTCTGCCAGGCGTCGCCCTTTTCCTCTCATTTTCCTCCTCCGAGGAGCCCGGAGACAGGATTCTTTTCCTAAACTGAGGCTTTCGGCGGCGGGAAGATCCCAACGACATGTTGTCGTCGGAATCTGATCCCGCCCCCCAAAACCTCCCGTCGACCGAGGAGAGAGAGCCGACGCTATCCACACGCGTGAGGACAACTCGCGGCTGTCTCGCCCCGCCTGTAACTCCGCCCTTCTCGGGCCCAACGTCTTCACCGCCCTTCTCGGGCACTACGTCCACTCCGCCCTTCTCGGGCACTACCTCAACTCCGCCCTTCTCGGGCCTCTCGTCGGAACCGGAAAGCTCCGAAACACAAACACGTGATTTGCCCATCCCAGATTCGACAGGGCTGCGCGCCGAAGCGCGAAGGGATTCTCCATTGCCTGAGGCGCCGGTACCCTCCTGGGTTAATAATGTTTCAATGCACGTATCCATGTTTAAGGGGATGACACAGTTAGACCGAACCTCCCATCGGCCACGCATCCCTTCGCGCTGTGTCGCCGCTTAGGATTCGGGGTAATTTTTATAGAGGTCTTCTTCCTCTAGATCCGGCCGGTTAAGGCAAGACCCCTCGGTCCCGCACGAAGCCGCGAGACATGACCACGACACCTCGCACGGGGTTACGAGATTATGAGGCGTAGAGCGGACGGGAAACCCGCCCACTCTACCCGACGGCGGGGTCACCGCCGCCGAGGTCGCCCGTCCACTTGGAGCGGGGGGGAAAATCCCCACCCCGCTTCTCCGCGCCTTCGCAGCGCCACACTCACCAAATCACCAAGGGGGGCGAGCGATGATGATAAAATAAATAAATAAAAATAATAAATAAATAAATGAATAAATAAACAACGCTCACCCCGCCCTCTAGTGCCGGGGGGACCGCCAAGGTCCACATCCCACTCCGCGCCCTCTCTTCCGGCGCCGCGTGAAAGGCTAGGCCATTCCACGCAAACTCCGCGCTCCCTCGTGGCGCAATGTGCGATCACAGGACCACTCCAGTACAAGACCAGAGCGGGACCCGGACGCCTCGCCTGGTGTTGGTCCGCGGGGGTCCGTAGACCCCTACCGCCTGCAGTCATTCGCGACTGCGGCGACACTCCCCTATCCGCCAAACGGGGGACGCGCCCAGGTAGAAGTCCAGGAACTCCTCCCCTTGGAGCCTAGGTCCCAGACCTAAGTCTGGGGCCTAGGCTCCAAAGGCCCGGGCGGCCAACCTAACCTAACCTAACCTAACCTAACCTAACCTAACCTAACCTAACCATACCTTTTTTTTTTTTTTTTTTTTTTTTTTTTTTTTTTTTTTTTTTTTTTTTTTTTTTTTTTTTTTTTTTTTACGTTGGAAAATGCATTTACGCACTGACCCCGCCACCGAAAGCTCGGCAGCGGGAGTGTAGGGCTCCCGGCGGTAGGTGCAATGCCGGACTACCCACTAAAAACCAACGGTGCCCTCGTCGTCCTAGTGGGGCGCCACGGTACCACTAATAAGTATTGTCCGTGACGCCCCGACGTATGACCGCGAGTGCTGCGCGGTCGCCTTCGCTTGTAGAGCGCTCACGGGCACGAGAGCGCTCTATAACTCCAGGGAGTTGGGGAGGAGGCTACGACGACATCGCCGCAGCCTCCTCCGCAGCTTTTCGACTATTTGGGGGGGGGGCCACGCCTCACCGCCATTCGCCGGACCTTTGGGGGACGACAAACCCGCCCTCCCATTATATGCGCAGCCGGTTTTCCGGCGCTGGTGCATACAGCACAACTAGGAGCCCCAGTGCAGTTTTTGGCAATATGCCCCTCCTTGCCGCACCGGTAGCACAGACCACTCCGGTCCACCGCGAAGGGACATGTTGGGCGGGTGTGCCCTATGCCCATACATTTGAAGCAGCGCAACGGGCGCTGCTCCAGTAGTGTAACTCTGGCAGAGCTCCAGCCGACAAGGAGTCTGCCGGCCTGTGCCAGAGCCTTCGTGGCAGGGATCGGACACCTTAATATTGAGGCGCCCATCCCTCCTGGTCCCGTCGTTACTTCGCCAGTTTTAATGACGCTGACGTCACATTTGGTAGCCTTGGCTGCCGCCTCTGCCACCATTTGTTTAGTGACAGAGTCATCCAGTCCAGAAACTCGAAGACTCGCGAGCTTTATGGGCTGGACGACTCTCGCCGTGCCTTCGAGGACGCGGTCAAGCTCCTGCGCCAGACGCTGTGCCGCTTCCGAAGTCTGGCCTTTCGCCAGCTCCAACAGCCTGCCTCCGGTTGCGGCAGTGCGCACGGTCAACCCTTCACTTATTCCCAGGTCAGCCAAATTTAGCGTTTCCGCAGCCCGCTTGAGTAAGTGGCTGTAGGTGACCCCCTGTTCCTCTGCTTCTGGCTCCAGTGTCATAATCACTGCGGGCCTACGGGGGGCCACCAACCTGGGAGGACGGGATTTCGCCTTCTTCTTTCTGTTCTTTCGCTGCTGCGGTGACTTCGCAGCAGCGACACCCGACGCAGGAGGTTTGTCCTTGCCCTTCTTCTTCTTTTTCTTTTTGACAACGGCGACCCATTCGTCGTCACGAGGTCGGGTCGCCGTCGCATCGCCAACAGCCGTCACAGGGGCCGTGGAGACCGTGGCGGCTTTCGCCTTTCGCGCCACCTTTTTCTTCTTCGCTGGTGGTGGCGCCTGCAACGCAACCCCTGTAGTATCTGCTGCTAGCGGCGGACGGACTGTCTTCGCCGGCGGCAGCCTCTCCTCGATGTCTGCGAGGCGGGTGTCGAGCATCTCCTTGATCGAAGAGAGCAAGGACGCTCGCATCCGATCCTCTCTGTCCGTCTCACTCTGTGTGTCCTGTGCTGAACCAGAGACAGGTTGTAAGGGCCGATTTTTGGCCAGTTCCGCCATCTGCAACTTCAATTCTTCAACATCCCTCCTCAGCCGAGTGTTCTCCGCTTGGAGTTTGCGGACCTCGTCTGAGGCGGTACGCTCTTTAAGAGACTCCACCGCAATGCTGATCGAAGAGGCCGCGTTCTTCAAGGCCTTTACGAAGGTCCCCTTCAGGTTCGTCGATCTCGTCGCCACTTTTAATATAATGTCGACGTCCTTCGCGACTTGCACGCCCAAGGCTTCGACAGTGCGGACGTCGCCTACATCCACACCCATTGCCCGGCGTCCTTCCTCTGCCTCCAAGACCTCTGCCTCAAGCGCTTTCTCGCGCGAGGCCGCTTCTCTTTGGCTGCTGCGCTTGCGAGCTAGCGCAGTCAGCGGCAGATGACTCTCGTCGTCAGATGTTGGCGACAACGAGGCCAAGTGCAGTCGGGGCCGTTTCCCGACAGATCGGGCCCTCCTACTAATCGGCAGACTGTCATCAGAGTCAAGAGCAGTCTGCCCCTCCGACGCGTACTCCACTACATCACTATCTGAATAAATTTTTTCATTTGTATCCATTTTGTTCCCACGAGTATGGGGGAAAGGGTGGTCAGCCCGAGGTAACACCCCCTGTACCTGGGCAAGCCTCGCGTAACCCCACTCTGGCCTCGGCGGGGCTACAGAGCAGGGGATCGCAGTAGAGACTGAACTTCCCATCAGCCATGCATCCCCTCGCGCTGCGTCGCCGCTTGGGATTCGGGGTAATTTCTTATAGAGGTTTTCTTCCTCGCGGTCCGGCCGGTTAAGGCAAGACCCTCGGTCCCGTTCGTGGCCGCGAGACATGACCACGACACCACAAACGGGATTACGATAATAGGACGGTGAGCGAACAGGACTCCTGCCCACTCTGTCCGACGGCGGGGTAAGCGCACGCCGAACCCATCCACCCCCCGTGGTGACACAGTGCGCGAGCGCTGTGCCACCTGATGCACTCACGGGACAACTCTAAAGTAGAGCGCCGGAATGCATCCCCACGCGTCGGTCGTCAGCCGCGACGGGCAGTAGTGCCGCGATTGTGATACTGCTGCCCGCCACGTTGCCCAGGATACACCACGAGGAGGTCACCGACAAGCACCCCTAACCTAACCTAACCTAACCTAACCTAACCGAAACCTAACCGAAACCTAACCGAAACCTAACCGAAACCTAACCGAAACCTAACCGAAACCTAACCGAAACCTAACCGAAACCTAACCGAAACCTAACCGAAACCTAACCGAAACCTAACCGAAACCTAACCGAAACCTAACCGAAACCTAACCGAAACCTAACCGAAACCTAACCGAAACCTAACCGAAACCTAACCGAAACCTAACCGAAACCTAACCGAAACCTAACCGAAACCTAACCGAAACCTAACCGAAACCTAACCGAAACCTAACCGAAACCTAACCGAAACCTAACCGAAACCTAACCGAAACCTAACCGAAACCTAACCGAAACCTAACCGAAACCTAACCGAAACCTAACCGAAACCTAACCGAAACCTAACCGAAACCTAACCGAAACCTAACCGAAACCTAACCGAAACCTAACCGAAACCTAACCGAAACCTAACCGAAACCTAACCGAAACCTAACCGAAACCTAACCGAAACCTAACCGAAACCTAACCGAAACCTAACCGAAACCTAACCGAAACCTAACCGAAACCTAACCGAAACCTAACCGAAACCTACCCGAAACACCCGAAACACCCGAAACACCGGAAACACCGGAAAACTGAACCATCGCTTATGATATGTTTAAAGATTATCACAACGTTAGCGCGATTTAAAGTACAACCACTGCCATCTAGTATGAAGACGACAAACTGATTTTTATGTTTAATTAGTTCTTTCTTTAAATATCGATCACAATACAAATTAGTGTATACATGTTACTGGTGCAGTTTTTTTTTTTTTTTTTATAGAACACCAACAAAGTACACACCGTATTTTAAGTACATATACAATAACCGTAGAGTCTGAGTGTAACTTTAATTATAGGTGATAATTACCTTTAACTAGCATACACTTATAACATAATATAAATAACATACAAATGACAAGAACTTAAGAGAGTGTTTTACAATTAAATTAACTATAATTAAAGATGAAAACAAAAGTAATCAAAGAATTATAGAGAAATAAAAGAGAAATAATTTGTACAAATAATAAAAAATAAAACATAAATGAAAAAAAAGCAATCGATCACTTTGTTGATAAATACAATTTAATCATTATTTTAAATTAAAAAAATTTTGTTATTAAAAAAAATATCTATGTCCAGGTGTTTTTAAATAATGCAGTGGGATCTTATGATACTGTTTAAAGGTGTCTGATAGCCCAAGTTAGAACAAACTGTGGTACAATAAAATAGCATTCGTAAACATTTACATAATATATAATATATAGTTATATACATATATATTTACAGATGTAGACTTTGTTTGCCTGACACGATATGCACCATGAGGATAACAATTAATATTGTTTTTAATTTTGTTAGACTATTATTTAGTCTAAGTATAGCACATTGAGCATATTTATGTATATTCAAACAAAGTTTACCAATTATTAAAAACATACAATGGTAATTACCATATATATTTATTTATTTACATATATATTTCATTATTTTTAAATGTAAGATATTTACTCATAGTACGGACGGTAGATGGCACTGATAACATATAAATCTTCAAGCCTAGCACTCTAGAAGGAATTTCTTACTGTACTCGTTAAATAGGTTGATCGTGAATACATTAAAATCGTTAAAAATTATAGATAAAAAGAAAAAAGAACACGTTCTTATAACTAATCGTTCTAAAAAGTAGAAAATAATTTTTAATTACAAAGAGTTTATATTACAGTAGTAGAAGATCGAACCTTCAAAATAAAACCTATTAAAACTAAACTATAAAATATTCGTTTTATAGTTTAGTTTTAATAGGTTTTATTTTTGGTGTAAGCTGGAGGCCTTTGTCCTAACCGACTTCCAAAAAAGGAGGAGTTTCTCAATTCAACTGTATTTTTTTATATATGTTCCTTCAGACCTTTTGACTGGGTGGACCGATTTCGACAAACTTTCTTGTCAAATGAAGTCAAGAATTAATGTCAAAATGAAGTCCAAAGGAGTCGGCTACAAACATACAGGTGAAGCTAATATAAAGCGTGTATATTTACACGTTTTATATTAGCTTATTATTTACACGCTTTATATTATTTATTCATCTTATGACGATCCAATAGACGAGTACAACGACAACAAGGAACATTTTGCGGGGATGTAAGGTCTATGCTTCAATTTATTATTGGGGGATACATTATACTCGGCGATTTCTTCCAAGATTTGCTTTGAAATTTATTATTAATAATCTAAACAAACGGTAACTCTATAGACAATCGGGATCTAATTATATTTTCGTTACAAAAAAAAAATAACCTAACACCTTTGAGGATAGAATAACGCTTGACTCCGGCGCTGCGGGAAGTGCAGCCCTTCCGCGCGTGCGAAAGCACGCTCACTCATGCTCCGTTCCGCAGCGGAGGCTGCCTCAGCCACTCCTCTACGCATTCGTTCACGCGCGTTCGCGCGGCGGGCGAGGGATGCGCTCCCTCCGCGCCTCCGGCTTAAAAAAACACTAGGTGTAGGGCAGACCAAGACCACGTGAACAATGGGGTACTCCGATTCGGCTTCGCGAATTTCTATACCTATAATCTAGCGCCCCACCTCTCCCCCAAACCCCATAAATTAGATCCCGATTGTGTATAGATAGCCAAAACATTAGTGTATAACGACCACTGACCTGATGGCATCGCATTATTTTGCTGCGTCGTTGAGACCAACTGCAAGCAGCAGGCGTATTTAATCTCAATTACGTAGTTTCAACCAGAGTTCAAACAATTCGACTTACATACAGTCATTTTCACGAAACATTTCACTTCACTTTACACACAAATTCTTAGACGTAAAAAAAAATTGTCTGAATAACATTCTATTAAGTCACATATCGTTAATAACTACGATTATTTTTACGATATTTACTAGAGAATACATAAACAAAAAGCGTCCGGAAGAATAACGTCTAATGACTAACGGTCATTATAAGGCACAGGAGTAAGACTGTCATAATTAAGATTGCTCAAATTATTATTAGCCAATTACACAACGCGCTGAAACCGTTACTCGTACACGTTTTTCAAATTGGTTCTTTCCCTCGCCACACGAGCGTAACAATGCGAATGAAGTATCGAATGCAGTGATGCCAACTTGGGGGATTTTCCCCTAAATATAGGGATATTTTGAAAATAGCGGGAATGTTTTGGAAAACTTTTAAGGGGTACATTTTTTTAGGGTATTTTCTTGGGAATTTTTAATTTGTCAGAACATAATATATTTTTAATATAAAAAACAATTGAAAGAAATTCCTCAATTCTAAATTTACTAAAATATTTTGGCAATTTATAATATACCTATAATTCCTTACTAAATAAAGTATAAGAAGAAAAGGGAAAGTATAAAAAAAATATTTACAATTTTAAAATCCTTTGAAAAATAAAATCTTATAAGAAAAACCTTAATCCGACTGATTTTTAAATAATTTCAATTTTTGGTTTAAGCGGTTTTGTTTCCAATTTAGGGACTTTTGTTTAGGGCTTGGAATACCGGTAAAAATTCGGTAACGGTAATTTGCCAAGGTCGGCATAACGTTATTTTTGACCGACTTCAAAAAAAGGAGTAGGTTACTCAATTCGACCGTATATAGGTATATATATATTTTTTATGTATGTTCGGAGATAACTTCTTCGTTTATAAACCGATTTTGATAATTCTTTTTTTGTTGGAAAGGAGATTTCCTCATTATGGTTTGAAGAGGAGATTTCCTTATTATGGTTTGGTACCACAATAAGGAAACCAGGATCTGATGATGGGATCCCAGAGAAATCGGGGGAAACCTTCAAAAATCGTAAGGGTGACTAGTAAATTTAATCATGTTTTCATTAAGTACTATAAAGCACTACTATTTAATAAAGGTCTGGAGTCGATCTGATGATGGCGAAGAAAGATAGTCGAGGGAACTCTTCAACAATTTATAGCAATTACCTTCTTTTTGAACTTAATTCGTTTCTATTGATGAGAACTTTGCACCTGTATGAGTTATAAGTGCCATTACAGTCTGATGATGGAGACGAAAGATATTCGAGGGAACTTTTCAACGATTTATAGCAATTACCTGCTGTGTGATCATCTGTTTCGAAGGACCAGGTTTGATGATGGAGGCCATAAACACTAGAGGGAATTTTTCAACAATTTACAGCAGTTACCTTTTGCTGTTTGACGACCGCTTTGATATAATGGTGCATGTGCCATGTCGGCGGCGCCTAAACACCGACGGTCGCGGGTTCTATTCCCGCTCGGAGTGGATATTTATGTTTATACAAATATTTATTTTCGGTCTAGTTGTTAATCCTTGTGGTTCTCCCAACCTAGCCTCGGAGAACACGCTAGGCTGTCAGTCCCGGTTGTTATTACGTACACCAAGTTGCAGAGTCTCGATCATCGGCGTAGGGTAGCTCGTCTGTCGGTGTTCTACAAAATATATTTCGGTGAGTGTGCGAAGGAATTACACGATCTAATTCCCCCAACAACCTTCCGCCATCGGGACACTAGGCGCGGTCGATCGTTCCATCCTTATGTCATTGATATGCCACCTACGCGCACAAAACGCTTTGGCACTACTTTCCTGATGCGCACAACTAAGGAATGGAACTCGTTGCCCGCATCTGTGTTTCCCGAACGATACAATCTGGGTGCCTTCAAGACCAGAGTGAATAGGCTGTTATTAGGCAGGCATGCTCCACCTTCGACCGCATCGTCACTTAACATCAGGTGAGATTGTGGTCAAATGCCTGCCTATTTGACGTAAAAAAAAAACACCTGATAGCAAACTTTACTCATAGTATGTCGACGCATTAGCGCAGCGGTCACAGCACCGGCTGTTGCGCTGGCGTTAGTGGGTTCAATCCCCGCGCACGACAGACATTTGTATTGGCCATATAGATGTTTGTCATGATCTGGGTGTTTGTGCTTGTGTATTGTGTATGTTTCCGGACCCCCGACATAAGAGAAAAAGCATCCTTTTTAGGTCTACCCATCACTAAAAATTGTAAAATAATTGTGTTTGCACGCAAACGAAAAAAAACCGACTTCAATTACATCGACAAGTAATACAACGTAGATCGACGAAAAAATAGTCAAGCAACTACGCGTTATCAAAGATTACTCAAAAAGTAGTTATCAGATCTCGATAAAATTTATATGTGACCACATGATAAACATCAGCTTTCGATTAAATTAAAAATTATCAAAATCGGTACACTCAGTAAAAAGTTATTACGGATTTTCGAGAGTTTCCCTCGATTTCTCTGGGATCCCATCATCAGATCCTGGTTTCCTTATCACGGTACCAAACTAGGGATATCCCCTTTCCAACAAAAAAAGAATTATCAAAATCGGTACATCCAGTAGAAAGTTATGCGGTATAATACAACGTAGGTCGACGAAAAAAGCGTCAAGTAAAAACGCATTATTAGATATAACTCGAAAAGTAGTTGTTAGATCTCAAATAAATTTAAATGGGACCAATTGGCACACACCACCTTTCGATTAAAACAAAATTTGTCGAAATCGGTCTACCCGGTCAAAAGTTCTGATGTAACATACATAAAAAAAAAAAAAAAAAAAAAAAAAAAAAAAATACAGTCGAATTGAGAACCTCCTCCTTTTTTGGAAGTCGGTTAATAAAATAATTTTTAACAGAAAAAAACCGACTTCAAAAAGGAAACTAAAAAGTGAAAAATAAATTTACTTAGTACAAAGTAATTCTTATTTTGATTTAGTTAATCAGAAATGATTAAATAAATATTTTATAATTTTGAAGTTGGTGCACAGTAAATACTACAACAACCTGGCTACAATAACAAATACAAACAACACACACGCAACAAACAAGTACAAAAAATATTATTAGATATGTCAAAACAATAACAGAATAATAACAGTATTCAACCTAATAGTCACTGAAACAAATTATGAAAGAAAACCGAATACAACTTACGAGTAGATACTAGAGTAGTTATTGTTTTACTTGGCACCGACTTCAAAATTATAAAATATTTATTTAATCATTTCTGATTAACTAAATCAAAATACGAATTACTTTGTACTAAGTAAATTTATTTTTCACTTTTTAGTTTCCTTTTTGAAGTCGGTTTTTTTTTGTTAAAAATTATTTTTGGAGTAACAATATTTGAGAAAACGATATTTTTCACCCATTTTACCGTTATATTTTTTACTGGTAAAAACTCATTTAACGTTACTAATTTATATCATTACTGTTAATTGCTACTGTTAACGTTATAGGTAACGAAAACAGCAACAGCGGGGGGCGCGAAGCGAAGGTCGCATCGAGCGGGTGGCGTCACCGTCGGGAAATAAATAAAAAACAAAACAAATAAAATAAATAAAATTGGAGTGTCTATTTGTGATATTAAAATAACCTCTTTTTACTGAATGCATATGGGCGTATACAAGGTACAAATACTAAAATAACATTTTTTACAATTTTTGCTTGTCTGTCTTTGTTTCGGCTAATCTCTGAAACGGCTGGGCAGATAGCTGAATGTAATAAGGAGTAACTTAGGCTACTTATATTTAAGAAATTTATTTATTTTGTAATTCTGCGGTGCTTTTTTTAGTCTATTTAAATTATTTGAGCGCGAACTTTTTAGCTACTTACCTATTCGTTCAAACATATATACACACAAACGTAGGTATATAAAGAATTAAATTGAATATGTAATGTTTAAATTATTGACGTATTTTAGTCAATTAACTAATTAATTAACGTATTTAGTAAATACATAACATACAAACATATAATCAATTAATTCGCATATAATCAATAATTTCGCTCTGGCGGGTACATCGTTCCATAGCTTAATTGGCTAGAGCGCCGACACAGTCAGACGGAGACGCGGGTTCGAACCCCGCTGGAGCGGTCAATTTTTGATATGATATTCAAAATGTTTAGAATTCCTAATGTGTGGGTAACACAAAAATAAAATCGTACATATTAAAAATAGCACTGATGCAAATGCATATGATGATTTTTATATTCGGTTCAAGCGAACCGTGGCGCCATCTATAGTGAGTTCTTTACAGAAACCCGTAACTATTCAAAGTTTCATATTACAATGAAAATCTTTGACAGGAGACCACCAGAGACACCATGCTATTTTTAATATGTACGATTTCTAAAATTTCAGACTTTCGGACTTACACTTTTAAAAGTCTTGTGAAGATTTTTTAAGACTTTTTAACAAATATTGGAACCAGGCTAGCGATTTCCGTAGATTACAGCCTGCACCACCAGCAGCGTCGCAAGCGTTTTGTCTACCATATGTCTATTGCTTAATTTATGCATTTAAAAGTTCGCAAAACAGAATATCCAGTCAAGGTCAGACTGTACAAAACTCGCGTAAACATTAGAAATCAATACCTAAGTGTGTGAATTAGATAGTAGGTATAATTAAAATTTGTTATGCAGAAACTAGACGTTATAAACTAATAGATCTAATAATTCCAATGATTGCTTTTGAAATTTCAATGATTTTAAGACTTTTTTGTTTATGAAGTCTGATCGTCTCTTATTGAATATCATATACATATATGCAGTGAAGAAAGATACGTGTGGCCTTCTCTAGTGACGAGAGAATGATTCGAACGGATATATTATCGTAACTTAACCGTGTGTGATACCTTAACATACTATAAGTCTATAATAGTTTAAATCCAGGTATCTAAGATATCTAAGATAAAATATTATAGTATCTTTACCGTGTGTGACGCCCTTAACCCTCTGACGATACAAATAAAACAAGTTGCAAAGATAAATGATTTATTATCACTGAAAACATTTAAAAAATAAATAATTTTATCCAAGATAAAGGGATATTTGAATCGAAGACTCGTAATAAAAATATTTTCGACGCAAGTAAGTCTACACTTTCTAGACGATCACAACGTTCACAGTAGCTACGAAGGACAGTCGGAAGTCATCGAGCGCAGCCCGGGCTCGAGGACGAAAATTATTGTCGGGGAGGGTTGCGGAGACGCAGCGGCGCGCTACCGGTCGGACGCGTCGGGCGCGGCGTCGCGGCGCGTGCGGTAGCGCGGCGGCGGCGGGCGCGCGGGCGGGGCGCGCAGCGCCAGCGGCTCGGCGGGCGGCGCGGGGGCGGCGCGCGCGGGGCGGGCGGGCGAGCGCGCCGCCGCCGCCGCCAGCGCGTCGCCGCGCTCCAGCGACCACTGGCGCCGCAGCACGCGCGCGCCCGACGACGCCCAGCTGGCAGCGACAGGTGTCAATACATGGGTGTGAACTATGATATTTAAATGATAAATATAGAACTAACAATGACCCCCACTGGAATTTACTCCTGTATTTCAAGGCAACACACGAGTACCCAGACAACGGCAAAAATCAGTATAACCAAATAAATGTATACCGTGTTCGGGATCGAACCCTCGACCGCCATCGCAACAGCCGTGAGACATTGCTGTGACTATTGCGCTACCGCGTCATCAAACCTAATGTAACTTACGATACATTAACGTACCATCCGTTCAGGACCTAATAGTAAATCGCAAGAATGAAATTGTAGTTTTACCGATCTGTGAGACGCGGAGTGTCGAGAAGGCCGGCGACCGTCGACACGGAAGAGCGCAAGTAGCGACACCGCGGTAACGAGGGCGGCGGGGGACTGCTCTCCGCCGACACGGCGCCCGAACGTTGCCACGCTGCAAGTTGAAAGCGACTGTGTTTATACCAATATATTTAAGTAGTTGCCTAGTCACCTCTCATACAGTTAAGAGAAACGACGCTAGATGATATGAATTGAAATATGTATATCCTGCGATTCCTGCGGCAAAACTTTACATTATTATTGTTATCTAGTGTGTTGCGAGTTCTGCGATAGATGCTTACAAAACTTATCGGCAGTGGGCGAGGGGTCGGAGCGCTGACGCTCTACAGACTGTACGGCGGAAGATTTTCTGTCTCTTTCGATGGATTGATCGCTGGTCTCCGTGTCGTTTTCACTGTCCGCCTCAAACAACACCTCTTCAGACCTGTAAAATAAACAACAGGGCGTTATATAATTCTATTTCTACCCATACCCAAAGGGCTTATTAGCTACGTTTTTTTTTCAATAGCGAAATTATTAAAATACTAGCGACCCGCTCCGGCTTCGCACGGGTATAAAATATAATTATAGCCTATGTCATTCACTGAAAAAATGATTAAAATCGATCCAGTAGTTTTGATTTATTCATTACTGCCCGTGGCCCGCACGCGTTAACTTAGAGTAAAAGCCGGCCGGAACCGCCGCAAACGCTACGTACCGCGATTTTTAAATCTGTAATATCTTCGAAAATATTCATTTAAATCATATGCTGTAAAGGGCCATATAGATCTACATTAAATAAAAAATACATTTAAGGTATTTAATTGGATAAGGATTAATGCTGTATTGGTTAAAATCGCTTCGAAAATTAGCTATTATTTGTCGTAAAAAGTAAATGACAAAAAAATGTTATTGTGGTATATCCATAAGAGATAGGTATATACCATCGCGGAGTTTTCTGTAGACCTTTTCAATGTGTACAATACTTAGTACATTATTTTGATAAATCTCGTAGGGTTCAGCCTGCGTTTGCAATTTAAGCGAAAAAAAATAATTATTTACGACATAACATTAGAAATCTCAAAAATAACAGTATTTTTCCACTATTTAATGGATGTTATTATACATATAAACCTTCCTCTTGAATCAATCTATCTATTAAAAAGAACCGCATCAAAATCTGTTGCGTAGTTTTAAAGATTTAAGCGTACATACATGTGCAGGGACAGAGAAAGCGACTTTGTTTTATACTATGTAGTGATTATATGTAAAAGTTAAAATACACAGTTATTATTAAATATATATTGTCTGTTGTTACTATAATATTTTTTTCGTTCCATTTTACATTATTATTAGTATTATTTCCTATATATTTTAATACGGAATTGTATGTATATGTAGTGTATGTGTAATATATATTGCTAGAATAATGGAATAATACTTGTGCTCGTCAAAATACTGAAATATCACTGTATCACTGAAAATCAGTGTTGATCTTCGTTTTCTTTTTGGTACACAGCATTTAGCGGAGAACGGTATTTGTACTTATATAATAAATAATATACTTATTTGATACAGATATTAGTATTTTTTTACTTTTTGGAAATTTTAGATATTTAATTTTTTTGATTTGTTTTTTGATACTATTGACTTATTTTTTGTTTCTTTTTTTGTTTTTCCTTGTAGTCTATATTACTGCTGTTATTCTTTTTGTGTAAAAACTGTCTGTGATTTGTGTGATGTCCCAAATAATCGTGTTTCTTTTTTTCTTTCAGTTACTTCTTCATTCTTTTAATGGTTAACATATGTAGTTCTTAGTGCCTAGTGATAGGAAACAACCACACTCACTCGAGAGGAGGCGGCGTGGGTAATGGTTTGTCGAACCCATCCTTGCCGAGGAGCCAGTAGGTATGCATGGCGCCCTTGCCCTTGATCTGCGTCAGGCCGCGCGAGCGCAGCCGGTAGCCGCCCGCCGCCACCAGCCGCTCCGCGGTCGTTGCCGACACCTGGATGCGCCACGCTGCTCCTGCGGCCATCACATCCTGGTCTAAGTTAACGAGCCAATCCAGTACACAAACTTTACAAAAATGAGTGAATGTGACAAAATAAAATATATTTAGGCTGAGAGAAAACACGAAAAAAATGAGAAATATTCGTAAAGGATACGAACCCGTGGACTCCATGCGAGAGGCAGTGTTGACTGTGTCGCCGAACAGGCAGTAGCGCGGCATCGTGAGGCCGACCACGCCGGCGCAGCACGCCCCCGTGTGCAGGCCGATGCGCAGGTGCAGGGGCGAGCCCGGCAGGTGGCGGATGCGGAAGCGCCCGGCTAAGTGCAGCAAGTGCAGGGCCATCGTGGCCACGTTCTCCGCGTGGTCGCTGCACCGGATAGGTAGCCCGCCGACTACCATGTAAGCGTCGCCAATCGTCTCTACCTATTGAGAGTGACATGAAAAAAAAAACTAATAAATATTAAAAAAGTAATTAACTAACTGAACAAAAAGTAACAATTAAAATTAATAGTAATTAATAACAATATTAAAACTAAGACATATTTAAATTTAGGACGTTTTTGTTTAAAAACCTCATAACAAATAATTCACCTTCATGTCACATCGCCATACCTTGTAGACTCGATACTGCTCGATGGCCGCGTCGAAGGTCGTGTAGAGGTCGTTGAGCAGATCCACCACCTGCACGGGCGTGGAGCGTGCGGCAAGTGCCGTGAAGCCCACGATGTCGCTGAAGTAGATGGACACCTCCTCGAACTCCTCGGGCTCGACGCGCAGACCGAACATCAGTCGCTCCGCCACTGATCTGTGTTCATTTCAAATATTTAATATTTGCAACGAATATACTCTCGGGGCAAACGAACACAAACGGAACTCAAGTCACCTCGGCAACATCCTGTTAAGGAGCTGTTCAGTCTTCTTCTTTTCCATGTCGAGTTGCTCAGTCCTATCTTTTATTAATTCTTCTAAATTATTGCTATACTTTTCCAACATTTCAAACATAGAATCGACTATGTTAATTTTCCTGCAAATAGAAGTACATTTCAGCAAAGTATCGAACATATATGACTATGACTTTTGTTAATCTAAAAGTACTTTACCGTCCTCTGTGCATGTGACGAAACACATCGTAGATACGATTAAAATCTGGACGCAGATCCGGCTGCTCGCTCCAACATTGCCGCATGACGCTTACTGCTTCTGGCGGAGCGGCGCTCATTGACACTGACGGTCGAATTAAAGGTGGTGGGTGTTTCAACTTATCCACTATCTCTGAAGAAAATTTAAAATGAATAAGACGTATGGTATCTATGTGTCAATGTACAAAGCCTATCTTTCAAACTGTTACCTTACCTTCAGGAGTAAGAGACAACATACAGTAAGGTTCGCCACGGACGATGACTTCCTGCATAATTATAGCAAAGGAGAACACATCGCCCGCCGGCGTGCCGCCCGGGACCGTCGCCGAGCTTGTTTCACGAAGTATCTCCGGAGCAGTCCACAGCAAATCTAAAGAAAGCATTTAACAAATTCAATATTAATACGTTTAAGATCTTACTCGTATGTTGAAATTCCATTCTAAATTGTTTTGTGTTAAGTTCAAAAATACATATTACGAGTATACGTGAGACGCGTATCGAACAACTAACATATAGTAGACATCTTTAAATACATTCACATGCGCAAGTCTGTGTAACAGCGACAAATAAGACATGATTCATAATCTACTCCAAACATGTATGTACGTAGTAAGTCACAACGAAATGGGTTATCCCTAGTGTTTTTTTTTTTTTTGTTTTTTTTGTAATTTTGCAAAATAGAAATTTATTTAGTAAAATAGTAATTCGTAAATGCCAACTAACCCCGTGCAGTGCGAGGTGGATAAGGGAGAGACTGAGCGGAAGTGAATGCAGGCAGGCCATAGTCAGTAATGCGCAACACCCAGCGAGAGTCAACGACGCAGTTCCGCGACGAGAGTCGAGCGTGCACTCGCAAAGGCGAAGTATGCAAGTAGCGCATGCCGCGGACTAAGTCAGTGAGCAGCGAGAGCCGAAAGGTCCAGTCCAGGCGGATGTCGTCGGCCACCAGCACGTCCTCCAGCGAGCCGCGGCCGCATGCTTCGAATACCAGTGCAGGTCGAATTTCCGTCAAGCAACCTAAATGCACATCGTTAGTTAAGCAAAGCTAAGGTGCAATAATGTATGTATTGTTTGTTTTGTAATATACTTTTGGATTATATTGTTGTTTGCCTATAAATATATCAAGTGTAATTTACTTTATAACAATGTCACTTACCAATGAAAGGGTTCAAATTTTCGTGACGGAGACTTTGCATCACAAGCAATATGTCACTTGTTTTGCGACGTAGTTCCAGAGACGAAGCAGGTAAATATTTCATGTGAACTGGATCACCCTAAATGTAGATAAAACGTCGTCATTCGACTCGAATGCCTCTGAATCACTTATAAAAGAATTTGACCAAAACCATACCTTGTATCTGGTGCGATTGTCAGCGGTTAGGCGGGTGACACTGCAAGTTGACGAAGGAGCAGATTGAATGAGTGGTTCTGGTCTCTTGAGTAAATCTGGTTTTTCTGGTTCCGGACCACCAAATTCATGAAATTGTTGAAGCCAAGAGAGCATGGTTTCCATTCCTTCACCTACGCGACGATGTTCATCAGCTGGAAACTGGAAATCAGTAGGGGCAAGAACAGAAACAGCTCGAGGTCTTCTTGGTGTTTGTCGCTTAGATACGCGTCTCACGTATGCGGCCGCTACGGCTAAAGCACAAGTTATAGTACACGCTAAGCATAGCAGTACACCAGCTAACTGAGCCATTTCCATACCATTCACAGCATTCAACTCTTGTACTTCCTCTCGGTTGCTGGTTGTACTCCAAAGTTTGAGCTCGTTCTCTCCGTCTAAATCTATTACAACAGTTGATGCCCACTCGTCGTATGGATTTAGTGACCTCTCTGATGAAGTGGACATTGTTGCGACATGTTTCCAAGTCATACGGTTATTTGAAACTTCACTTTTATACAAGAAAAAAGAATTAGAAGCATGTTGTGACCTCGTATATTCCGCTTCGAAGTATGATAAAGTAGCTTCGAGAAGCTCATTATACAGAGCTTCAGTCGTCGGTTCGACTTCGGTGACGTCGTCACTGAGAACTAGCAAACGAACGTTTTTTACTAGATTTAAGATCGCAAGAATTGAATCGAAATATCCAGTGTACATAACATGCTCCACGTTGCGCTTCAATCGATGATTAAAATGTTCCGTGTCTTCAAGCCATCTGTTGTTGTATAATTTTCGTTTCATTCTCGTAATATTATGTAGCTTTAATTTTTCGACTTCTATTGAATGATGCGTTACAGTTTGTTGTGAAGACCTCGTTTGTTTAGCAGTAAATGAATTTAATTCACTGGAGTGAGCAACAGTTGCTGGCTTCGGTGACAAAGTTTTATAAAAGAAATCAAAATAATCTGATAATAGATCGGACAGTACTGTTTTCGGAGTTGACGACGAATTTATTTGTACATTAATATTTTCTCTTTTCGGCATCATTTTGTTTCTTTTGTCTGATATTTTAAACGTGGTAGAATCTACTAGATGCAAGAACAATATATCTGTCTCGAATAAGTATTCTGTCACCTTCGTTTCGTTTATAGGCAAATCGCAAAGTATTATCACTGAAATAAACAAAATACTATAGTAATAGTTCAGCGAAAAAAATAGAGGAAAATCTTAAGTGTTTTCCGTTAAGTCAAGTGTCTGTTAAGTAAATGATGATTAGGATTACGAATATAATTGAATATGAATTTGATTGCCGCAAAGCAACTCCACATTATTACTGATAGCAGTAGCACATTGTTTTGTTTGTTTATACATATGTGGACTAAATCGTTAAAATGTATTCAGATAGTTGAAAGAGCGTGCTACTTGAAAGAATGTCATACATACTTTTGTTATAAATATAGAAAACATTTTTATAACAGTATTGCTCATAATAACTAACGGAATATGTGTAGTAATGAGTGAGTTACCGTGCGCACGAAAAGTATCGGCTGCCGTATCTGTGGGCCCGCGTCTCACGAGGAGCCCAGCCGCGAGGAGAGCTCGCTCAACGTCTAATAGAGCCGCTGAGCACTCGCCGGTCCGCTGGCCGTCGCCGGTGAGCCACAGCAGAGCTCGGCGCCAGCGCAGCCGCCGCGCCAGCTGGAGCACCGCTGCTGCGCGCGCGTGGGGCTCGCTGCACTTCGCGGGCTCCGGCCGGTGCAGCGCGCGCGCCGCGAGGGACACGCCGCTGCACACCGTCGCCGCGGAACTGCCGACGACCACCACTCCGCCCCCCGCGCCGAGAGTGCTCAGAGCGCGACGAGTCACCATAGTCTTCCAGTCGCCGCCGCAGGTCTCTACGACGAGAAGTACGTAATTTTTAAACGATTTTTTAAGACTAGTTCTCATTTGAGTTTTCTTATTACAATTACCTTCGTAATTAAGAAGACGATATGGATGAGAAATGTTCGAGAAACGCGTAACGGTTGCGACGTAGCGTTCGAGATGATTCTGGGAGAAGAACTCCGCGTCCATCATCTGACAGGCAGACTGCGCCACGAGGAGAAGGGACGTGGTGGTAGACCCGAGGGCTCGGAGGGGCAGGGCGGCGACGAGGGCGAGGGCGGAGACGGCCGCGGCCAGCAGCAGGTCGCGCATGGCGCGGTCACGGGCCGCCCGCCATGCCCCGCGCTCCGCCGCACTTAGCGCTCGCCTGGCCGCGTGCGATCAAACAGCTGACTCCTGTTCCGTGAATAAGCTGATCGATAACTGACCCGCGCGCTCTGCTTTATACTTATTAATGTTTACTTTCAATTAATTGTTAATTCTTGTTTTATAAATATTCCGAACATAGTAACAATAAGTAATTAGAATAGACAGTTTTACTCTACTTTATAGAAATGTTTACATGAATCAGCTATTGTTATTTATTTACTACTTCCGTCTTTTTCATGAATATAATTTTAAACTATTATAAGTATTTATGAGTTAAGTATTTCTTAAATCTCATATCACAACAGACTTGTTTGAGAGTAAAATTAGATTTATTAAGCATCAGAGTGCATTTAATAACAGTATGTTTTTGTAAGCATGTGTAACTTAACAGTTTCAAACATTTTTTTTATCTTTTAATATATGTAATTAAAACAAATTTCTAAGAAGATATGTTATTATTTTTACAATTAATAAATATTGCACTTGTTTACCAGTCGATAAGTTCGAACGAGGAAGTAGGTCGTGCAACACGTTGTACGTAAGCTCAGACATCTAGTCTTAAAGGAAAAAGATGGAAAACGTTACAAAGCAGTAATTAAAGAGACGCAAGGCAGACCCGCGAAGCCGAGTCACTAGACCTCGGGAGAGAGCTTGTAGTAGTGAAGTTTCGCGGCAACGGCCGGCATCAGCGCGGGCCCACGCTGGGCGCCATGTCGCCCGGTCGCCGGCTACTGAGGCTGGGCCGCGCTCGCTGCCGCGCGCCTGCGCACTGCCGATGCCGCCGCGCCGCCAGCCCGCACACTACCACTACTCTCTAAACACTGATAATGACGGACACTTGAGTAGTTTTGAATCAATTATTTCCAACTTACAATTAGTTAAACAAACCATACAGATACTGTCATTTTCTTCGGAAAATTAAAAACAATATTAAAAATTGCTTACGTAAAGAGAAAAATAACTCATTTCCTTCTTTGTCTGTTTCCTCGTTGCCCTCGTCGCCCGGAGCCCGGACGGTCGAAAGTTATATTATCCCTAAACAACTTGTCGTACTTCGTACTGCCGTGTTTACGTAATGTTCGAAAGCTCTAGTAAAAGTGTTCGTCTTTGTAAATGTGCAGTATTTATACATACGTGAATAATTTTTAGTTTAATTATTAAACTAATTAAGTGAATATAAGTTTAATTTAAATATCACTATTTGGTAAAAACTCTGCGATGATTTTGTTTTTGATTTTATTTTCTTTTATGATATTAATATCTGGTTATTGAGAAACGATTACCTTACGTTTTTTAAGAATAATATTCTGTTACACTGTAAACTTAAGGGTAAGAGCTTGCTTTATTTAAGACTAGCTTTTATTGCGGTACACCTGGCAACGATACGTTAAATAATTAATTTTTTAAATTTATATTGCTTTACATTGAAGCCATTAAAACTTAAATGATAGCTTGTAACCACTCACACTCGTAGAGCATAAAGAATTGGGTTAGTGTTAACATTTGCAACAAAATACCAGTATGATATATGAAATATGAATATGAATACGTATGTGAAAACTTTTAAATGGTGTATTTTTATTTTCTTTTTTATGTAATTAGCTTTAAACTAAGTCTCCGTACACTGTCTGTTTTCCAAATAAATCAAAATAAAATCAAAATAAAATAAAAATAAAATAAAATGATTAATCTTTTTCACAACTATTTCAGTTTGTTTTGCCATAAGATTTTAATAAAATTGATTGTGTATTTGAATATTATATGAAAACAGGTATTGTAGGTCCTATTATATTATATAATTTACATGATTTTATCATGAATGTAAGACATCTACAAGGACACATCCTTCTGCGATCAATTTCATACATCGCGATAGGCTGGCTGCTCCACTGACGGAAACTAAGATAGCGGGTATTAATTACTACCCAGATTTTCCAAATGTATGTCAGATTCATTCCCACACAACGAAGTAATCAACTTGTTTACTTGACTATTTTTTCGTCGACCTACGTTGTATTATACCGCATAACTTTCTACTGGTGTACCGATTTTGATAATTTTTAATTTAATCAAAAGCTGATATTTATCATGTAATCACATTTAAATTTCATCGAGACCTGATTAAAAAAATTTCAGTAATCTTTGATAACGCGTATTTACTCGACTATTTTTTCGTCTACCGACGTTGTACGTGTGTTGTTTGTGTGTTGACGACTGACGTGTGTTGTCGATGTACCTAATTGAAGTCGTTTTTTTATTTTTGCTGTGTGGTTGCGGTATTAAAGAATATAGTCCCTCTCTTCCCGTGGGTGTCGTAAGAGGCGACTAAGGGATAGCACAGTTCCACTACCACGAACTTAAAAAGCCGACCGATGGCGGGATAACCATCCAACGCTCGAAAGGCTTTGAAATACACAGGCCGAAGACGGGCAGTAGCATCTTCTATACTACTATGGATAAAACACATGAATTCACGCCATTTTTGGCTCGAACTTGTAGAAACCTATGTCCAGTAGTGGAGGCTGATGTGATGATGATGATGATGATAATTATGTGATTAGATGAAAATTTATAATTATAATATTAGTAACTAAGATTTTTACATATTTTTAGTAAATTAGTTTTGTAAATATATATTGGATTTTCCAAATATGCTTTAAAATAATATTAATAAAATAATAATTAGTGCGAATAAACATGAAGTCATGTAACGTTCCGTTACAACAGATCTTCAGAAACTTCGCGATGCTCCTTCTTGTTTAAGGTTACGCATTTGACGTAAAACCATGCATGACTATAAACCATGGATTAACTGAAGAAACTACATAAAATTTGTCACACGATACCCTTTTATAACTTTAAAACTCAATTAGGAAGGACTCAAGTTTTACTCCTGAGGGACTGAAACGAGATGAAAGTTTTTAAGTGTGTTGTGATGTAGTTTATCTTTATTTTTATTAAGAAAGCGGTGGCCTTATAACGACTTTATAAGCTACTAGCTGTGCCCGCGGCTTCGCCCGCGTTGAAATCAGTGTGTCACAAAGTTTTCCTGGCAAACTTCCAGTGAAACTCTTATCAAAATCGGCTTAGCCGTTCCCTAAACCTTCGTCTGGCCAATGGTGGAGCCCTCTCTCCAATGGTGAAACCGCATGAAAATCCGTTCAGCAGATTTTGAGCGAATCGATCACATACACTTTTGGAGACTATGTTTGACTGAGTAACTTTTTAAAAGGCACTATTTTTATAATTTAATAGTTATTTTTTATAAAACCTGTCTATACATCACATTTTTTAATTTATTTTCAGGCTGTATATGTTTCATACAAACTATCAACCCCAATTAAAGCCCCTTAGCAGTGGAATATCATAAAATCCGTTCTTAGCGAACGTCTGCTAACTATAATCTACCTCCCTGCCAAATTTTGTCTTTGTCCAACCTGGATGGATAGACCATCCAGCGGTTTTTGAGTTCTTGTGATGAGTGAGTTAGTGACCTTTCTGTTTTATATATAGATTACGATGCATTATTTGGACACCTCCTCACCATCTATAGAGCATATATTTTAAATTTCAAGTCTCTTACTTCAAAAACATAGGACTTTCATACAAACTTCCAACCCCCGTTTTACCCCCTTAGGGGTCGAGTTTCGTAAAATCCGTTCTTAGCGGATGCCTACGTCTTATAAGGAACCTACCTGCTAAATTTCAAGTTTATAGCTGTTATAGTTCCGGAGATTTCGTGACGAGTGAGTCAATCTACCATTCCCCGTTTTAACCCCAAAAAAGAGTTATTTTCTAAAGATACATTATTTGGTCACCTTTCTACCATCTATAGAGCATACATTTTAAATTTCAAGTATCTTACTTCAAAAACATAAGACTTTCATACAAACTTCCACCCCTCGTTTTATCCCCTTAGGGGTCGAGTTTCGTAAAATCAGTTCTTAGCGGATGTCTACGCTCTATAAGGAACACCTATCTGCCAAATTTCAAATTTGTAGGTGTTATAGTTTCGAAGATTTCGTAATGACTGAGTAAACCTACCATCCCCCGTTTTAACCCCAAAAGGGAGTTGATTTTTAAAGATACATTATTTGGACACCTTCGCATCATCTATAAGGCATACAATTTAAATTTCAAGTCTCTTACTTCAAAAACATGGGACTTTCACACAAACTTCCAACCCCCGTTTAACCCCTTTAAGGGTCGAATTTTGTAAAATCCGTTCTTAGCAAATGTCTACGCTCTATAAGGAGCCTTCCTGCCAAATTTCAAGTTTGTAGCTATTATAGTTTCGGAGATTTCGCGATGAGTGAGTCAGCCTACCATCCCCCGTTTTAACCCCAAAAGGGAGTTAATTTCTAAAGATACATTATTTGGACACCTTTTCACCATCTATAGAGCTTACATTTTAAATTTCAAGTCTCTTACTTCAAAAACATAGGACTTTCATACAAACTTCCAACCCCCGTTTTACCCCCTTAGGGGTCGAGTTTCGTAAAATCCGTTCTTAGCGGATGCCTACGTCTTATAAGGAACCTACCTGCTAAATTTCAAGTTTGTAGGTGTTATAGTTTCGGAGATTTCGTGATGAGTGAGTGACCTTTCGCTTTTATATATATTATATTATAGATACAAAAATAAACGCTACCCATATTTATTTATTCAGCCTGTAACATTCTACTGCTCAGCACAGGCCTCTGTCCATATTAGCGAAGGATCGTGGCTTTTTTTTTATGTCACTAGGTCGGCAAACAAGCGTACGGCTCACCTGATGGTAAGCGATTACCGTAGCTTATAGACGCCTGCAACACCAGAAGCATCGCAAGCGCGTTGCCGACCCAATTCCCAATCCCCCCAGGAGCTCTGGTCACCTTACTCACCAACAGGAACACAATACTGCTTGAAAACAGTATTATTTTGCTGTGATCTTCTGTAAGCTCGAGGTACCCCAGTCGGGCTGCTCCATATTTTGAGCAGGAAATTTCTGCTGTGCACTACCTCAGTTAAAAGCTTAATCCGCCATGTTGTTCTACTAGAACAATGATCTATAGTAGACCGAGGTAGGGCACAGCAGGAAATGCACGACTAGCGTGTACTACCGCAGTCGTACCACCTTACAGAAGAATACAGCTAAATAATACTGTTTTCAAGCAGTGTTGTGTTCCTGTGGTGAGTAAGGTGAGCGGAGCCGAGCGTTTGGCGATCTAGTTGTTTAAAAAAAAGATGTCTATAATGTTAATAATACTCGTAATAAACCAGACCTACAGCTTAACGTCCTCTCCAAAGTACGGTGGGGAGATCAACAAAACAGACGCCCAGACCGGAAGCAAATATTTGTACTAATACAAATACTCATCCCGAGCGGGAATCGAACCAGAGTCCGTCGCCAGTGTTTACGCGTTTACACGCACCTGCTATAATATCAGATCGGTTGTCTACCTATCTGTAACCGATTTTATATTATAGCGAGGGATAGCTTCACGTCAAACCCGAGCTTGTTTCTGCTTTTAGGATTCTTCGCTCAGTCGAGTCTTACATTTTAAACTTTTATTTTAATTTTCTCCCGCTCTGTTGGTCGTCGCTTTATTTTAAAAGCTTCGTACTCTGAACACTCCTTTCGTCGAGTTATGATCGCGAACATTGTTTAAGAGTTTCCAGAGTGGATCTCAACAATATATCTTTATTTCTAAAATTGTTGTTTTAAAAGTAAATTTAATTATTTTCTCGGCTGATGTTGGTGATAATTACTTTTTTTTTACAATTATTTGGGATTCATTTCAAACATCAGACAATAATGTAATAATGTTAACGTATTCTAGGTACACATTATGTATATTCTATTCATTAAAGAGTTATGTTTAAAATAACTACAAAGAACTTCTTTGAACTTACTTGAGTCTCTAAGAACAGCATATAATTGGTATCTAATTACATACAAGTATGTCTAGAGTCCAAAAAAAAGAATAAAAAACAAAAGAACTTTTATTTATTAAAATAGTGCTCTTAAATTTCATTACTTGGTGGTGTCATTGATTAAGAGACAGTCGTGAGTATTTAGATATAACTGAGCGCGTGAGGGCGTCCCGCAGCGCTAGAGCAGCCGTCCAGCGGCGACGGCCTCGATGCGGTCGCGGTCGAGGCGCAGCGCGGCGCGGCGCTCCGACACGCCCAGGTCGCGCGCGCCCAGCCGCCCGTAGAAGGCCAGCGCGCCCGCGTTGCTCTCCAGCACGTGCCAGTCCACGCGGTGCACGCCCTCCGCCACCGCCATCTGCGAACATTCACACTGGCTTCTGACACCAGGAGCATTGCCAGCGCCGACCCTCCCCGGGAGCTCCGGCTACCTCCCACACCACAGACTCGCAACATTACTCGGGAGCAGAGTTATAGCTGTGATCTTTTAAGATCGGGTACACTCATACAGACAGACAGATATTTTTTTGCTGTGTGTACCTTAGTAAAATCGTGTGTATTTGCTTGCCTTGTGGACTTTCCCTACCCGACACACCGAGAGCGCTGCCACAGTCATAGCTTCCTTACCTTACACAGCTCCTCCAGCAGGCGCAGCGCGACGCCCGCCCGGCGCGCCTCGGGCCGCACGTACAGGTCCTCCAGGTAGAAGGCGCGCCGCGTCCAGCTGGAGTAGGCGCGGTTGCACATGGCGTGCCCCACCACCCGGCCCGCCCTCTCCGCTATGAGGCCGAAGAACCACGGCGGTGAGCTCTCGAAACCGTCTTCCAGTAAATCTGGATTTATGACAGTGTATTTTGAAACAGTTACATACGTATTACTTAAACTAAAGCTGATCCGATTTCGATTAAGAGCAGATTTTTCTTGAAGCACTAAATAATTTCAGTCGTACAGAGAAACGAACTTACTGACTAAATGAAGCGTTTCTCATGAAGGTACTTTACCATTGTTGAAGATTTTACTTAATCGTAATAAAACAAAACCAAATTCATTTAAAAAACATCACCCGTTTTCGAGGGGCGTTAAAAAGTAAGACGCGCGGTCTCGTGTCAGAACGTAAGTGCTAGTACTGAGACTTGCTCACCCTGCACGCTGAGCCGCGGCCCGTCGGGCACGCCCTCGAAGGCGGCGAGCTCCTGAAACAGGTCACGCGTGTCAACATTGCGCGCTGTCGCGGAATGAACATTTGAGGTTTGTTTCACTGCCCGCGACCTGATCGTGTCCAATGCGTACTTTAACAACATTTCAAGTATCCTTATTTCTTATTATATTTAGGTAGTTAGGAACAGTGAAAGTTCCAAAAGCATACAAAAATTATTTATAGACGTTCTCGAAAAGCAAAATGAATTGTTTAGATGATTTTAGTACTCCAAATAACCGAAAAGTGCCCTAAGATCAGATTCGGTAGTATTCTATGCGGGATTAAAAATTACGAAAAAATTATCCTAAGTTTTTTTTAATTTGGGCGATCAAAAATGTTTTTTTTTCTAATGAACAGATTCATAGAAACCCATCCAAAAGCTTCGATCAATTCAGTTCAAAGCTTCTCCACGTGAGCGCTAAAACACTAATAGACAAGTTCCGAGTAAATGCCTCCCGAACGGAACGGTGGGGGCTCGGTGGTTTAGGTCGTTGAAACTGAGTGTACCCGCCAGCGAGGTCATGAGCGACCTAGATGACGTCTCTTTGATCATTTATAATTGAAGCTGTGGCTTCTAACTATAGTGATCCCATCAGGCTTTTAATGTTCAACACATGCCTATATTACAAAAGAGAAACAGTTTCATTCGTGTATTAGGTATATGAAGTATACCTTTTGTATGACTAGGCGTTACTGTTCTAGGAGTTGTTTGAACTCGATGGAACTATTATTTTTTTTACTTGTTTGCGAACGAGCTCTTATTGTTAATGCTTTATTGAAAATAACGTTTATGTACTCGCATAGATTTGTTTCTGAAGTAAAACTAGTAACCTAGTGGATGCGTGACGAGAGCGTTACGAAAAGTGTGATTGGGTGAGGCAAACGGAGTAAACGAGAGAGGTGCGAGCACACATTTTCTTTCTCTATTTCTCTCATATCCATTTACGTTTCGTATATCTAAGACAGTGCAGGCCTATCGTATAAAGAAGTTTTACTTGAGCCGTGCGGTCTAAGCACACTCTTTTTTCCTACAGATAATATTTTATGTTTGTTACATGAACACACGAGCAGCGAGCAATTTCATGCATGAGTGAAATTTATCTGTCAATAAACTAGGGCCGGATTAATTGTTCACTTACAGGCCTCTGCCTATTTGTTACTCGGTTGCCCGTTTACTTTGTACGATATTATATTATTGAAATGTTTACTTTGTTTTTTTTTTTATTGCATGTGTTTTAGTACTTTTATATTCCTAACTTGCGATTTTGCACTAATGCGTGCTATGTCCACATCTAGTAGACTAATTATAGTTGAGATTTTTTTTAAACTAAGTTTGAATCTATTGCAATTAAATTGCGTGTGTAAAATGAAAAGTATTTATATAACTGACAAACTGCGGAAAAGGCAAATTGCGAAAAAAAATCTGAAATTTTGGGTGTGCCGTAAATTATCAAGTTTAAAAAATATAAATATACCGTTACGTAGTTATAACCATTTATATTCCAGTAACTATATGCAAGAGTCACTTAATTAATCTTAAGTAACTGTATTCCCGTGGGTGTCGTAAGAGGCGACTAAGGGATAACAAGGTTCCACAACCACCTTGGAACTTAAGAAGCCGACCGATGGCGGGATAACCATCCAGCTGCTGGCTTTGAAATACACAGGCCGAAGACGGGCAGCAGCGTCTTCGGTGCGACAAAGCCAGTACTGCGGTCACCAACCCGCCTGCCCAGCGTGGTGACTATGGGCAAAACACATGAGTTCACGTTATTTTTGGCGTAAACTTGTGGAGGCCTATGTCCAGCAGTGGACTGTATAGGCTGTAATGAATGAATGAATGAAACTGTATTTGCTCGCAAACGAAAAAAACCGACTTCAATTACATTGACCAGTAATACCACGTTGGTCGACGAAAAAATAGTCAAGTTAATTCGTATTATTAGAGATAATTCAAAAAATAAAACTTGAGATCTCAATCAAATTGATACGTGACCACATCACAAGCATCTTCTTTCGATTAAAAAAAATAATCATTGAAATCGCTTCACCCAGTAAAAAGTTTCGACATAGGTAGCACTTCATTAATAAACGAAACCGTTTGTTTGTTAATCTATGGGTAACACACATAAAAACATATACATGCGAATTGAGAAGCTCCTCATTTTATCGCCATTCTTTCGAGGTGCTAAAAATTCGCCCTAGTTTCAAAAGTTTCAAGAACAGCCGGACGCCGACAGCGAGGATTGTTAAACTTGTGTCAGAGACTCATCTTATAACTCCACGAGTCTTTACTATATTATAGCACTTAAAATATCCAAATAAAATCATAATCAGTCTTGGAATCTAGACCTACGGAAAAGCGAACACATAAAACTAAAAGCAATTTAGTTTTAAAAGGAGCACAATCTCAAATGATCATCTAACAAAGAGTAATTGTATAGACATTCTAGCTGCTGCCCGCGACGTCGTCTGCGTGAACGCTATACAGCACCAAAAATACCTACGATTATACCGTTTAAAATAACAGAAAATAATTTATACAGAGAATTTACACAGATAATGAATAAATGAACGATAGCTAAGCAGTAGTACGAGTGAAGTTAATTTTAAGTAACTAGACTTGTGTAACTCATGAGTGAGTGATACAAATGAAACATATCTTTTCAAGTGAGCTAATCTCTCATCAGCTCACTTACGTTTCAAATATATCTCCAGCTCACTAGTCTTATGATTCATTTTCGAGAGACTGACGTACTGAGCGGGAGTAAACGAGACTGAGCTAGTGAGCCACTCGATCGGACGATGGCGTTTATCATGCGAAAGAGAGAGATAGTTAGTTATGGCTCTGTATCTTTTCGATTCATATTTCACAAGGTCATAGACTCAATCGTCTTGCTTTGAACAAGCGAAAAAGTATTTTTTTCCAACCACATAAGGTTGCATTTTGGTTGCTTTATAAAATTATTTCACTGAGCTAAATGAGCTGAAGAGCTAAATGAGTGATATTTGCATTTTGGTTGCTTTATAAAATTATTTCACTGAGCTAAATGAGCTGAAGAGCTAAATGAGTGATATATATCCTAAGATCAAAATGATATATATCTCTCTTTTCTTTTCAGTGATATAAACTTCGCATGGCTATAAGTAACATTTATTTACTTCAGGAAAATGCTTTCACGTTAAACTTCGACCAAACACACGATAAGTTATAGCAACGCAAGTAATCCCAGGTTAAGGCGGCGACGTCTGCATAAGATCTTTTCGTGAACGAAACCATAGCGCGATCTAATTTAACGCCAACGCCATCTACTTAGCACAAAGGAAACATTTTTATATGGTAAAAAATTATAACACATTTAAGTTATGACTTTACACGATTTTAACATAAAAAATAAATGGCTGTGTGTGAGTAAAAAAAACCAAGCTAGTTCCACATCTCAATTAAGTTTATATGAGACATGAAAATATATCAATTAAGAAGCAATAATAAAACCAATAAATACCGAACAAAAATATTAACAGTCAATGTTTATTTTGTACTAACTCTATTACTATTTATTCTGTACTGTAAAAAATATAAGCATGTCTTATATTTATGATATATGTGTATGGCATGCTTAATTTTCCTCTTTCTTCGTTATTGAGCTCAAATTGCTTACAGCAATAGCGTGTCGTTTTCGAGTTTAAATTTTGTTTTAAATTTATGCAGTTCTTTTTGAGTTCGGTTTCGGTTCGATTATTATTAGATACAGACAAACTCGATGAATTTTATAAGACATAGATGAAGCGGTTTAAACTTATATAAACACATTTTTTTAAAATTGTGTTGCTCATCTCTGAAACGAATTAACGATACAATTTTAAGAAGAAAATGCACATCTTCACCTATGACTTTTAAAAACAACTATTAACCTTGCCTACATGATCAAATTTAAATTATTTATATCCAAAAAGGGATTGATGATGATGTTTTTGTAATCTCATAGGTGGCGCTGCTTTAAAATTTTCTTGATACTACTTATATTCATTTAATTATAATTATCGGCCTAAGTTACTTATATTGCGTGATATTTATAGTGTGAAGCTAGCTTATAGCATGGTTATTATTAACATAATAACAACAACATTCAAATATGCGTTGTTAGATTACGCGTTGTTACAGAATGCGTGGAAGAAATAAAGCAATAAATAATGTAGCCTATATGTTGACCCGACTTCTTAATAATATTCGTGCCAAATTTGAAGTAAATCCATGCAGTACTTTTGAGTTTATCCCGGACATACATACAGACAAACAGACAATAATTCTAAAAACCATATTTTTGGCTTCGGTATCGATTGTAGATCACACCCCAAGTATTCTTTTAAAAAAATATTCAATGTACAGTTTTGACTTTCCTACCATTTTATTATACATATGTATAGATGTATAGATATATAACATAATTGTATTTGCTAGCAAACGAAAAAAAACCGACTTCAATTACATCGACAAGTAATACAACGTAGATAGACGAAAAAAATAGTCAGGTAAATACCTACGTGTTATCAAAGATTACAAAAAGTTGTTATCAGATCTCAATGTAATTTAAATTTGACCATATGATAAACATTAGCTTTCGATTAAATTAAAAATCATCAAAATCGGTACACCCAATAAACAGTTATGCGGTATATTCAACGTAGGTCGACGAAAAAATAGTCAAGTAAAAACGCATTATTTGATATAACTCAAAAAGTTGTTGTTACATCTCAAATAAATTTAAATTGGACCAAATGACACGCACCACCTTTCGATTTAAAAAAAAATTGTCGAAGTCGGTCCACCCAGTCAAAAGTTCTGAAGTAACATACATAAAAAAAATACACTCGAATTGAGAACCTCCTGCTTTTTTGGAAGTCGGTTAATAAAGTTTCCTAGAGCCGGATTAAGCTCTCTCTGTAAGTATTTATTATTATAATATTATCATCAAGGTCTATCGCGCACGTCATAGAAATGCATGCGGATAGTCTACCGCAGTGTGTAAAGTTGTGCGTTTGTGCGTGCGTTATTAGTTCATAAAAACAAAAATATCGTAATCACATTGAAGTGGTCAGGAATGTACAGTATACGAGCGTAAAATATTACAGCTACGTACCGTCGTATAATTAATTTAATTATTTGTTGCTTTATTTATTTTATGCACGTATACTGTACATTCCTTTCCACGTCAAGGTGATTTCGATGTTATAGTTTTTATGAACTAATGACGTACGTATAAACGTACATACATTGTGCGTAGTGTAGGACTCACGTCACGATTCACGGAGACGGGACATTTATTAGCAATTTAGCACTCGTCACCCACGTGTATCATTTCGTGCACGACGGCCGCGTCCTCGCGCCGCATCGCCCGCACATGGATCGACGCCACGCCCTCTGTTGCCTCGCAAGCCGTTGAAGACATTGCGGATGTTAATTTACAGTTACAACAATGCGAATAGGCTTCAAAGCAACGTGCTTATTATCACAGTTGGCCTCCACGGGCACGATTGACGATGCAACTGGAGCGACAAATGTCGAATGTATTCATTTGTATACTTCTTCGTTATACACACAGATGGCGCTGTTCATGATTTTGTCTTGAACAACTAATCAAAAATTTTTTATTCAGTTTATTTCATTTATAACATACAATAAAATCACAATAATAACAACAAATTCTTTAAAAGGAGCACAATCTCAATCAAAAGTCGACCTTTATCATCTAAAATAAAACATTATGTCTACTTAGAATATTAAATTGTTTGTATTAAAACAACTGTATTTAAACTGTCGATTGTAACTTAAACAGCCAAATAAAAAAAGATATTTATGAATGCATATATATTTGATAACTACTTCATCAAAGTACAGTGTAAAATTGATAAAAATAATTGTGTTTGCTCGCAAACGAAAAAAAAACCGACTTCAATTACATCGACAAGTAATACAACGTAGATCGATGAAAAAATAGTCAAGCAACTACGCGTTATTAAAGATTACTCAAAAAGTAGTTATCAGATCTCAATAAAATTTATATGTGACCACATGATAAACATCAGCTTTCGATTAAATTAAAAATTATCAAAATCGGTACACCCAGTAAAAAGTTATTACGGATTTTCGAGAGTTTCCCTCGATTCCTCTGGGATCCCATCATCAGATCCTAGTTTTCTTATCACGGTACCAAACTAGGGATATCCCCTTTCTAACAAAAAAAGAATTATCAAAATCGGTACATCCAGTAGAAAGTTATGCGGTATAATACAACGTAGGTCGACGAAAAAAGCGTCAAGTAAAAACACATTATTAGATATAGCTCGAAAAGTAGTTGTTAGATCTCAAATAAATTTAAATGGGACCAATTGGCACACACCACCTTTCGATTAAAACAAAATTTGGCGAAATCGGTCCACACGGGCAAAAGTTCTGATGTAACATACATAAAAAAAAAAAAAATACAGTCGAATTGAGAACCTCCTCCTTTTTTGGAAGTCGGTTAAAAATAAATATATTCATTAAAAAGATCAGTTCAATGTAACCTTAATTCTGCATATAAACTCCATCTGCCAGTGAATTATTGCAACAGGCAGAACTAAGCGAGTAACGTGCTATAACTAACTGCTTGTGAAGCGGACGGTCTCACAACGTATTAGTTCGACGTCACGTAACAGATGGCAGTAGAAGCTCAAATAAAACTGGTCACACACTACAAAGTTCAAATAAATTCTTCGTTAAAAGGCTTTAACATTAACTAATGTTATAAAAATAATTTGCCATTTCGTTAGGTGAGGATATATAAAAGTTTTCGATAAGTTTAATTATAATTTATATTTTACAAATATTTTGGAAATTTAAGCTTGTAGCGTGCATCATTCTCATAGCTTCGATCAAGTATACCTATATATTGGTACACAGTTCTGTTTTTGTGACCGATTAGAATTTTTGTGTAGCGGTTATTTTTTATTTTAATTCTAATAGTAATTGTACCTATATAAAACAGATCCTTAATATCTTGTAATATTTATTTTTTAGTTTTAATGACTTTTTTGGGCTTTGAAGAAAATAGTGAGTACTAATTCTAAAAATTATGTAGGTATATAAATAGATACGGGTTCTGCATGTAACTCGTTATTTTGTGGCCGTAGTTAAATTTTATTGTCAAACGTAAAGCAGTCAGCATTAGATCATGATATGGACGACGAAAAAAATTCTATAGAAAAGTCTAATCGAAAAATTAATTACAACGCTGATTTTCCTTCATTTTAAATTAAATTCAATAAAAAATATGTGACTTTGTTGTCCAAATTATTATTGCCCATTCAAACTGAAAAAAATACGTTGAATTGGTATAGAATCGAAGTCGCAATAGTATTTTTAAGTCGGGCATGTGTCGTTAGCTAAAAGTCAAAAGCTTTTTTACATATTAGTAGGGAAAAACATTTCGGACGTAAATAGCCGACACCACGTGTTATCAGTTGCAAGAATTTAATACAATTAATTTATTGTTTAGCAGTTTCTCAGTTTTGTGGAAAAAAATAATTATAAACGTTCTGATTACCGTACACTAATTGCTCGAGGTATTTTATCAGCTACATGTACTAAGTTGTCAGAATGTTAATTATAAAAAATATCCTTACCAATAATGAATTTTAATAGTCATGTTTAAGCGTTTATTTCATCCTTTTAACAATGACGTGTAAGTTGCAGGAATAGGGATCATTCCTCGCTCATTCCATCGTTAAATTTTTGAGGATGCCATGCCGTGAAAGTGTCTTTTTAATCCATAAATTAATTCATCGAAGGCTTAACGAGTAATGATCCATATGAGGTAAATTCGACGTAGAAATAAAGGAAATATCAAGTCTTATCCCTCTCTTGTAAAGTTCTTCACGACGTGCCGTTTGCCTCTGTTGGTTGGGTACCTACATGGTAGGTATTGCAGTATCACAGACGATATAATTTATTCAAAAACTAAAATATTCAAATGAATAATTTTTAAGATTATAGGTACTGGGTAGCTGGATACTTATAGTAAGTAAATTTTATAAAAAAAAAAAAACCTACGCAAAACACACTAATTTTAAGTCTCTCCAGACAACCATGGTTGCAGTTTGAGGTTCAACACGCATCTTTATAATTTAAATAATTTCCAACCGTATAATATCCTTTAGCTGCTAAATACTTTTTAAAATAACCGTTATTTTGGCAGTCGGAACTTCGGGGTAAATATTTTGTTATTTCGTTTCGTGTTTACTCTGCGTTCATTACTGTTTTTGTTTTGCGTCAAAATAATTCTGATTATACACAATATTAATTTTATTACACTGTGAGTTGTGACGCAATGGTTTCTATGCCTATCTTATTAAAAAATAAATATCTCGTACGTAAGGAGACTAAGTCCACGACCATAAATGTCACTGTTAGCTCTTTTTGTCGAATGAATTGATTCTCAGTATTTATCAGAAGCGTTGCGTAAACCTTAAGACGTACCACGACTGGGAAAATTCTACTCGAGCACTATATTTTTATAGATTTTTATAGATTTTTGAATTATGTAAGAAAATATTCTAAGAGTTTTAAAACTATTAGTATGGCTGCTAAATCAAAATATATCAAAGATAAAATTATTAATTCTGATGATAAAATTAAATGCACATGGAATATAATCAATAGTATCTGTGGGAATCGTAATCAGCAAACTATACTAATTGAATTAAATATAAATGGTGCTGTTGTAAGCTCGGATGACAAGTTGGCAAACGTCTTTGAAGCCTTTTTCGATAAAATACCCGTTGACTTAACTTCTCGACTAAATTCATCTTCAACTGATTCTACCCAACTTATTAAAAATAACGTAAGCAAATGTAATGTTGATTTTTCATTCTCGCAAGTTGATTCTTTAGATATTCTAAAAGCATTTAAGAGTCTTAATATTAAATAACAGTGTTTGCTCGCAAACGAAAAAAAAAACCGACTTCAATTACATTGACGAGTAATACAACGTCGATCGACGAAAAAATAGTCAAGTAACTACGCGTTATCAAAGATTACTCAAAAAGTAGTGATCAGATCTCAATAAAATTTATATGTGACCACATGATAAACATCAGCTTTCGATTAAATTAAAAATTATTAAAATCGGTACACCCAGTAAAAAGTTATTGAGGATTTTCAAGAGTTTCCCTCGATTTCTCTAGGATCCCATCATCAGATCCTGGTTTCCTTATCATGGTACTAAACTAGAGATATCTTCTTTCCAACAAAAAAAGAATTATCAAAATCGGTACACCCAGTAAAAAGTTATTGCGGATTTTCAAGAGTTTCCCTCGATTTCTCTGGGATCCCATCATCAGATCCTGGTTTTCTTATTATGGTACTAAACTAAGGATATCTCCTTTCCAACAAAAAAGTTTTAATCATTCGTTTTTTAATCGACTTCCAAAAAAGGAGGAGGTTCTCAATTCGACTGTATTTTTTTTTTATGTATGTTACATCAGAACTTTTGACCGTGTGGACCGATTTCGACAAATGTTTTTTTAATCGAAAGGTGGTGTGTGCCAATTGGTCCCATTTAAATTTATTTGAGATCTAACAAGTACTTTTCGAGCTATATCTAATAATGCGTTTTTACTTGACGCTTTTTTCGTCGACCTACGTTGTATTATACCGCATAACTTTCTACTGGATGAAACGATTTTGATAATTATTTTTTTGTTGGAAAGGAAATATTCCAAGTTTAGTAGCATGATAAGGAAACCAGGATCTGATGATGGGATCCTAGAGAAATCGAGGGAAACTCTTGAAAATCCGCAATAGCTGTTTACTGGGTGTACCGATTTTAATAATTCTTTTTTTGTTGGAAAGAAGATATCCTTAGTTTAGTATCATGATAAGGACACCAGGATCTGATGATGGGATACCAGAGAAATCGAGGGAAACTCTTGAAAATCCAAAAAAAACTTTTTACTGGGTGTACCGATTTTAATAATTTTAAATTTAATCGAAAGCCGATGTTTGTCAAGTGGTCACATATAAATTTTATTGAGATCTGATAACTACTTTTTGAGTAATCTTTGATAACGCGTAGTTACTTGACTATTTTTTCGTCGATCTACGTTGTATTACTCGTCGATGTAATTGAAGTCGGTTTTTTTTCGTTTGCGAGCAAACACAATTATAAAAAAGGGAAGTCGAAGTGATCCCCGTAATTATAGACCCATTTCAATCCTACCGTCCTTAAGTAAAATGTTTGAAAAAATTATCCTAAATCAACTTCATTTCCATGTTAAAGTTAATGGAAGCTTTCACAGTGAACAATATGGTTTCACTAGAGGTCGCTCTACGACAGATGCTGGTGTGGCACTTCTCAAACATATACAGGATGTGGCGTAGTTAATGGATAATCCTTCACCTGCAGCTGGAGAATATAATTACGGATCAGAAAAATACAATTCATGTTTAGTAATAGTATCATGGTTTTTTAGTTATCGGCCATTTTTTAAAAATCTATAAAAATGACACCCTTGCTCACTAATTTCAGTGTCACAGTCGCAAAAATATGAATTATCACTATCATATTTTTATTTGTTAAACTTGAATAGTTGTATTATCAAATGTATCATGTCATTTTTGTTCTTCTGCCTATTTTATTTTTAAAAATGCTACCGAAATTTTTTTTTCTTTCAAATCTTTTTTCTTTATGTTTGATCGCTCATATCATAAAAAAAATGTATGGGGACTTGACTGACCAACTTATAAATTATTAGCCTATTTAATCGAGATTGTAAAAAGGTATAACACACGGTATTTGATCCTTTGATTTCAAAGAATTTTTATAATTTACAAAAAATAGAGCCCATTTATTGTTTTAATCACAGGTTTTATTTAAAAAAATTTAACACTATTTTATTAATTTATGAATTAAATTTAAAGGAGTTGAAAGAAAAGAAGGTTGTCTTTGTACAGTTTATTCTTTGCTTTTACAACAAGTGTTCAAAATGACCACCCCGAGCTCTAATGCAGGCCCTGCGCCTTTTAATAAACGATTGTTTTATTCGTTCGCGTAAATCTTCCACTGATGTCACTGGTTTTTTATACACTTTCTCTTTTATACAACCCCAGTAAAAAAAAAACCCAACTTTTTGTACCCGCTTTATTACCTGCTCCGACGCCACACGCCAGCACGACGACGACATAGTCCTTGCTGAGGTTGAAGCTGATCCTACCAACTCCGTGCGAAAAATATCAAGTCGCATTGGCATGTCAACAAGAACTGTAAACAGGATTTTAAAACGCGAGAAGCTTCACCCCTTTCATTATAAACGTGTACAAAGTCTTCTGCCCAGGGACTACCCTTTAAGATTAGCATTTTGTCGAAGAATATTACGAAAAATAAGAAACGAACCAAATTTTTTTGACTAAATACTATGGAGTGACGAATCTTCTTGTAGACAAGATGGCTATTTTAATATGCATAATTTGCACAGTTGGCAGCTGACTAACCCACATTTGGTTAGAGAAGATAGATCCCAGTAACAATTCAAAATAAATCTGTGGTCTGGGATCCTTAATGGAGAAGTTATCGGCCCGTTCGAGCTACCAGGCACGTTAACCGCCGAGAGTTACTTACATTTTTTACAAAATGATGTCCCTGGGCTTTTGGGGACATGTGGTTTCAGCACGATGGCTGTCCTGCGCATTATGCCCGTAGCGTTCGCGAATATTTAGACGCGACATTCCCTCAACGATGGATTGGCCGTTTGGGATATTTTTTTTGGCCTCCAAGATCACCAGACCTTAACCCTCTGGAATTTTTTTACTGGGGTTGTATAAAGGAGAAAGTTTATAACAAAGCAGTGACATCAGTGGAAGATTTGCGCGAAAGAATATTTGCCGCTGCTCAAGAAATTAAGGAGGCGGGCCACGCGCAACGAATAAAACAATCTTTTATTAGAAGGTGCAGGGCCTGCATTAGAGCTCGTGGTGGTCATTTTGAACACTTGTTGTAAAAGCAAAGAATAAACTGTACAAAGACAACCTTCTTTTCTTTCAACTCCTTTAAATTTAATTCATAAATTAATAAAATAGTGTTAAATTTTTTTAAATAAAACCTGTGATTAAAACAATAAATGGGCTCTATTTTTTGTAAATTATAAAAATTCTTTGAAATCAAAGGATCAAATACCGTGTGTTATATCTTTTTACATTCTCGATTAAATAGGCTAATAATTTATAAGTTGGTCAGTCAAGTCCCCATACATTTTTTTTACGATATGAGCGATCAAACATAAAGAAAAAAGATTGAAAGAAAAAAAATTTTCGGTAGCATTTTTAAAAATAAAATAGGCAGGAGAACAAAAATGACATGATACATTTGATAATACAACTATTCAAGTTTAACAAATAAAAATCTGATAGTGATAATTCATATTTTTGCGACTGTGGCACTAAAATTAGTGAGCAAGGGTGTCATTTTTATAGATTTTTAAAAAATGGCCGATAACTAAAAAACCATGATACTTTTACTAAACATGAATTGTATTTTTCTGATCCGTTATGATATTCTCCAGCTGTAGCCACACGCCACGCTACGCCACACCCATACATATGACGCTTGGGAAAGATCACAAAATGCTATTGGTGTATTTTGTAACCTATCATTTGATTGCGTGGACCACGGGATCTTATTAAGTAAACTTGAGTATTACGGCGTTAATGGTAAAGCTCTTAATCTAATTGCTTCATACTTATCTAATAGAATTCAACACGTATTAATAAACGGAACGAAGTCTTCTGGATCTGTGCTAAAAATGGGCGTTGCACAAGGGTCGATTCTAGATCCATTTCTTTTTTTAATATATAGAAATGACCTGCCATTTTATGTTAAATATATTTGTGATATAGTGCACAATGTGTAGTATGGGCGTATAGTGCAAATATGCAGATGACACATCTCTTATATTTAAAGTTAATAGGAAAAAAGTTAATTATAATGACGTGAACACTTCTTTGTCGCGAATTCAAGATTGGTTTAAAATAAACAAGTTGGTTTTGAACGCCAAAAAAACCAAGTGCTTTGTGTTTTCGTTACCTAATGTGAAGTATCCATATTATAATTTTATGATAAATAACGAGAGGCTTATTGTCACTGATACTACAGTTTTCTTAGGGATACATTTGAACTCAAAAAAGAAGTTAGAAAAGTACGACATCTGACCAACGTTGCAACTGCACGCTAAATATATTTTAGCTATTTCCATGGTGTTATGTCTTACGGCCTGTTACTGTGGGGTAATGCTGCAGATATTGAAACTATATTTATCCTGCAAAAAAGGGCTATTCGCGGTATTTACGATCTTGAAGCTCGAGTCTCCATACGGGATGTTTTCCAAAAGGTAGAGATATATTCACCAGATATCGCAATCGCATTGTAAACACGAGAAGGAATAACAAAATTGTAACTGCAAGTTTCTGACTGCGCAAAGTAAACGTCTCCTTTCTGGGTTATGGTATTCGCATGTATAATAAAATCTCACAAACAATTTTGGAATTGTCTCAACAAAAATTTAAAGTTTTTATTAATAAAAAATTATAGATAAAGCTTATTACTCGGTGCAGTAATCCTGCATAGTTGATAAACATGTGTGGACTTAGTGACGCTGTATTTTATGCAACATGTTACTAATTTTGTACTAAAACACAGTTTATATATTATTTTTCAAAAGAGTAGCTGCGGTGTTTCTTTCCAATTCTTCTGTACAGAATCTATATTCCAAATCGGTGGTAGCTTTACTTCTACAAATATAATAATTTATTTTTAAAGTTTTAATTTGTAAAATGACGATTCGAAAGTGCTTTTGGAGCCTATTTGAATAAAGCTGTTTTTGATTTTGGTTTTATCCTGAACCGCCGTTACCAGCCAGGTAACTTGGGTCCGTCATAAAATAGTCCCGGAGCATAGAGTTCAGGTCATCGCTGCTTGGGCCAATTGGAGGAAGGTTACAGTTACGGCCGGTGACCGCAGCATGCTTCTCAAGCACAAGGACTAAATAAATATCATCTGCCCGATCTTTTTATATGGAGATAAGCTGACCAACCCACTACCTGAATACCAAACCGCCATCTATTAGGATTTAATAGAACTAACCGATAAATACTAAAGTCGTATAGTAAACATTTAATTTGCAATAACAAATATTGAGATCAATAATTGAGATAAAAACTACCCTATCTCCCAAGTTGGACCAAATTACAGATGCTTACAAAATTTGATAAAAATTGGTTCAGTAGTTTCGGAGTTACATAATGATAACAGCGCCACCTATCGGGTCCAATTGAGATAAAACATACCCTATCTCCCAAGTTGGACCAAATTACAGATGCTTACAAAAGTTGATAAAAATTTGTTCAGTTGTTTGGGAGTTTATCGCCCACATACATCGTGACACGAAATTTTTATATATATAAGTAGATAAACTGGCCATCACTATCTTGACAAACACAAAAGCTTTGAGATGCGGACATGAAGAACCTTAGATGTTAAAGGGTTAACTGCATACGCAACTCTTGCATCCAAGGCAGTCTCGAGGTCAAGGTGACTGGAGTATAAATATTTAGCTATGATTTTCTATAAGGTTGAGGCTCTTGCCCAGTCGGGCTGCTCCAGATTTTGAGCAGGATCTTATCCTGCTGTGCCCTGCCTCAATGATGGTTCATGACACGTGACCTTTGTATTGATACTGAGTGTGATTTCGGACTTCCAGGCTCCAGCACAGGAATTTCATTCTACAAAGGACTGTTGAGTTTCAGTTGCTTTTATTTATTTTTGACACGTTATGAAATAAAATTTCCATGAGTAAGAAACACGAGAGTAAAAAATAAAAAAGAGGCAAAAATAAAGCCTTGTGGAACACCGACTCGCAAATATATAGATCGGGGAGCTGTGACTAGTAACATCTGTTTACTTCATTAGCGTCTGGATGCGGTCCGTGACTACAAAGCCTATGCGATAGGATTTTTAAACTAGAGTCACATACGGGAAGATCGATCTCGAGCAGAGTAGAGCAGCAGTTTTGAGGCGTGGAAAACATTTTTTAAAATTATTACCAGAAGTTTATCATTTACGAATACGTACAAGGTTGTAAGCACGTAATAGTTTCAATAAACCTAAATTCTAGGGAGGGTTGTGCTAGTAACTAAACGAAATAAAACGTATTAAAACAAGAGGTGCCTGTTCCCCCAGTAGTTTATCCTGCAAATAAGTTATAAATAAACCTTTACAGCAGAAGATACAAGAGGCCATTAGGACCCGATGGTTCTCTCCAATTAATAAACTATAACTTTTAGATTCATATTTACGAAGAGAAAAATCTCATAAATAAAGTTTAATTATATTAATACTAGCCACCCGCCCCGGCTTCGCACGGTTGCAAAAAGTATCAGTGTTTCTCTACTATATTATGCATTTATTATACATATAAACCTTCCTCTGGAATCACTCTATTTACTAAAGAAAACAGCATCAAAACTCGTTGCGTAGTTTTAAAGATCTAAGCATACAGACAGCGGGGAGCGACTTTGTTTTATACTATGTAATGATAGTTTATATCTATTATTCATAAAATAAATATTATATATCAGAAACTTTAATCTTCTGGATACCGTTATCTGTCAAATAGCGTTATCCGCAACCGGCGACCCGTAGTCTCAGTGCGGTGGATCTCTGGGTGTCGCCGGGCGTGGTGCCGCGGCGGCGAGGCGGGCGAGGAGCCGCGCTGGGCGGCGGGACTCGCGCGCCGTCCTCCGCCGCGCGCGCACCGCTCTGTGCCGCCGGACATGCGCCACTCGGCCGCGCCGCCGGACCCCGCTCAGCCGCCCCCAGCCACACCGCGATGGCCACCACCAAGACTGAGTATCATTTCGGTGAGTACCCGCACTTCACTCCACGCGTGCGCCCGCTGCGGTTCTCCATGCACGTCAATCGTTACTACTAACCCATTTACTAACATAACGAGCCAATTAAAAACACGATAACCATGACACAAATCTAAAAAAAAAAAACAATTCCTTTGCGAGGTCGTCACGTAGATGTTTGTTTCCGAACGAGACGAATTAAAAAGAAAAATTATATTTACTAAGTATGTGTGTACTTTAGTCAACGTAAGTTACGCCGAGCATGAAATTGTAAGACAATATTTTTGTTCATAACGGAAGAGTTCGTTTGCGTGCATCTCACGGTGTCACTGTCCAACACCCTTATCACTCCGTCGCAGTCATCTGTTCCCCGCGCTCATCAGACTCTAATATGAGTGCGATTTGAGCTTCCGTACAGCGCGAGCGCACAGGTGTACCGTAGGTGTGCGCTGCGCACTAGAGCGGTGCAGACGTGTCCAGCTCCCCCAGGAGCCGGGCCCGCTCGCTCGCTCTCGCGGAGTCCAGCAGTGCAGCGCGCGGCGCGTGGACTGACACGCGGGAGTCGCAGCGCTTATCATCCGGCGATTAGATAAAGCGAAATCGCTCAAAGTCAGCGCGCGGCAGTAGGCGGCCGCGCGCGCTGCTCGCGGGCCGCGCGCCTGCGTTACGAGCTTCCTTGTTATTGTTAGCGAGTGTTGACCGCCGACCGGCGACCGCTGACCCGGTTGTGCGCTGCACCTGCACGCGCACCGCGTTATCGCGCTAATGCCTATTTAATTGCGTTAACAACGTGCGCGGAGGACTCACGATAGGAAATATGCCAGGGAATCAATGGAATGGAAAAAGGGCCGACTCCGAATGTTTTCCGGCGACCGGCGCGTGTGAGGTGAGATGTTCCGTAGAATGTGACTGTGCGGACTGCAGCAGATGAGCTCGGAGCGCGGAGCGTCGGCTGCCGCGGCTGATAGCGGCGCGGCTCGCACTCGCTGGCCGCAGCTGCGCTTGGACGGCGCTCACGCATAAAACGTACGTTCAGTTTGATAACCGCCGCAGCCTGAGCAATATAGCTCGTCTATACTATACTACTATAATATATTAGGGAAGTAACTGTTACATTTTGTACGTGTACACTCGATAATTCATGATGTTTAAATAGAAAACTTCTTTAAACCATTGTTTCCATATTGACGCTGCATCAATGGTATCCTACGTTCACTATCACTTAACATTTCAGCCGCTAATGACGTTTAATGTATAATAAGCGGAACGTGCACAGGTCCACGTCACGTAATGACAAATAAACGTCACTTCTCATTTGTAACGATTCTTCTAATTACCTACTATACTTACTATTCCTATTTGAGTTATATTTATCCAACATACGATGCTAAAACTTATAAGGTGTAAGATACCAATGTAAGACCTCTATGTGTTGGCTGCAATACCGATCACACTTGACTTGCACTTTCAAGGCGCAGCAGTTTAGCGAACTTAATGTATCGTCTATGTAGTCACATAGAGCCCACGTATATCGTATACCCGTGTAGTATGTATAGCCCTGCCGCTGTATCAAGTGAACGTGCTGACGTCATCGCTGTATAAGCTGTGATGACGGCCTTTCGCGACGGGATGTGGATATCACCTGTCATTTAACCATCTAGATAATATCAACGAAATGTCGCGAACTCACGGGTATTTCACAATCTCGTTTTACGAAGTTAAACATAGAAAACGGCAAATAGAATTCAATTTATTAATGATAATTTAAATTATTTATATTTTATTATATTATTATTATAATTTTATAATATAATTAATAAAAATATAGAAATAATCTAAAATATAATGATTGTAAGTCAGTAACTAAGGCATCGATGGTGTAAACACAGATGCCGCTGTTACAGTACGCGGTACGATCATCACAAAAGTTCGACGAATAGCTGCGTCGGTTAAGTTCAGCCTGTTTTGAATATGATACAGTAAACATCCTTCAATTTCATCATAACTCATTATTTTTATTTTTAGACAAGTGTCTCTTAAGCGACGTCAGTACAAAGAGTAATATCTCGTAAAACAAACAGCCACACTTGCGACCGAGCCTATTTATATTATTATCTGTTGTTGCGGGACAATCGAATTAGCAGTTTTTGCAGAAACCGGAAACAACAAACAGAAATCACTCGTCATAATATTATTGTTGAGTGACAGGGGTTTCCTTTGTCTGCGTACTTATAGGAGTGTGATCGCTTACATTACCAAACAAAGGACGGAGTTTGAAGGCTCTCAATTGGGTTTGAAGTAGTTTGGAACGTTTGACAGTGAGCAAGTAGTAGCACGCTGTAATCCTACCTGTTTTTTTATAGAATATACTGTCCGGAACATCGAACATTTTTAGAAAAATGTGAAAGAGCATTCCTTAAAAACTTTGATATGAACGACAAGTCAAGTTAGTAGTCATAAATAATGTCCGGACCACCGACACAGAATGTTTATTCCGCTGGCAGTTGAGGAGTTTATTATATTCTTAATTGAAAATTATGGCGATCATATCCCTTTCCATAATATTATAGCTAGAATGCCTCATCATCATCATTACAGCCTATACAGTCCACTGCTGGACATAGGCCTCCACAAGTTTACGTCAAAAATAACGTGAACTCATGTGTTTTGCCCATAGTCACCACGCTGGGCAGGCGGGTTGGTGACCGCAGTACCAGCAGTAGCAGGTGACGCAGCTAGAATGCCTACTACATCTTATTTATAAAATTCTCGTGTCACAATGTTAGTTACCATACTCCTCCGACACGGCTGGATAAAATATGAAATTTTGTGCGCATATCGGGTAGGTCTGAGAATTGGCCAACATCGATTTTTCATACCCCTAAGTTATAAGAGGGGGTTTAAGGGGGTTAATAACATATGTATATGGTAAAACAACGTTTGCGGGGTGTGCTAGTACGTAGGTATATAAAACCTTAAGGGTCCATGTTGTGGTTAGTCCTCAGTACAAAATGTTACTATTCAGAGAGTACGCGCCTACATACCAAAGTCATATGATTTATGTTTTAAATAGATTTATTAGAATATTAAAATATATTCGTGTAAAACATTAATATGTAGGCACTTTTTATTATTTATTTATTGGGTTATTGTAGTAACTTAAAACTTTGATAATAAAATATCGCTGTATAATATATGTAAAGCTTCAAGCTCAACAGTGCCTGTGGGATACCAAACTTGCTGTGTCGGCGGTCTGGCAGTGTACCACACACACAGTACTCTCACCACAACAAACTACTGTATGGCCTCGGTACATACAGCCAGGGCTGTGTGCCCACTAAGCATACCCGTCGTCAGAGCATAACTTAAACGTTAGAAAATAGATAATACCACCAACAACATTTTTCAAATGTTGCCCAGACGAAACCATATGCGAGCCGTATTGACAAAAAGTTGTCAGATCCAATGTAGAGCCACGCCTCTATCTCAACACGTCCTAAATACTCCCGCTATGACAACTGTCTTTCGTGGAGCTTTACTGCTTTGACTGCGATTACAGTGAAAATAAAAATGCCAAACGTAATACAAATGCAGACAGTGGCTAAAAGTAAAGATGTGTTAGCAATCTCGACTTTTTATTTTTCCTTAGGAAAATAATCAAATGCTTACATTGTTTAGAATTTTCGCAAGACCTCAACTTTTAATATTGTAATTTTTATATAATGCTACGATAGTCTAAAGGAAGGTAAGTAGGTATTTTCAATTTGTTTAAAATAAACTAACGCAGTACCTACATAATAACCGCGAGTGTTTGTTTCAAAATTAATGATTTTTTATTGTAACTACGTCATATAACTGATTTAATTGGACAGGTCACGAGGGGCAACTGCAGATAAGCTGCATAAATACATATGTAATGAAATAAATAACCATCGCCTGCGCTGCTTGTTAATGTCAATATTTATATTTTATCCATCTTTATTTTTGACATTCTAGACTTGAATTTTTTAACCAAAATGTGTTCTAGAAACATCCTAACTTTCCACTTAAGAAAGTCATACGCTAAAGCCTCAGTTTAAAATATTTTCTTTAAAACCTAGGGCAAGGCACAAGAAATATTTATTGTCAGTTGACAGACGAGTACACCTCGCTTGTGTCCTGAGGTGTCAGCAGTCAGCTGATCCAGCTCCGCGCCGTGCAACAGCGAGTCAGCGATAATCTGTCGTTCTAAATCTATCAAAACATGGCTAGCTTCACACCGCGGTTTCACCCGCGTTCATTCCGATACCGTGGGAAAGCGGCTGCACTCGTTTCAAACTATAAAACTTTTGCTCAAAAAAGTAACAAATATTCTCATAAAATTACGAATTTGAATGATTGCATTGAAGCCGTTTATTTGCAACTTTATATCGAGAAGTATTCATCCGCCTTTTGAGTTGTCGTCAGCTTATAGGCGAGTCAGTTGTCCGGCGCGAGTTGCGTCTGCGCGCAATTCCCAGAGCATCAGTTGTCGCTCAGGTTTCCGAGTAGGCGACGCAGCCGCCGGCTCCGGTTACACTTCATTCATACTCTTACTCCGTAGGAGCGCACCTATAGCTGCGCATTCCCGGTCACTACTTCACCGTACACACAATTTTAAACTTCCGCGGTCAGTATGAACACTTTTTGTTCCACGAGATTTACCGCGAGTAATGTGGCACGACGCCGAGGTATCGGAAGTTGCAGAATAGAAACCGCGCTATTACTGCCTGTGAACTATGTTTCTAATAAACATGTCTCGTCGGTTTAAAGTTGTAGTGCTAAGTATCTCCTTTCAGCCCAATAATACAATACAATTAGAAGTGCCTACAATCAATCCTTACCAGATTACCAAGAATATTTTCGGTAATTTCGGTAATGGGTTGTCTGGAAAAAATGGCTCATTAGCCATAAGTCCGCCCATTGTCTTTAACTATCTTTATGCTTTGTTTGTAATATATTTGTGGTGTACAATAAAGTGTAAAATAAATAAATAAATAAAGAATTTGGTAAGGATTGATTGCACTTTGATTATAAGTAACAAATTTAAAATAGGCGTAAAAAGTTGGTATGATAAAAAATAAATTTTAAAACTAACATAAATAGGATGTTATTATTCGAATAATACCGTCCATATCTGCTTAAGTTGCAGTGTTATTGCAACTGAATCGAATCTTCCGACGTCACTAACTCACGCTACAGACCAGTTCTACTCACCCGTCCACTCACTTCTATCTCAGTGTCGTAGAAAATTACTCACTAACAAATTTTATTTCATTTTCAAAGTTTTTGACCAGCATGTTATAAATGAAAACGAAATGCTAACGAAATCCCTTATCGCGATGTACTCGCACTGAGCGGGATGGGAGCGAGATCGAAAAAAGCGTAACAAAACCGACTCTCGACATTGTTGCTATCAAGTTAGCATCAAGTTAGGTTATTTATTTATTATATTAATGATTATTAAATATATCTTAACTTTTGTTTATCTCTACTAATATTATAAGTATGAATGTAAGTTTGTTTGTTACGCTTTCACGCGAAAACTACTCAACCGATCATCATTAAATGTACACATATTCTTGGAAGTATTAGATTAGGATACATTTTATAAAAAAAAAAAAATCAATGCGAGCGATATCGCGGGTAAAAGCTAGTTTTTATAGTAAATAAATATTTGTTATTAACTTAATTTTCCTCTATCGTTTAGTGTTTAACTTATCATTGTTTTTATTTTAATTTTATTTATTTATTCCATGTACAGCTTTGTGCTATTTACGTACAGCCTTTATTTACGCTTTAAATTCAATCATTACATAGAAATCAAAATATTTCATTAGAAATTTTTCAATTTAATTCTATTGTTTTCTAACGTTTACGCGAATTTCACTCATTATAATGAAACTACTTTTTCGGATTTTATCGCGGTTTATTAGGGTTTTTTAGATGACCGACGTTTCGGATACTGTACCATGGTCACAGGAGGACTGTCTGAGGAGTCCCTTAGGATATATTCCTTCCAACCGGCGTTCCATAGACCCCTCACGCCGTTTTCGTTTTTTATTTTTAACAATTTTGATTTATAAATCTGTAGAGCAGTTATTAATTAGTATTTAATATTTGTTTTATTTTTTTAAACCAAATAGTAAATATTTAGTATTGGATCACGCAGTCAGTCGTTAACGGTTGTTAAAGTGTAGTTAATGAGTGTTATGTGTGTCGCAGACGTGTGCTTTGAGTTCTTTACACACAGACGAAGGGACGCGGAATATGATCTTCTATACCTCTCGATATATATATATATATATATATACATATAAACTTCTTGTCACGCCTCTGTATTACTGTTTAGCAAGATGTAACGAACAAGTCAATTGTAAAGGCGATGTCACGTAAGAAGTAGTAATTATTGTTATTTCATGCATGTGTCACGTAGAAATAACTAAATTATTGTGATTCAGGCGTTCAATATTTTCTAAAGTTAATAATTTAAATAAATGCGTAGGTAATTAAACATGGCACTGCGAAAATACCTAAATAACAGAACCGTCGAAGGTTCTTACGATTTTTGTTCTAATTTCACGTGAGGAGTATTTAAACCTTAGAGATAACTGACTTGTTCGGTGCTGTAACGATATTAAACGGGTGCAATTTTTTTATTTAAAAATTCGCTGAGTTTTTGTTCAAGTTGAGGAAAATAAAAGAAATTGCTATCGTGCATGAATAACGACAAAGATTATAGCGTATAAAATTATCTGATAATTATCTACAAGCACCTGTCATATAATTTAGTGTCATAACAATGTCGCTTCTGACTCTCAGATGTAAGGCTACAGAAAGAAGAGTTTTAGTTGAATTTGCGTCGTAGTGTTGTGCGATGTACATAATTATTAGTACTAAGTTGGTACTTTATATAAAATAATAAATTTATGACACAAGTAGAAATAAATGTCGACCGTCGACCTGATTCACTTTTAACTCGGCGCCGGCGCAGGCAGCGGCCGCGCGGAGCGGCGCGGGGGCGCGGGGACGTGGGGGGTGGGGAGGAGAGGGGAGCGAGCGATAAGCGCGCCCGCGCTGACCCCCGCCCCGCGGCCCGCACCCCCGCGCTACGCCGCGCCTCGCGACCCGCATCGCGAGCGACCACCGCTATCCGCCACTGTTACACTACCAGCGCTCTTCCATTCTTGCGACCGACCTCGGAGCCGGTCTTGACGGCGAATAAAACAAATATACAATTGTTAAATTCGATCAAAATGATGCGGTAGCGAGTAGCGTCGTCACGGTCACGGAGGCTGTTGCAACACGTTGCCTCAGCCGGTACGTGATCGCGGCGGACACGAGCGCGGTTCCTGCGAAGAACGTGCGCCACACAATGTTCAGCGACCAAGAGATAACACAATACGCAATAGCTGCGGCGGCCAGCGCTAGCACTCGTCGATACATCTCATCGGGTATGGCTCCTGACGAACGATGTTAATGTGCATTCGCTTCTCATATCAAAATAACTTTCTTTTATTCTCATTTTATCTAAAGTGTAACAATTTAAAATTACCAATGTTGTCTTACTACACTTACAGAAACACACAGCTTCGTAGTATGAAAATGTTTCCGACTATGAATACGTTACGTAACGCGCTGTTCTCACAAACAGCAACTACACATTTTCCACGGCAAACATTTCCACCGCGCAGCACGTACCGATGTTATGTACGGTTCGTAAACAATGTATGCGCATTCCTCCATCATTAATAAAACGTAGAAGTTGGAAACTGTGACACGCGGTCGGAGCCAGTTTTATTTACTTATGTTCGTTTTGATCATTGTAATGATCAAAACTAGAACGTAGAGAAACTTCGTATCATTCTTATGTTCCTCTATTCCATTTATTTTATTTTATTTTTATTTGGAACACCAATAGCACATAAGACATTATATGAGTACAAATCAAACATTTCGACTAAGCCATTTACAGGTATTCGCATATGGTTATTTAAGTGACGAGACCATCAAACATATTCTTCTTTCATCTATCTAGGACATATGTTATCTACATTATTATGTTTCAATTAAATATTAATTCGTGCCTCTATAATTACAATATTTAGATTATATTAACACATTTTAAAACATTCAGGCATATTTATTTAAAATACCTTGGTATTAATATTACATACTTATTGGCGGTGTTTTTATTTAATAATGCTGTTGAAGTTCTTTCTTATATGACGGTTTTAATAGTTAGTTTCAGAAGGGTCGTAGAAAAGTTATTCACTTGTTAGAAAAAGTTTTTTTATTCTTAGCGTTTTATTACTATTCATTTTTATTGTTGTGACAGCAATAAAAAAGTTATTAACGAGTATCCGTCACTATTTTAGTTATAACTAAAAAAAGTGTAAAAAAAAACTTTCCCTTTTTATCATATCCGTCTTTCTTTGTTCATATTTGCTTACAAATCGCCGAAGTTGCACAACACTGAAAAAGGACAATGATTGTTACAAATAAAAAAGGTCTACAAAGGCTGGCGTAGGTATCGCTTCAAAGCGGTCACTTCCATGTATCTTCTAGGAAGTGTACAAAGAGTTACTAAAAGAAGTTGCTACTTCTAAATTAAGTTTCTAAAACCTTTGAGCTAATCATAATGACGCATTGTTCGTTGGTTACATTTTTGGTTTTCAATCAGACAGTTCGTTTCACAACAGTTAATAAAAACCTTGTCTAAAGCTCAGATTTGATTGAACTTATGCTTTTCATAACATAATACTTCTAAAAATATCAATCAATATAATAATCCTTTAAACGGTTAGCAAAAAAACTAAGAAAGTCTTTTCAGTCGGATAAGATTTTCAGAAGAAATCAAAACTATAAAAATATTGCTGCTCACTAGTCCGAAGTCATCTGGAGTACGCCTCCGAGGCCTGGAACCCCAAGTGCGGTACATACATCGCGCGTCTTGAGAACATACAATTTTTTTTTTATTAAATTCATTTGTTTCAAATCAAATCAACCATATAACTCGATAAACTATCTACAACTTTGCAAAAATTTTCATATTCTCCCCCTTGAACTAAGATGTGAACTTAGTGACTTAATCTATCTTTTAAAAATTACAAGTAACTTAATAGATTGCCCTGATCTTTTAGCCAAAGTTTCCATAGGAGTACCTACTAAACTTTTTCGCAATAACCCGTTAGTACACACACCACTAGTTTCCACAAACTATACGCAGAACTCATTTGTCTGGCAGGCGGGTAGTCAATTTAATGCATATTCTAAAAAATTTGACTTAGATCTATTTAACACTAGCTGTGCGGCTGCAAGAAACCTAATCAGTAATTCTTTCTTTCATAAGTAATTGTATAGTTTTATATTTTTTTATGAATATAGTTTTATAATTGTATCTAAAGTTGGACTGCACCTAACTCTGTTTGCTTAAGTCATTCCACTAACCACATTTTGTAATCTATTCGTGTTTTTGTTACTACGGCTTATATGTAGCGTAAGTTTTCTTTTTAATATTCTGCGACTACCAGTGGGGAACTATTGGTAGCTTTTTATTTCTATATAATTTTGTACATTGTATTTCTCAGCTGTTGTTCCTCCCAAAATAAATAAATAAATTAAATAAAGTTTTGTTTTTTAAATCTAAGTACAAAGATGTGAAATTAGAATTTGTTCCTGGTTTGTTTTCAACAAAAAGCTGGCCTCATCTAGTGTTTTAAAGTTATCCTGTTTGCTGTAAATATTGTTTAAGTTTTTGACAATTTTAAAATTATTGCAAATGTAAAGCTTGCAAAGCAAATTTTCTTTATTCTTCTCACTTAAAACTTAAAAAAGGAATGGAATAGTGCCAAGACTACTAGCAGTATTTGATTGACTCGCTACCTCGATTCTCAAGGCAATAATGCACCAGCCCTTTATATCTTTAATATCTAATTCTATACATATCTTTTAATATTACAAAGATGCTCAACCCATGATTTTAAATACAATTGTCGAGGTCACATCATTTTGTATTATTTCGTCTTCTCCTTCTTTGTTGAACCATGCTTTGAAGTTTATTTAAAAGAAAATCCGCAAAGCCTCCCTCAATTAACTGAATATGAATTTATATTGAGTCTTTTGTTGGCAAAACCTACCACTGCTCATCACTTCAGCCTAATAAAGTCCACTGCTGCACATAGGCCTCTACAAGTTAGCGCCAAAAATGGCGTGAACTCATGTGTTTTGCCCATAGTCACCACTGCTGCTGTGTGGTTACGGTATTAAAGAATATAGCCACCCCCTCTCTTCCCGTGGGTGTCGGAAGAGGCGGCTAAGGGATAACTCAGTTCCAATACCACCTTGGAACCTAAAAAGCCGACCGAAGGCGGGATAACCATCCAACTGCTGGCTTTGAACTACACAGGCCGAAGACGAGCAGCAACGTCTTCGGTGCGACAAAGCCACACTGCTCAGTGTACCGAATATATGAAGCGCAGTTTACTTGCAAGTGTTCGGAATAACTTTTGTCGAGGCGATGCCATCCGTGAAGAGTATACGTATAGTAAACTCGCTCAGATGACACACCACGACCACAATCAGCGCTGTAACACATAACGATGATCTGTACATCGGCGATACCGGTCAACCTCAAGCGCTGAATATCTAGCAATCAGCGATGCGTTCGCGTATAGATTAGTGTTCATGAATGGTAATAATGAGCCATCTCTAATAATGTTATCTGAGTCCAGTTCCATCGTAGCGTCGTTAAAAAGTAGCGTTGAGATAAGAAGTGTTTACGTCGGGAGGTCACAAGATAACGCGCTTACGTAACGAGGGGGTGATCTTTTCGGGTCTTCAGTGGTTTCGTTCAAGATCGTGTATGTTCAGAGCAAAGTAATGGAAAATAATTCCAAGTCAATAAAGTACCTAAGTAGTCCGAGAAAGCAATAATGCTCCGACTGCCATTCAAAATAATAATAATAGTGTACGTTACGGCGCGCGGCGTGTCGCGGTGCACACCGGCGATAACGTTGCCATAACCATCGGAACGAGTCGCTCGTACTCGTAGCTTGAATTACTATCGGAAGGTGCTGCATCCAGTCGTGAAGCGAGCGATGTGTCGACTTGTGAATAGATAGGTTTCTGCACGATATTATTCGTTCAAAGCGTTCAATATTGGTAAATGTGAGCAGTGTTGAGGCGAGGCGAGGGTCACGCGGCGGCGGGGGCGCGGGGCGGGCGCGGGCCGCTGATAACAGCGAGCGCGACCTCCGGCCCTCGCTTCAAAATATTAATATCTTATTTATTTAAACTGTCGCTCGCTCCCCCCGCCCGCCCCGCGCCCCGCTCCCCGCACCGCTCCGCCGCTCGGTTCCTCGGTAACAACCAACAACGAGCCTCATATAAGTATTATTTGTGACAAAACTAGTATCGACTACCAGGACTCGTATTGGATTGAATTATTTTACTTATTTATGAAACAATATTTTGTGTAGTTCTGTACATAGTCAAAGGCACGTCAACAGACTGTCAGGCAGTTTCTGACGCGAACAACGCTGAGACATTTTTAAGAGGAGCTATTGATTTCCAGTGTGAAAATTATTCAGTGATGAACACAAATTCAAATTCAAATCATAACTGCTGTATTTAAGTAGATAGACTTTTTGGAGACTCTCGACTCAAGCGACTCTACCAACGTTCCACAAACAATCTACAAATCTCTACATCTTCCTTATACTTATTTCTATTCTTCTAGATCCGATAAAAAAAACTAAACAGTTATTATATTTAAGAGCTTAAAGCTTTCCCTACATCAATGTACTTTAACGGGACACTTGTTTATCACAAAAATTATAATCTGTCTCGATATTATCATATTCAACGTCACTAGGGTTTATTCTGACAATCCTTTATAACCTAAGTCTAGAGCTGCCATGTACACATCTGTATTTATTGACGCGTCATCACAATCGATAACTCAAATATCGATAATATAAAAGCCTCTACAATTCAAATTCAAAAAGTAATCTGTTCCCTTGCCCTCAAAACCTAAAACATCTGTTACTTAAAATACACACTCTCTATAACTTAAACTAAATTTTTAGTAGATATTGGAACTTGTGGTGTTCCTACTTAAAAAATATATTTTAACAAACTCTACAACATAAACTGCAACCAATGATTCACTTGAAATACAAATGCGACAGATAATTTTTTCGGAATTTATTGCTTGCACGTGTTTACTAGTTGAACTTAGAAAATCAATCAATAAAATCACTTTCAATTATTGTTTCTTTGATTTTCCTTAAAGCTGTATTTGTGGCGATTGGGGCAACGACTTTCTTGTATCATTACTTGTCGATCACTGTCCATGAAGCAACACTGTGCTGTGTCATAAGAATTATATAAATGAGCCCAAAAAGTTATTTTATTTTACCAGACTAAAAGGGTACGATGATGACTAATAGGTATGTATTAAACTATCCCTAACATAAACCCTTGATAAATTGAAAATTATAAAGCTTAAAATATTTTGCGTTTCCTTTCCTTCCTTGGGTTTTAACTCAACGAGGTTCTACTGTAATTAATAATACATCAATGAAGAGTTTTTCTCTGCTAATACCATGTCAATTAAATTTCTGATATGGTCTCACTGGGTCCACGGCTTTACACCAGTATTTCTGACAGTATCGTTTTTGCTTTGAAAAGCCATTTCCATTGTCGTTATTACAAGGTATGGTTACACCTTGAGTGCTGAAGATATCCAAATTTACGCTCATTTATGATGACATACACATCTTTAGTTACAAACAACATCTTTTGTACAACTGGACTCGAGATATGAATAGAATTCATTACACGAGACTTAACCAAGGTCAATATTATTTTCAACTTCAAGTAAAACCGGTGAAGTACCAAGTTACCGTAGTCCTTAAAAAGTAGTTTATGTAGAGTTCTTTTTATTTCATTACTTTAGATATAATTGTTACAAATATCATCATCATCATTACAGCCTATACAGTCCACTGCTGGACACAGGCCTCCACAACTTTACGCCAAAAATAACGTGAACTCGTGTGTTTTGCCCATAGTCACCACGCTGGGCAGGCGGGTTGGTGACCGCAGTACTGGCTTTGTCGCATCGAAGACGCTGCTGCCCGTCTTCAGCCTGTGTATTTCAAAGCCAGCAGTTGGATGGTTATCCCGCCATCGGTCGGCTTCTTAAGTTCCAAGGTGGTTGTGGAACCTTGTTATCCCTTAGTCGCCTCTTACGACACCCACGGGAAGAGAGGGGGTGGCTAAATTCTTTAGTGCCGTAGCCACACAGCACCATTGTTACAAATATAAGGATAATATTTACTTAGGCAGCACAAGACACAAGTAGTTTGTAGAGCGTTCTTTTCTATAAATCTTATTAGGAAACTCCACGTGCAAAATACTCCCCACGAACTCGCGCAATATTTCACCGAAAATTACATTAGCACAAACTATAACTGACGCCGCGTTGGCGCAACGCTCACAGCTATGGATTGTACCTGTTGCGCTGGCGGTTGCGGGTTCGATCCCCGCACATGACAAAACATTTGTATTGGCCATACAGGTGTTTGCCGTGGTCTGGGTGTTTGTGCAGTCCTTGTGGGTCTCCCCACTGTGCCTCGGAGAGCACGTTAAGCCGTCGGTCCCGGTTGTTATCATTTACACCTGATAGCGATCGTTACTCATAGTAGGAAATATATCCGTCAACCCGCATTGGAGCAGCGTGGCGGATTAAGCTCTGATCCTTCTCCTACATGGGGAAAGAGGCATATGCCCAGTAGTGGGATATTACAGGCTGAAGCGTATAACTGGCATTAATCATACTGTTGATGCTTATTTTCTTCATCTTATATAATCAATACAATACTGACCATTGTTATTTTGATCTTATATACAATCAAATAAAAATTATGATGTATTTACAACCTTATATTTAGATAGCTTTGCTGACTTTGGAAAGGTTGAGAAGCTCAGTTAAGCTTAGCGTGAAAGCGTTTACCTGATAACGCGTGGATGAGTTTTCAGTGACCAGTAACTGGTGAATCTTTGTATCTACTTACGACACAAATGGTCATCGTGATTGTATTTTATTAAATGTCTTCAAAAAAGGAGGAATTTAACTTTATGTTATTTTTTATGTGTGCTACCGCAGAACATTTGACTAAGTGGACCGATTACAATGATTCCTCTTCTAATCAAAAGCTGGTACTTCTCACGTGGTCCCATTTAAATGTAATTAAGATCTGACATACATGAGAAATGTAAGATGTAACTACCATTTCTGAATAACGTTTTTATTTGTCTTTAAATAAATCGTTGAAAATCTCTCTCTTGCTACCAGTTCTGGCACTGCCTTCGACTCCGACTTCGGTTCCGATGAATTACCTCATTTAAACCTAGTTACAAGCGTAGTGCTATTTTTTTTTATATCACTAGGTCGGCAAAGAAGCGTACGGCTCACCTGATGGTAAGAGATTACCGTAGCTTATAGACACCTGTAACACCAGAAGCATCGCAAGCGCGTTGCCGACCCAATCCCCAATCCCCCCAGGAGCTCTGGTCACCTTACTCACCAACATGAACACAATACTGCTTGAAAACAGTATTATTTAGCTGTGATCTTATGTAATGTCGAAGTACTACCCCAGTCGGGCTGCTCCAGATTTTGAGCAGGAAATTCCTACTGTGCTCTACCTCAGTCAATGCTCCGGTGCGGTACTTGCACCGCTCCACAGTCTCCAAAGCGACGACTGTCGCAGGTCCCGAACAGATAGCGCACGATATTTTTTGGTCACAAAAGATACGATAACGTGATGTCTCTACCGACATGACTAATATGTGATTATGAAACCCAATAGATACAACTAAAAAATATGTCGGTGATCTAATCTCTAGTATGTTCTATTACAATTATTTGTACACTTCCTAACCGCTTCTCTATGCGCTGTCCTATACCCAAAGGTTGTCTGGAAGAAATCGCTATTTTAGCGATAAGACCGCCTTTGTACATCTTCCTCTAATTATACTACTCTTGTTTGTATCTTTTAATGGTGTGCAATAAAGAATATTATTATTAATATTATGTATGTAAGTATATGTCTTACTTCTCTATTTACTCATTTATGGTATTGTACATCACAGGTATTGGTACATCCCAATTTGTGTCTCCACACTCTCTCATACCAAAATAATATATATTTAAAAAAAATGTTATACTTTTTCTACATATACATATTAACAGTCCAATCAAGATTTATATACAAGGTTATAAAAGTTCGCATACTTGCTTCTAATCTACGTACTAAGTTTCATTAAAATCGGTCCAGTAATTTTTGCGTGAATGAGTAACAAACATATGCGAATCATGAATTTTGAGATGACCAATGAGAGACATGAGAATGGGCATTCTCACAAAGTTTTGCATTTATATATATATATTTTATATATATTTATATATATATATATATATATATATATATAAATGGCGAGAGGCTCTATTAGGGATGTTCTTTCATGTTAAATGTATGACTAATTTTATAATTAATAAGTGATGCATGGACTGCCATCTATTAGTAGTTATTTAATTCAACATCTTTAGCTTTGACTAGCCCGTTGGCGCAGTTTGTAGTGACCCTGCTTTCTGCTCCGAGGGTTGTGGGTTCGATTCCCACCCCGAGTCTGGGTGTAATATAAATATTTATTTATAGATATGTTTATCAAAAATAATATGTAGCTATACCAGTCTGCTGTTACCTATAACACAAGTATTAAGTTACTTACTTTAGTAACAGACGACCGTGTGTGTATTGTGTAGATGTTTATAATTTATTATTTAATTCAATAAATTTTCGAAAAATTACATTTTTGATAGTGCTGCTGAAGACCAAATGCACACTGTGCATACAGTATTTTTTTATTTTTTATTCGTTCATAAATATAGCCGTAAATATAGCCGTGATTTGTGGTTAAGTCAAAGCAAAATTGTCTGTAGGCACTTGTGACAATTGTTTGAACGTTTTAGTTGAATACGACATACATACAGCTGCACTCATAACTAAGTCTTCCTTTGTTTATATATAATTTCTATAAACACCGTTTATGTGGTTTTTATTGCAAGTACTTGTAATTGCAATAAATGTTAGAAAAACAATAACAATTAGGCATATTAAAATGACTCTGCAATTAAACTGCAAGCGAGCTAAATACATCACAAAATATTCATTTGTGAATCAAACTGGCGTTGTTAATGTAGCTGAATGATTCATAATTAATATTAATAGTAAAGATATTTAGACAATCATTAATTTGTTTACTCACAAACTCACACTTGGGATCGTTTGGTAATAGCGGGTAAACAGTCGAGAGTGATGGAAATTGTAACGAAATTGTGCAATTGTAATAATTAAGATACAGAACGTACTGAGTACGTACATTAGCGCGACGCACGCCCGAGCGCGTCCGCACGTGCTCGGGCGACGGGCACGTCCGAGGCGTTGGCCAATTATCATCCTATTTCTAATTAATATTAATATTAGAGTTACATTTGTCTCTTTAACTTCAAATACACGTAACGCGACGACCCGCGTGTTTTCCGGATCCGTTCCGGTCGCCGCACAGCCCCCATGCCTTGTGTCGTGTCTTATGGCACTCTAGTCGACACACGCAGTTGTAGCTGCTTTTTTAACTAAGTTAATGTTGTTTACCGCTCATTTAACTCTACAGTTACACTAAAACTCAGTTCAGTACTTGTGGAAATTCTTTTTTTAATCAAAATACTTAAAAATTCAAAATAACAACTGGAACCGCAAACTGCTGTGGTTAAATCTAAACATGTAGCAATTATATATTTATTGTTATCTCAACGTAAAGAACGACGATTCTCGTAGTAACAATGTTAGTTATAATACTCCTCCGAAACGGCTGGACTGATTTTTATGAAATTTTCATAGAAAACCTATAACTATTCCTATCGCATAACTTTTCTATTGCAGAATTATTTTTATAATAGTACCAACAGACGGAAAGAAATTCGAAGTTCATGTAATGCATAGTTCATGTGTCATAGACAGACACACAGTTCATGAACGTCTTCTTAGTTACAAGCACACCGACTTTTCACATAATACGTAGGCATATATGAATATAATTAAATTCACTGTGTGGCTACGTCAGTAAAGAATATAGCCACCCCCTCTTTTCCCATAGGTGTCGTAAGAGGCGACTAAGGGATAACACAGTTCCACTACCACCATGGAATTTATAAAGCCTACCGATGGCGAGATAACCATCCAACTGCCGGCTTTGAACTATACAGGCCGAAGACGGGCAGTAGCGTCTTCGGTGCGACAATGCCAGCTCTGCGGTCACTCATTGAAAATCTTGACGATCGGTTTTGATGTGATGATGGGGTTTATTGGCGATGGCTTTTATTCAAAACGTATGACAGGCCTTATGATCGTTCATAAGGGTAATACGATGCCTAACTGATCAATTTCTAACTCCTTCTTAGCAGTACTCCTTAATAGTAGTAACTATTTAATAATGTAAAATAAACAAATGTAATCATTGATTAGCATCTCGTCCCACTGCTGGGCATTGGCCTCTTTCTCTATGTTGAAGAAAGGGCGGAGCTTATTGCACCACGCTGCTCCACTGCGAGTTTTGCATCGTCAACATTCAAAGTAAAATAATTGTTGGAATCACAAATATTAGCGTGTACCAGACTATTAAAATAACAGTCATTATGTTAGAACATACGTTATCGGCAGCGAGAGGGCGGATGTGAGAGGCCGGAAGAGGCCCGACCGCTCCGCGCTGTCGCACCGTCCTGGTGATGGGAGAGGGGGAGGGGGGGTAGAGTGAATAATAAGCGAAACATTTACAGAGAACACTTTTTGTCCACTGCTCTCTATTATTATTTTTTTCAAATTACTCATCGAAAATATATTGCCGTTTTGTGGTGTCGTTAGTGACTTTGTTACCACGTATTTCTTTGTAGGTCGGTATCTATTGATAACATTTAAAATATTTCGAAAGTTACCTGCAACTAACTCAAAATATATTTTAGTAATTTATTTTGGTGATATTTTAGGGTTACTGCATGAATCAAAAATAAAATATAAAGACTGTTTTTTTAGTACTGTACTTAAAATTAAAAAAAAAAAAAAAACATTACAAAAAATACACGTTTATTATTGCTTTCAATAGGATCATTTGTATTTAAAAAGAAAAACACTTTTACGCATATTATGTGTGGGTATTTCCCGTTTTACGTACACAAAGGAGTGTATAATGAACAAAAGTCCTCAGTGCTCGCCCTGAAGGTATTGTGAAGCCGCTGTGGACACCGTTTATTTACGACGTTATAAAATCATTAGCAAATCTGACCTCAAACCGTAGAAAATTACCTGTTTTAAACAAATATAGGTTGTGTTGTATTTTTTCTCGTTTCGATGACAAATTTTTTGGAATCTCTAAGTATTTCAATATAAACAATGAACACCCACTCGTACATGCACTATAAACGCATACGCAGGCCGATCCACTATCGTGACACGATTGGCATACCATTCTCTCATATACCGGATATGGCAACAAACTGTCGGCAAAATACACAAAACTTACGTTAAGCTGCTTCTTGGTCCGTATTAATATTCTGTATATTACAATGGAACCAATTTCGTATGTTATGCTACCTATGAGTTACTTTGATCAATTTTCCGTTTCACGAAACTTTGTACTCTGGAGTCTAACATATAATTATATATAATTGTGTCAAATTTCATCCAGATCGCCCGTTTTAGCTTGATCGAGTTTTTGCGGTCACTGTAGAAGAAAAATCTAAACCCAAGTAAATGCGTAAGAGTTAGCGTCGCCTGAGTAACTTACCATTTCCGGAGGATTATGATCTAATGAAACTTGTGTACCTACTACTTATTTTACTTCTAATGGGGTTGTCCAAATGGGACACATTAGCTTGCGAGCTCAGGATGCCTTAAAATAGCTTCGAAACTATTTTTATCAAGCTTCTTTCGTCCTTAACTGATAATTAATAAGTACATACATCGTGGACGAAACGATGTCAATATTATTGATTTTCATTTTATGACTTATAATTTAAACTTCTTATCTATTCGAACATATTTTAACACGACCAAGTTTAGCATGAAAATACTTAATAGAAGACAAATAGTCAAAATAAAATTCTTTTATTTTTATATTACTCACAATAAAAGTAAAAATTCAACGAACAAAGGAAAACAAAGAACATTATGCGTACCTACTATACTTTTTCTAATTCTTGAAATCTGCCCTATGACATCAGTTTTAATTTTGGTTGCCTTTGTAGTAAAAATATAACGATATTCGAGGTACACCTCGTACGTCGCGACTCCCAGTCCAGCTCGACGGCGTGTTCAGTGGAGCGAGCGCATGCGGGCGCGGGCACGTGCTCTACCGTCTTGTGACTCTTTGCTTTCCTAACATTATGGTTTTGTAAAGAAATAGTACTAGTAATAGTAACATTTCAAGAGAATTTTAATTGTTTAAGGAAGTTAAGGTCCATTGAAACGTGACTCGTAAGTTGTAACGAGATTTAAAACGTTGCTGTCTCTTTAACTTACCGAAATGCTCAACTTTTAAATTTGCTGTCTTTAGTTTCAAAACACAATAAAGTAATAGTTGCGTAATGACTTGACGTCAGCAAACTGTTTACATATATCTTTAAAATGCATCCACTCGTTTACTCGCAGCGCATCGAAGATTTAGTTTTGAAAGAAATGTTGACGCTATATCCTTGCACCTTCGTCATGTGGTGACATAGATGTAGTTAAAAGACTGCTTGAAATTATCATTCATTGGACAACAAAGTGATAAAATTAGTCATAACTTACTAAAATTAAATGTGAATGCAAGCAAATGCCGACCAGTCCTGTCATCTGCGAAAGCCCTTAAATGCACGGTGTTTCAACGCTGCATTGTATATTTATGTTTATATCATATATTTAGTAAGACACACGTCATTAGCGTATTGGTAGAGAACCAATTATTTTTATTCCAGAAAATGCAAAAAAAAATTACAGAAAAAGCATTTAGTATTGATAATAACTTAGTGGAAGTGGAAAAATTTGAATAAAATTTGTAAAATGTAATTTGCAATTTAAGCAATTAAAAATATTTGTTGCTCGAAATAATTTTGACTAAAATAATTTTATTAATTTTATAACGACAGTTTAGATTTTGGTAAATAGACCTCAAAGGTTGTCAAAGTTTTAATTTTTTTTTTGTAATAACAATAAGAATAATATTTATTTCGGGACTGGCCATGTACCAAGTGTTAGTAAAAAATTTCTTATAATCCAGTATTAGTACAATTACAAAGTATGAAATAATTTATTTTATAATAATAATAATCCAATCGTTAGGTTTGGTACAAACAAAAACTTAGAACTAAACTTACAACTAAGTTACTAACACTCATACCGAGTTGTTTGCTTTTATTCACTAAACTAACTAATTACAACTAAGTTAACTAATTATACGTAAATTCTAATTATATAAATAAATGAGTATTGATTCCCAAGTATATCAGTTGTATTGTAGTGGTGTAATCGTATAAAAGATAGTATTCTAATACAATAAAGATAGTCTAATATCGAACGTCATTCGTTTCACTTGCCCCTCGTACCTCCGACACTACATGGCGACCCTGCCAGGATTCGAACCTGGAATCTTCTGACAGTATGTAAAAGTAAGATAAAGACTAATGTTACTATAAACAAAAATCAACAATGTATATGTCCAAGTTCAAGGTTAGCTTAATGTTTAATATTTTGAATTTTGTAAGTGACAGCCTAGGAAATAAAAATAAGATCGATTCTTGGTAGATAGAGTGCAGTCAGTAGATACCGCTCCGAGAACTCATTAGCACTGTCGTGACAATGATCCTGCAATCACTGTCGGGTTATAAATAAAAGAATTTGAAAGAGTGCATACAAAATGGTCTTTTTACAATTTTTTGCGGTATTCTTTCAACAAACTTCAAAGAAATTCAACAAACTAAAAAAAAGTAAGACTCATATTGTTAAAAAAATATTAGGAAATTTGGAATTTTTCGAAATTTTCTGTTAAACCTCGTTTTTACACATTTAAAAGTTGTCGAGACATTTTGAATTTCGATATGAATATACATTATTTATGTTACATGTAGGTACCCACTTATAATAATAATAAATTCTTTTTTCTAGCCAATAATTTACAAATTTCTTCAGCATACATATACCTATCGGAATCATGTGCATTACAGTTAACATGTATTTGTACAATAGATAATAATAATAAGATTATACAAAAATAATAATAATTATAAAAAAGTAAAGGTTGCCTGGAAGAGATCGCTCATTAGCCATAAGGCCGCCTTTTGTACTTAACTCCTGTTTTTATTTTTGTATTTTTGCTCACTTTTGGTGTACAATAAAGAGTTTTTATTATTATTATTATTATTATTATTATAAAACAACTCAATAAATAACTTCACATCAGTGAGTAAACAAAGAGTAATCGCATTGCATCGTAAACAATTTTTATAAATTGCGGGTAATTTAAATTTCCCAAATAAAAAAAAAATAAAAAAAAAAAAAAATGTGAATACACGGCCGCGAGGACCGACTTTCTCAAACTGGATGTTATGACAATAAATTCTATAAATTGTTATTTATTAATTTTTTGTAAAGTTGCGTGGATGTTCATATATAAATGCTTATTTTAATTATATAATATGTTCTGTCTATGTGTAGTGGGTTCCTGAGGCTGTCTGGTAGAGATCGCTAAAAGCAATAACGTTTTTAAAGTTGCGCGGGGATAGATTGGCATTGTCAGCGCGTTGTTGACCCTAACTCCAATCCCCAGGACCTTTGGTCACCTTAGTCGCAACAGGAACACAAAACTGCTTGAAAGCAGTAATATTTAGCAGTGAAAGCACATTACAGCTAAAAAAGATATATCGTGAAAAAATCGTAGAGCGTGAAGCTTACGACAAAATCTTGAAATCGAAGCTGAACATGATTCTGACGTCACACTACAGACGGTGGGTGTGTGAATCTAATGATATCGTTATCAGGACGTACCTGCGAAACAGAGCGGTCGATAACCTCCAGCTAATGAAGCGTTCATTAAGAAGTGTGCAGCGATAAGAGCAATCTGCTCTAACAGCTAGCGGCGAGATTGCCAAGTTCAGTGGAGCTCGCGATACGCGGCGATAGTGGCGTATCTTATCGCGCAAGGACGAGCGGCTACCTCGCGGCGAGCTGCCGCTGTGCCACGTCGTCACCGGCCTCGGCGTCCTGGAAACTGCCGATCAAAACTTTACAAAACTTTTCTGTGACGTTTTCAGTGACCCTGATTATCTAAGTAATGAATATAGTGAGATCTGAACGTTGTTTAAACGTCGCTAACACGTGCACAAGTTTTACCGTTATGGGAATACCCGTTAACAGTCGTTTCGCATTGTTTCGTACAAGTGTCAATTTTTTGCATTGCTTGTTTACATATCGTGGTGTGCTCGTGGCGGGGCCGCGTAATCCTTGTCTCGAAACAAAGGGCCGGGCCCTGCGTGCTCGTTAGGGATGTTTGTTGTCGAGCGGCGCCGCGGGGTGCCCGCGACGCTCACAACACGACTTTTTTCGCGCAATACCAGGAAGCGAGTAGAGATGCTCCCGCGCAGATTTACTGCACCCTTACTGCTAATGCGATAAAATTTATTGGTTCCCGGGAGACGATAAGTCGCCTACTATGATTTGTGTCCGACATGTTTATTGAGCGTTCCAGGTCGCTTCGAGGAACCGCGCCTCGCACGCGCGATGACATATATTACGGCCAGCCTTCACTATTTATTGCCTAGTTTTTTTTTTTTTTGAATTGGTGTAAGTAGTCAAATTCTAAATGATTTTCAGTCGACATCGATTTCTCATGATGGGATAAGAAGAATATTGAAACCACAGATAATAAAAAAAACTGTAGAAACCTATATCAAAAAACCAGTGTGAATATGACCGTATCATTAGACCACACGACTGAAGTAAAACTTACGAAGCGTAACTAGCTCCCTTTCTATCTTCACTAACATATCTCCCTCTCAACTTCCGTTCGCCTCAGTCAATCACACTTTTTGTAACACTCTCGTCACGCATTCACCGGCTTATTCTCCAAAGCAAGCGTGCGTAAAAAAGTTTGACTTCAAATAGAAAGATGAAACTTGACTTCCCCAAACCCGACGTCATTCACTGTGACGAGGAGTCAGATAAAAACTTTAATCTAATTCTTCAGAGTTTATATACACTCTTAAGTACGGAACTGGACTGGTGGGAATTAGATATTTCTGTCTTGATTGCCTTAATCACTAAACTTTTTTAATATCAAACAGAAAACACTTTCTTCAAAAACTTTAACGTAATAAGTTCGCTGATAAATCTCTGAGTAACGTAATGTATTACTTGCACATAGGACGTCAATTTACGGCAGCACAGTCGCGAGTTATCAGTAGCTCTACAAACATGGACTTGTCTATCCCAAGTATCTTAAATAAAAACATCTAAAGCTTATGATAACGCAAACAAAAGACCTGGATCAATCGTTCAACTTTTCGAGAGGTTTTGGTGTTCAGGAGATTGACAGGCCGAGTGGTAGCGAGCCTGGTGGTGGCTGGAGGAACCGTAGGTCGGAGTGCGATAAGAGTGCTCGCCGCACGCACGTGCTGATAGCGCTTATCTGCACCGCGGACGATCAGCTGAGCCGGAGCCTGCGTACTACCGGCGTCCCCGTAACTCTATCTTTGCTCTGTTTGATCTGGAGGATTTAATTAATCTTTATCAGCCAGTGTAATTAAAATAAGTGTATTTTCTACATTTATACCAAGAAAGTGTCTGCTGTAAATATAAATATTTTATTACATTTCTTCTTAACCAGTAACTAAACATAACATGCGTTGACTAAAGTACAAAGACTCACGTTTTACATAATTGTTATTATGAATTGGTTTGTTTAGACAACGGTGAGTGATCAAAGTTTTAGAAGCCAGTATATTTATTGTTTCTTCGTAAACTCTACAAGTTTTAGTGTCATCGCTATCTACACAACTGCGCATCAGTTGCGGCCACCGTTCCCACCGAAGCGTAAAGTATATAAGTACATACGAGGACAATGTAGGGAGCGCGGCGAGGGACAGTGGGCCGGCTTCCTGCCTCCCTCCAGGGTGCGCGCAAGGGGCGGGTCGCGCTCGCCAGCGCCGCCAGTCCGACCGAGCTCGTCGCCGCGCACGCACGCGTCTCTACCGACGCTCCGACACGACAGTGACGCGACACGAGTTCTATTGCCGACATTAGTGAGTAGTGAGAATGTTGCACGAGACGTGGACCTCCTGGCCGCGCGCCGAGACCTTCGAGATCGAAGCCTTCATCGCCGAAGTCAATAACAACTATTTGAAAGGTTAGTGTTTTCGCCTGTGTTTTATATCGAGGTGCTCGCTGTTCTCTGTTGTAAAGCCGCTTAAATCTACTCACTGAAGGTAAGAGCGTAAATGTTATCGTGATTGTTTGTTTTGTTTAATACTCAAAACGTCGCCGTTCTACGACAAGTGAGTACCCGTGTGTCCAATAATAGTTTTGTTGATATGACATGCATTAGTTACCGATGGTTACCGTTGACAACGCGCGCACCGATGCCATTAGACAGTAGTCTGCGTGGGTGCGCGCGGCGATACGTTGTTTTGCTCGTACACGTGAGAGGCGCCGCGGCCGCTATCTGTTCATCACAAATAGAGCGGCGGCCGCGGCGCAGGCCAATGGGCGCCTCGCGCTGACGGGCCGCTGTGTGCGCAGAGGGCGAGGCGGAGTGCGGCGCGGGCGACGCGGACAGCCCGCCCCCCCTCGCGTACGGCTACGCCCCCGGCGGCCTGTCGCCGTCCCACTCGCGCAGCTACCAGGAGCTGCGGCCGGCGCCACACTCGCGCGACATGCAGACGTACGCGCACCTCGAGGAGGCGCTGTTCAAGCCGGCGGCGCTGGCGGGCTCCACAGACGGCGCCTACCTGCGCGGGCGCAGCCCCGAGCTCAGCCCGTCGCCGGAGCGCCGCGACGACTACCGCGCGCTGCACTACGAGCCCTACGCGCCCGCGCAGCCGCCGCCCTACACGCACGACCACCACCACCACATCGACGGGTGAGTCCTTTTGATTAATATTATTATATTATCAAGTAATATCATCTACAGTGTGATGTCCGCTACTGCTATACTTAAATGAAAAATAGGTAAATACAAATTTCTTCGTTTTATTTTAAAGCGTTTGATGTCATTCGTGTAAGGACAGATATCTTATTTAGTATTTTAACTTGCTAATGTCGCTGTATGTAGTAGAATGTTAAGAAATGATTACCGTAGAAACAATAACTTACCTATTGCGTGTCTATGTGTAACCCTAAAAATTGAAACCTAATCGTCCTAAGTTTACGTTCTGAACCGGGCTACATCTCGTTAACCGGAACCGCGACGTTCGTCGGTCTCTACCTAACGAGCGCGCGCATTAGGTGACGCGGCTCATTACCGCTGCACTAGCTGCACGCCGCTCTCTGCTCGTCCATCTTAATCGCTCCTTCGCTAAACATCGATCCGTCACTACACTTAGGGTGAGAGTGAACATTTACCCTAAATTCCGCACTTACGCATTCACTACTGTTATCTGTTAAAAAGTATATGTGTCGTCCACCGCCGGTACCACTCTTTGCAACATTACAATATTTAAGAAGTTCCCTTGAGTAATTTGGCAAACAATTCCGCCTTTAAGTGAACTTTGTGTGGCTTAAGAATCTGAAGCGCGCTCGTTGTTTTCCTTTTGATGGTATTTTTATTACAACTACTAACAAACAAACGACACATTTTCCTCATCGGTAGAGCCACGTTCAAACGCCGCTGTGTGATGTTTTGCTCGTTTCCATTTATATCAAAGCAAATATAATTGAGTTAATTAATGCGTATTTTTTTGAGTTGATAGTTAACAAAGTAAGATCGGGAATTAGTACCAGTAGTTCTGTGTAACTTCAATTGAAACAAAGGACGTGTAATACTTTTTGGAAATGCCTTAAATAATCTTCAAAAGGTTCTATGACACTTTACTTATAATGTCTTGTTCCAAGATAAATAAGGAAAAGATAATTCAAAAATAAATTATTTAAACCTTTAATGTCAATAACCTACCCTTTAATAAATTTATGGAACTAAACATCTTGAAATCTGGGAGTGATCGACCCATCACTCGCAAAGTTCTGGGATTGTTTTCTATCTTGTTAACGTAGTCTACCGTTCAAGGTACGCAGGTATACGTAGGTACTAATTGTTAGCAGTCTAAATGCGGCAAAGTCAGGATCCGCCTCCTATTTTGGACAGACGTTTCGATATTTTTGTATCCGTTTAAGTATCGAGCCGACTGACTGACTGCATTCAGCCGGTAACATCCCACCGCTGGGCATTCAAAAGGATTGAAGATTAATCCTCCACGCTGCTTCACTGCGGGTTTTGAGTAACGATTTATAATGACAACCAGAACCGATGGCTTAACGTGCTCTCCGAGGCACGGTGGGGAGACCACCAAGGACAGACATCCAAACCAGAAAGAAATATTTGTGTAAATACAAATATCCATCCCGAGTGAGAATTGAATTCGCAAACCGTTTGTGGTTTAGGCGACTATTCGCGACTACACCAGAGCGGCTGTTGACTGACTGACTGACTCGAGAATATTACTGTCAATAGTGGAGTTAGACGTCAATCAGATTATCTATATAAATAAAAATGAATGTTGCTAAGCGCATAACTCGAGAACGGCTCGACCAATTCGGATAATTTATTTTTTTGGCCTACGGAATGTTATACAAACACGACACAAAAATAAAATTAAAAATAAAGTGATCACTTACGTTTCATTTAGTTAACTTTTACTATTAACTTTTGACAGACAAAAGTCTGTCCGGGCAGCTAGTATGAAATAAAAGGGACTCGAAAAGCGAACTTTGGGCAAGTAATTCATAGAAACTGATCTAGTAACACATCTTACTGTTCGCCTACTAGTTAGGTATACTTCTGTCGGAATATACTTAAGCAGGTAACGAATCTCTATGTCGAAGTAAGTCAAAGCAGCAGGCGTCCGGCGGTTGCACCAACAATACGCACACAAGTAAATGTGTAATTACGCAGGATTATTCAAGCGCTGATAAGATTACGCAACGCTGTTACATCTGAGTTTTGAGCGAGGCTTATCGCTGTCATCTCGTATCGCGGAATTCCTCTTATCAACGAACTTCGTGACTCGTGGCACTGTTTGTGGGCTAGATGTACCCATAGAGGCTGCCTCGTCTAGCCTGCGCCTTCGTTTTATCATTGTTTTCCTCGACTTATCTTCACTCGCGAATCGAATGGAAATATCGCTCAATATCGCTTTACTATAAATTCCATAAAAGAGTAGCTTTCCCAATAGACTTTAGAAGCATAGTGCTTCATTTGCGAAAACTATATTTTGTTTACATCTAACAAACGGCTGTGAATCCTCGTCGAGCACAGACGACGTGGTTCAGTCATAGTCGGTAATGTTTACTTCAAATTTTCATATCAAATAATATAAAAAAGGGATACATAACTGAGGTTTTGTATTTGAGATCTCTATTTTTTTTCTGTCACAGGTTTGACCTAGACAATGTTAAGTACCATGACCTCGTTTTCATAAATTTAGAACGCAATAATTTGAATATGATCTTCTCGATAGAGTCAAACTTAAGATCTTTTTAAGAGTTCATTATTATTTTTTTTTGAATTATAGTTAACAAAAGTTTTGTAAGTAAATAGAGCAGTCACGGTCTAGATATTTAATAGCAACCTAAGTTAGAGCCTCTATGCTTTATTTGAATATAAATGCTATAGACAGTCACTGAAAGAAACGCTGACCTGTCAAAAATATTTGCAACACTTTCAAATTTTATGTAGCCTGGAGTATTTTGGGTTGATTTTAGTACTGGAAAATTTTCTGTTACTTCTCCCATAACATTTGAAACCATAACACAAAAAAAATATTGTATGCTTTATACTTATTCTGAAAATTCTGTATTTCACAGAAACCCCAGCTCGCTTCCTATTTTAATAATTACCGTTATCGACACACCGTATATGTTATAGATCTCAAGACAATTAGCTCTAGTATTGAATGTATTGAGTCAGTGGTCTGCCGCTCTCGTCGGAAGGTAGTTTATCAGCGCTACGTGCTGCACGGCGCGGCCGCGACACGCGCGCCGCATTCCGCGCGCTCACGTGCGGCGCTGGCGCTGCAATACTTGGTACTTTTCCGCTGCCGCACATATTACAGCCTCACCGCACTCCGCGTGCATTATTCCGATTGCCCAATTAGACTAGAAACGATCGTTGTAATGTATATGTATTCTTACGATCAGCCTATTAATTATACCTATTTACTATTATATATTTTGTTACTACAATTAATTATAAGGCTTAATTTTTCCCTTTAATAAAAAAAAATTGTCAACAACATTTTAAGTCGCTATTAGACAAGTGCATAGTTGAGTCGGCTGCGGTCGGCGACGCTGCGCCGACGGGCACTGCGGTCACAGATGTTTTTTTTTTCTTAACAACTTTTAATAAGTAATTAAAAATAACGTTAGTTTGCGGTTGAGTTACATTTTGTATCGTTTCCGAACATTAACGTCACGTTTTTAGTCATTTGTTTATAACTACGGTCTCTATCTCGTTCTATTTATATATAAACTGCGGCATTTGGAACCGAACGGCTGCTCCACCACAATTACATACATACTTCACACTATCGACTTTTACATGTACCTGATATATTTTAATTAGTAATTTATGCTAATTTGTGACAATTTTTGTAAACGTTTAAACATAATGTGAATAAAAATGGTTATTCTGTAACAAGTCTTGTCTCTAAGTCCAATAAACGTCAGCGGCGGCCGTGAAGACATCGTGTATTCAATAATTCGCGGCTTGGTACAATATTAGCATAATATTAAAATGTTTCTGTTCAAATGTAATGTTTGTTGAACTCGGAGCGACTTTTGGTAGTAGAGTAGTGTCGGGCTGTTATCGCGCGCAATTAGCGGCACTACGCACACACACGCGCGCGACGTGTACACACGCCGGCACGCACACGCGCGCGCCACTCGCAGCGCTATAGGTACGTTCGGGCCGCCCTCGGCGCGCTGTAATAGTTTAATAATATTGCCATTGTTTACACAAGCGACACTTATTTTTGTAATTTTATTGTCACTCGGACGGAATTATCTAGAAACGTTTTCAAGCAGCCGCTCTCACGTACGCTCGTAGGTACCTACCGGCTGTGCGCGGTACACGCCATACCTAGCGCTCACTTATAACATTTGATCCCAGTAATTGGTAGTTGTTGGTCTTTGTGGATAGGTAATATGTAGTCGATATAAATTTTGGTTTAAGTAGATACGTCTCTGTACACTGTCTGTTTTCCAAATAAATCAAAATAAAATAAAATACATGTAAAAAGCGCTGTGGTTATGGCAGTGAAGAATAAATTATAAATAAATGCTATAGTTTAAACTTACTTTTGTTATTCATTTATGCAAAAACTACAGCAGGGATTGTAATGAAACTCGGTACGTATTAGATGGATTTCAAGAACAACGCATAGCCAACCTTTTCTCCCGACATTTCACGAATTTTTTGTCTGTCTATGTGTATAAGTGGAAGTAAAGAATATAGCCACCCCTTCTCTTCCCGTGAGTGTCGTAAGAGGCGACTAAGGGATACCACAGCCATCCAACCGCTGACTTTGAAATACACAGGCCGAAGACGGGCAGCAGCGTCTTCGGTGCGACAAAGCCAGCCCTGCGGTCACCAACCCGCCTGCCCAGCGTGGTGACTATGAGTAACACACATGAGTTCACGCCATTTTTGGCGCGAACTTGTGGAGGCCTATACCCAGCATTGAATTGCGATGGGCTGAAGTGACATGTAATAACTATAAATTTAGAGACAAAAGAAAACCTAAATTGAATACCGTAGAAAATCGGAAAGAATATGCTGCCTACCGCACAGTAATAATGCGGCGCGTAGCACTAGCAGCACATAATTTGTGTACAATGATGTAGATACCAAAAGTTAAGATACTGTTTTCAATGTAAATAATTTTCATATCCCCCGAGTTCTTCACACTAATTAGGATCTTGCAGAGTTTCTGAGTAATTTATCAGAGTAAAACTAGAGTAAAAAGGAAATTTTACATTATATATTTTATACTGATCGTTGATCTTTTAATTTGTCAGCTGCAGAAATATAAAGAAGAGTAGGTAGCGGTCACACAGCTTCGAGCTTCTCGGAAAGATTAAAGTTGAATCATTGATTCACATTTATTAATGTTTTCATAAACAAATCCATTAAAATGTCGCGGCGTGACGCGAGAGCGATCTCACTTAGACTGCACAATGCACAGGCCTAAATAGAGGCTGGAACTGAGTACTATGACGTCATCGTTACTCTTGCTGTGTCCAACATTTTCAGGACATATAGACCTGCTACTGCTAAAGACTAGTGTAACGCAAATAGTTGTCTAGCTTTTATGTGAAAGGGTAACAAACGTTAACGCCCGTCCTCAGAAAGTTTAGCTTGTGATATGTACACGTCGGAGATTTGAGCCGGGTCATAGTTCACACGCACGCAGGCCGCCCGACTATGTGAAGTCGATCGCTGATGGTGTGTTCATGACATCAATGAGAGTGTAACCGGAGCCGCTGCGGGGCGTCTGCGCTCTGTGTCCACATGTGACCGCAACGCGCTTCGACAGTGTCATTAGTTGGACTATTCCTGACTGTAATTAAACAATTATATCCCCGCTATGTTGCAACACTGGGTATGTGCACTACTGGGATAATTTATCTATTTTGTTATTCATACAAAATATTATACATATTTACAATTCACAACTTAAGAACTAAATATTTACAGATAGTTTTGGTATAAATCATGTCCGCGTGGAATTGTGCCAAGAATGCTGGCTTTTTTTGTTATTTAATCAATATTTTTTTTAATATCAGATTAGTACCGGGAGCTACCACAACCAGACCACGTAATCTATAGAATTTTAGGATAATATCCCCGTCCTCAGTGACGATCACGAGTTCATTATGTAATATAGAACTACGAGTTTACAAGTACGTCACCTAGCGATGCTAATCCTTCAGTTTTGTTTATCGTAACTACCGAATGACGGCGAGGATTTCTTTTTCAAATCATTTTCATTCATTTCAATCATTTGATAATAATATAAATTCTCACCGCTACTCTACCGCAGATAAGGTATTTGGCACTGAGGGTGCGGTGTCATTACTAAGTTAATCAATAATATAAGCTCATGCAATACGATTTACTTGTTTGGTTTTAATAGTTAAATAAATCTTAATGTAATACAAATTAACTTTCATTTATTTTTGTGTAAATTTTAATTGAAGATCTGTTATCAATCACGTTACATTTACTTTATAAGTATGAGATCTCTCCCCTGTCATAGTCACCTATTGGGTTTTGATTCATAATGTGGTACCATTTGTTGCTATTATTCTAACGTAAACCCTAAGTTAAAGGCCCGTTTCCGAGGTCAAGGAAAAAGGTTATAACACATTTTTCGTTTTTCACCATCAGGTTCCATTTTACTCGTCAGCTTATTCGCAACCCGTAAACCAGAAAGGTGCACTTTATTAGTAGAGATGAAGAAGGCTCCAATGTGAACTTTTCACAAACAAAGCCCACGCTTATGTGTGGTAAACCAAAAAGAAAAGCATTATGTATGAGCAATAATGCCCTAAGAACATTAATAAAAGTAATCTCAAGTAATATCAAACAATACTCGCCACCTGATCACCAGACGCGGCGGCCCGAGATCCTGACGGCAGAGACGTAGTTATTCTAACTGTAAAAGATTTATAAAACGAAATGATCACAGGACTGGACTTTAAAATTCAAAACTGCTTAGCAATAGATTTCACGCTAAGTGACACGAATAATTTTAGACATTGCCCTGAGGCTTGGTACGTAGATATATGTGTGTGCAAAACGGATGTAACGGACAAAGAAGTTAAAGTCAACTTACGTCCGAAATTGTAAAGAAAACAACGGCGACTCGATCCTAGGCATTCCTGACGTCAGCGAAAATGTAAGTCTCAGCATATGCCCGGCTATCGATACGGCTAATTGTGTGTGTGTGTCGGAGGGCGCTAATCCACGCCAGTGTGCGTGTTCCGCGAACCAGTAATGAGTCTCACTTCCTGCCCGCGACTGTTAACCCACTAAGGCCCGCACCTAGTTCGCGGCGCCGCAAATGTACACTTACGGAGCTTCGCCAACACGATCGCTGTCAAGCAAACAACACCTCTGTGCGCTCGGGGCTGACAAAGAGCTCGACGTTGATGAACTAAGATAATCCGCGAATCAATGACTACATAATAATTTTTGGTGTCGTTCATTTCTTTGTAACTGAGTCGTTGCATATCACTCAAATGAGGTTTTTTGTCTAATATCGAAAAAGTCAAAAGGACAGAAAACAAAAGAAGAATTTTGCAATAAGTACCTAATATCAATTTTAATGAATAACCATGAATTAAAGTTTTCAATAAAGTCATACAGTCTAAACATTCAATGGCTGCTCATTTCATTGTAACATGATCCTAAGAACCTTGCGATGACTTTAATCCCGTACAAGAGGCAAAGGCGACTCGCACTCATTCGCTATTAGTAGATGCGAGGATGTGAGCCAAACAAAACTATTGCTCGTAGGTAAATATTAGACACGCACACTCATTAGTAGCTCCCTCGGTCGGGAATAGGAAACCACGAAACAAACAAGTTGGATACGAAATTTCTCAGCCAATATATTAATGAAATGGGATCCACAAGCGATCCTTCGTGTTAAGTGTAAGCATTTAACGACCCTCTTTTTGTCGATGGTTAAACAAACGTGTGACGATCTTGTTATTAATTTATAGCAAATGCGCTAAGATGTTGAGCAAACAAGCCGAGGCGAGGCTTGTGCACATAGCTGCGGCGTCCCTCGGGACGGAAGACCGCGATCCCTTTGTTTACGCTCGAGGAACAAAGGCGACGTTGATCTCGATGAGACGAGCTCTCGAGCATTATTTCGTAAACACCTCGAGATCGCTCGTATAATAATTGACTTTACCTGTTGCTTTTTTTTGCTTATGAAACGTTTTTAACCGACTTCAAAAAAAGGAGGAAGTTTCTAAATTCGACCGTATATAATATATTTTTTATGTATGTTCGGGGATATCTCCGTCATTTATAAACCGATTTTGATAATTCTTTTCTTGTTGGAAAGGAGATATCCCTAGTTTGGTACCATGATAAAGAAACCAGGATCTGATGATGGGATCCCAGATAAATCGAGGGAAACTCGAAAATCCGCATAACTTTTTACTGGGTGTACCGATTTTGATGGTTTTTAATTTAATCGAAAGGCGATATTTATCATTTGGTCACGTTTAAATTTCATCGAGATCTGATTACAACTTTTGGAGTAAGCTTTGATAACGCGTATTTACTTGACTATTTTTTCGTCTACCTATATTTCTCGATATAATTGAAGTCGGTTTTTGTTCGTTTGCCTGCAAACACAATTATTAATGTTCTTGGTCGTAGTGTTGATAAATTGCATCGATCGCAAGACGTACAAGATAAGTCTTCAGTTCTGCGTCTCGCTAAGTCGCTGGCTCCCACCTGCGTATCTCCTTACAGTAATCCGGCGCTCCTCTAACACGGGAGTGGTGTCGATCGGTACACTTTGTGTAGTGTACTGTAGGGTACTATGCAGGGTGTGTAGAATGTACGCGGGGAGCTCGCGAGCCGCCCACGCGTCTTCGCGCACGTGGGAACCGAGACGAGGCGCATTTATCGCCTGACCTTGACGAGCTGTGAACAACTGCAATGCAATCGTCTATTCGCTAACACTGATTCAGAATATTGTCTAACAGTAATACTCGTGTGAGCATTAAAGAGTTCGCTCGTAAGTGTAGGATATTCTAGTTATATAAATACTAGCTGTGACCGCGACTTTGTCCGCGATGAATTTAACAAAAAATGTATTGTTGATTTCGCAGTTATAAAACAAAGAAATTTCTGAAATAAAAGTAGCCTAAGTTACTCCTTATTATGTCAGCTATCTGCCAGTGAAATTCCCGCCAAAATCGGTTCAGCCGTTTCAGAACAGACAGACAGACAAAAATTGTAAAAAATGTTATTTTGGTTTATGTACCGTGTATACCTACATCCATATGCATTTAGTAAAAAGCGGTTATTTTAATATTACAAACAGCTGCTCCAATTTTATTTATTTGTGTAGATTTTCCTACTCCGATTGTAGTTAATTTTAAACTTGATCGACGTAGAGATGTAGGTACATGTGGTCATCGTTAGAAACTTTGCTTTATTCGGCACGACTTCCGTGTGATATAAATCTAGGAAGTCGAGTATTTATTTGTAATTAAATTAAGAAGTTGTTTTATAAACACAGTCCATCATAGGCGAGGTGTATCACGGCGGCGGCGGTGCGTCACGCGGAAGACGCGAGTTGTGTTGTGATGAAACTAGGCGATAGCGCATGCGCCGGACGATAGCTTACATTTTATTTGATACATTAGACCTATTGGAAAGACATGAGTCTGTAGGTATATCGTTATACAAAGTAAATCTTCTTAAATGTGTCATCTAGTCAAAATAACTTATAAATATATTATTACCTACACACACCGTCGTCTGTTCCTAAGGTGAACAACTTAATGTTTGCGTTACAGGTAACAGCCGATTGTTATAACTGATTTTTTTTAATAAATATACACAGAAATAATACATGTATAAATATATAAATACAACTATTACACCGAGACTCAGGCGGGACTCGAACCCGCGCGAATATAATTTTTAAAGTCCGATGCTCTATGATTTCATAATCGAGGTTAAATCAATGTGCTTGTACGCAGAACTGCGGAGTGCGCTAGTAGCTAGTGCAGCTAACTGCAGTTACATAAACGCGAAGGCCGCGGCGCGCACCCCGCGGTCTGCGCCGACGCTCGACACTCCGTTTGCTTGGAATTTTCCTCGATTTAATTAGAACAATAAGCAAAGTGAACTATTGAACAGGATAACATTATTGTTATATAAATATCTGCTAATTACGACATCTATAAATGTTTGACAAACAGAATTAGGAATGATCAACACGCGCAGCAAACAAACAACATCGGGTAACTTTGTTTTAAACTACAAACTGTTTGGAAGTTAATTAATCTAATGGAACAGCAATCGTTGACTAACATGGGGATGCGCTGATAGTTATACCAACGTGTACTACTGTTACAAGTTACAACCTCCTAGTACAGTTATAGTACTAGTATAGTAATATAAGTTTTATTACGTAGACGTACCCACACCACGCAGAAGAGAAAGTTTCAGGGAGTTATTAGGTATAGAATTATTTGATGGAATATATGAATGAAGCTTAAGAGGAAAGGGTACCGAAGAGACTTTTCAAAAATAGGTATTTGAATAAAATGTTTCTGTCGCGCTGCATGCCGCTACCGCGCCCCGCGCCATCTCCGCCCCGTTTTTTCTATGTGTGACTGTCGTGTTGTTAGTGTGCGTGCGCCGGCTATTCAGCTATTAATTGTTGACGATATTTTAGTATTCGCATCTTTCGTTTGTGATTGACTACGAGTACATATAGCGCATAGTGCTATTTTTCTGAATTTGGCTTGTTTTATTGAATTTGTTCTGCATCGTATTGCTGTGACTCGGCTTACTATTATTGAATTTCGTAAACTACTTATTATTTATGTTTTATTATTTTGAATTGGATACTCTTTGTGACTTGATACATGTCTATATTTTTGTGGGTAATTATCGAAATAATTAGGTACTTTATTTATGAATTAGGTATGTAATTACATGGTTGAGGTGTGTGTAAGAATGGGTAATGAAATACATACATAATTATAGTGTATACATGTAGTACATAGTATAAGTGTAAGTATAGTATATATATGTAATGTAGTACATACACAGTATAAAATGTTTGCCTTAGTACCTATATAATTTGTAATGTCTCATGTTTGTCGCAGTTATTAATACATGGGTATAGGTTATATATATTAATTAACATATAATTGCGGCGATATAACAATGGTTAAAAATAATATTATAAATAAAAAAAAACAAGAAAAGCCGCCTGCGTGAAGAACAACTATTAGAAAGTCCATTGAAAAAGCTGGAACAAGATAAAAATTCAATAATTACACAAAGATAGCTAAATAAATTACACCAATTTCAAACATTATGTACTGTACACTTACAAAAATCATAAAGGCGACTTTTTCAATTATTATTTTATTTATGTTTTTTTAGTTAGGCAAATTACGTAATCGATTGAATTTTTTTAAAGAGTGGTTGATTAACATGACATAACATAACAATACACTTTATTGAACACCAACAGAAAATAATAATACGTATCAGATTGATTTTTAACCGACTTCCAAAAAAGGAGGAGGTTCTTAATTCGACTGTATTTTTCTTTTTTTTTTGTGTGACCGAGTTCGACTTGTACGCAAAGGAAAAAAAGCCGACTTCAATTACACCGACATGTAATACAACAAAGGTAGACGAAAATATAGTCAAGTAAATACGCGTTATTAAAGATTACTCAAAAATTTGTTATCAGATCTCGATGAAATTTAAATATGACTACACGACAAACATCAGCTTTCGATTAAATTAAAAATCATCAAAATCGGTACACCTAGTAAAAAGTTATGCGGTATAATACAACGTAGGTCGACGAAAATAGTCAAGTAAAAACGTATTATTTATATTACTCGAAAAGTTGTTGTTAGATCTCAAATAAACTCAAGTGAGACCAAATGACACACACCACCTTTCGATTAAAAAAAAATTGTAGAAATCGGTCCACTCAGTCAAAAGTTCTGAAGTAACATACATAAAAAATACAGTTAAATTGAGAGCTTCCTCCTTTTTTGGAAGTGGGTTAAAAATAGAAACCGATTTTACACGTCTATAGAATTCCTAAGTCGACAAGCTTGAACAGTGAAAGATTTAGTATAAACGAAAGAGGAGTGAGAGGGAAATTCAAGAAGTAAGCTTTCCTCAGAACGAAGACTGCGTTCATTGGAATCACTAAGAAACTTAAATCGTCGTTTTAGATAAGCAGGTACAACAGGATTAAAAAGAATAGAGTAAAGTAAGTTGAGAATATACGTATTCCCGAAGTAGGGAATTGGGTGCCACTCAGGGCGTAACTACTGCCGTATCAGCCGTATCAATGATACGGGGCCCCCTATTTACAGGGCCCCTAAGGTGTGTAAGCAAAAATTAGTAAAATGCTATCCACAATGTCACTTAATCTTGTGCTTCCTGGAAAAAAGAATAAAAAAACTGTCATACATACCTATAGAGTTTTAACTTCAGAAATGACTGAAGTCTGAAAAGCAGTCCCCTTTTATCCGAGTCAAACGTGCGCCCAATTGTTGATAACATTCTGTATCGTTTATTTCGGGATTCAGTTAATCATTATGAACAATGAATTAATCTTTTTTATATAAGAATGAGGCACACAAGCAGACGAAGCCATCTGATTTATAACGGCTACCGTCGCCCATGGCCTTTAGAGAAAAGATGTAGACACTAGACGCTTTAAAACCCCCAAATTTTAGCAAGGTCATTCCACACTTTGAATGTACGCGGAAACATTGCGCACGAAGCTCGCACATTGGTTGCAAACCACTGGTGGATACAATTAGCACCACTAGACTTCTTGACATCGAAATAATGCAGAACACGACAAACGACACTGCTCATAGTGCACATTACGCATCGCGTGTTCGCACCGTGGAATGCTCGGTGGTGCTTTTCCCTCATCGTCAAGAGTTGAATTCGACGCAAAAAGAGTGCAAAGAATTTCGCTTACTTTTTCGCATAATATGCCAGAGAGCCTTCAGGTTCGCGCAATGATGGAAGTGTAGACTAAAAAAAGTTACCTTCGACAGCTTTTGTAAGAAACAAAAGGCATGGGTTCCATTTGGAAAGCCCAATAGTCTCTCGCCAATTCTGCTGTGTTTGAACTTTGCCCTAGCGATTTACTACCTGTAAGACCTGGAGGCAGCGTTGAATCTCTTCTTCAGGTTATGCGCCTGTGAATCCCCCATTTAGATGCGGAAGATTCATAGGAATTCACTAATAGTATTGGCCTCACAGGCTGAAGCGAACGATCCCCCGCATCTATTGCTGCAGGTCAAGGCTAATAACTCTCCAGCTTGGAACTACAAGCTCTTTAAATTAGCTTAAAATCCGAAATTCAAAACATTCATTCCATTAAAGAACTCATGGAATTATTACTGATAAAATTCAATAGCCTTGCATCCAATTTTCCGGAGGTATTAACTTGATGTTTTTCAAAACTAAAACTGATAAAAAATTACCTAAGGATTTCGATGGAACAGGAACAGCTACAGCAGACTACACTCACTGTTGTCTATTCTAGGAGGAAGTTATAACTTATAATCAATAAACATTTATTTTAATTCAATGCAAGCATTTTTTGTGAGAAATCTTTACCCATCATTTGCCTGCCCCCCACTAATTTTGATACAGGGTCCCAAGGTTCCCGGGGTTCCAAGGAATGCTACGCTAGTGGGGTCACTTGAGTTTTTTACGCAATTCAGAAATATGATTCTATTTGCGAAGTCCAAATACGAATCGCATAGGTACATAGATTCGACCAAATTTAACAATCTGCTCCTCAGTAATGTCAAGAAAACAACTAAGCAATTTTTTACCGATGAAAAAAAACAGAGGAGGTTCTAAAGTCGCTACGTACCTATATTTATTTATGTTTGACCATGCATAGCTTTTTACAAAGTATTCCGAAATTGATAAAAAAATATATTGGAAAGAGTAAACCCCGAAGTTGTTTTTCGCCTAGGAGGCGAGGAAAAAGCGCGGCTCGCAGCTTGCTTGGCATAGGCATGGGAAAGAGCAGTCCTATTTTTTTAAACTTTCTTATTGTATTTTTTATTAGTATTACGGTAATAATAATCATAATATACTTTTTTGAAATCCTTGTATTGAGCCCTTTTGATACCAAAAACAAACAACACAGTTATTTACCATAATTATCATTGTTATTTGTTAGCGAAACCCTTCGTTAGCCCAGGTTTGCACAGTGTTACAATAAAAACCGCATATACAAATACGGTTTTATTGTAGTTATGAAAAGAGAAATTATTTAATTTTGTTAATACGAATTTTAGAAAATATCGACTAAAAATAACATCACTAGTGTATCGATATAATTGTTGACTATGAGGCATCACTTCGCTGGCGTATATACGTATTGCTTTGACCCTTCCCTCCCCCAGACCTATCCCCCAAAAAGCAAGAAAGGGACAACTGCAGCTCAGACCGTTTTAGGTATATAATTTTTGACCAAAACAGTGTTTCGTAGTCGACTGTTTTCTCCTCAAAACATGGCAATTTTTTAAAAATTTTTTTTTTAGAAAATAAAAGAAGACTTCGGCTATGCCCCTATGTTTTCATTTTTTTGAAAATATGCATATATTTTTTTTAATGAGTGTCTGAAAATGTACAAAAAATTATGCAATATTTCGAGTTTTTGAAGTCTCCTAATTCCTATGATAATAAGAATATGAAAAAAATCAAAACATAGGGGCATGGTCATGGCAGCAAAGAGTTCTATGTCACAAAAATATTTGATCTAGTGTCATTATCCAGGGAGAAAACAGTCGACTACGTTTGTATGGAGAAAGACCCGGTACCCTTTCCTCTTAATGTTTTGCAACATCGTCATCTGCTATCTTTAAACGTTTGTTACATTTTCAACCGACTCAAAGAAGAGGAGATTATCAATTCGGTTGCCTTTTTTTTTAATGTATGTGGAACGATTACGTCGAGATATCGGATCGGATTTACGTGGTTCTTTCTCTGTTCGATGTGAAATTTGCCACTTGGTCCTACGAAAACTACTTAGTTCGACCGGGTTAGTTTACATTTTATGAGTACATTTATTCACTTGGACGATGTAATTTTCACGATGCTTTGTGTATGGCTTTTTTTAGGGGAAAACAAAACAATCTATTATATACGGTAAAATGAAAAAACTTTATTTAAAAAATGACTGTAGCTAGAAACTAAAAAGCAAAAAATAGCTGAATAAAGATTTGATTTGAAACATATCTTCTTATGTAAACCTTCTTACTACCATTAATATAATTGTGTTTGCTCGCAAACGAGAAAAACCGCCATCAATTACATCGACAAGTAATACAACGTAGGTAGACGAAAAAAATTAACAAACGCACTAGTCGTGACTATGATTTTCGAGTGTTTCCCTCGATTTCTCTAGGATTCCATCATCAAATCCTAGTTTCCTTATCACGGTACCACACTTGAGATATCTCCTTTCTAACAAAAAAAAGAATAATCAAAATCGGTTCATAAACGACGAAGTTATCTCCAAACACATTAAATATATAATATATACAGTTTTATTGAGTAACCTCCTCCTTTTTTGAAGTCGGTTAAAAATACTATTAATTGTATGTGCCCTCTACAGATCTACTGATGGGTTCGAAGTCCTTGCCATGACTTCTTCTAGAACAAAACGACCCGAGCGTAGAGGAAATTTCATAACAGTAACTTACCAGTATTCATATAAGCTGTTGACTGCCTCTCGTAGGTAGCACGTATGAAGAGAAGGCGTCTTTAAAATTATGTATATCTTTAACATGTTATTATTTGCTTTTTAGTTATTGAAGTCGGATTTTAATCGTAGTTTTTTATTAAATTTAAACGTGTGGTAAAATGTAGCTGTGACAATTGTTGCATAGCTTGAATCAAATGATACCTCAGTAGATACGTAAGCATGTAATGTTTCTACTCATGAGGTTAATTGTTCAGACTACAGTCAAAGGCTTACTTTTGAGAACTACAATGTGATGACGATATGTGACTGAGCTAAAATAACTCATATACGCGAGCGGCGAGGCTGGAGGCAGGTGACGCGGAGGCGCTAGCGGCGTGTTTGCGCAGCCCTCGCCCAGTTTTTGTTCGCCTCTAACGCGCTATTTTACACGTTTTAAGAGCCCTTCGGATCGTTTCTAAATTTGTACTATTTATTTTTTGTGTGCGTCGAGTGACGTCTTAAGTGTCTCGAAATGAGTTATTTGTATAGGCTCTTAGCGCTGCGGCGCGGGACCGTGTCGATGATGCGCAAATACGGCCGGCCTCGTCTGCGCCGGAATATATACACTTTTTTGTCTGCGACCGCGTGACGTCAGTACTTCCGCCTCAACTCGTGTCGATAGTGGCCCGTACGAGGCGGAGGCTGCGTGCTAATGTCCGTTTCTTGGTGGTCTGTCCGGGGTCATCAAATTACTGCATTGTTAGCGTGAGCGGCTGTGGTCCCTCGGGAATTGGACCGTCTGGACACCGGCGTCGTTCCTGAATTCGCGGAAGGAAGGGCTAATCACACGCGTCGGTGCAGGAAGCGCGCTGCGGGCTGGTCGCGCCGGGTGCTCGCACGTGCGCGGGTCACATTAAGTCGCCGTGTTAGCTCGTCTCCATACGTCACAGTCGGACGTCCTGCGGGCGACACAGTTCTCTGCACAAGCAGTAATAAGTAATATGCAACAGAATTCAGCTCGGACGCGGAATGCGGGCGTCTCGTTTTATATAATTTTTGCATCGTTTGCAACGCGCTTTCACTATTGCAAACACAAATACAACGACACAATTGGAACTGATTTGATTCAAACATCATTTCATTAGACATAGCGTCGGCTAATGTGACAACATAAACGTGATATGATTATCTCTTCATATTCTATACTTCTGTATAATAACTGATTGGGGTAGTGATCACAGCCACTGGCTGCACACGCGTTCGCGAGCTTTGTTAATAGTCATACACACACATCAGCCTATCGCAGTCCACTGCTGGACATAGGCCTCCACAATTTCGCGTCAAAAATGGCGTAAACTCATGTGTGTTGCCCATAGTCACCACGCTGGACAGGCGAGTTGGTGACCGCAGGGCTGGCTTTGTCGCATTGAAGACGCTACTGCCCGTCTACGGTCTGTGTATTTCAAAGCCAGCAGTTTGATGGTTGTCCCGCCATCGGTCGGCTTTTTAGGTGATAGTGGAACTGTGTTATCCCTTAGTCGCCTCTTACGACACCCACGGAAAGAGTGGGGGTGTATTATTTACTGCCGTAACCGCACAGCCTAAGTTATACAGATATCTTCAACTCTTCGTTTATAAAACAAGTACGTCCTAATATTTCATGTTATATCTCACCATTTGATACCTTCACAAACAGAGTCGATTTTATTTACTCGTATAATGCAAAGGTACAGTCTATGATTCAGTGATGCGGTGAACGAGGCCCGTTGTGCGCACGCGCTGTATCCGGGTTCACGTGCAGCGGCGCCCGCTCTGCGACCGAGAGCGACTGTCAACAGCTCACACGGCTTGTTGAACGATTACTCCAAATGTAATCTGTGATAAGGGACGTTACGTGGAGCACTAGCTCACCAGCGCACCGCGAGATTCCTTCATGTCTGATCGATAGTTTTTGATAATTTGGAAAGGTGTTTGACAATGAAGTCTTCCTCAATCAGCACGCGTTTTAACACAAAATAAAAAGCTTAGCTCGTAAAACAAAACAAGTCTTTCATAATCGTAAAAGTATTAATAAACGAGTTTCTACTCAACGTTGCGTCCGTTGCAACAACATGTCGTGCAGCCTACCCAGTACCTGCGTACGTCATCAATAGGTAGTAACTTCTCGAGCCTGTTCTTAGTCGCACTATATGTATACCTACTACGAGTAAACATTGCGCCGTTTGTTGTAAACTTCTGATGTAACGGCGTCGTGCATGGTAATGGAAAATGAAGTTAGTGCACGCAAATGAATGCAAGCGGGCCGAGGGCGCGGCGGGGGGAGGGGCGGTGTGTGTGCGTGTGTGTTCGAGTATGTGTGTTCGCTCGTGTGTGTGCAGCGATAACGCGTCTACTTCCGAAACGTTCCGAACCATTAGACGCGCGCTCCACTTGTCTCCGCTCCGAATAACTTATAATTTGACAACTTGTTGCTAACACGACTCAAACGTTTCAACTAATTAATATACGATGAATATACGTTTCATTTAATTCAGTTTATTTAACATATCTCTATAAAGAACACCACTAACGATAATCTTATTAGAACTTTTATATTCTATTTGCGAGTTGAAGAAAATTAAAACATAATTCGCTATATTTTTCTAAAAAGAGTCAAAAAATGTTTGTTTTAATGAACGTGTTACTGGACACGGTTGTATCAGGCTTGCTCAAAAGATGTTTCGAGAACGAAATCAAACATGAGCTGTTGCTAGTTTAGGTCGAGTAAGACTTTATGCAGAAGAGCACCAACAGCTACTCAGTTAAGTTTCTTGTAATTTTCGCATAATATATGCTTAGAAACAATTAGCTGCAAAGCTGTGTCGTACATTATTAACATTTCCCATCAAATATTAAGTCGGTTATTCCGATTATAACTGAATTAGCTTTAGAAGAGCTACTCGTTATCCTTTTTTAAATGTTATCGCACCACTGCGCATATATACAGAAAATTCGTGATGATAGATATTAGCGTAACGCAGGGATAGAGTTTCAATTTCAATATATTTATTTACTACTCTCGTTGTATACAAAGGTCTAATTCTTGTTTTTGTTTTATTTTTATTATTTTTATACATAATATTACAATGTTTAAGATCAAACAAGAACTCTACTAAGGCGCTGCTATTTTACATTTCAATATAATTATGTAAGAGTGTGTATACAAGTATGTGAAGGTGTATAGTGTGTATTTGGTCTAATGAGGTCCACGATCCGACCAACACTTGTCCAAATCCAGGGGTCCAAGAACTTTCAGTTGGAATTACTAAATCGTTTTGCTGGCCTAGAAGAATGTAAGTCTGTCGACGATATTAACATAAGGGTGGTTCCGTCCACAAGGTAGGGTCCAAGTTCTTTAAGACACCCTACAGTGGTAAACTCTAAGTTCTCTCTGAACGTACCCTCGGTCCCATGAAGGAAAGGCGTGAACTGTGTGTCCGATCTCCGGCATCCATTGTCACAATACAGGCGGCTCCATAAAGTCAGCCTGTAAGAAATTAGAGAGGCCCTTAGCCAACTAAAAACAACAAATCACCGGGAGATGGTGGTATCACAGCAGAGCTACTAAAATCTAGAGGCAAACTCCTTCTAGTGGCGCTCCAAAAGCTGTTCGATACCGTCATCAGTAACGGAACTACCCTGGAGGCTTGGAGCAGAAGCGTAGTGGTTTTGTTCTTCAAAAAGGGTAATAGAGCCCTATTAAAGAACTATAGGCCCATCGCGCTTCTGAGCCACGTCTATAAGTTGTTTCCGAGGGTCCTTACTAATCGCATTTCTCGCAGGCTAGACGACTTCCAGTCTCCCGAACAAGGCGCATTAAAAGGCTGCAGTACCATGGACCACATACATATGCTGCGTCAGGATATATAGAAGACCTAGGAGTATAATTTTTCGCAGTGTATTGCGTATGTAGACTACTGAGCGATGCTGAGTCGGATCGACTACCGATACATCGAGGTTTTGCAGTGTTTGTACAAAGCCGTAACCATGACAGTTCGAGTACACTGAACTTATTCCACTGCAGAGTGGAGTTCGACAGGATGATGTATCAAACTATTTGATTGCGATTTATTAATTATGGAGCAGCGTGGTGGATTAAGCTCAAATCCTCCTCCTGAGAAAGAAATCTATGCTCAACAGTGGGATATTACAAGTTGAATCGAAGCAGCGATACGATAAAGTCATACTGTCCGGCTCGATGCGGCCCTTACTTTACTTTTTAATCTGTGAACAAAACGACGAACATCGACTTTATGATAGTTTTAGGCTGTAATTATTTACAAATTATTTTAAAGGTTTACCAGAAACTTTTTGGTTACGAATCAATCTCAAATTAACAGTTTATTCAATAATAATAATAAGTAGCTTGATACTAGCGAGTGAAATAAGTTACTATGTATCACACAACCGTCGCGATGAGGACCGACAGCGACCTTAGGTTTCAACAGGACATTACGAATTTCAGTAAAAAAACCACTCTAGAAACCAGAGACGCATCTGTTACACAAGTGAACTAGTAGCGACAACTCGTGAAGCGATTTTTAAAGTTTAAAATGCGATATTTAAAATGAATGAGCAATTCGTACTTTTAACAGACTTTCAAAAAAGAAGGAGGTTCTCAATTTAATTGTATTTTTTTTAATGTATGTTACCTTCTAACTTTTTATTGGGTGTATGATTTTCATGATTTTTTTTTTTTAATTGAAAGCTAGCGCTTGCAATGTAGGACTACATTTAAATTGAATCATATTGACGAGTACTTTTCGAGTTATCTCCCATAATACGTATTTAATTGGTTATGATTTCGTCTATCTTCTTTGTGTTACTTATTGATGATTTTTTTATATATAAAAGTCGACAAACAAGCGTACGGCTCGCCGACACCGCTCCCGCCGGCAAAGGCGAGGTCCCCGCGTTCTGACGGCTCGCACGCGCCTAGGCGCGTCGTGGACCGTCCGTAAGCCGCTTCAGCGCTCCGTAGAGCGCCTCCTCCACTTCGACGACGCTCTAAGCCGAGGTGTGATCTCGCTAGAAAACACCCTTAGGGCGTGCGTTTTCCCCGAGCCCTCCCAGAGGGCTCCCCTTCTTCCTTCGCGGCCGGTGTCTACAGTACCCGGCCCTTCTCACCGGTGACGCTGTAAAGGCCGATAGGGCCAACAGCACGCTACAATTCGAAAAAAAAAGTACGACTCGCCTGGTGGTAAGCAAATACCGTAGCCTATAGACGTCTGCAACACCAGGAGCATCGCAAGCGCATTGCCGACCATACCCGCAATTCCCCCAAGAGCTCTGGTCATCTTACTCACCAACAGGAACACAACACTGCTTGAAAGCAGTATTGCTTAGCTGTGAATTTTTGTAAGGTCGAGGTGCTAACCCCATTGGGCTGCTCCATTTTTTCTAGCACGAAATTTCCCGCTCTGCTTTACATCAGTTAAATGTGTAAATCGAAGGCGGTTTTTTTTTCATTTATGTTATTATACACAGATGACAATGTTAAGTTATGGCTAGCAACAGTAATGACACATCTTACCGAGTCGAGTCACCCCGGACTCGGCCGCACTCTGAACTTTGAGTTCCAACACACACACATACATACATATTACATTATGTACATTATGTGTTCAACGGGTGCTAGTGCGACGTATGTAGCCGCGTACGTGTGCACCTCTTATCCGAACTGTTTATATTGTATTGACTTGTAATTTAATTATTGTTTTATTTACTTGTGTTTTTATTTTTATCACCTTATTTTTATTTCGTGCGCGTCTCATTAAGTGCACCTAACGATCTGAGTTCTTAATTTTAACTACGCTTAAATATTAAAGTAGTAAATGTCTTGTGTCTATTATGTGCTCAAACCTAACTGATTATTTATTTTCCTACAAACAAACGTTTGTCTCCAACAATGAAAGCACACAAATGTACATAATATATATTCATTATTGCACTTAAAAACACATACAAAATATTAACACAATGTCAGTTGGCAAGTGCGAACATATCTCTAAAACAAATCTTTACCAGTTTGCCTGTAGGAGTGAATGATTGTGTTATCGCGAGGTATAGTAGTGCGAGGGAAAAATCTTACTAGATAATAATTACGTTTTACTCAAAGAATGATCAACGAATATTACAAATCCCTCCGTATTTACTACGAAGGAAAAGAACACAATTATTTGAACACACATTTATGAAGGTCGTATTCCTAGTAAGCCTTGTAACAGCATCGCGACGTGTGGTCAGTGTTGATAGCTAGTGTGTGTCCCCAGCGGAGGCGGAGGCGCGGTATATTCGCGCTGCGCCTACCCGAGCGCCGGTTCGCCGTACTTCAGCAACGGAGCCGAGCTGGCGCAGCCGCAGATCTGGACCTCCGCCGCAGGTGAGCTTCTCCAATTCATACCCTATTTGTCTATGTGTTCTTGTGGTAACTTAAACCGTAAACCAAAGTATATACTAACTTTAATGTGCATCCTGGTTAAATTTATTTCAAATTACTCTGCAATCTTGACGGATTAGATTTTAACATTTGAGAGATCTTATTATTGTTTTATATTTTTTAAACAAATAGGTGCAAACAAAGTTACGGCCACCTGATGGTAAGCGGACCCCTTAGTCTATAGACGCCTGCAACACCAGAAACATCGCAATGGCGTTGTCGACTCTATTCCCGACCCCCTCCCAGCAGCTCTGTCCACCTCACTCACCACAGGAACACAATACTAATTGAGAGCATTATTGTTTAGCTGTGGTCTTCTGTAAGGCTAAGTTACTTCTCCAGAAGCGTTACTCCAGATTTTGAGTTGGATATTTCCTGCTGTGCTCTGTTTAATGGAATTTCTGTTATCTAAATAAATCTTCTAAGAACAAACAGACTTTTGTTTTAGCTATAAAATAGTGCCATTTTAATTACAAACTGTTCAGCATCTAAGTTCATGTCCTGTACCGCAGGGGGTTCTCCTAGCTACGGCACCGCCAGCGGCGCCGGCTCGGTGCTGAGCGAGGAGTACGAGGCGGGCGAGGGCGAGGGCGGCCCGGGAGCGGGCGGAGGCGGGGGCGGAGGCGCGCTGCCCGCCTTCAGCGCCCGCTTCGGCGGCGCCTTCGCCAGCGCCACCTCGCGGCCCTCCACCGTGTACGGCAGCCCCTCGCTCGCCACCAACGCATACGCACAACCCGTAAGTACATCGAACTACTGCATTCTTACCGAACGCTCCACTGACGATTCCTGCTTATTCTACTGTTTGAAGTACATTAAAGAGCAGGTATGAAAGAGTCGGGAAGAGTGACGTTTTATTAACTTCATTTCAGCAGTCCTACCGGAGCTAAATTTCTGATTGATAACACATTAACAACAAGCTTAATGCTTAATTTCATTACAATATAGATATTATCATAGGTATTAAAGACATATTACTTTTAGGCACCTTATAAATATGCCCTCGTAATTGTAGTTACATTTGAAGAAAGGCTGATAGAGTAGATAGATAGATAGATATCTATTGTAATCAAAGACTTTTTTGACATTTTCTACTTTCGTACATATAAACAAATCGTATCTACTACCTACGCTTGTGTTGTCAAGTAAATTATGTTTTGTAAAAACTACAAAACAAAATTCACAATACCAAATTGCACGTCTATGTACATCGGAGCGTCAATACAAGTAACCATTCCGGTAAAATAATTAATTCACGAGCCGGTAATGTTCTTGGCGACGCCTCGTTTCATTGAACCTGGCGTCGGAAGCAGGTTCCGTCGGTGCCGCTGATAACGACCGCGCGCAGTCACGCCTGACGACGGCGCCACCTCCACCGCGCCTCGGCGGCCTATCTGTGTCGCTCACTACGCGAGCTAGCTTCATGCAACCAATTACGACCGCTTGCATCATACGACAACTATTTCTCTAAACGACAAATACCTTCAGTAAATTGTAGCAGTAATTACTCGGCAATGCTTTAGCTGATTATTGTCAAAGGATTTTAATCGTAGATCATCAGAATGATTTAGATGATGCGTTGCAGCGATGGTCACAGCAATTAAAAGATGCACTAGTGATCACGGCTGAGTGAGTCTGCACATGACAAATATTTGCATACATGCGCATGTTGGCCATGGCGTATATGTTGCCTACAGCAAATGTTTTCAGACCACGACTACTTTTCACCTCCTCCCGTCACATTCTCATATCCTCTCGGATGCCGTTGAGTCTGACTCATTGTAGTTAGGAGTTTCAAACCAATAACAAAAGGTTCGTGCAATTTAAAACCCATTAGATATTGCTGAGCAGGGAAGTTAGATGCTCAGTAACTTAGTCACTTTCGACGTACTGCGTAAATGGCAAAAAAAGTTTCGGGCAATACGTCAAAAGAAATTCCAAAGGAAATAGATAGTATTGCTCCGTCAGATAAGAGTCCATTTGTGTACGAAATCCATTTCAACGATATTTTGTACTGCAAATGGGTCAATAGTCTTTTTGGTTTGTTCGTACGATCGGCGAAAAAAATACTAGGAAATTATGTATATAGCGAAGAAGGTGAAACTGAATCCTAATATAGAGCAATGCCTACATTTTTGTTACACATCATTGCAAATCATCACGTCCTGTTTTAAGCCTTTGTATTCACATTACAAGTAGACTTGATCTCCGGAACTATTACAACTTTAACCAGCTCATAGCTGGTACCTATTAAACTAGGTCACCTGAGCACTCGGTATATACTAGTTACTGGTTAAGATGTAAGCGTTGTTTATCGCTCGTCATTCTACCTGAGTGTGCGGTGACTGGCGACCGGAGCTTGCAACAGTGCCGTAATATCGGTAACTCTGAACTATAAGTGACTAATATTGTAAGCATTTCGTTTTACATCTTCATAATAGAGCTAACCATAAAAGTTTAACAAGGCAAATGAATTAGTTCTTAACTAATATACATGTTACAATTCTTAACTCTTTTGAAGATATTGATTCAGATAAACATTCATTTGTGTTACGTTTTTCCACATATATTTCTTTTCAATTTGAACTTATGACTCAATTTGATAAAATGAGTCATCAATTGAAGTCCATAATATGGTAATCGTAACACAACTTTCAATTGTTGTTACGGTAAAAGATATATAGAAACTAAATGTCACAATGAAATGTAGTTTGACTAGCCGTTGTTTACACAGGTAGGTATACCTAGCTATGTAGCTCAGTAGTTAGTTAGTGTCTATGATGACGCCAGAATAATTGTCCCTCGCGGCTTCACCCACGACAGATGTGTGCGAAAAAGACTTCGTTGCAGTTCGAGCTGCGCGATGGGTTAACCTCTAATCCTTCTCCTCCATGGAGAAAGAGGCGTATGTCCAGCAGTAGGATTACAGGCTGAAAAAACCTACAGCACTTATACTCGTACTTCTAGGATCATGACTGTGATTACCGCATACCGTTTTATGCTACAGATTTTACAGATGCAGTACATATAGAGAGACAGATAGACAAAAAATCTAATCTAATCGTTTTGGGCTCTCATAAAGTACTCTATAATTCACTTTTTCTTAAATGTCTCCTACATATACTTAAGGTGATAACAATTTTATGATATGTAGACACGCTAATGCAACATCGGTTTCATTTCAAAGTTGAAACACTATATTTTGAACCCAGAAATATTGTAGAGTACCACTCTACATACTAGAATATAGAGATAAGGTATAAACTTTAAACATTCGCTACAGTCTATATATATATGTTTGTTTTTGTTATTGTTGTTGTTTCATTTATGCAATGTCCGATGTATTCACTAAGAGAGCGCTTTCCTCGTGTTCCAGGACGTATGGAGCCTGGACGGCAGCCGCCGGCCGCAGCTGTCCGCCGCCGCCAGTCTGTCAGCGAGTGAGTACATCGAGTACCATTCAAATATTTACTAATTTTTGTATCAATATGAAGTAATTAAAGTAATTAAGCTGTATCTATAATTTGCGATGACGAAATAAAAACAATATCGTACGATGTTTGTTATAATGAGCGCGATGAGACGCGAGATTTCTGTTTATGAGCAAATACTTTGAGCATACCATGGACCGTGCGCCGGTGGCGACCAGCGACATGTGTCGTGTGTCGTGTGTCGCTGGTCGCGCACCGCAGGACGCGCTCGCCTGCAGCGCGCGTGATTCACTACACTTGTTTACAATCTCGTTCTTTGTTCATTTGTCGCTCCGTTCAAACAACGAGTTAAACTTTGACAATTGTGCAAAAGTATCGGTCGCCCGGACTTGTGAGTCAACAACGAGTTCACTTTTTATTGGTGTTTGACGATGTTATTGTTTTAGTTAACAGAGCAAATGCATCATTACAAAACGAGAGTATCAGATAAGCTGTTAAAGCGTGAAGCAAGCGAAAGTATATCACGTTAAATTTACCAGCTCGTTAAATCTATGTAAAGTTCAGTGGAGGATGCACCGCGATAACGCGAGCGAGTGCGTGTGCGTGTGTCGTCTCGTGTGTGTACGTGCGTGAGCATGTGTGCGTTTAGTATTTTGTTTAGCCGGGGTCAGGCGATAGCCCGCACTGTCAAAACTTGTTATAAATACCCGGTCATTATAAAAAGTGAAGCCGTATGATAACTCATCTCGTAGCGCGCGGGCGATAAGCGCGATCATTGTTATGTCACTATCTATAACCGACTTTTTTCCCGCATCCACTTGAACCTTCGTCCGTCCTCGAGCGAAACGACAGCTAAATTTCAGTTTTGTGGCCCATTAAATAATTAATTGCTTTTCTTTGAAACGTTACTCCGCCAGTTAAGTGCTCGAACTGTTAAACTGTAAATATGAATAAATATCGCTTTTTTACACCAACATTTTTTTTGAAAACATAAAATTTAATATAGCTGAAAAGATAATACTGTCTTTATTTTATGTCAAATTTCCAATAATTCAGCAGTATCTTGGTGACGGTTATCGCCGTCGAAAGTGTCTTCGGCGCGCTCGAGCGAGACCATTTGAAATGCAAATAGCTAATTTAAGTATCGACTCTAGTGCCGCGCTCGGTTCAATATAGAGTCGTGTTTGCGTAGGTCCCGACAAAAAACGATGTCCTCTTCAAAATAAACTCGTTCCCTTTTAAGCGCATTAAAATCGCATTCCATATACGGCGTCGGATAAGGCACGTGCCGCGCGCAAACAGCGCGACGTCCGGCGACACGCCGACCCCCTCCCCCCGCGCCGCACCCCGCGCCGCACCCCGCACATACCCACGTACGCCGCACGCACCCGCGACACAAAAAACAATATGTTGTCAAACACTAGGCCTGTGCCCGATGGTGCCTTTCGCTCTGAAGAAAAACATTGACCAAATATTAAAAGATAATTTTTTTTGAGGCCATTTTATTTGGTAACTTTATTGTCGTATTGACTTATCGGAGATGGTGCAGACAGCGTCGAGGCTATGCAATTAAATAATTTATGTAAAACGTTTAACATATGAAAATAGTTTCTACGACTAATGATAGTTTTTATCAAATTGTACTTTTTAACTGCCACAACCCGAATTTTCGACGCATACCTACGTACTGCTACTGCCATTACGCATACAAAAGTTAGCTCCTGTCCGTAGCCCGCGCCTCTTTTGCTCGTTATCGCAGAGAAAGCTTCGCTAGGACACAATTAACGCCATTAGGGCGAGCCTGCGCGCTGACGTCACTGAGCTTTCAAACTCGCTAGCGTCGATATCGGTCGTTACAAATCACCCCGTTACGCGTCACCAGATTTATTGGGGGTAATAGTTTAAGGTTTTTTGGTACATTCTTAAGTCGCTTGCGCAGTTAATTTACTAACTATAAAAATGTCTTAATGTTTTGGTTGGTTTCGAGAAACTGAAAAAAAAAACGGCTGCTCAAATGGAAAGGGTTTTGGAAGTTTTGGCTCTAAGGGAGAGAAACAAAAATCGCTACGAGATTTACACTTTTTTAAGCTATAAATATGAGACATAATTGTAAGGCTTATAATCTATAGGTACATATAAAAATCAATCGTTAAAATATATGTTAGCGCATAACCAATGGACGGCATCACATTGGGTCATTTCTTTTTTAACCGACTTCCAAAAAAGGAGGAGGTTCTCAATTCGACTGTTTTTTTTTTATGTTTGTTACATCAGAACTTTTGACCGTGTGGACAGATTTCGACAATTTTTTTTTAATCGAAAGGTAGTGTGCCAATTGGTCCCATTTAAATTTATTTGAGATCTAACAACTACTTTTCGAGCTATATCTAATAATACGTTTTTACTTGACGCTTTTTTCGTCGACCTACGTTGTATTATACCGCATAACTTTCTACTGGATGTACCGATTTTGATAATTCTCTTTTTGTTTGAAAGGAGATATCCCAATTTTAGTACCATGATAAGGAAACCAGGATCTGATGTTGGGATCCTAGAGAAATCGAGGGAAACTCTTGAAAATCCGCAATAACTTTTTACTAGGTGTACCGATTTTGATAATTCTTTTTTTGTTGGAAAGAAGATATCCCTAGTTTAGTACCATGATAAGGAAACCAGGATCTGATGATGGGATCTCAGAGAAATCGAGGGAACTTCTTGAAAATCCGCAATAACCTTTTATTAGGTGTACCGATTTTAATGATTTTTAATTCAATCGAAAGCCGATGTTTATCATGTGGTCACATTTAATTTTCATCGAGATCTGATAACTACTTTTTGAATAATCTTTGATAATGCGTTGTTACTTGACTATTTTTTCGTCGACCTACGTTGTATTAGTCGTCGATGTAACTGAAGTCGTTTTTTTTTTCGTTTGCGAGCAAACACAATTATGTTGTATTCGTTTTTGTCAGGACAAGGTTTTAAAAAAAATCTATACATTTACGAAAGTAATTATAGCGGTAAATATGGCGAACCTATAAAGAAACATTTTAACAAAATAGAAATAAAGACGTTTACAACTTTACATCGATGATTTTGCATAAAATCTGGTTTTAAAACTGCGATGAAGCTAGTATTTGAAATAGTAATAAAATAGTAAAACATCCGTGTGAACGGCACCACAGCCCACCACACATGGCCCTCCGCCGGTAACTCGACACGCCGCTCGTGTCACACTCCATGATAACCGGCCAATGTAAATCATTATTAAAAATTATTACGACACTGTTCAGTCTGTTTTCCTTTACCTGTTACGAAATTGGAATCGACCTATTTGAAAACATTCATGGCAGTCGTCTGCAGTCGACGATACTATCATTATTATTATATATTCTCACGAGCCGGTAAACTACAGACCGCTATATGCATTTTCTTGAGCATTTCTTTGTTTTTGTTAGAAGTGAAAATTTCTTAGAATTATTGTGATTTGTAACTCGAAAGGAAAATGCGTCACGATAGAGAAAGAAACACATAAATGTATAGGAGAGAATGAGATGGAATACATTTTAGTTAAAAAATATGTCTAAGGCTACTTTTCAGAAGTTTCAATTTTGTCGTGTGTGAATTGCACACACGCATCAACAAACAATTCAACTCCCGTGTAACTTTCATTCATGTCATATCTTGGAAGATAGATTTACACAACTTATTTCTTATTTCTTTGTAAAAGTACATCACCTCCCGAAGTAGCCGAGAATATTTTCATTAATAAACTAAGAGTCAACTTTGACGAATTAATCAGTCAATCAGTCGAAATATCTTTTTTTACAAGAAGAATTAGGCTGTGGAGGCAATGGTGTGTGTGAGGAAGTATGTTTAAGGAATATGATTTTAAATTTACGATCTTAAGACCATATTGCACTCAATAGGTTCTTTTGAGTATTTGTGCAGCGGCAACAGAGCACAGCTATGTGGCCGCCTGCGGGTATGAACAATAAAGCGATCAACCGCTATCGAAGTACGGTATTTTACGACCAACGTTAGAACGCTTAACGTTTCTCTAACAATGATTCGTGTACGTTTGTAAAGCAATAAGTGCGAGCGGCCGACCGGCGGCGAGTGGAAACATGAGAGTATGGCGCATTCCCGCGAGTAGCGCGCGCACTTCCGAGTAGCGGTCGCGAGCGCGGACAAGTCACGCGCGGCCTTGCGCACTCAGCAGCTCGCCTGACTCACCGGCCATTGCCAAGGCTGCGAGCCTCCGCGACGCCCGGACACTGCTGACCGAGAGCGCTGACTCGGCCGAAACCCAAACGTTGCAACAATATGACTCGTATCGACATCGTATCCGAACGAAGCTTCTATTTGTGCTCGCTGCGCACCCGAAATGTTATGCTCAAATTATTTAGTATTGCGCTCGCTAAGTGAGAATGTAACGTATGTGCTCAGTATAAGTGGGACGCTCGGGCGGCGAATGGCGAGGCGGCGTGTGCTAATGGTGTGTTGCGCATGCGCAGTCGAGACGGCGGAGTTTTTCACGGAGGGTCGCGAGTGCGTGAACTGCGGCGCCATCCACACGCCGCTGTGGCGCCGCGACGGCACCGGGCACTACCTGTGCAACGCGTGCGGCCTGTACACCAAGATGAACGGCATGAACCGGCCGCTGAAGCAGCCCCGGCGGCTGGTACGTCAGCGGCACGCGGCGCACGCGCTGGCGCCCGCCCCCGACGTACGCAGCCCTCGCTCGACTAACCCGCGCCTCGCGCCTCGCCCTGCCTTGCCCCGCCTCGCCCCTCGAGGAATCCGCGCCCGAGCGTCCCCTACCGAGCCGAGCCCGCGGGCCGCTAGCGCGCCGCGAGTCACTACGATGACGCTTGACTGTTGGTTACAGTGGCCGGCGCGGAGGGGGCCCCGCCGGGCGCGGATTTCTACAAGGGCTTCCTGTTTAACGGCGTCGGGACGCACGCCTTGCCCGCTTCCGGCCAACTCTGTACGCCCGCGCTCGCTGTCTCATCCCCCGACTACAAATCGAAGAAAGGGGTATGTTCGCCCCCTTCCCGTCCTTCCTGACCCTTCCCGTGATTTACCTCACCTTAGTCCCAACTGTTGTTTGAGTGGCCTCTTTCTATTACACTACGAGCATTAGTGTTGTAAAGTGACCCCACCCAAGTTCACCACCCCGATCCTTCGAGTCCCTCTAACATCCTTAACTCACTCACAACTTTCACTTCCATATCATCATTAACAGAAGTAATTATTCATTTACTATCATACATCGCTTGTTGCTATCTCATTCTCTTTCATTCATACTGACCGAACTACGTCCGAGCTATTTGATATGTTTGATTTGTAATAAAAATAAATTAAATAAGTTTAAATGTTTCTCAAATAATATACAAATATTAACTTTAACTAATATGAGAGCAAATCTCCAGCAAACAACTCGGACCTACTGATTATTCATGGCTACAATATTTTGTGTCGTTTAATCCAGTCCTCTGTCAAAATTTGTGTAAATAAACCATTTGAGAGTAAACTTTTCGATCTTGGACATGTAATAATAGTAAATGACTTGTGTGAAAACGGACTGGATTGAACGGTTCGCCGTGCCTGTCTTGACCGGCGCTCGCGCTGCAGATGGGCACGAAGCGGCCGGGCATGGCGTGCACCAACTGCCACACCACCACCACGTCGCTGTGGCGCCGCAACGCGCAGGGCGAGACCGTCTGCAACGCGTGCGGCCTCTACTACAAGCTGCACAACATCAACCGCCCGCTCGCCATGAAGAAGGACTCCATACAGGTGAGGCTCTCGTTAAACTACTTACACAGTTACACTCAGATCTTTTTGATAATTATTCTTGACTTGTCATGCTAAAATGTATGTATGTGTGTATTGGTTTTTCAGACTAGAAAGCGGAAACCGAAGAACAGTATGAAAGCAGAGAGGAGTATCAGCAAAGGCCTCATGAACGCGGCGCACGCGGCGCACGCCGCGCACAATACGCACTCGGTCGCGTCCGCCGTGAAGATCGAGAACCTTCGTGAGTACTGTCTCTATGTTTCACCGTACTGTGACATCTACATTATAGTTGTTTAAGAAGGGATCTCGACGGTAAAGTAGTCTAACCTGAGGTCACTCGCTCCCCAGTCGAAGGAGGCTCGGGTGTCGGAGGTGCGAACGGCGCGGGTTCGGGAGCGCGCTCGCCGCTCACGCTCGGTTTCTACGTGCAGCAGCACGCGACCGTGAAGCTGGAGGAGCCCCCGCCGGCGCACGCGCACCACGCGCACCAAGCCCACCAGGCGCACCAAACACACCAGGCGCACCAGCCGCACCAGGCGCACCACGCGCACCACTCGCAGCCCTTCTACGAGGACGAGTACCGGCGCGCCGAGCCGCAGGAGCGCCTCGAGCGCGCCACCGTCGTGTCGCTGGGCAGCTGAGCGCCGCGCCCGGCGCGCTAGCGATAAGAATCTCAGTCGTTTAAGTTTAGCTAATCGTAGAGTAGCGGACGAGAGCCGCAGTCCTCGCTAGGTGACCAAATAGAGGCGACGCGGCGCCTCCTGTACATACCGCGCCCGACGCGCCTCGCGCCGATGAACTTGTGGTCTGTCCTATTTCTTACTAGTTTTACGATGTCGTAAAAATCTTTTCTATTAACTTTTCGTCGGCGGTGCCCGAGCACTAGCATTTATAGAAAATGACTTAAGTGTTTAGTATGATTTTTAAATAGACCAGTACTAATGTAGGGTAACGTTCGAAGTGGGCGTCGTGCGGCGGCCGAGACGGAACATATTATCGTTCGCGCGCGGCGCTCGTTGTGGAGCGACTGGGTCGCTAATATATTATGTTACAAGATCTTAAATGTCATTTGTTAGAATCTCGTATTCAATATTTAACGTATGCTATTAATAACAATACAAGCGGAGCTTCATCTCATCGCGTAGCGCGGGCACGCGGCGCTCTGCCGGCGCTCGCGACCGTCGCCGTGTCACTGTTACCAAATAATTATTATACCTAAGTGTAAGTACTATAAGACTGTGCCTAGGCATTCCTAAAGTTTTGCATTCCTACATAGTTGTACGAGTTTAGTTTTTTATACCGTAGATAGCGCCGCTGAGGCTTGTTATAAAGAGAAGTACATATATTCGATATTATTGTGTGTTAATTTTAATATATTTAAAAAATCCATGACTTCGCATACATTCCACGAATTTATAAACGTTTAATATTGTATATTGACTCGGTGAAAGATAGAGTGCTTAATAAGTGCCTTAGATGTAATCTCGTATTAAACACATGCACTTCTCGTAGTGGCGGCCTGTGCATTCGTTATAGAAACATATTTTTGTTACAGACATAATAAAATCAGACAGCGCAACAGTAGGAACCTTTTACATTTCTGCATAATTTTAATGTAGTAATAGTTCTACTAGACACTTATTGAAGTAAACATCAGATTCACAACTCACTTGAGAGTACCGTTTGATTTTATTAGTTCACGCGTTACCGAGAGCTAAGACCTACGATGTGATCCTTCGTCCAACAACGTAGGGCTTTTCACTTTTCCTTCTTCTTCTTCTGACGGTGCCTCTTCTCTACGAAGGTTGGCGACAACATGGCTATCTTAATCTTCGAAGCTGCAGCACGGAAGAGAGAGGGAGTACTTAGCTTAAACCATTCACGGATGTTCTTCAGCCAGGATATTTTCCTTCTGCCAGGTCGGCGTTCTCCATCGATTTTTCCTTGAATCACAAGCTGAAGAATCCGATATCTGTGTCCTCTCATTATGTGACCAAAATACTGCAGCTTCCTCTCCTTCACAATCCTCATTATTTCCAATCTTTTATTCATTCGACGCAGAACGTCAACATTTGTTATTTTCTTGGTCCAGGATATTCGGAGCATACGTATATCCACATTTCAAAAGCTTCCAGTTTTGAACATAATGTCGAGGTTAAGGTCCAACTTTCGACCCCATAAATTAGAACACTGAATACATCAGCACCCGAGTCTTATACGTAGTTTTAGGCTAAAGCGTTTATACTACAAAATCTTTTTCAGCTTCATAAAGGCTACAGGCTTTTTCTATACGGACTCGAATTTCCTGTTCGCTACTCCATTGTTCATTTATGTAGCTACCTAGGTATTTAAATTTTTCTACGCGTTCAATTAGGTTATTACACTTTTTAAGCATTACAAATATCAGTGTTCTAATATCTGCGTTTATAGTATTAAAACTCTGCAAAAAAGTTTACAAGTGCATCGAGGACGTCACTTACATGAACTTAGTACTAAACACGACAGAAAGCAATACTCAAATGGTAGCTTTCGAAAGAGAAAGTATTCAAGTAAGTTGTGAACGTTGTGAATACCAAACCGACAAATGTCTGCTGTCGTTTCGTTCCTACGATATAATATTGTTGTCACAAAGTTAAAGAGGGAATATTTTATAATTATAATAAACGTAAACGAATTTATTATTGTAACGATGGATCATGTTGCTCATCGCGGGCGGTCGGAAGTGTTCGGCGCCGCGCTCTTTATACCATAGTATGTTATATATTATACAGATAGGTATATTTTATATCCTGTTGTTTTACTGTGCGACGTGTTATTTATGTACGGCGGTCGACGCATCTTTATGTAAATATAATAAGAGCAATTATAGTACATAAAATAAATCAATTTATTAATTACGATGTCGTTTTATCCTCTCCCCTCAATCAAACTGTACAGCTCAGGAGGTCTTCCGTAAATATGCGCCAGAGGGCATTGTATTGAGAAGTGTACCTGTATTCAATTAATTAGTTGAATAGTTATCACAACACAAAATTTTCTCATATTTAAATTTCTAGAACTTACGCTTCACGCTTCAGCCTGTAATATCCCACTGCTGTAATCTCCACCACGCTGTTCCAATGTGGGTGGCGGATATATTCCCTACTATGAGTAACGATCGCTATCAGGTGTTATACATGATGACAACCAGGACCAACGGCTTAACGTGCTCTCCGAGGCACGGTGAGGAGACCCATAAGGACTACATGAGCTTCCAGACCACGGCAAACATCTGTATTGCCAATACAAATGTATGTCATGTGTGGGGATCAAACCCGCCACCACCAGCGCGACTGGCATAAACCAGTGCTATAACCATTGCGCCAACGCGTCGTGGACGACTATTACTTATAAAGAATTATTAAAGTGATCAGAAAAGTTGTGTCAGACTCACAATTCAATTAGCTAATACAGTAATAGGTAGTCTAAGATACCTAGGGAAAGTTGCTGGATCTCCTGGGCGCGTCCCCCGGGTGGCGGATGGGGGCATGCCACTTGCTTGCCCTGCTTGCGAGTGTTAGGGGTCCTAGTTTGAGACCCTCGTGGATCAAAAACCAGCAGATGAGGGTCCGCTCCGGGTACTGCTCTGATTGTCAGAGTGGACCTGTGAGAGCAAGTGTGTTGGCACGGAGGTGCGGCGGTGTGTGTGGCGCTGAGACGGCGCAGAGACGTGAGGGTCGGGTTTTCCTTCCCCCACCTGGAGTATGGGGTGGGCGGGTTCGCTCGCCCGCTCTAAGGCGCGCAAGTGCATGCTTCCGGGTAGCGCTGGGCGCCCTGCAGTTTCTGTCGACATACTGTCGGCAGGTAGGTATTAATTATATTTTTTTAAACTCGTAGGTGTATTTTTAAATAAAAATATTTTTTCAATTTTGAATTAAGTCCGGCCTAGCCAGGAATTGTCTGTCAACCCTTTCGCGATTATTTTTCATCCATTAAGCAGATAGGCGAAGCTCGTCTCTAGTCTCATACTACTAAACCAAAATCGAAATCAAAGAATGCTTTATCCAAGTAGGCTTCAAAAGCATTTTTGATTCGTCATTTTACACATCAATATTATGTCAGAATTAAAAATATTACTGTTTAAATTAAAATTATTGCTATTTATGTAATTACTTGATTTCAAATTCCCACATTCTAACACGATAACTACTGCCAATATTTCACCAACATTGGCGCAGCTGGTAACATACTCTTCCACACACACACAGGTACACACTCGACACAGACTACTAATACTAGGGGAGGTCCCCTAGTTTTATTTTCAAGTAATTTTTTTTACATTTAAATAACAAATGAACGCCATTATTAATTACACTAAATTATTTAATTACACTTTAATGTTGTTTGAATATACAAGAGTAAGAACATATTTTGTATGTACACACACATATATGTATAATTTTTTTATATACATAAGAAGAAAATAAATATCTTTTAACATTCACACGGTCATCTGTTTCTAAGGTAATAATGCTTGTGTTACAGATAACCGCAGGCTGATAATGCAAAATAAAATTGTTATAAATATAAATGGAAATAATTCATATATAAATACAAATATAACTCCCAGACTCAGGCGGGAATCGAACCCACAACCCGCGGAACACAAAGCAGGGCACTATAAACTGCGTTCCGTATCCGCGTATCCGCGACGTCACCTGCGGTCATTTCGCGTCTGTCATTCGATTATGTAGCTTATAACAGAGTTGACAAAATTTTTTCTCGCAAAATCTCATTTTACTTTACTTGCTTTAACCTTTTAATTTACTTTTAATATAGATAATTTTATTAAAAAATTAAGACATAATAACCTAAAAAGAGAAACAACATTTAAAGCTATTGTTTCACCAGTTCTTAATAATAACTATTATTTAAATATTTACAATTACAATATAATTCTCACAATCGTGTAATATTACAAAACAGCTCTATAGCAACCTATTCACAGATCAAATATACATCAAAGAACAATTACAAATTATATTAATAACTACATAAGTGAAGTGTCACGCATTTTGTTCACATATATGTAAATTTATGAGTACCTATTTCACAATAATTAGACTAATTATGTAATTAGTTTAATTGTTAAGGCAATTTGCAAAACGCTTACTGACAAAACGTGTTCAGTTGTACGCTTTCACTTTTTTACTTTTGTTTAAACAACGTTGAAAATAATTTAAAAAAAGAAATCAAACTTTACCTAAATCAGGCTCGATTCGGGAGTCAAATCCACAACCCTGGATCAGAAAGCAGGATTGCTTACAAGTCGCTTTTAGGAGTGTCGAGCTGGTAATTGCTGTTCTATTTCCGTTTACTGTTTCGCATATATGAGACGTGTTTGATTTTCTACAATAACTAGGTAGTATGTACACATGATACCAGGTACATAAACTTCACTCATAATAGTTTAATTAAAATGAGATAAGCACATTCGAGTAATAAGACAATTGAAGACCAAAATAATTCACTATACCTACAATGTATTTTCAAAAAAAAATTATATTTGGTAATTAAATTAAAGACGAACGCTCTGTAAAGGTGCGTGTGCCGTGTCGACGGCGTCTAAACACCGATGAACGCGGGTTCGATTCTCGCTCAAGGCATCGGTTAACGTAGACCTGGAGTCGATGCGAGACATCCTTGGTGATGACTGTGACAGGTACGGTACAGCAAAAGCGTGGAAAATATGCTTTGGAAGTGAGAATTTCATATTTTAATTTGATGCTGCGACACATATATATTTTTTATTATAAATTTAAAATATTTTATATAAATTTAAAATGAGAGCTGACGGATTGAACTTGTAAAAATATCATAAGATTATGTCCAGTAGGCAAGTGACTGACTTTGTTGAGACTTCTCTACGACATTGGAAATTGAAACAACTGCGTACTTGTAAACGAGAGCAAACAAGAAATAATTCTGTATTTTATAATTTAACCGACTTCAAGAAAGGAGTTAGTTCTCTATTCGACGAAATGTTTACATTTTATGTAACTATCTAGTACTAAATATATGAATAGAAATCGTGTGTCAGTCTCATTTAATCACGATGTAAGCATATGCATATTATAAGTTAAAGTACCTCATCCTAATTAAAGGTTTCAGTTTAGAAGAAAAAATATATACAAGGTTAGAGTCGTCCAAGGAGAGAATGTTCTAGAGGATACGATAGAATGACTCGATCGTTTTTCTCATCGCTCATACATACAAATTTGCGCAATAGCTTGACTTTAAAAATGTGACAAAAACAACAGTAAACTTTTTGTTGGTTTCAAAATACTGAACAAATTTTTACCTCTTCTTTACATTTGTGTTCGAAATACCTACCTTAAATGATTATAGATTCCGTTATCAAAGCCCAAGTTATGATGGATGATTCTTATCATCGCTCCTTATCGGAGCAACAAAAACAAAGCTCAATTTTTAATATTATTGATACATATATATATCTATCACTGGCTGTGTTTTTGAGGTATCTAATAAGAAAATGAGTTTATCTAGGATTTAAAATGGTCAGAATTATTTATAGCGTTGATAGTTGGTGGGTTCCAACTCATTTATTAATCGCCACTCAGAGTACCTTTAAATTTTAAGTAAATAAAATAAAGGTCTCACACTCGATATATAAAAAATTTAATACACACTTCACGACAAACTTTTGCATTGGCTTAACAAGCAGTTGTCGGTAGTAGGGACTGAACCTGTGACCGCTCATGAAACATCTTGTTTCGTTTACAGTGTCAACCCATAATCTGATCTATATACATAATATTCCTATTTCTATCTTATATATGAGATACATATATGTCAAATATAATGACAATTATGAAGATAATTGGGTTACTTAATTTGTTTTAAAATCAACGTAGAACTGTTCGATTCTTATTGCTGTTATTGTGCTGAGGCTCAAAACATTTTGATATTTCGACTAGCCCGTCGCCACAGTTTATAGCGACCTTGCTTTCTGCTCCGAGGGTCGTGGGTTCGATTCCCACGCCGAATCTGGGTGTAAAATAAATATTTATTTTTATATTTACATATGTATTATTTATAAGTACGTTTATCGAAAAAAAATGTAGCTATACTAGTCGGCTGTTAACTATAACACAAGCATTAAGTTGCTTACTTTAGGAACAGACGACCGTGTGTGTGTTGTGCAGATATTTATTTATATTATATATTATGTATAGAACCATTAGATAATATTTTTTATAGATTTGAACTAATTTTATGAAGAAGTACCAGTCAGAAATTTAAAAACTCCAAACGAGTGAATATTGCGGTAGAAGTCGGCGCTGTCGATGCTCCGACCCTCTACGGCTAAAGTCAGTAAGTAACGCAGCAGCCGCGATCGCTCTCATAGCTTATTCGTAACTTGGACCAGAGTCTCAGTGAACGTAATTTTCAACTCTCTTACGATAAATTACCGAAACGATTGTCTTATTAACTGACTTCAAAAAAGGAGGAGGTTTCTTGATTCGACCGTATATATATTTTTTTATGTATGTTCGGGGATAACTTCGTCGTTTATGAACCGATTTTGTATAATTCTTTTTTTGTTGTAAAAGAGATATCCCAGGTGTGGTACCATGATAAAGAAACCAGGATCTGATATTGGGATCCCAGAGAAATCGAGGGAAACCCTTGAAAATCCGCATAACTTTTACTGGGTGTACCGATTTTGATGATTTTTAATTTAATCGAAAGCCGATGTTTATCATGTGGTCACATTTAAATTTCATCGAGATCTGATTACAACTTTTGGAGTAATCTTTGATAATGCGTATTTACTTGACTATGTTTTCGCCTACCTACGTTGTATTACTTGTCGATGTAATTGAAGTCGGTTTTTTTCGTTTACTAGCAAACACAGTTATTTAAACATTTTTGAACAGTTATTTAATTTATGTTCGCAGATAACTTCGTCGTTTATGAACCGATTTTGATGATTCTTTTTTTTTGTTGGAAAGGAGATATCCCAAGTGTGGTACCATGATAAGGAAACTGGGATCTGATGATGGCATCCCAGAGAAATAGAGGGAAACTTTCGGAAATCGTAGTGACGACTAGTGCGTTTGTTAATTTTTTTCGCCTACTTTTGTTGTATTACTTGTCGATGTTATTAAAGTGAAGGTCTTTTTTATTTGCTACAATTATTTACTATTATCACTGACTACAAAAATATAATAAGCTCATTATCAAACGCTCAAAGCCATTATTTATACTAAACTAAACAGTGCGCCTATTTTTCTGCAGTTCCAACGGCCTCCCATAAGCTTAGGGTAGCCCTACAGTCGTAACATGTGCGGCGTGGACGATCCTCTATGGTACGCGGAAGCAGCACCACTGCATCTGAAGAAGACGAATAATTAAAAAAAATGTTTATGACTCCTTACAAATGATACAAATTTACATAAAATTACAAAACACAAAAAAATTGTCTAAATATTTTACCCAGACAATGGTACGGAACCCTTCGTGCGCGAGTCCGACTCGCACTTGGCCGGTTTTTCCTACTTGTCTGTGGCATCATACAGCTTGCTATATTTGGAAGTGAAACCTGCAGCTTACCGGTATACAGATGTATGTATCATAATAAAAAATAAAAAACAGATGGAAATCATAAACAATCCAAGACAGTCAGTTTAAGTGTAATTTATCCTGTAAATTACGTACGCTTCAGCCTGTAATATCCCACTACTGGGCATAGGCCTCTTTCCCCATGTAGGAGAAGGATCAGAGCTTAATCCACCACGCTGCTCCAATGCGGGTTGGCGGATATATTCCCTACTATGAGTAACGATCGCTATCAGGCGTAAATGATAACAAAGGGGGCCGACGGCTTAACGTGCTCTCCGAGGCACGGCGGGGAGATCCACAAGGACTGCACATACACCCAGACCACGGCAAATACCTGTATGGCCAATACAAATGTTTGTCATAAGCGGGGATCGAACCCGCAACCGCCAGCGCAACAAGCACAATCAATAGCTGTGACCGTTGCGCCGAAGAATGTTATTAATAAGCGTAGCAGTTAGTACATTAGCCTGGATAGTAGTTCAGTCATGTATGGATCGGTGGGCATGCTCACAACCTTTAGCCGATACCTTGACTCGATTAATTATTTTATGGAATTATGGAGTGGCTGGCGTAAAAAAAAGTTAGCGGAAATCAAATAAATCGGGGAAATACCCTCGATAAATTTTGATTATTACTTTATGAAACTATGAAATGGATGACCTAAAAAATTAAAAAAAGTGTCTGTGTACTTATGTTCGCACGTAAGAAGTTATACTTCATTGGCTACATTACTTCATTTTTTTAACTTCTTCTTCGTTGACTACCTAGACTCAGGGTGTCGGTTTTTTGTGACGGTGTGCGCGCGCATTGTTAAATTATACTGTTTAAATAATACTGTTTTCAAGCAGTATTGTGTTCCTGTTGGTGAGTAAGATGACCAGAGCTCCTGGGGGCGATTGGGGATTGGGTCGGCAACGCGCTTGCGATGCTTCTGGTGTTGCAGGCGTCTATAAGCTACGGTAATCGCTTACCATCAGGTGAGCCGTACGCTTGTTTGCCGACCTAATGACATAAAAAATATATAAAAAAAATACTCTCATCATTTTCCCCTAACGTGCCATAAGAAGTATAACTTCAAAAAGGCCAGCCGAAACTTTCAAATGGAATTTCCTTCATTTTCCCTTATTTCATAGGGCGGCAATTCAAAATGGGCCAGATCTGCGCACAACCCTAAATCAGATCTGACTTGACACAAGATGCGCATTCAAAAGTCGATTATAAGCAATGTTGATACATGAACGAGTTCATTCTTCGATCACTTCGCCGATTTTCGGGCGGTTATGCCCAGAACCTTTTCCTGGATCCGCCCCTGAGTTCAGTGACCCAATTTCAAGTTCTACCAAATGTGAATATAGTGTAATTAGTTAAATGAACTATTCATTTAAAATTGCTACTTCCTATTATGTGCCTGTAAAAATAAATTATTATCTCACGAGGCAGGACCCACTGTTACTTTGTAACTGTGATAAAATGTACCTACAGTTAATTAAACGCCAGTAAAGAAAATTCTTTTCGGACCTCTGATAAACAGGTATGTGAGTACATCAATCAATAGGTATATAATTTTGTACATGATTGTAGCGGTGACGAATGTGTGGGTTTGGCGTCTTTCGTGTGACATATATCTTTTCGCTGTTAAAAATGTATCATCAGTAAATGGAAGAAAGCTATGTAAACACACAAAATAAATTTCTTAACTCACGGATAAATATTTGGCAACCAATAGATATCCACCAATATCAATCAATCTTTCTTCATTATTAACATTATTCTACATTTTTTAATTTAAAATACGCCATTATGCGAATATTATGGATATATCTTGTCGATTGGAAACTTTTATTTAAATACGTTTTTAACTTATTGTTTTCTAATATTTACGCGAAATTTCACTCATTATGAAACAACTTTTATAGATTTTATCGCGGTTTATTAAGTTTTTTAAAGGCCCAACGTTTTGGATACTTTACAGCAACCACGGTCACGCTAGGGCTGACGTTCTTTAATTAGAGGGGACAGTTTACCGTATCGACGGAGACAAATACAATAAATCAAATGCCATGAAAACAGGTCCAGCCGTTCTCGAGTTAAGAGTGTTCCAACAAACCTGACTTTATTTTATACTAGCTGTGCTCGCGAATTCGTCCGCGTGGAAGTTAACAAAAAAGTTATTGATCAGTTCGCAGAGTTATAAAATGCCAGTGAAAGTCCCGTTAAAATCGGTCCAGCCGTTTCAGAGATTAGCCAGAACAAACAGACAGACAGACACACAGACAGATACAGACAGACAGACAGTCTGACAAAAATTGTAAAAAAAAAATTTTGGTATATGTACCGCGTATATATCCATATGCATTTAGTAAAAAGCGGTTATTTTAATATTACAAACAGACATTCCAATTTAATTTATTTGTATAGATAATATATTAAGATTTTATTGATATTTTTTAAAAGAATTTCGAACGAGTTCCTTGCCCTATTCCTCTTAGTTACATTACAAATCGGTGATAACTTAACAAAATGACGACGAAAGAGTGCTTATGACGCCTCCATGAATAACGAAATATTTGATTTCATCTGAAGGTTATATTATGTTTTTGGATAAATATTACGGCTTGTTTTCTATAAAAGTGAATGTTAGTGCTTGCTGTATTTTCTATTAAAAAATTTGCCGTCGGCAAACGAAGTACAGCGTCGCGACGCGACGGGAATGGATAATGTATGAAATCGGTAGCACGAAACTTTAAATTTGAATCTGCGTTATTATGATATGCTTAAACTAAAACAAACTGATGTTTGTTTAAAACTGTATTTCGTGTACTTAGCTGAGCAGGTATGAAGAATTGATGGTAAAATTATTACATTTTCAAAACATTAAAAGACATCACGACTATGAAATGAGAATTGAAAAGATGTTGTACGACTTTACTGCGAGCAGATTACACAGTAATGTAAGAATTTGTTAACATGTGAGTAAGTATGTATAGCCTACGGTGTTTTAGTGATTGTCATTCGCAAAAATACAAGCGCAACGTTCGTTTATTGGGAAATGTGCACTAAGCGTTTGAAAAGTACCTGTGAGTAATGTAGCACGGCGGTCTTACGTGATTCAGCGGCCGGGCGGGGAGGCGGGGCGCGGACTCGCTGAAACAATATGGCGGCTTATCGCGGCCATCGCGTCACGTGCCTCCCGCGCCGCACCGCCCGCACTTTATTAGCTTTTCACGGAAAATATTCGACGAAAAAAACAACTGATAAGATCGTGATGAGGCCGATCGGCGCCCATCAATAATCCGTGGACGTATCGAGCGGCTATCAGATCGGCGCGGGATTACGAGCGGCGCCGCGCCGTGCCTACGTGCCGCTAGCACCGCGAGCGCACCGCACCACCCTTACAGACCGCGCGCGACCCGCCGTGAGGCAGTCCATCTCCCGGCGATGTATCACTAGTAATGAGCCGCCGCTGAAGATAGGCGCTCTCGTAATCAAATCTGTAGGCCTTCTATCTGATAATTACTCAGTATCGAGGATGCTATCGCGATATCTCAGCTACCGTAGATACGCCTTAATAGCACCGATGCGCCAGGACGGGCGCTCAGCCTGCCGCGCGCCGCTAGGGAGAGGTCTGGCGGGGTGTGCGGAGTGCGGGGCGAGGGGTGAACGAGTGCACTCGACAGTTCCTACAAATATTTGCATAGAGCCCGACGACGCTGTTTGCTCGGGTTATCACGTCACTCGCGAACACACCCAGCGCGAGGTTCTTCGTTCTCCGTTCACTAAGCCGTCACTCCCCGCAAGCGCTCTCGACGAAGTCCTCGGGAGTCGCTCGAAGGAGTGACTCAGGACGTGTCGCGCAGATAGTTACCGTAAACAAAATCCGATAGCGAGCGGCGGCGCGCTGCTCATCAGCTGTTCGACTAGATACTGTATCTGTCAGATACGATTATCAAAACTCTAAGATAGGCAATCTCACATTAACACCTAGTTAAGATAAACGAGATAACGTTTTGCATATCTAAGGAGTACACGATAGGAGCGCACTACGCGGCGCGGGGTCGATGCACTCCGCTTGAACCACCGGCACTGCGGAGACGCTCCTTGATAACTCTCCCGTCCTAACAGAGGTCATTAATATTTAATAATAGATATCTGTCAATTTGTTGACAAGTGCTTATTCAAATTTTTCAAAAAACCTCAAGATAATCTAATAATGTATTCAATTTCAGAACAGCTATTTTGCAAAACAGTGCAATAACCACCCGTTACTTCTGAAATAATTAAAAATGTACAAACTTGGTTTACATGATGACATTGCTTATCGATTTTTTAACAACGTACAACGGGTACTGTATCAGTTATTCAGTAGGTATTATGAAATCTGATATACAGATATAATGCACTACGATAGTAAGTCACAAATAGAGGGCAACGTTGTCATATGTTCCTAATCATATGCAGGGAATCGAAACGAAGGCAAAAAAAGTCTACATTCCGAAAACAAATTATTGTTTATTAAATCAATAGAGCAACAGAACGAGGTCTTCAGTTTGAAGAAATCTATGCCAAGCCTATAATTATTATACCTATAATATCGTCATCAAAACCAACACTAAAAAAAAGTATTTTGTTGGTAAAAAAGGTACAATTTACACTTTTACAACTAAGGTGGTATAAAAAAATGTATCTGGTATACACTATTAGGGATTTCGTTATTATTATTAAACCCTATGTAAAACATTGTGTATTTCAGTTGTTTGTTGTTCTAAATTGTTTATCATCGAAAATAGCTAGGAAAATACGTAAATATAATCGCGTAGGCGCTGATAACGCTAAGCGAATGTAATTAGTACGAAATCGCAGATACCCGCCGATGTCGTGATAACGCTTGTGTGTGTTTTTGTGGTGAATCAGCGCAAAACCTACAACGGGTACTGTACACACCTTTAGCAATACCAAAGATAGTTGGACTTTTGAAGGAACCTCAAGGTCTATGGAAGTATAATATACATTGACTCATCGATGCCAACTATATTAGCTATTTTTAGTTGGAAGTCGGTAAAGGAACCAATCGCAATTTTTTAATTACGAAATAAATGTTTAAAAATTCGATGGGAATGCCTGCAGTACCTTAGGACTTAGCTAACCATGTCGTATCTCGGGCTGAAATGACTATCTAAGGTGTTTACTGCGCTTAAAAATATTTTATAAGACTCCATATTTTCAAACTGCGATAAATGTGACTAAATCACTTAAAACTTTTTTATATGACCTAAATTGCAGCTAAAGCCCAAATAAACGTAAACAATAAGTGATACATACAAGTTACTACTACCTGTCATTAAAATTTATGACTACATAAATATACAGTGTGACGTAAACGCTTCAACATGAGGGGGAGGGGGGAGGTGGGGGAACACACACACATACACCCACTCAAATACAATGTTATGTTCCATTTAAATCCTTAAACTCATAAGGCAACGCGCCATTTATAATTCTATTAACTACAACGTTGAGCACTCAGCCACGTAGTAAACACCAACGTGTTTGTATGTGGCGTTTAGTTGTATTTGAAATGTTAATGGATAAGAATTAAGACTATAAACAACAGATTCCACATTTGCAAGGAAGATAGCAACAATCAACATTAAATTTAAACAGTCATGTGTCTACTGAACAATTTTTTAGCAAGCTTGTCGTGAATCTGGATTTTCTTAGAAATAGTACCATTGTACTACTTCTAAGAAAAAGTTTCGATAAAATACAGTTACTGCAAGAGTTTATTATTTTTTGATAATTGTGATTTCCCGACATTTCGGAACTCCATAGCGGACGCGCCATAGTAACAGGGCAGTTTATATCAATATTGGTTATGTAGTTTTTGGATGACCTCAAATCGTCTTAACGTTTCGAAATCTCAAAAGAGCATAGTCTTCGAGTGGGCGCGTATTGACGGCTGTCAGTTAGTTCGGTGGACAGGCGATAAGATGCGCGCCGCCCACCTGCCACCGCGCCTCACGCTGCTTGAGTGTGACCTATAATCAATTGTTAAATGCGGTCTTCAAATATATCGACAATTTTAGATTCATACTTTGTTTCTCAAAAGCAAATTATTTTAAATTCCAGATTTATCGCTATTTAAATGGTATTGCCAGAGGTTCGGATTTCCATCGACTGACCTATTAAGTATAACCACGCTTCACATTGATATGACAAAATGACACTTAATTGGCAAATGGGTCTTGCAGCACTTTGGTAAACCATCACTATCTTACTCAGAGATTTGCAACAAACATCACTTCACAATCATATGTTAAACGTTGCGTTGGTGCAACGGTCACAGCCATGGATTGTGCCTGTTGCACTAGCGGTTGCGGGTTCGATCCCCGCACATGACAAACATTTGTATTGGACATACAGATGTTTGCCATGGCCTGGGTTTTTATTGCAGTCCTTGTGGGTCTGTCCGCCGTCCCTCTGAGCACGTTAAGCCGTCGGTCCCGGTTGTTATCATGTACACCTGATAGTGATCGTTACTCATAGTATGGAATATAACCGCCAACCATCATTGGAGCAGCGTGGTGGATTAAGCTCTGATCCTTCTCCTACACGGGGAAAGAGGCCTATGCCCAGTAGTGGGATATTACAGGCTGAAGCGATCATTTGTTAAATGATAGACAAAGACAAAAACCTCAAATTTGACATACTATTATCAAGGAATTGAAGTGTGACAGTCATCAATTGCCAAAGTTCCTACTCACGGGTGTATTTACCCAGGGGCCAAAAGGGCAATGGCCCAGGGCAGTGTCCTGTAAGGGGCAGCTCAAGCCGTGAGAGGATAGGAAAAAAAATAATCGATGTTTATACGGAATATGTGACCTAAAAACAAAGAAGGTCACCAAAAATTCCAAAATAAATCGACCATTTTATCATTAATCAGTTACATTTTTATGGAACGCCAAACTTTCTTGTCCCGGGGCGCTGAGTATTAATATTATTATACGCCACTGTCCCTACTTGCTATTTCAATTCTTCCAGACTGTTTTTTGCTTAAACTATTATTGTGACCTTTGATTAGAACACTTTATTCTGTGATAAGGTCTATCATTTATTCTGCAAGAATATTCATTTACCGAGCAACAAAAGTTTAGTTAAAGTTAGTCTTTAGCACATTTAATCCTAATTTACCAGTTATCATGACTATTGTCACAATTATCATAAACATATAGTATAGGAACTAGATAGATAATCACACTTATCATTTACATATCGAGAGATATGCGAAAATTTGTTCGTGATTTATTTAGTATTACAAAGTAAGTTTTAGTCTGTCATATTAGCTGATCGCTCACTGAGAGCTGAATCTATAGTTCTAAAATAAACGTTGCCAGATATTAAGGCAGAAATTCTTAAAAATAATAAAGAATAGATAATCTAAAATCACGTGTTTCGACATAGGATTTGTGGAAGATACAGCGAGCTGGAATTTTGGCGTGTACAAAACACAAAAATATTTACCTTCCGTCGATATATTTTTGAAGCGATCTTCCAGCAACATGACATGAGATAAGCGTGATCCGTGAATCATGGAGACGCAGCGCTATCGCCAACCATCGGCTCGAGTGCTTGATAACACTTGCGACGTGTGAGCCGCGCTGGGCCCGCAGGTGGAAAATTTGAACTGCTCTGAAGGCCTTTTCATATATTTATCTAGGCACATTCGTTTGTCATACGACTGCCTAAACTTTTGGGATCTAAGTTCATATAGTTAACTGATGTATTAAAAAAACTGACTTCAATTACATCGACAAGTAATACAACGTAGGTAGACGAACAATGGTCAAGTACATACGCATTATCAAAGATTACTCAAAAAGTAGTCATCAGATTTCGTTCAAATTTAAATGGGACCACAAAATAAACGCCCGCTTTACAAAACAAGTATCAGCTTTAGAATAAAACAAGAACAATCAAAATCAGTTCACCCAGTGAAAAGTTATGCGATTAAATACATCGTAGGTTGACGAAAAAATAGACTTGACTATTTTTTGAATACGAATTACAGTATATAACTCGAAAAGTAGGTGTTACATTTTAATTAAATTTAAATAGGATTACATGACCCGCACTACCTTTCGATTAAAAAAAATAGCGAAATAGGTAAACCCAGTCAAAAGTCTCAGAACTTTTGATTGTAACATAAAAAATATTCAATCGAATTGAGAGCTCCGCCTTTTTTGAAAGTCAGCTAAAAATGTCCAGGTCCAAGCCATTTATTTAACCAAACTTTTTTTGTCCTATCTTTATATATTTATTTAAAGTATCGCAGTCATAGCTCAGTATTTGTAGTAAAAGGCATCGATGTTCTCACCGATTTCCTGATTACCGGTAACAAAACGAAATCTCGCCATTGTGGTATTGTGTTTTGTACCAAAACATTTATTAAACTTTTCAATTAATATGTCGACATCGTCTTAATCCTCTTCTTTTATGTATTTAATATTATCTAAATATGTATATCATAACCTTCTGAAACCTATTATGTTAATGATAAGACTGGTCTGAACTTCTTTTGGTTCCTTATAAACTCCAGATGCTTTTAGGAATATGTCAAACTGCTTTATCGATTTTAGCCACGCGTCCGCTCGACTTACTGGACCTCCTTCCAGCCCCGAATCCAGTTGTCGTCTTGCATGTTCCATGGTTTATCAGTCGCTTATTAATAATAAAAACCAAACAATAACGTTTAAACGCTGAAACTACTCCATGTTTTAACGAAGATGCCGCTACAAAGAAATTTTTGATTTAATTTTTTTTTTTGTGTGTAATATATATTTTTTTATTTTACTCTTCATACTCACTAGATCGACGGTATTGCTCTCTCGGGTACTACAACATATAAATATGTCGTAGTATCTGTGACCATAGTACTTATAAATTACTAGAAACAAAGTATAACTATTGTAATAACAGTAATAAGCTCGCTTTAGCCTGTAATATCCCACTACTGGGCATAGGCCTCTTTCCCCATATAGGAGAAGGATCAGAGCTTAATCCACCACGCTGCTCCAATGCGGGTTGACGGATATATTCCCTACTATGAGTAACGATCGCTATCAGGTGTACATGATAACAACCGGGACCGACGGCTTAACGTGCTCTCCGAGGCACGGTGGGGAGACCCACAAGGACTGCACAAACACCCAGACCACAGCAAACACCTCTATGGCCAATACAAATGTTGCGCCAACGCGGCGTCCAGTAACAGTAATAAGCTCGCCAGCAGTATACTTACGTGACGGGGTCTGACTCCACTGCACTATACCACGGACAGGGCGATATAGATGAACTAGCCTGATACCGTGGTGATTGGACAGGACACGGTCGAGGGAATTTTGGTCGATCTACATAATTGAGTCGAGTGTGAGATCCTCTAAAATCATCCCTATTTGCCAACGGTATGATCCCAGTTAGCTTCGCTCACCATCTGGGGCAACTAGAGATCTGTAACAATTAGCTTAGAAGCTAGGATGATTGTAGGTGCGCTTAGTGGACTCAGCAAGGATTGGCCGCCTATTTCTTAGCCCAAAGGCCTAACCAGCCGAAACGTAACCCTCCACCAGCTTACGTTTATCTGCGTAAATTACTATATAAATTTATTATATGGATTATATAAATATTTATATATGCATGCATTGAACAGGTGGTGTGGCGGTCAGAATAATAATAATAACAGCCGGCAGTGAGCCATGAATTTAATTTATAAATTACAATATCTCCAATATCTCGATCGCGGTCAAGTCTCTGCCTCGTATCGCGTAATTAGTATTAAAATTGATCGTCACATTTAGCGAAATAATCTGATTTAATTATCAAGGATTTTTCTTTATATTTTTGATATATCTACAGATTTTATAATTGCCAATATTATATTTTACAAAAAATAATGCTTCGTTGTTATTTTTAATATTTTTCGTGTATAATCGTGACTAAGTACGTGATTCACGGCCAGCAAAGTGTTAGAGTCCGAACTTGTAGTATAGTAAAATTTATTACACATACCTAATAATGCTTTATAACACTACAACAGAATCCTAAAGAACACAAAAATGCTAGTCATAAGTATAACGAGTTAGTTATTTTGCAAGAAAAATTTGTTTTCGTTACATCTATAATAATATATATAAAAGCGAAAGGTCACTCACTCATCACGAAATCTCCGAAACTATAACACCTACAAACTTGAAATTTGGCAAGTAGGTTCCTTATAAGACGTAGGCATCCGCTAAGAACGGATTTTACGAAACTCGACCCCTAAGGGGGTAAAACGGGGGTTGGAAGTTTGTATGAAAGTCCTATGTTTTTGAAGTAAGAGACTTGAAATTTAAAATGTAAGCTCTATAGATGGTGAAAAGGTGTCCAAATAATATATCTTTAGAAATTAACTCCCTTTTGGGGTTAAAACGGGGGATGGTAGGCTGACTCACTTATCGCGAAATCTCCGCAACTATAATAGCTACAAACTTGAAATTTGGCAGGTAGGCTCTTTATAGGACATAACCATCCGGTAAGAACGGATTTTACGAAACTCGGCCCCTAAGGGGGTAAAACGGGGGTTGGAATTTTGTATGAAAGTCCTATATTTTTGAAGTAAAAGACTTGAAATTTAAAATGTATGCTCTATAGATGGTGAGAAGGTGTCCAAATAATGTATCCTTAGAAATCAACTCCCTTTTGGGGTTAAAACGGGGGATGGTACGCTGACTCACTCATCGCGAAATCTCCGAAACTATAATAGCTACAAATTTGAAATTTGGCAGGAAGACTCCTTATAGAGCGTAGACATCCGCTAAGAATGGATTTTACAAAATTCAACCCCTAAGGGGGTAAAATTGGGGTTGGAAGTTTGTATAAAAGTCCTATGTTTTTGATGTAAGAGACATGAAATTTAAAATGTATGCTCTATATATAGTGGGAAGGTGTCCAAATAATGTATCTTTAGAAATCAACTCCTTTTTGGGGTTAAAACGGGGGATGGTAGGTTGACTCACTCATCACGAAATCTCCGAAACTATAATAGCCAAAACTTGAAATTTGGCAGACAGACTCCTTATAAGACGTAAACATCCGTTAAGAACGGATTTTACGAAACTCGACCCCTAAAGGGGTAAAACGGGGGTTGGAAGTTTATATGAAAGTCCTATGTTTTTAAAGTAAGAGACTTGAAATTTAAAATGTGTCCTCTATAGATAGTGAGGAGGTGTCCAAATAACGTATCTTTAGAAATCAACTCCCTTTTGGGGTTAAAACGGGGGATGGTAGGTTGACTCACTCATCACAAAATCTCCGAAACTATAATAGCCACAAACTTGAAGTTTGGCAGGTAGGTTCCTTATAGAGTGTAAACATCTGTTAAGATCGGCTTTTACGAAACTTGACCCTTAAGGGGATAAAACGGGGGTTGGAAGTTTATATGAAAGTCCGATGTTTTTGAGTAAGAGACTTGAAATTTAAAATGTATGCTCAATAGATGGTGAGGAGGTGTCAAAATAATGTATCGTAATCTATATATAAAAGAGAAAGGTCACTGACTCACTCATCACGAGAACTCAAAAACCGCTGGGACCATCCAGCGGTTTTTAATCCATCCAGGATGGACAAAGATGAAATTTGGCAGGGAGGTAGATTATAGTAAGTAGACGTCCGCTAAGAACGGATTTTGCGACATTCCACCGCTAAGGGGGTTTAATTGGGGTTGATAGTTTGTACGAAACATAAACAGCAGCTATAAGTTCGCCTGATAGGTTATTTATACTGCAGCCTGAAAATAAAGCTAAAAATGTGGTGTATAGAGAGGTTTTATAAAAATAACTATTAAATTATACTAAATTGTGCCTTTTAAAAAGTTACTCAGTGTGATAAGCATTTCAAGTGCAACATCTTAATAGTAATGCATATCTTCATAACCACGCGAACGTAGTCGCGGGCAACAGTTAGTATAGTATAAAACAAAGTCCCCAAAAGTGTATGTGATCGATTCCCTTAAAATCTACTGAACCGATTTTCATGCGGTTTCACCAATGGAGAGAGGGCTTCAAGAGGAAGGTTTACGGAACGGCTAAGCAGATTTTGATGAGAGTTTTTCAGAAACACTGAATTCAACGCGGGCGAAGCCGCGGGCACCGCTAGTCTATAATATAAAAATGAATCGCTGAATGTGTTGCTAAGCGCAAAACTCGAGAACGGTTGGACCGATTTCGCTAATTCTTTTTTTAAAATATTCCTTGAAGTACGAGGATGGTTCTTACGGAGAGAAAAATTCTAAAAAAAAAAATTTAAATTTCCTGAAAAAGTCTAAAAACAACACTTTTCTATACTCCCATACAAAAGATTTGTGATAATACTTAAAAGTCAATTTGAACTTTAATACCTTACGATAAAGTTTGTGTTAGGCGATACGAAGTTCACCGGGTCAGCTAGTTATTGTATAAATTTGTACGTTTAACGTTTTTGTACGTAAACATTAGAAATAGTGAAACCTAAAAATATCTTCGGATATGTTGTAACATCATTGTATGTAATCCATATTCCAATTATAGATATAATGGTATTAAAAGCTACCAATTCGTTGAAGCGACTCAATCGTTTTAGTAAAATTATAAATCAACATGCGAGAATCAAGATGCGAGCAAATACACGTGTTTCTATTTCTGGAATCAGGTTTTCAGCCAGCCAGGGGGAGTGGGAGGTAAACAATGGGCATGGCGAGGTGGATACAGCAGTGGAGGTATGGAGGAGCGCAGCAGTCCTCGGCTGTGCAGAGCGGCGACTATCGGCAGTAATTAGAGCGATGATCGATGTCTCAAGTAAACCCTGATAAGATAACGCAAGCGCATTACCGGCTTATCGAACGTTTTATTGTCACACTGCTATTGTAAAAATTATTGTTTTAAAGCAAATGTTATAACGACATAAATTCTAGTATAAAATAGATTAGCGTCGCCTTCAATGTTGTTGCAATGTTGTAAAAACCGGCGAAAGACAAAAAATAAAGATATCAAATTGTCTGTACCCTAAATAATATAGTCGTTATTACATTTGCTTTAAAACAATAATTAATACGGTGCTTCCTCAGTCGGACTGCTCCAGATTTTGTGCTAGATGTTTACTACTGTGCCCTCAATAGCTATATATCTCATTTATGTATGTGCTATTGTACCGAATAGTACCGCCTGTAAAATGTTCAATTGTGAAAAGTCATCGTGAGAACTCAAGGTCTAAAAACAATGTAATATAAACAACCAGCTTGTGACACGTAGGTACTACAAACTAACTTGACGGTTCGTCATTGCCGAGCGTAAACTGTTGCAGCTACGTCACTTGAAATTTGCGCGGCGGGCTTTCACGAGACACCTACAAAATAAACTCATTAAAGGGATATTCTAGAATTTCTAGGAGAATGAACTTTAGGTTATAAGTTAGTCTAATTTTTACACATTAAGTTAGGTTCAATTTGTACAAGGAAGATTCAAAAACACTAGACGCATCACAAGCTCGTTGCTGATCCTACCCCCATTCTCCCTCAAGAGTTCTGGTCACCTTACTCACCATAGGAACACAACACTACTTGACAGCAGTAATATTTAGCTGTAATCTTCTGTTAGGTCGAGGTGCTTCTGCCGTCGGGTTACTCCAGATTTTGAGCAGGATATTTCCGGCTCTGCCCTGCCTCAGTTAACATTTTCTATTATTATAAATAGTTAAGATATAATCTAATTTTAATGAGGTAAGTGAGACACATAATTTTTATTTCTTTTATTTGGGAAACTTATAGCTAAGATTAGGAATAATATAAATTATAACAGAAGGATATTGACAAGTTTCCACGTGTAGCAATAACGCAATAATAGTACTGTGTTGGACAAGTAGAAAACGAAAAGATTAAACTATATTTATAAAATAATTCATAGGACGGTACTAGCTAAACTAATTATGTTCTCTAACAAACGTTCGAAAGATACGATCAAGTTGATAGAAGTCGATTTGTCCTTCTTAACAATAATTATGTTGAGATTTTTAATGATTAACAAAATTAATTTATACTTATCGTTTTTATTTATCATTGATTTTATCTGCGAACTGTTCGTCATTAACAAGCTTATACGAATCTTAAGTTAGGTTAATTATTTTTACCTACTTTGCAATTTAAGTTTAGTATGTACGAAACAGCATTTTTCGACGAGGCCGTCGCTGGTTGTGGATTCGATTCCTGTCCCCGAGCCTAGTAGCCAGCAGCTATAGATATATATATATATATATATATATATATATATCCATATATACAACGCCATAGTCAGGGACGCTTCGTGTACAGCACTAGCACCAGTGCTGTAATAAAGAAACTCAGAACCATTAAAGAACAGAAATGGTAAACATCTCATTTAACTTCTTAACATTTAATAATTCAGTACTGATATAAAGGTCTTGAAACAATGTATCTTAAACAAAAGTAAAATATTTTACGACAAGCGGAGGAACAATAGTCGTGAGAAACAGAGTCAGCGGAAAATGTCGCGGAAACCGCGAGAGACGGCTAGTGCGCAATGAGATATTATCTGCAGGTTTTATTGAAACGGTGGTTATCATGTTATCATGTTATGTAGAATAATATCTTGAGAAGTGATATAAGGGCGTTATCAATAGCACAACAAAACAAAAATTTCACTTTTAAGACACAGGTCTTTTTACAGGTATGTGTGTTAACTCACAATGTCAAGAACGCTGCAGAAAGCAAGCTGGTTATTCCGCTGAGCGGTCTATCCAATTTCAATTGTTGGGTTCAGTCTTCTTACATGACAAACGTCTGTGGAGGACATGGGCGTTTGACTTAGTATGTCGTATGAGTTTCCGACACCCCACTGAAACAGAATTTTCATTCTCCTATTTTTATACTATACCTATTTAAGTACCTACTATAAATCCAAATATGCTTTAAAAGTACTTTTAAGTTGTTGTTTTACATTATCATTTATTATTTAATATTTAATCTGATGACAGTTCTGGTGTAATAGTGCGTGTCGTGGCGGCCTAAACACCGACGGTCGCGGATTAGATTCCCGCTCAGAGTAGATTCTGGTCTGGTTGTTAGTCCTTGTGGGTCTTCCCACCGTGCCTCGGAGAACACGTTAAGCTGTCGGTACTAGTTGTTATCATGTACACCTGATAACGATCGTTACTCATAGTGGAAAATATATCCACTGAGCCGCATTGAAGATGGATTTGGAATTGGATTGGATTTGGAAACGTGAATATTTTATTTATCAATTAATTATATGCTTGGTGCATGAGAAATTACCATCTGAAGTAATTATAAATTCAGTCATGTCCTGCTGTCAGCCACCGATGTTAAGCCCACACATTTTTGACATTTTTTATAATCTTGTACGGAATAAATATGTTTTGACTAACAAAAACTTTTTTCATATAATCTTTAAATTTATTTACTGACAATTGTTTTAGCTGCAGTAGAAACAAGACTCAGAGACTGACAAACAAGGCTCAGAGACTCATAATGTAATATATTCTCTTTAGTCGTCTGTCAGACCAGACGTAAATAAGAAGATATCTAAAGAGCTAACATAGTTGTTAAATAAGACATAAAAATTAAAATATTTTAATTCCTTAATCTCGGATAATCGCTTACGAGATAAGGTGGGTGTTATAATAGAACTGCAGTGAATCGCATTTTTCCGCAAAATTTGACTACCGATAGACATGGGAGATGTGGTGAGAGTGATATCAATGTCACAGTTGGTGTCCTTTCACGTGGCTACCCATCTTACACTGCTGTTTACTATAATTACTTGGTCATTGACTTACGAAGTAATACTTAAACTTGTATATTACTGTTTGTCTATAAATGTAATAGAATGAATAAAAATATAAAATCAAGGAACATTATAGTTATAAAGAGTAACACTAAAAACGCTATAGACTTAGCGAAGCGAACTATATTCGATGTTTGTAAGGTAAACACTAGTCCGCTGATAACGTTGCCAGCTCCAAATTCTGTACTATTTGTATAGTAAAAATGTACATGTACTCGTATTATTAGCGTTTAAAACTTGTGAACAAAATGTAACTTTTGAATAAATCGAATGTGACGTCAAACTAATAACAGTGAACGGGAAGTCGGGTTCTGTAAAGTAATTAACAATAGCGTTCATAAGATTAAAGTTAAGTTAATCTAGGGTAAATTGTGTTAAAGTGAAACTTGTGGATGTACGGAATATGTTAATATATGTAAAGAACACTTCGTAACTGCGATGTCCCCGCGGATCCCTGAAAAACGAACGCGCTTCGGAGCTAGGGCAGAAAATAGTGAAAAACGATCGGACCAATCACGTGGCTTGCTCACACGCACACAGATGCACTGGCCCTCCTCGCGCACGACACTAGCACCCTCCCCCCTCGGCCCCAGGCCCCGCTCCCCCGGCCCCTCGCCCTGGCTTCACTGCCGTAGATAACACTCGATTTGACGATTCCGTGAGTGATAGTGAACCGGAGCGATGCTCCTCTCGCCTTCTAAAGATTTACACTAGTACATCGGACTTTTCGGAATTTCGGATAATTCAGAAACACTTCGGGTGAGTCGAATCGATGACTTTTTACATAGATCTTAAGCGGATACGTCAACAGGTGTCATTGCAAATGCATCGACAGCCGCGCTATGATTCACTGAACGGATTGTTCTAACAGTGTTAGGTGTAGAACCAATTACTGGAACAAGCCGTATGTTATACATACCTACTTCAAGAACTGCGACAGTACCTACTGTCCTCATGACTGTCAAGACATTCATGTAACAGCAGTTGTTTATTACTGGCGATGATAAATAATCAGAGGACGCTTAGTGTTGAAGGAGATTCAAATAAAGCTGAAGAAATTGAAACCTAACACGTTGTATTATTACGTTGCAATTATTTCAAGTTATTGCAAAATGTCTAATTCAGCCGTTTTTGCTTTAAATATTGTTATTGAATTGAAGTATTAACTTTTGCCGCCACTCCTGTAAAGTGAGCTACGTGTCCCACTGGTACGATCCTTTCCTTATTTCACAAGATTTTTTACTATTGGTTTTGTGTTTACGATCAAAACATTTTCCTTTAACATTAAGATTATTTTTATTTACATTAGATAATTTTAAACATGCACAATATTTAGACATTTCACGTTTAAAACTACACTTTTTTGACTAAACGGTACAGATTTTCAATCATCATTATCATCATCATTACAGCCTATACAATCCACTGCTGGACATAGGCCTCCACAAGTTTACGCCATAAATAACGTGAACTCATGTGTTTTGCCCATAATCACCACGCTGTTCAGGCGGGTTGGTGACCGCAGATTTTCAATATTTTGTAAATATTATAAACGCGATAGTTTTTCAGAATAGATTTACGTCTGTGACTTGAAACGCGCTTTACTAACTCGCTGTGATTAAAGTAACGGTAGCTTGTGCATAGGTTTTTTCCAATAATATCCAATCCAAGTAATTGTTGATTTCTTGCCGATTTACCTAGTTAGTCTGGACCCCAATTGTGTTTGGTTCGTATTGGCTATGAATCAGTTATAAGTGCTTTTGGAGCCAACGAGCGAAATGTGTTTTAGGTACATATTTTTTGTTACTGTTTGTTGATTACTTTTACTTTTTTAGTATTTGAGTATTTTTATATCATTATCTCATTCGACAGGCATTCTTCAAAACTACGAATAATCGATACACTCGGGTATAACCGCGCTAAAAATACCTTTCAAAACGGTAGACATACAAGATCATTATTAGATCGTGTACTTTTATTACAAACTATAAAGATAGTCTTGAACGTTGAAACATCATACATTCAAAACTATCAAATAGAATCAAGAACCAAGCTCTCATTGTGTGCTCTACCAGCACAAGCACTTAAATCTATGCAATATTATTAGTTCAGCGAACAATGAAGTGTATTATTATTAAATGTTAAATTGACAACAAGTTAGAAATTTAACATTCTTATTTGTCTTTTTTTTAATGACGTAGAGTACGAGAATGATATCGTCGAATTATCAATATAAATTATTAGAGATTTCGCTTACAATTAAGTTCCCAATACAATTAAAAAGTTTCGGGTTTTACTCTTTGTCATGCAACTGATTTTCATGTAAAAATTTATATTCGTTTTAAAATTATTATCACAGTGAACCATCTACAAAACAGTGCAAAAAAATGGTGTTACCATTTTAAAGTGATTTGGTATTTTAAAGACTAAGAACGAAAGGTTCGTGCTGCCTTTTTGTTAGGTACTAACCTTACTTGTATGTCTATATATCAAAATTTATACTTGTCGTGAGAATAATCGGTACGTAAATAAATTTAAAAAGTAATCTTTATTTCCAACTGACTTAAAGTAAAACGAATAACAAACGAGCGTTTACCGTCCAACTGAATTTGATGCAGTTTTGTCCAAGCGTTTCAGCTTAAATGAAATAATATCCGTCAATCCGCAATAGTTTGTAGAGGAAGGAAAGAAAGAGACCTCAGCCCCGCAGTAGGAAGTAGTAGGAATCTCGCAGGATGTCGCTGCTCTGTAGCTACATTGGAACAGTAATGGCACTAAATATATAATAATAATAATAAAAATTAATAATAAAATAGTTTTTATTTTGCTCAAATTATGTAGTTTACATTATCAAGAAGCCTTGTGACCCGTGCTACCTTATAAAAGCTGTGTTACAGGCCACAGTGTCTTTCCCAAAAATTGGTTTATTGTTATATGTAACATCAGACGTTGCGTTCAGATAGCGAAAACATTAATAAAACTAGTCTGTAAATAAAGATGACAATACCACAATAATAAAACAAAATTGAGTGAACACTTAGCCGTAATAATAAACTCCAACAGTCTGAAAAATTTTGGCAATAAACTGAAAAACAAGCTAGATTCCCTTTTTATGACGGTTACACGGTTTTCAAAATAGTTTAATGTAAAAAAGGCAAAGCTCTCACGAGCAGTTGGTTCAATGACATCGTGGCAGAGAGCGCTCGCAGCTACGATAAATATTTTATTAATATGCCCGTTATCAAAGATGTAGGGCCCGGTGTGGTTATCGCAGGATCAGTGTGTCGAGCAAACACGCTTGCCATAAAGTTCCATGAGCTCCGCAGCGCCGGAAACATCACCTCGCGCCAACATAAAATCCGCTCTATTCCGTTACGTTGCGGTTCACACTCCTACTTCTAGTCCTTCGAACTCTTTTAGGAAACAAAAGTTGTCGTATTGCGACCCGCAAAGGTGTAAATTTCCGTGGAGGACCGATGTTTGCTAATGATGAGGACACAACGCTCCGACACTCTCCTGTGTGTACAATGTTACGCTCGGAATCTAAATGCAGAATTAGATATTGCTTCAACACACCTTTTAAATATCTATGTAAAAGGAAAGTCGACGGCTGTCGTGTTCAAGAAATGCGTGGTACTTATTAAAGGTCGTCCACAACAAGACCACTTCAAACAATCAAACACAAGACCGGCGGGCGTGCGCGAGCGCCGGCGCCGCGTCTCGTTCCCTATTTGTATTTCCGAGGCGACTCGGCTTTTCCGGTTCAAAGCCTTTAGTTTTATTTGCTTTATTTCTAGTTAAGGCAATCTGTTACGTTGACTTTTACCAAAATATACACGACTAATTTTAAGTAACAATAAACCTCAATCAAAGAAAAGTAAAGTATTTAGAGAATTGTTTTACAAATTTCAGTGTTTTTTGCAGATAAATATGGAGAATGTAACTTCTATGGTACAAAGAAATGAACAGGAACAACAGGAGGGAGACAATAATGAAGCTTTGCAACTTGTTAAAAACGAGGAACGTCAGGAGATGGCGGCTAGCGAGTCCAACGTGAACAGTGAAAGCGCCGGTGCAGCGGCCACCGCGTCAGGATCGGAGTCCAACGGCGAACCACACTCGGTGATCACCTCGCGACGCGCCCTAAGGACTATAACGACAGCCGGCCACATAACCGACGCCTCGGACGTTAACGATGAGGGCGTAAAGGACGAGCCCCCTGAACAATCCCAGCAACTAGAACATGAACAGATGCAGTACGCGCCTAAGATAGAGGACTCAGATGGGCGCAGCGCCGCCACACATTACGACGAGGAGAGACTGCGGATGGCAGAGGCTGAAACAGCTCGATACTTAGCGTTCAAACAGGAGCCATATCGCTCACTGCAGTCCCCGACGCCTGCGCCACAGGACAAAAGACTACCACCACCGCAGCAACAGCACGCGCGAGGGCCGCCGCCGCGGTCCGCGTACGGCAGAGGGCTCGCTCTACGTTATGGCACATCTCACCACGTCATAGTGGCGCAGGAAGGCGAGACCGAGGATCACTCACACGAAGTGTTCCTACAGAAAGAAAAAGCCGAACAACTCCAACAAGCCTACGTAACTGAAGCTGCAAACGCACAGGACGGTAGACAATACGGCGCCGTACTGAGCGATCAAGTCGCCGTCTCCTCCGCCTTGGAGATGATACAGACTACATCTCTAAGCAACCAGCAAGCGGTCGGCGTTGCGTACCAGCAGGTAGTACAGTCCTGAAAAAAACTATATTTACACTGTATTGTGAGAGTAGATTAAACATATTTTTATTGATTTAAGGTAAAGTATGAGTCGCGGGGCGAGGGTGAGCCCCGGCCGACCACGTACGCCAGCCTGCAGCCGGTGACGTCGGTGTACAGTGCGAGCGGCTACACGTATTCGGGGCAGAGCCCGCAGTACGCGGCAGCGGGCTACAGCGCGTACGGCGGCGGCAAGGAGCTGCTGACGCTGTACGGCGCGGGCGCGGCCCCGCGGGGCGACGACTCGCCCCCCGGCCTGCTGTACCGCAGCGACCCTACGCTGTCCTCCTCGTCGCTCAACACGCGCGGCGCGCACGTCGTGTACGGCTCCGTGGTGCCGCAGTCGCAGGCCGTGTATGAAACGCCGCCCAGCCCTAATTCTCAGCAGGTATATAACTATTATTTCATCAGATAAAGATTTGAGCTGTTGGTTGTGCGCAATATGAGCACAAAAACATATTGCGTGTACATAACGCATTGCGTAAACACATACAGAAACTATTTTATCACGCATAATATTTAACTTGTTTTTAAACAATTTATTTTAATTTATTTAAACTAATTATAAGTTTAAACTTTTTGTTACACTAATTTCGTTCAATTTCGAGGAACAAACCAAATATAGGATCGAATATTGATGCACAATTGCATGATGTCAGGTGAACGTGCTGTACACGCACGGCAACACGGTGCAGTACAAGGTGGGCGGCGAGCACTACCTGGGGCAGGGCGGCAGCGTGGAGTACGTGCCCGTGTCCGGCTACGAGGGCGGGCTGCTGGTGGAGAGCTACGCGGCGCCCACGCAGGCCTGGCCCGGCCACAATCTGCTGCCCATCGACGACAGCTTCGACCCCAGTGCGTGCTTCACTTACTTTTACATATTACGTTGCATTATTTGTACTAACATAACGGTCAAGTAGCTTAATAACATAATATTTTCTGTAATAGGTATGACGGGAATGGGAGAAATGAAAGAGTGCGTGAACTGCGCGGCGGCGACGACCCCGCTGTGGCGGCGCGACGGCACCGGCCACTACCTGTGCAACGCGTGCGGCCTCTACACGCGCATCAACGGCGTCAACCGACCGCCGCTCAAGGGGCAGAAGGCGAAGCCGCCGCAAGCTCTCGTAAGTTTCTAACTTAGAGCACACAATCGGTGAGAAAAATACAATTATAGTATCAATAACATGTCTCTTATTCTTCAGCCCACCAACGGCAACCGGCGCGTGGGCGTCACGTGCGCGAACTGCCGCACGTCCAACACGACGCTGTGGCGGCGCAACAACAACGGCGAGCCCGTCTGCAACGCCTGCGGCCTCTACTACAAGCTGCACAACGTGCGTACTGCATCGTATCTGATAACCTAGTCGTTGATGAATGAACGCAGATGATAATGTAGGAAGTGGCGTTTACAATTGTGTAAAATCGTAATAGATACCCAGTTCCATATCGCGCGAGTCGCGATTGTGCATCGATTACGACGGGCTGCGTCGATTAGGCGGCTCCGGAGTTCCGCAGGTATCTAATCGCGCCTCTGCAGCTCAGTTATCAGGGAACTCCTCGGCAAATATTGGGCCTGTGTAAAAAATCAAAACACAGGGTCTCATCTAATCTCTCTAGATAAAGCGGTCGGGGCTACCGACTGATAGAGAATTATCATCGCGTCCACGAATATTCATAATGAGATAAATAATCTTTTATCAATTATCTCCTCGTGACTAGATACGCTTGTTTAAAGGATGATAGGGCCGCGCGCCGTAGATTACGAGGAGTTTCCCCGTCTGTCGGGGCGCGCCGCTCGGAGCCGTTCGTTTGTTTACTGATGTGTGCTTGTGTGCAGGTGAACCGGCCGCTGAGCATGAAGAAGGACGGCATCCAGACACGCAAGCGGAAGCCGAAGAGCATGGGCGGCGGCGCGGGCGGCGCGGGCGTGGCGCGCGGCGCTCTCTCCGGTACGTTCTGGTCCCGCTCCTAACTATACTGTAGGGACCGTCCGCGTGACACGTAGCGTCACACAGCGTGACCGATCACTCGGAGCCTCTCATGTCACGCGATACGTAAACCAGACGTGCTTAGACACATGAGAGTCGAGCGCGGCGAGTGTGGCGCTACGTGTCCCGGTGCGCGGCCGCCTAACGCATGTGGTTGTGCGCAGTGGAGGCACACTCGCACAAGGTGCTGCCTCCGCTGTACGCGGCGGTGGAGGGCGCGGGCGCCGGCGCGCCGCTGCTGCTGCTGCCCGCCAGACACCACGAGCTCGCGTGAGTAGCCGCCCCCTACCGCCACACTCGCCACCGCTTGCACGCTTCCGACTCTCCTTCCGCTTTACCTCTATGCGGCAGTTTATTCAAATATAGAACCATCCAGGGATTCGTATTGATTCTTATTGACAACCGCGTGTGAGATCTAACCGGAGCCGACCGCCGCTCCTCTGTGCAACTAACAACAAATCTATCTGACTAACGACGCGAACGAACGCGCTCTCTCCTTCAGTCCGCTACTTAGCTCCGATCTAGGAGTCTGTCCGCTCGCTCGCTGCCTGTAATAATCGCACGTCGCCTGTTTGCACGTGTCTCACGCTACCTTCACCTGTACGATCTAATCTCTTCACGGCTCTGTGACGCGTGGTGTAACTCAGCTCTGTTGTAGGGTACCAGCGCTAGAGCGCGCCCCGGCGCCCACCACGCAACACTACCGCCCGCCCTAACGAGCCAGAGCCGCTTGGTGGGAGAAGACTAGGCTAAGTTTATCTATTCCTTGTCACCAAAGCGCCACCAAAACAGCATTTATAATTACGATATCTGCGGATTATATTGCGATCGCCGATAGCGTTGTCGACGTGTTGTACTATAGTAGTTTAAAACGAGCGAAAAATGTCGCTTGTAAAGAAGTTTATATTGTATTTAAGCAACAATGTTTCAAAACTTTTAAATGACCAAAGAGAAAACTTCGCTGTAAGAAATATTGCTATTAATTAATAATGACTTTTAAAACAATTCACGCTTGTGTCAATCATGGAGTAAATTAGTTCTAAATGTGTACCTATAGAAAGATGAATTGCTGAAACTATTCATTTAGGCGTATGCAGTTGTTAAAAACGACATTTTAAAATACGTACCTACTTGTTTAAAATACTGAAAAATGAAAATATATAAAGTCTCATAAATATGATGAACGAACAAAGCGATTCTTGAAAATAATTTGTAATTAGGTAAATGAAATTGTATACGAAGTTAGACTATTAATATTTTTTTTTTTTATAAATATTATTATATTTAAATGTACCTAAGTATTACAACGCGCTGTCGTCGCCAGGGACGGGGGTTGTAAACAGTTGAATTATTTAAAACTATTTTCATGAAATATTATATAAGAGCCTGGCTATCAGATATGACCGAATTTATTAATATATTTAATTAATATTAGCTCTGTAACGTTATATACGTGTGTGTGCGTGTGTCTGTCACTGTGTGTGCGTGTTGTCCGTGTGTGTGAACTTTGTACATAATTAATTTATACTCGACAAGAGGCACGAATGATTCGTGTTTGTAATATATTTCTAGTGTTAAAGTATAATTGTTTTACTTTTGGGTGTAATTGAAATAAACATCTTGCCAATTTTATGTGTTTTTCTCTCTTCCTCAAATTTGAAGAAAGTAACGTGTTGATGAATTTTTCATAAAACTTTCGCTTCAGACTATCGTAGTCAGTTCGCAAAAAACAGGTCTCATTTCAATACTTTACCCTTATCAAAAGTGTAGCCTACTATTTTATGTTATAAAAAAAAAAAACAAATTTTATTTATTTTCTTATTTTTCAGAACGAGTGCGTTTTGAAAAATAAATAAATAAATAGGTATATAATAAATTTCGTTGTTAATATTGCAAGCCCATTATGAACCACCGGTGATCAGATGTAGCTTGAGCTCACACCGTCACTATTTCAATTATTATTTTTCTAACGAATCAAACGATATTATTTAATAGGTATAAGCATAATTATGTGTTATATTTTGACGCCGCGTTGGCGCAACGGTCACAGCCATGGATTGTACCTGTTGCGATGGCGGTTGTGGGTTCGTTCTCCGCACGTGACAAACATTTTTATTAGCCATACAGGTGTTTGCCGTGGTCTGGGTGTTTGTGCAGTCCTTGTGGGTCTCCCCACCGTGCCTCGGAGAGCACGTTAAGCCATCGGTCCCGGTTGTTATCATGTGCACCTGATAGCGATCGTTACTCATAGTAGGGAATATATCCGCCAACCCGCATTGGAGTAGCGTTATGGATCCTTCTCCTATATGGGGAAAGAGGCCTATGCCCAGTAGTGGGATATTACAGGCTGAAGCGTAGCGCGTATATTTTTGGCAAAAATTGTGATTTGGTCCCTTTTCAGAAAATCCCAAAATAAAATTAAGCACAGCCTCCTTGGAGGCGTGCAAATTTTTAATGTGGAAAATTGTAGAATTTTTCAGCATTCGTATTCAATAGGCTTCTAACTTGATAGTTTGCTGACACGATACATAATAAAAAACGGCTTATTCCGTCAAGTGGTTCTCGCATTATTTTGCTATCATCCGTATATCCCAAAAGTTGACAACATAATATTCGCTTAATCTAGAATTTCAAAAAAAATGACTTCAAATGATATTTAATCTATATTTTAATATATTCTGTATAAAAATGTATGTTGTTATAAAAAGATAAACAGCTTCTCGTACCTTTCATTATGTGAGATTGTCACAGTGCGAATACAGCACAGCCTCCTTAGAGGCGTGCAGTATTGAGTACTTTACGTTGTACTAATCTATTAATATTTGTTTTGATATAAATAATAATAATCGCAGTGTACACGAGAAGGAATAACAAAATTGTAACTCCAAGTTTCCGACTGCGCAAAGTAAACGTCTCCTTTCTGGGTTATGGTATTCGCATGTATAATAAAATCTCAGAAACAATTATGCAATTGTCTAAACATAAATTTAAAGTGTTTACTAAAAAGAAATTAAAAGATAAAGCGTAATACTCGGTACAGGATTACATAGTTGATAAAGATGTGTGGACTTAGTGTTACTGTATTTCGTGCAAGATACTGCTAATTTTGTACTAAAACACAGTTTATATATTACTTTCAAATGAGTAACTGCGGAGTTTCTTGCCGATTCTTCTCTACAGATTCTACATTCCGATATCGGTGGTCGATTTACTTAATAATAACTTTAAAATTTTATTTGTAAAATGATGATTCGAAAGTGCTTTTGAAGCCTATTTAAATAAAATTGTTTTTTATTTGATTTAATTACAAATGGATACAAAAGTTTGTGAGGATGAATCGATGTTTGTAACTGTGACACACATGAGTTCACACATTTTTGGCGCGAACTTGTAGAGGCCTATGTCCAGCACTGGACTGCAATAGGCTGGAATGATGATGATGATGATGAACTGTGTTGTGATAAAAATTGGAACATACAAAGTTTGAGATCCCGAGTAACACATTGGTTATTTGTTATTACTTTTCCAGGAATCTTGAAATATTCGGGTGAAACCACAAGATGCCGCTAGTATAACATTACACGAAAACTTAACATGGTTTTTGAAATAAACGTAATCTTATTTTCTTACCGCTAATACAATCTAAAACCGAAAATAATATCGAAATTGTTTTTACCATAATTGTGTTCGCTCGCAAACGAAGAAAAACCGACTTCATTTACATCGACAAATGATACAACGTAGGTAGACGAAAAAATAGTCAAATAAATACCACTAATATGTGACCACATGATAAACATCGGCTTTCGATTAAATTAAAAATCATTAAAATCGGTATACCCAGTAAAAAGTATGCGGATTTTTGAGAGTTCTCTGGGATCCCATCATCAGATCCTGGTTGTTTTTTTTTTAATTACAGCTTTGATAAAATCTTTAAAACTATTTCAGATTGATTTTAATTTTGTCCTCCGACGACTATGCTACCTTGATTATCCTACTAGTTTTGTTTTCGACTGTGTCGCCATCTACATTGCCAACTCGAATTAATAGTTTCTCAATATTTCTCATAGATGGCATTTACAAGAAACAAAAAACATTTGAAAAAGTAAGTTTGTAATAGATTATTGAATTCTAGTTAATTGAAATTTAATTTTAAGGATAAGAAAACAAAATGTAGGCTTCTAAAAATTTTCTCCTACGTTATTAATAACCATACTAATCACTGAGTAATTTATTGATGTTGAATGATATTTGAAAGTAGTTTAAAGATAGCATTATGCATTTTTTTGTACTTTTAATATATAGCTTAAAAATATATAATAAGCCAAATATATAATAAGCTATAATAGCTTAAAAAAAATATTTTTCAATCGCTAATATACTCAAAATTACATTTATACCGTATCTTTCACAGAGAAATTCTGAAGGACATCGTAATACTCCACGCAGTTCACAGATGGCGCCAGTTGTTTAAAATTGAACTAAACAATTTGTATTATTTCGTTTTATTCGGCTGTCCTCTTGTTAAGTCGTCAAGCTGGTTTTAGTATTAACTCTTGCGATTCCTTTGTAAGCCTTTTTTTACAAATGTATAACAATTTTAAGAGTTTTCGAATTTATTTATCAAAATATTAAATTTATTGTTTAACTACACTTTATTTTGATTGTTCTAAAACTCCACGACGAAAAACATGATAAACTTAATAAATTTTATGAAAAAATTTTAAACGAAAAAATCAAATTCACATAAAGTTTCTAATAGCAAGCTTATGTTAGGCTCTACGCTGCTTTGATCCTTCATCTTTTTATACAATATTTATAATAAATATTCCTTCGGTAATGTTTGCGTGTAAGAATAACAAACACCTAATCGCACTCACGAACATTGACTTGGGTATCGGTGACCTATAATATAATTAGAAAGACAGCTCTTCTCAATGAACGGGCAAATTAACGTTATGCCCAATAAGTAAGTGGGATTAACAAGTAAGTTTTCATCCATTATTTTATTTTATCAAAATAAAAGATAGCACCATACAAGAACAACTAGCGAAATAAACAACAAGCGAATGGAAATAAATCAGTTTTCTAATTAACAACTTAAGTAGTAACAAACACGTACTTACAAAGATTTCAACTAAAAATAAGAAGAAAGTTACAAATCGATGAATTTTGACAATGCTTTGGCGTTCTTTGGCATGCGTGGCGTTTTGTCTTCGACCTCCACAGATTACATAGGCATTTGTATTGACCATACAGATGTTTGCCGTGGTCTTGGTGTCCCGGTTGTCATCATCTACACCTGATAGCGGTCGTTACTCATAGTAGGGAATATATCCGGCAACCCGCATTGGGGCAACGTGGTGGATTAAGAAGTTAAGTAGTGAAAGAGGCCTATGTCCAGCAGTGTGATATTACAAGCTGAAGCGATACAGATGTGATCTTAGCGTTTATCTCTTGTGTAAGTACAAACGCGTACCTATATCCAAATCCCGGAATCCTTTGTTGAATTTACAACCTACTGGGAGCGGTTGAATGAGAGGTATTTGTTTGTTTGCTTATAACAACACCGTTCAACATAATTACGTAGTACTTAAAAAAAAAGTCTTAAACAAAAATTGTGTGGTTTTATGAAACCATGTAATTGAAATATAAGTATAAAACATTTACATTAATACGCAGATCAAAACACAAATACCGCGGAACACTGGCGACATGCGACATGCAACATGCGATAGATGAATGAAAAATTTTGGGGCGGTAGAATAAAAGTATCACAGATCACTTTAGTAATTACACACTGGTGGTAAACTATTGGTAGCTTTTTATTTCTATATCATTTTGTATATTGTATTTTTCAGCTGTTATTCCTCCCAAAATAAATAAATAAATAAATAGTTCTTAAAATATTTACCGATACGTGAACGGAATTTTAAAGTCGGAAAAATACAAAAGATATTATATATAGATTCACCCGCTACTTTCGCTGTCTCTGGGACACTCGGGTGAGTTCACTAACCAATACTCGTTAAACAAATACCTATCCTAAATTAATAATTAAGATAACAAGCTCCACTGCTTTGCGCAGATTTGAATAATATATTATATTAATAATATTTTTTAACGATCTGCGATCAACGGGTGCTAACCATGTTCTTCCCGGATGTATCGATCTCGCTGATAAGGTTTTTTTTTTTGTTTATTACAAACTATTCTGAGATAAAAGTCATTAGGATCTAACGAGATGTTTGATTGTCGGAAATAATAAAGACGAAATCAGAAATATGTCGTATTTTTAAAGAATTCTCTGCTTGTACAAAACCTGAATGTGAATTGTCAGCCAGCAGTGCCGTTAAACAGACATATTATGACCAATTCCTAAGCCCTGCCCTCACAACAAGGTGCTTACAAGCTGTAAGTGCAGTAAAAACGATAGTAATTGGATTATAGATTAATAGAAAACAACATAAAATAGACAGTAATAAACACATATGTAAATGATGGGCACGTTTGTGTTTGTAACGGAAATGTTCTGACCTTTGTATTACTAATAACTTAGAAAATATATCATGAAGGTCAAAAAATTAGCCATTATAGTTCACATACTTTAATTCTCATTCACTTCATACAAATCACTCTAAAAGTCGGTCTCACTCCACTCGCTTTACGACCTAATAAAACTAGAATTACCTAACAAAAAAAACTATACATTTCACCGCGGTAACAAAGTCGACATACGAAAGAACACAGGGTAATTGTTTTATTATAATTTGATAATATTTTGTTGTGAACGTTCCTATGTAATGTTTTAGGTCCCCAGTGAATAATGTATGTTAATTTGATGGCTATATTTGATCGTTATCTAGTTTCATCTCTCCGTCGTTCTGAGATCAAACGCGCACCGGTGTGCTCAAGTGGGGGAATTTTAATAATAATTTCGACTTTGTTCCGCCGCGAACATGTGTCTGTGTTGTGTCATGTGTCGTGTGCATTGTTGTGTCGTAACTTGTGTGTATAGTTCGCGTCATGTAAAAAGAACGCTGAAAGAAACTGGAGGGGGTGCGTTTGCGCATGGGTATACTCGCGCACAAGTACTACTGTTTTATTTTTTAATTAGGCTTTCACTCGCGGCTTCGTATAATGGTTATTGGTAGGTACATTAAAAAATACTAGAAATACAAGTGCGAATAATTCGGACTAAATAAGTATAATAATTATCACTTTACAAAATCACAATTTTTTTTTAAACAAAAGCAATAACAAATTTTTTTAGTTATTGAAATGTCGTATTCAAAAATAATAATTATCTGTACTCTCGATATTCGTATCTTAATAGGTTTTATGTGTTTAAAATGATAAATTGATAATTGTTTTTTAGTGAAATAAATAGTAAATGGAGAATTTTGTAATTTAAAACTTTTGTGCGCGATAATAATTTGAGTCGACGTCGAACTGTCAACCGCTGTCAACCAATAGCACACCGGCAAGCATGCGACAGTGATAAACACTCCCGTCCCCCTACCCCGTACCACCAAATAGACCGATAAATCGCTTCTGCGCAGCTTCAAGGCCAGCGTTCTTTTTACATGACGCGAACTATACTTGTGTAACTGTTACAAAATAATCTATTCATATAATAATTAATCACTAAACACGTTGCTTGGCGCTAAACTGGAGAACGGCTGGGACAGATATTTTAGACGGCCTTTTTTAATGTTTTCTAATACTTTGTAGTGTTTTTATGGAAAGAAAACTTAAGAAAATTACGCAGGAAATTGGAAAAATTCATGCGCTTACTATTTCGCATAACACAGCATAACCGCCGTCGGGACTGCAAGTAACAAATATAATCAGTATGTGACAAATACATCCACATGTATTATGATGACGGTTATAGCGACTGGTGATACGGTTAGTCACAGATTCGATCCCGCACGTATCTGGGCGTTTGCGCTTGAGTTGTTTATGCTTGCGGGCCCTCAGCACAGTATTTACATCCGTTTGGGGGCCACAGTAAAATTACTTATTTATAATATTCTAGATGGCACTGACAACATGATAGCACGGACAAACATGAAGACAGAAAAAAAAATTATTTTATGTGTTTTCTCTACACTACAGTTGTTCGTTGAAAATCATGCTTTTCTCTTTTTTATACTTCGATTACTTATATCAAGATACTAGCCGTGCCCGCGACTTCTTCCGCGTGGCATTTAAAAAAAAAATATTGTTCAGTTTCAGAAAAAAATATAAAATAAAAGTAGCCTAAGCTACGAGTACGTACTCCTTATTACATCAGCTATCTGCCAGTGAAAGTCCCGTCAAAATCGGTCCAGCCGTTTCAGAAATTAGCCGGACCAAACAAACACACAAACAAAAATTGTAAAAAGTGTTATTTTGGTATATGTACCGTGTATGATCACCAACCCGCCTACCCAGCGTGGTGACTATGGGCAACACACATGAGCTCATGCCATTTTTGGCGCGAACTTGTGGAGGCCCGAAATGATGACCGCGTACACATCCATATGCATTTAGTAAATAGCGGATATTTTAATATTACAAACGGACACTCCAATATTATTTATTTGTTTCGATAATGACAACTAAGTATTGTTTTGATGAATTGACTCCGATTAGACGTTCCATCTCGCTAAGTTCAGATAGCGGTGATACGCAGAGGCGAAGTTATCGCCGCTTCGAACGACGGAATCTATCCGTTATAAATGATTATCTATTGCATTAATGTGTTCTTAATATTCCATTTAAACACAACTGACTTTGGACGGTCATCATATAGTAATGATATGTAGTTTTATATTTATAGTATGTGCGTGCACAAAACCGGTAAACTTAAATATCTCATGTAAGTATCTCCTGTACCTTTAGTTCTCTTGTGTCTTCAAATTTTAATGTCGTGTGTTTTATTTCATTTTTATTTGAGTTACATGTTAACTGAGGTAGGGCACAGCAGGAATTTCCTGCTCAAAATATGGAGCAGCCCGACTGGGGTAGTACCTCGACCTTACAGAAGATCACAGCAAAATAATACTGTTTTCAAGCAGTATTGTGTTCCTGTTGGTGAGTAAGGTGACCAGAGCTCCTGGGGGGATTGGGGATTGGGTCGGCAACGCGTTTGCGATGCTTCTGGTGTTGCAGACGTCTATAAGCTACGGTAATCGCTTACCATCAGGTGAGCCGTACGCTTGTTTGCCGACCTAGTGACATAAAAAAAAGTTTTTAATACTGTAGCGGGTTGAATTCTGTACATTATGTTGACATTGTTTGACTAGCCCGTTGGCACAGTTTGTAGTGGACCCTGCTTTCTGCTCCGGGGGTTGTGGGTTCGATTCCCACCCCGAGTCTGGGTGTAATATAAATATTTATTTATATACTTGTATATGTATTGTTCATAAGTATGTTTATCGAAAAAAATAATATGTAGCTAAATACCAGTCGGCTGTTACCTATAACACAAGCATTAAGTTGCTTACTTTAGGAACAGACGAGTGTGTGTGTATTGTGTAGATTTTTATTTATTAACCGACTTCCAACTCTACTTCCGAGTAGAATACGAACTTCATCAGAAGATCAACTCCGATGTTTAGATTATTGTGGATTGTTACTATCAAGTAAATTTTCTTAACAATTATCAGTACGAAGTTTCAGTTTGTTCTCGTAGTTTAGTTATAGTTTGTTGGCTATCATAATAATAAAATATGTATGATAATATTAGTTTATAGGTTAAGGAAAGGTCAGAATTAAAAGCAAAAAGATAAAACTAGTACATAAAGGTACATGTTAGAGACAGAGTATCGGAACAGAATAAAGGAGATAAAAATTGAAATTTTTGTACCAAGAATTAAAAGTTTACCCCTGTTACGGATTTCAAGAAACATACAGCGTTATCGTATTATAAAATTCTCGTGTCACAATGTTAGTTACCGTACTCCTTCGAAACGGCTGGACCGATTTTTATGAATTTTTTGTGCATATCGGGTAGGTCTGAGAATCGGCCAGCATCTATTTTTTATACCCCTAACTTAATAGGGGGGGGGGATTAAGGGGGTTAATAACATACATGGCAAAACAACGAGGTCAGCTAATAACATATAAAAATATCGTTAAACGACAAACGTGTTTGAAAAAAGTAGTACCTAATGTAATGTTAATAATTATATTCCATATCATATACTTAAAAACCCTCTCAACAAATGTATATCTGATAGATTGATGTAACAGTTCAACAAATTCAGATCAAATAAAACCAGTGTGAGTTTTTCTTTCATGTTCTAGAAGACCTCTTCTGATCTTCTTCGGTTGAACACACTTTAAATCCAAAAAAAATAAGATCAATATCTGGTCCGTTTGGAAGCTGCGATGTCCCAGTGTATACAGATAAGAAATCTGATAAGAGTGTCGAACTTAATACGTACCATTTTTTGTCAACGGTTGAAAACAACAGCAATTTTATACAAAATACAATGTAATACGTAGTAACATAGGGGTTTATAATACTATCCTAGCTTTTCCTCTTAGCGAAGAAGCAAAAAAAATATATAAAATTGTACAGATATATCTTAAGCGTCGTGTGTAAGATTTAGTGTGTAAAAATGAGGGTGGCATGTTCAACCTGTGAACAAACCCTCTATAAAAAATAAAGATAAAAAAAAAAAAAACAACAGCAATTACAACAATAAACAACAAGCTTGTTGTGTATCAAGCAACCATTTTTTTTCCTTTGTTGTTGACATTTAATAACAGTTAATTTAATTAAAATTATAACCAACTTTTATAGAAATGTATATAAAAGACAGACAATAATAATAAAAAAAACATAAATATGGAATTCAATAATTAATATATACCTATGTCTATTCGTTATAAAAAGTATTCGTAATAAAATACCCAATACTAAAAATCAATTTATTACTAAGTTATTAGGTCAAAACCTAATACTTTAACGGCCTGTGTTATTTCTTTACTAGCGACCCGCCCCGGCTTCGCACGGGTGCAATGCTGATACTAAGTATTCTACAGAATGTCTTTATTTATAGTGTGAAGCTAGCTTATAGCATGGTTATTAACATAATAACAACATTCAAACATGCGTCGTTAGATTACACGTTGTTACAGAATGTGTTGAACGAATAAAACTGCTCGTTCCCGGTAGGTGATAGCATGATAATATGTAGTCTATATGTTGACCCGACTTCTTAATAATATTCGTGCCAAATTTGAAGTAAATCCATGCGGTACTTTTTGAGTTTATCCTGGACATACATACAGACAAACAGACAAACAGACAAAAATGCTAAAAACATATAGTTTTAGTTTAGTTTTGGCTTCGGTATGGGATGTAGATCACACCCCAAGTATTCTTTTAAAAAAATATTCAATGTACAGTTTTGACTTTGCTACCATTTTATTATATTATATTATATATATATATATATATATATATATATATTTAAAAAAAATCAATCCTTTTTCGCAGATAGCAAGAAATCAAGAAAAACACATATGCTGGTTTATCTCGACGCTCCGTCGGTATCGAGATTCACACGGACGAAACCGTAAATCACAATAATGAAAACAAAACAAAGATTCAAACGAAAAACTTAATAATAATTCGTCCTGAAAAGGATTTTTGTGACAAAAATCAATAAATAAAAAATAAATAAATACAAAACACAAAAATTCATAATGTCTTATCATCACATCACATATAATATATATATATATATATATATATATATATATATATATATATATAACTAGGTCAGCAAACAAGCGTACGGCTCACCTGATGGTAAGCGATTACCATAGCTTTTAGACGTCTGCAACATCAGAAGCATGGCAAGCGCGTTGCCGACCCTATCCCCAATTCCCCCCGAGATCTTTGGTCACCTTATTCACCAACAAGAACACAACAGTGCTTGAAAGCAGTATTTCTTAGCTGTGATCTTCTGTAAGGTCGAGGTAGCCCAGACGTGCTGCTCCAGATTTTGAGCAGGAAATTTCCAGCTGAGCCCTACCTCAGTGATAATTACAATCAGTTTAGAAGTGTTTGCACATAACACTAACATCCATCGTCGCAAACCTTTGTATTAGTATTATTTGTTGGATACTTGAAGGTGGTCGCTCTGATCCTTCTCCTACATGGGGAAAGAGGCCTATGCCCAGTAGTGGGATATTACAGGCTGAAGAGATGAAGAGACTTCTAGGTACTTACCTATATTTCATAAACTATATATATGACAGCTGAACCGGCAAAAAAATTTCCATATAGATAGAGACACTATTATCACATTGGGGTATAGTAAGACTAGCCCGCAAAAAAAAGTGCGCTGTACTTTTAACCAGGCCCATCGATGAGCTAAATTCGAATTTGGGGTCCGTTTGGTCCCTACAACCCCTAATTTCGAGATATATATCCGACGGTTTCTACGATGTAATCAGCTATATAAGATTTTAGAATAAAGTAGGATATAATAAATAACTTCTTATTACTCTTGTATGAACTTACAAATATCATAAAATAATATAAAAACACAGTTATATAATTTCATTTTTATGTCAATAAAGAAAAAACGAAACACTTTTCTTTTTTACACAAAAAGATAAATACAGTTAAATAAATAAAAAAAAATTTGTAAAAAAATAACAAATAATAACACAAAACAAATTAAAAATCAATCATTAAAAACACAACAAACAAGTCAGACATTTTGGTTTTGTCACACATAAGTATATCAGCAACATTAGAACTAAGTAAATGTCCCTTTTATCTATTTATTAAAAAAATATTGCCAGTACCAAATTATTTCTATAAAACATTGTTTACTTGACTTTTGATTATTACAAACCAAATTATTTTTTTTTACTTTTACAGGACATGAGTTTAAATTAAATGTTTATAAAACTTAATTATGTATTACTTATGTATGTGAGTATTAGCTTATTATTAGTATGATGAAATACAGGACTTCCAATTGTAAATAAATATGCATGTAGATCCGCCAAACCGTAGTGCAGCAGCGCAGTGGATTAAGCTCCAATTCACCTCATAGACGGAGAAAGAGGCTTATGCCCAGCACTGGGATGTTACGACTCCTTCTTATGACGGTGGAGTAAGAAGAGTTTTATGAATAATAATTCTATTAAAATACACAATTTAAATCATTCGTTGCAATTTGCTCTTCTGAAACAAAAAGAAACAATAAAATATTTTAATTAATACAATCCAGACTGTGGCCATCCGAATTCCGAGTGCTTCTCGTCTGAAGTTAACTTAATTATCTGCTCAAGTGATCGGCCGCCGCGCGCCGCCGCGACATCGCGACCCGTAACTCTGTAACACGGGTACGGCTCCGCTTCGCATTAACCACACGGACATGAAATATACAAGCGAACGTTAAAACAGTGATGAACTTAAGACGTTATTATTGACCGCGGCTCGCGTCACGTGAAATATCGTACTTTATAACTATAAAACTCGGTTGGGAGAACCGTGCCGGGTCCGGCTGCCGGCAGTCGGATCTCGTCAACGCATTCATTGTCCCGAGCATTCCTGGCCCGCTGTCGTCACCGGCCATCAGCGTCGCGAGATAAGCAGATGTCGCGGAGCGGTCGTCGCCGCGGTACCGGAGCGGCACCGCTGCGGCCGGCGGTTCATTAGCGGACCAGCTTGATATATTATAGGTACGCACGTATCGACTAAATTCTCCTGTCGATAAGTGGGCGTGAGATCGCTTGCGGGGTATGCGCGCATGAATACGCTCGCCGGCGACCTAACTTCCACCCTAATCGAAGGTCACACGACATAATTTCCAGTAACGTAGGCCACGCTTGAGGCATTTTGATTCGCGCCGGATCACGTGCTATTAAACATAAAATAACATAAGTTGATGGTTTTGAAACTCGAAACTGAAGTCTCTTACGTTGTTAATAGAGTCGTCTTCGATGTAACGCAGCGTGTCGCTTGCGTCGTTTCGCGCCGCGGCGCGCGCTCCGGAGGGCTAATGTGTAACCGTTGTCGCGAGCGAGCGCCACTAATGCGGTCGGCGCCGGCGCCCGCCTAAAACAAAAATCTACAACATTCCTGCGTTTAGGCCGCGAGCCTTTATTCCTTTTTTATCGGCTCATGAAATAATAGAATAGGCACAAAGAGCCGGCCGCCGCTTATCGAACGCCATTCAATTTATTAAGCATACCATTAACGTGGCATTAGAGCGAGTGTCGCGTTGCGTGAGACTGCTCTAGCGGACGGCGACACATCCTTCCGCACTCGCGCACTGTGTCAGACACGCGGACACTGGATTCGCGGAGCGCGTCGTGTTCGCTTTATTTCGGCTTATCTTAATGCTGTACGAATACGGAATCGTATTAAAATCGATATTAGACATTTGAAGGCAAGAATTACTTTATTAAAATACATTTAAAATTATATCGCTTATAAAAGAAATTAGTTCGATACAGCTTATCAGTAACTTATTTAAATTTTAATGTTACGAGCCTCAGTTTACTACTGTGATGTATTCTTAATTGTTCTCATTTAGGGACGATGTTTCAAGTCTCTATAAATAGCAATATAACTGTTCGGTAAATACGGTGTTGTCCAATTATCTCATGATTTTAATTTCTTAATGTCTGTTACTTAGGTATTTATTATATATATATAAAAGGAGTAACGCCTCAGCCTGTAATATCCCACTACTGGGCATAGGCCTCTTTCCCCATGTAGGAGAAGGATCAGAGCTTAATCCACCACGCTGCTCCAATGCGGGTTGGCGGATATATTCCCTACTATGAGTAACGATCGCTATCAGGTGTACATGATAACAACCGGGACCGACGGCTTAACGTGCTCTCTGAGGCACGGTGGGGAGACCCACAAGGACTGCACAAACACCCAGACCACGGCAAACACCTGTATGGCCAATACAAATGTTTGTCATGTGCGGGGATCGAAACCGCAACCGCCAGCGCAACATGCACAATCCATAGCTGTGACCGTCGCGCCAACGCGGCGTCCTTTGTATTTACAATTCGTAAATTACATTGTTATCAACTTTCCTGTCATAAAACTGCGAGTCCGATGACAATTACGATGTTCACGTTTCCAAATATTCCACATACTTGAATAGGATTGTTTTTGTGTCCGAGTACTCACGTACTTGTGATTTTTTAATGTTTCAATTTTGATGAGATTCTCCATCGATTTATTCGTACTTGTTATTGATTTGTTTTTATTTACAAATGATTAAACTATTACATATTTTGGAAAACCAAATGTAGAATCTACCACATGTCAGACAAATGCAAATACTTAAAAATGTTAACGACTTATCCACATAAGAATTCGTTAATCTTTGAAAATTATATTATTTCAAATAACGAAACATTTAAACGGGAATGCCACCTTATCATAATCTAACCGCGAGGGTGCGGCTCGAGGGGTTCAGTCAAACCGTACCAACATTATTCTTTGACGTGAACGTAATATTTCACGTTTAGTTTACTAAGGACATGAAGTTATTGTGGCGTTAACCTACGAATATTTGACGCGTTTTTAAAAATATCTTACAGTTAGTTATCAACTAGATATATACATACACACCCACTTCAGCCTATCGCAGTCCACTGCTGGATATAGGCCTCTACAAGATCGCGCCAAAAATGACACAAGCTCATGTGTTTTGCCCATAGCCACCACGCTGGGCTGGCGGGTCGGTGACTGAGATATACACACGTCTCACAAACCTCACTACCCTCGTCGTGGCCACCAGTGAGATGAGTTTCTGTACTGTCGTTTCGAAAACGCGGGCCAAGCACAAGTTTTAGACGATAACAAACATCTGTATGACTTGTACATACGAGTATCCTGAGCGGGTGTTGATCCAACGACAGTTAACGCAACAAACAGTTGTTGTGACCCAGCGTCAATCTTACATAAACACAAAAATATTGGTTACATTTAAATGAATAAAGAACTTGAAAACTGTAAAATTACGATTCAAAAGTGCTTCAAGATTGTTCAAAAGTGAATAAAGAAATTTTTGATTTAATGTGATTCAAAATAATACATTCCAAACAATAAAAAATACTATGATTCATCATGTGTAAAGCGCGGTATATTTGCCATTTCAATTAATGGAAATTTTGAGTTCCCGATATTTCAACCATGTTCAAAGCGTGCACTCAAATATAACACAAAAACATAATTATACAAGATATGTTTTTAAACCACAAGCAGTGTCAAATATTTACATGATATTATAAATAAGTTCAAGAAACTTCGATTAGAGCAGAAAACGTCGTAAAGTCCTTGTAAGGTGTATGTTAGTTAATCTGTGCCATCTCGCAGATCGCTCGAGATCCGATTAGCGACGTATCTCCGGCCTCCGTGTCTCACAACGCGACGAAAACACGAATTTTACATTTATACACAAATATATTCGGTTCTCGTAAAATCTCGTAAAATACCAATCAGGTTATAGCTGTATCGATGACTTTTAAGCTCTTTTTAATATTATATAAGTTTCAGTACAATCACTATTAGACAGTAGACTTTTTGTTGCCAACGGCCCATTACCTTTAGCAATATACATTTGGAACTTACTTTGCTTTTCGTATTCATTAAAAAGGACGTCTTAATTTAAACACTGTCATTAAGTCGCTTACCTTAAGAACAGACGATAATATATTTTAAACGTACTTATTGATTGATTTTTGATTTAGCCTGTAATATCCCGCAAATAGGTACAGGCCTCTTTCTCCATGTAGGCAAATGTTTGGAGCCTAATTCAAAGGTACTTCCTACTAGGAATGATAAAATAACCGGACCTAAAAGGTTAACATATTCTTCGAGGACTGATGGAGAAACAGGAGCAGACACCTACACTAAGACCAAAATTTTAACAAAAATATCAATCCCAAACTGAATTCGTGCTCCCGACAGTAACACACCTTTTTAACCGACTATTCCAAAAAAGGAGGAGGTTCTCAATTCGACTGTATTTTTTTTTTTAATGTATGTTACATCAGAACTTTTGACTGGGTAGACCGATTTCGACAAATTTTGTTTTAATCAAAAGGTGGTGTGTGCCAATTGGTCCCATTTAAATTTATTTGAGATCCAACCACTACTTTTCGAGTTATATCTAATAATGCGTTTTTACTTGACGCTTTTTTCGTCGACCTACGTTGTATTATACCGCATAACTTTCTACTAGATACACCGATTTTGATAATTCTTTTTTTGTTGGAAAGAGGATATCCCTAGTTTGGTACCGTGATAAGAAAACCAGGATCTGATGATGGGATCTTAGATAAATCGAGGGAAACTCTCGAAAATCCGCAATAACTTTTTACTGGATGTACTGATTTGGATGATTTTTGATTTAATCGAAAGCTGATGTTTATCATGTGGTCACATATAAATTTTATCGAGATCTAATAATTACTTTTTGAGCAATCTTTGATAACGCGTAGTTTTGTAACTATTTTTTCGTCGATCTACGTTGTATTACTCGTCGATGTAATTGAAGTCGGTTTTTTTTCGTTTGCGAGCAAACACAATTATTTATGTTTTATTGAATGGTGGTTATTTACACAAATTTCGGCATTTCCATCGATGATGTCTTCCATCTCTTTTAATAAGTTTTTAAGCGATTAAAAAAACGAGGTTCTCATTTCGACTGTGTTTTTGATGTGTGTGACCTCAAATTTTTTAATATATCAAAATTACCAATTTAAATTTGTTCAAGTTCTGATGAGTACTTTTTAAGCAGTCCCTGACAATGCGTATTTAACTAATTATTTTTTAGTAGTTAGTTCAATAATTAATACATAGAACATTCCGTGCGATGAATGGATGCGATGATTACCAACATAATAACAGTTTGGTGTTCTCCGTCTTCACACCATGATAAATAATTAATTAAAATCGAATCAGAACCGCAGTAGCGGTCGTGACGGTCACCCCCTGAACATCATTAGCGTGGACTCGTGGAGTCACAATTTATTTCGCAATTAAGCACCCGGCTGTTTGTCGTGTTTTATGTTTTATGGATATCAACAGAGACCATTACTATAAAGATGCCACGCCGATGCGATTTATGACGTACGATCCTAAAATGTATGTATGTTGTCATTGTAATGATTGAGCTAAAGAACTCTTAAAAATTATTGTCTTTTATAATGATAACTAGCTGACCCCGCAAAGTTTCTTTGCCATATATGTTATTAACCCGCTTAATCCCCCCCTCTATAACTTAGGGGTATGAAAAATAGATGTTGGCCGATTCTCAGACCTACCCGATATGCCCACAAAATTTCATTAAAATTGGTTGAGCCGTTTCGGAGGAGTTCAATGTTTAACACCATGACACGAAAATTTTATATATTAGAAGATTAATGATGAGTTACGAATTTTGGAATTCATCGATTGATTCAAACTGCTGGGCATACACTCGTACCTCTTTCTCTATTTGACAGAAGTGTATAAAAATTAATAAAAAAAAATTGAGATAAATGTTATTTTTGTTATGTTACCAGAAATAGATTTGACGTTGACCGTTGACGCAACGGTCACACCACTGGTTTGTGACTGTTGCGCGAGCGTTTGCGGGTTCGATCCCCGCACATGACAAACATTTGTACGGAGTATATCCGCCAACTCGCATTGGAGCAGCGTGGTGGATTAAGCTCTGATCCTTCTCCTACATGGGGAAAGATGCCTATGCCCAGCAGTGGGATATGACAGGCTGAAGCGTGTGTTACAGAAATTAGTCATCGTTCAGCCTATCGCAGTCCACTGCTGGACATATACCTCCACAAGTTCGCACCAAAAATGGCGTGAACTCATATGTTTTGCCCATAGTCACCATGCTGGGCAGGCGGGTTGGTGACCGCAGGGCTGGCTTGTCGCACCGCAGACGCTGCTGCCCGTCTTTGGCCCGCCTACAGAAATAGTTACCATTATTTCATATTAATATCAACCTACTATGTCATTGTATCAATGCGACATGTAAATTATAAAATTATATATATATATATATATATATATATATATATATATATATATATATATATATATATATATATATATATATATATATACATCATAGCGTCTTCGGTGCGACAAAGCCAGCCCTGCGATCACTAACCCGCCTGCCCAGCGTGGTGACTATGGGCAAAACACATAAGTTCACGTTATTTTTGGCGTAAAGTTGTGGAGGCCTATGTCCAGCAGTGGACTGTATAGGCTGTAATGATAATGATGATATATATACATAGAAAATGAAAACTTCGAATAACGTTTAATAAAGGATACTTTGAATAGAAACTAAATTTATATTTAATGTGTTATCTAATGATAATACGTTTTGTGTTGTGTTGTGTGCACGCCATTCGAAAATGTCGTTAAACCGTCTATGTACTGATCAGCTTCGCCGCATCTATAAGAAATTGAATAAAAATAAAAATTTCTAATTTTTTTCCAACTAGGTCAGCAAACAAGCGTACTGCTTTCACGTTATTTAAAATGTTTATTACTAACACACTGTTATGGTAACTTAACGCTTATATTATAAGTAACAACCAATTGTTATAGCTACATTTTTTTTTCCGATAAACATGCACATCTATACTAATATTATGAGGAAAGGTTTGTTTGTTTGTTTGTTTCGAATAGACTCCGAAACTACTGGACCGATTTGAAAAATTCTTTTACCATTAGAAGCCGACATCCCTGATGAACATAGGCAACTTTTTATCGCGTTATGAACCACATTATTTCATCGTCATCATCATTCCAGCCTATTGCAGTCCACTGCTGGACATAGGCCTCCACAAGTTCGCGCCAAAAATGCGCGAACTCATGTGTGTTGCCCATAGTCACCGCGCTGCGGGTTGGTGACCGCAGGGCTGGCTTTCTCGCACCGAAGACGCTGCTGTCCGTCTTCGGGAACCACATTATTTAAGCAACATATTTTAATTTTTCTATCTTTGTAATTCAGTAACTAGTGTTTGTCCGTCGTCGTCGCGGATCTTGTCTAATATATAAAATTCTCGTGTCGCGGTGTTTGTAGTTAAACTCCTCCGAAACGGCTTGACCGATTCTCATGAAATTTTGTGTGCGTATTGGGTAGGTCTGAGAATTAAATAACATCTATTTTTCATCCCCCTAAATGTTAAGGGTAGTCCACCCCTAGTTTTATTTAATTTTTAAATAAATAATTTTTATTTTATTTTATTATGATTTGGCGTTGAAAAATACATACAGCTCTAAATTTTCAGCCTTCTACCACCAACCCCTATTTTTAAATAGCGGTTAGCAGTAAGACAACGTTTGCCGAGTCAGCTAGTATATATATCCTTGTCTGGACCAGACCTGGTCCTGATAGAGCTTGCCGGATCTGACATGCCTCCTTTTATCCTGATCCGGTCCAGATACGAGTGGAATATTGATGCATATAATTGTGTTTGCTCGCAAACGAAAATAACCGACTTCAATTACATCGACGAGTAATACAACGTAGATCGACGAAAAAATAGTCAAGTAACTGCGCGTTATCAAAGATTACTCAAAAAGTAGTTATCAGATCTCAATAAAATTTATATGTGACCACATGACAAACATCAGCTTTCGATTAAATTAAAAATTATTAAAATCGGTACACCCAGTAAAAAGTTATTGAGGATTTTCAAGAGTTTCTGTCGATTTCTCTGGACCCCATCATCAGATCCTGGATTCCCTATCATGGAACTAAACTAGGGATATCTTATTTCCAACAAAAAAAGAATTATCAAAATCGGTACATCCAGTAGAAAGTTATGCGGTATAATACAACGTGGGTCGTCGAAAAAAGCGTCAAGGAAAAACGCATTATTAGATATAACTCGAAAAGTAGTTTTTTAAACCGAAAGTAAAAATCATCATATCAAGAATTTCGCTCTAGCGGGTACATCGTTCCATAGCTTAATTGGCTAGACGCTAGAGCGCCGACACGGTCAGTCGGAGACGCGGGTTCGAATCCCGCTGGAGCGGTCAATTTTTGATATGATATTAAAAAAAAAAAATGTTTAGAATTCCTAATGTGTGGGTAACACAAAAATAAAATCGTACATATCGAAAAGTAGTTGTTAGATTTCAAATAAATTTAAATGGGACCAATTGACACACACCACCTTTCGATTAAAAAAAATTGTCGAAATCGGTCCACACGGTCAAAAGTTCTAATGTAACATACATTAAAAAAAAATACAGTCGAATTGAGAACTTCCTTTTTTGGAAGTCGGCTAAAAATAAAAATATTGGTGAATAGAATTTGACCCGTTATAGTTTTATTACAGAGCTAGGTACTCGGATATTCTTCTATATATTAATGTGCGTGAAGCAAGAACTTTGTATCCGTTATTACGAAAATTGCGCGGACGGAGGAGTATGAAATTTCGCACACTTATAGTTTATAGAGAGGAGTGCAGAATGTCAATTTTTTTTTAATTATTCATCATTAAATCAATAAAAAACAATACACACACCACCATGTATTTGAAGACACACGCATATATATTCTTTGTTTACTATTATAGAAGTACTAGCTGACTCGGCAAACGTTGTCTTGCCGCTAAACGCTATTTAAAAATAGGTGTTGATCGTAGAGGGTTGAAAATTTAGGGTTGCGTGTATTTTTTAATGTTTTATCATAAAAAATAAATGAGAAATAAATAATAAAAGACACACACTCAACAGTCCCCAGAAGGATGAAGCCTGACATACAAACACCCAGATTGAGGCAAACATCTGTATGGTCTAGGTATACAAAAAAAGATTTTTTTTAATAAATCTGACAAAACAACTGTCGGCAGTCTCTGTAACTGCTAATTTTTTTTACGTAGGTATAAACGAATCTTAGATTTGTTTCGTACAAACAAACGAATTAAAAGTTTTTTTTTTTATTTTTTTAATGTCAATTAGGCAGCATATAGGCAGGCATTTGACCACAATCTCACCTGATGTTAAGTGACGATGCGGTCGAAGGCGGAGCATGCCTGCCTAATAACAGCCTATTCACTCGAATTTTATACGTTTCATTATATTAATATACATTTTGAGGTATGGACAACAGTGTATAACAAAAACAGCGCATTTAATTGGCATTAATAACGATTTCAATAAATATTGTAACCGTTGACTGAAATTCGAAGAAGTAATAAGGATTACGAAAGTTATTTTTTATACAGTAGTAATAAATAATTCGGAGGGTTACCCCCGTCCGTGTTTACAGTAGGTATCGCCCGCGATGGCGACGCGTGGCGCTCCCCTGCGGCCACCCCACTACGGCCTGAATGTATGGTGTTATGGTCGTGAGTTGTGTAGGTATTTATATGAAATGGGGTGTACAAGTCAAACATTGTAATGTTTTAAAAATTTTAATAATGATTTTGATTTATTCATTGATAAACTCGAGTTTAAGATTTATGATTAGTTTTTGTACGAGTGAATTATTTACCGGGAATTTTAATAGATTTAGATTTATTTTCCATGCAGTGGAACATTTATAGGCTTTACTGTATAGATATATAAGGTTATATTATGGACTATGAAGGTGAACAAATAAAACTACGTTGTGTTGCTCTGAAAATAAAGTTTTTTTATTGTTAAAATTTACTAAATCACGTGATTAACAACAAAAATTACCTTAAAACATACCTGAAAATAAAGAAACGACAATAAAAGTTTACTATTCCCTCCTTCATAGTTATTATTATATTATTCTTTATTTTCTAAACGATTTTACTTTTAAGTTTGAAATAATTAAATTATAATTTTCATAAACGTCTAATTTGACATTTTTGTCTATTTTTAAAAACTTAAACGGGAATAGATAACATAGAATTTAAAGAAATAACACTGTATTTCTTTACAGATATATAAATTTATTAGCTAAACTACATGTTATTACTATACTAGCTGGACCCTGCGCGCGTTGCTACTTATTATTTTTCTCATGCGCAATACTTTGTTGAAGATGCAAATGCATAGTTTACGATTACATATACAAAAGACATACAGACAAACATTCATTTATATATATAGATTAGGAAAAGTAGAAACAGAATAACACAGACTAACTGATACGTGACATTTATAGTAAATATTACATTTTATTGTTCCTTAAACTCTGAATCAAATTAAAGAGATGCACGTGTCAACATTATATTCATCATCAAAATTTAATATTTGCAAGTTCACACAAACATACAGTATTGCAAATACTCACTGACGCGCTTGACTTGTTCATCTATTCTCATATTACAAACTAATCCATACAGTGTAAGTTTAACAAGAGTCGACGTGGAGTGCAATTACAAGATGTTATAGAGTTCTGACACGGCGATTACCTTTTAATGGACCTGCGGACATCATCCACTAGTGCATTGTTAGATGCGTTCGAAAATAAATTTTATATCGGTTCAATAAGTATTAAGTTCGAATGTGAATGTTTCTTAAGATTTGACTTTAAGAAGTGGTGTTAACATTTTGTAGATCTTATCTTATCCATCTATTAGATTTAGTCGGATAACATCGGAGAAATGATACAGAGAAGATGTAAAAAATGCTGCGTTTAGTTCAGGAGTTGTTGATTTTGTTGTTTTCTTTGATTTTTTATTAAAATGTTTATTAGATGAGAATTTTTCAAAGCGAATATTAACCAGATTGGCAATGGTAATTTTATTAATTAATTTTTTATTGCTTATATTTTGAAAGCTACGAGCTTGCTTCCCGGAATCAAGACGCTTTTGAATGATGTGTTTACATAAACTGAACATTGGATATCTCTTTGCAAAGTAAAAGAAATCAGAAGATGAATATCACGTAATGTTTCGTTGTTTTTAATTTTTTGACGTCAACAGTTTGTCGTTTTTTAAAACAATTCGAAATTTAAAATTTTGTCAAAATCTTTCAAACTAACATTCATTTATTTACATACAATCAAATAAAAAGAAATATAACTTAAGCTATTAATTAATTTTATTGAATTAAAAATTTAAAAATATCTCTTCATAATATTCTAATGCTAGACTCTAGAATACATCATGACCCGGAAAATGGATCAGTAGGTATAGATTAGAATCTAATCTATATCTACTAATATTATAGAGCTGAAAAGTTTGTTTAAACGCACCAATCTTAGGAACTTATGGTCCGAATTGTAAACTTCCTTTTGTCTTTGATGGCCTATTTACCAATGAAGATCATAGGCTATTTTTTCCTAAAAATAACAATTGTGACAGCGGGGCACAGCTTATGATTTTTTAAACAAATTTTAAGACATTGCTGATTTAAATATTTTATTCAAAGTATTGACACACGAAGATAAACATCGCTTTCATTATCAGAGTGTTGTCGCGTCTTTCGTTTCCGTATCTCTAAATGATTAAAAGTATAAACATGAAAACCGTACAGTAGTTCACTCAATAATAGAGCATGTGCACATATTTTTGTAAACATTTAGTAGTTAGTCTCTGAGTTTCTTAGGTACTCGTTGTAACAAACAATAAGAGAAAAATGTATATGTATTACATATCTACCAAGACTTGATATATAATAGTGGCTTTGTGACTGTCAGACCCAGTGATTGACTTTTATATGCAAACATATAGAGGTTGTGCTCATACATACAACAATCTGCTGTGTGGTTATGACAGTAAAGAATATAGCCCCTTCTCTTCCCGTGGGTGTCGTGAAAGGCGACTAAGGGATAACACAGTTCATCTATCACCTTGAAAGCCGACCGATAGCGGGATAACCATCCAAATGCTGGCTTTGAAATACACATGTTGAAGACGGGCAGAGACTTCGGTGCGACAAAGCCAGCCCTGCGGTCACCAACCCGCCTGCCCAGCGTGTTGAATATGGGCAACACACATGAGTCCACGCCATTTTTGGCGCGAACTTGTGGAGGCCTATGTCCAGCAGCGGACTGCGATAGGCTGAAGTGAATACAACAACAAAGCTTAGATCCAAGATAATTGTTATTATTGTAATTGTAAATACATTTAAATTCTAAAATTATTGACAGCATTTTGATTACTGTTATGTTTCTTGTCGGTCTTTACCATATTAACATTTAACAACACATATAAGTTAACCATGATTAATTTATCCCAAACTAATACAGTTATATTTTGTGAAATAGAGATTCAAAAGTCTTTGAAGCTCTCACCAAGCTAGTCGAATATAGAAAATTTTGATTTGGATCTATCACGTTTAAATGTTTTAGACAAACTAAATATAATAACTTCTGATTTCTTTTTACAGTTTTTTTTTATACAACTACGGCTCACCCGATGGTAAGCGATTACCGTAGCCTATACACTCTAGAAACACTTGAAGTATCGCAAGCGCGTTGACGAGCCTACCCCTGACCTTCCGAGCTCTGGTCACCTTACTCACCACAACACTGTTTGGAAGCAGCATTATTTAGCTGTGATCTTCTGTAAGGTGGAGTTACTTGTCCATTCGGGCTAACTGTTCCAGATTTTGAGCACGACATTTCCCGCTGCGCCCTATCTCAGATAACATTTTACGGAAATGTAAAAAATACGCCTGATGTAACTTCAACAGGAAACCAAACCGTTTAACCCAATGCGTTTCACCAAAACCACCACCAAACCCACCAGACAAAGAGTTCGTCAGTTTATTACGAGTTGTAAAAAGGTAATAAGTGACAATAGCTATTGTTACTAACATCTTTTCTTACTTATCAATACTGTTGTATTCTTTAGAGGTAAATATTGCTTTGTGATGTATTGTATGACGAAATATGAGTATGACAAAGTACGTAAATAAAAAATTATGCAATTCATTTTATTTAAGGTTCATTTACAACCTGTTTCGTAAGAACACGTTTAAATTCCATCGTTTTCCTCAATGGGACAGTATAGAAATCGGGATAACCGTTAACATTCCAATAAATTGGAAGGCTTGTTGACAATGAAAGTGCTGATCGCCGATGAGATAGGAAAGCACATAAAATCATAAAAATTCGATTCTAGAGAAGTGAATTACATCGAAATCAGCCTGTACGTATATATACGTGAACACGTAGCTCAAAACCTTATCTCTTACCTGCTTCTTAACTTTTGAGTTGAAACTATGACAAACAGTGAATCTTCAAGTGCGATTTTAAAAGTAAAAATTTGATAAAAATGATTAATGATTCGTATCAGGTCGAGAAGTCTTGTCTAAATGTCCTTTCTGGTCTTATCCTCTTAATAGATAATTAATTATTACAATTAATATTTGAAACACGTGAAGACCCGATGATGGGTCTGAAGATACACTCATATAAATTACTCTGAGGCCTTAATACCTTGAGGTCCATTATATCGTCTATTTTCCTTAATCATTAATTAATCAGTCCTTTTAGTGTTCGTACCTTTTTGTTGAAACGATCTTAATCCGACAGCCGACGATACATGGCACCAAATAATGTATATTACACTAGCTGTGTTACACGGCTTCACCTGCGTCAGTCTTTGATGATAGCGTTTCATCCGCATCTTGGCGCCATTTTGTCGCTCGTTATGTTATTTTATTTGATATTAACTTGAAAAAATCTATTATTCGGTTCAAGAGTACATTAATGGCAAGGATGTGTGACGCTGTATTCCGTGCAGGATTTTACCAATTTTATAATAAAACACATTTATTTAAAGAGTACCTTTGGAGTTTTTTACATTACATTATGATTCGGTGATAATTTTAAATATAATAAATAATAAAAATTAATATAAATTTAATTTGTATTATTGTGTTTGCTCGCAAAAAAAACCGACTTCAATTACATCGACGAGTAATACAACGTAGATCGACGAAAAAATACTCAAGTAACTACGCGTTATGAAAGATTACTCAAAAATTAGTTATCAGATCTCAATAAAATTTATATGTGACCACATGACAACAGCAGCTTTCGATTAAATTAAAAATTATTAAAATCGGTACCCCCAGTAAAAAGTTATTGCGGATTTTCAAGAGTTTCCCTCGATTTCTCTGGGATCCCATCATCAGATCCTGGTTTCTTTATCATGGTACCAAACTAGAAATATCTTCTTTTCAAAAAAAAGAATGATTAAAATCGGTACACTCAGTAAAAAGTTATTGCGGATTTTCGAGAGTTTCCCTCGATTTATCAGCGATCCCATCATCAGATCCTGGTTTCCTTATCATGGTACCAAACTAAGGATATTTCCTTTTACTTTACAACGTAGGTCGACGAAAAAAGCGTCAAGTAAAAACGCATTATTAGATATAACTCGAAAAGTAGTTGTTAGATCTCAAATAAATTTAAATGGGACCAATTCGATTAAAAATTTTTTTGTCGAAATCTGTCCACCCAGTCAAAAGTTCTGAAGTAACATACATAAAAAAATACAGTCGAATTGAGAACCTCCTCCTTTTTTGGAAGTCGGTTAAAAAAATCTTTCTGACACTCTTTAGGTGTCCGAATGAGGACATACTTCCAAATGATACTCTCTCAATTAATCTGTGGCTCGTAATGTACAGTTGAATATTCTTGCTGACTTTTCATTTGACGTCTGTCTATAATTCAGTCGAAATGAAGATCGATTGATGGACGTTTTGCAAGCTGGAAGGACGGTTTATGCGGGTAGTGGACCTTACATTAATTTATTTTAACTAAAATGCTTGTATCTCTATATCTCTATAGAGATATTTTAGTTTTCAATAACTTGATTTTAAGTTATGATATAGTTTTATATAAAACTAAAATAACTCATAAGTATTGTTCTAAATCTTTATTGATTCCTGTAAACTAAATTTATATTCATAAATTTAGTGACAAAAATCAAGGTAAAATGTCTTCAAATAATAATAATTGTTTAAACGCCACAATAATTTTTCTTTTAATTATTCATCATCGAACAAGTAAAATCCATTAATATAAGTCGAATTTAATGAAATTTATACAAAAATTGACTTCCCGTGGAAAAAACCAACCCCAAACGTTTAAAGTAACGGTAAAATACTTCGCTGGATTTTTTTATAAGGTTGTCGTTTTACTTCTTTTTTTTTTGTGCGACAACTTAAAGACAATGACTTTTTATCTGTATTTGTTTTTATGATTCTTAATAATACCGATCGGTTTCCGTCAAAAAATGTTAATGTTGTGGCCAGTATTACATTTTTATCGCTATTTATTTATTTATTATTAAATGCTTTCTCTAATAATTGTGCTCGCTCGCAAACGAAAAAATAAAACCGACTTCAATTACATCGACAAGTAATACAACATAGGTAGATGAAAATATAGTCAAGCAAATACGCGTTATCAAAGATTTCTCAACAAGTTGTTATCAGATCTCGATAAAATTTAAATGTGACCACAAGATAAACACCAGCTTTTGACTGTATCAAAAATCATCAAAATTGGTACACCCAGTAAAAAGTTAGGTGGTACGTAGGTCGACAAAAAAATAGTAAAAATGATTATTAGATATAACTCAAAAAGTTTTTGCTAGATCTCAAATAAATTTAAGTGGGGCCAAATGACATACACCACCTTTTGATTAAAAAAATTTGTCGAAATCGGTCCACTCACTCAAAAGTTCTGAACTAACATCCATAAAAAAATACAGTCGAATTGAGAACCTCCTCCTTTTTGGAAGCCGGTTAAGAAAACAATGACATCAGAATGAAAATTAAAAAAAAACACAATCGACTTTATCTTCGGTTCTTCTCAGAATAGTCTACATAAAGAATATATACATTCCGAACTCAGTAGCAAATTCACATAAGCAATGTGAATGTAATTTATTTTTGTGTTGTGGTTCTTGTGTTCCTTTCTGGGTTATGATATTCGCATTTATAATGAAATCCCACAAACAATTTTGGGATTTTCTTAGCATAAATTTAAATTTTTTTAAGTCGTAAAAGGCGACTAAGGTATAATACAGTTCCACCAGGACCGCCTTGGAACTTAAAAAGCCGACCGATGGTGGGATAACCATCCAACTGCTGGCTTTGAAATACACAGGCCGAAGACGGGCAGCAGCGTCTTCTGTGCGACAAAGCCAGCCCTGCGGTCACCAACTCGCCTGCCCAGCGTGGTGACTATGTGCAAAACACATGAGTTCACTCCATTTTTGGCGCGAACTTGTAGAGGCCTATGTCCAGCAGTGGACTATATAGGGCTAAAGTGATGATGAGTGATTTAAAAAAAAAAATATTAGACAAAGCGTATTATTCTGTGCAGGATGACATTATTTCATGCAAGATGTTACTAATTTTGTACTAAAACACAGTTTATATATTATTTTTCAAAAGAGTAACTGCGGAGTTTCTTGCCGATTCTTCTCTGCAGAATCTACGTTCCGAATCGGTGGTAGCTTTACTTTTACAACAATAATAATTAATTTTTAAAGTTTTAATTTGTAACATGACGAAACAAAAGTGCTCTTGGGGCCTATTTTTTTTTTTAAATTATTTATCAAATAAACAATATTGTACATATTTAATATAAATAGCATTAAAAACCACGCAGGTTTATGACCATGCTATTTAGTAACCAATGAACTAAATATATATATAAAATAATTACATAATTATCCACCCTCCTATTAGAAGCAAGCTGGCAAACTCAAATAAAAAGATGCACACCACTAAATATGTCAAGTCACAATAGTATCAAGAAAGTAATTTTTAAGTTTATTTTTTAAGTTAATTGGTGTAATACTTTCAATCAATTTTGATGGTAAGTCATTTATTAGTCTAGGCACTAAATAAGCGGTAGTTCGCTCACCATACGTGTTGTGTATGCGCCTAGTAGTCCATAATCGGTTTTTTGCGATAGCACGGATGTAAGTAGGGTGTTTAATATGTTGCCAGAATTTTTGATTTGAATAATTTTCCTTTAACATTATATACTTAAATTGAATATTAACTGGTAAGATATTACAATGTTTAAAAAAATTTAGGTCATCATCACAGTGTTTATGTCTATCCTTAAAATTTAAAATAGCTTTAATTATTTTTATTTGAAGTTTCAAGATTCTTTCAGTGTATGTTTTATAAGTCCGTCCGTAGCTACTTAGACCGTATCTAATGTGAGATCCAGCAATTGCGTTGTACAATAAAATTTTGATTTTAAGCGGTATTCTTTTTTTTAATATTAAAATATTAGCTAAAAACTGGCGGAGTTTGTTGCAGACGTATTCAATGTGCCACTTCCAATTAAAGCTGTTATCTATTATCAATCCGAGGTACTTATAAGTGCTCACCTCTTCAACAGTTGGGCAGTTGCAGTAGCTTTGACATGTGGTAGAGCTAGAATTATGTAGGCAGCTATGGGTGTGAGCGATGATATGTTTTATGGGAACTGGACGCAAATATGGAGATTTTATATGCAATAGTTTTGTTTTATTTGGATTTATAATAATACCAGAATCATGACACCACTTTGTTAAACAGTCGAAGTCCGATTGCAGTAAGCTAAGGGCAGTCTGAGGGTTTTTATCAGCAGCAATTAGACAAGTATCATCCGCAAATTGATAACAAATACAATTTTTTACATTTGAATAAAGCTGTTTTTGATTTTGATTTTTATATTGTGAAATGACAACGAGTAAGTTTAAAGCCTATCGAAGTACCCTATTTTAATAGAATTCAATCATTAATCGTACAAAATGACTAATTTTCCCCTTATTAAGCTGAGTCAGTAGTAAAAAAAAACGTAGTAGTAAAATGACGAAGTATGACATAATGGAATGCACTCTGCATTCCATTATGTCATAACTTCGACTTTGTCATAAATAATTACGCACTTTCTCTGAAATACTATTTCGAAACCGGAGTTTTTATTTATAACAAAAAAAAAAACTAAAGAACCCAGAGACAGAAGACCATAAAGTTCATTAATTAAAGATAAATAACAATAGAGTCAAGGTAAAATGTATTTACATTGGTCCCTTTGCGGTAAGAGTCCACAACCCGAGTGTTTTGTTCCTCAACTTGGGACATGATATCACTAATCACGTCAGCCCTGTACGGTATATATTTTCTTTATCAAATTTGTTCTTATCAGTGGCTGAAGTGATGATGATGATGAATCTTTTTTACCATTTGCTATAATTAAGCTACTTATTTTAACCGATTTGAAAAAAGGAGGTAATTCTCAAGTTGACGTTTTTTGTATGTTACTTCATAGCCTTCTACTCGGGGTACTGATTTTTATGATTCTTGGTTAATCGAAAGCGGTGCCAGCAAAAATAATTATGAATGTCGGCAATGTGGAGTTGTGTTTGTTTTGAGCGAGCATTACTGACTCGATATCATGTTTAGGAGCAGAACACAAAGGTTCCGATGGTGAGGATTGCTAATTTGGGATAGTCTATTTTTAACCAACTTCGAGAAAGGAGGACGTCTCTCAATTCGACCGTACATTTTTTTATGTGTGTTCGCGAGTAACTTTTTCGTTTATGAACCTATTTTGAAGATGAAAAGGAGATATCTCAATCGTGGTGATAAGGAAACCAGGATCTGTTGATGGCATCCCAGATAAATCGAGGGGAACATTTGAAAATCGTAGTGGCGACTAGTGTGTTTGTTCATTTTTTTCAGCAATTGAAGTAATTTTTTCCATTTGCAAGCAAACACAATTATTATTTTCTACGAATCAGTAGTAATACCGAAAACAGTTGAACAAGTATGTATAAATAATAGTTACAATTCGTAAATGAATTAAAAAATCAAAATCAAAAACAGCTTTATTCAAATAGGCTCCAAGAGCACTTTCGATTCGTCATTTTATAAATTAAAATTTTAAAAATCTATTATTATATTTGTAGAAGTAAAGCTACCACCGATTCGGAATGTAGATTCTGCAGAGAAGAATCGGCAAGAAACTCCGCAGTTACTCTTTTGAAAAATAATATATAAACTGTGTTTTAGTACAAAATTAGTAACATCTTGCATGAAATAATGTCATCCTGCACAGAATAATACGCTTTGTCTAATAATTTTTTTTTATAAAAACTTTAAATTTACGCTTCAGCCTGTAATATCCCACTACTGGGCATAGGCCTCTTCCCCATGTAGGATAAGGATCAGAGCTTAATCTACCACGCTGCTCCAATGCGGGTTGGCGGATATATTCCTTACTATGAGTAACGATCGCTATCAGGTGTACATGATAACAACCGGGATCGACGGCTTAACGTGCTCTCCGAGGCACGGTGGGGAGACCCCACAAGGACTGCACAAACACCCAGACCACGGCAAAAACCTCTATGGTCAATACAAATGTTTGTCATGTCTGGGGATCGAACCCGCAACCGCCAGCGCAACAGGTACAATCCATGGCTGTAACCGTTGCGCCAACGCAGCGTCAATTTAAATTTATGTTGAGACAATTCCAAAATTGTAATTGTTGTAAGGCAACGAACTTTACCTACTATTAAAGATATAATTTTAAATTATTCGATGCTGGAGCACGAAAAAACAATTGGTTTAAGAATAATCAGTAATAAAGAATAAAGAATACATTTTTTTTTACAAATTTCTTTTTATCAAATTATTTAACTGTTAGGTATCTTCGTATCGTTAGGAACTTTCGTATTATGACAATGATTAATTTACACATACAATACAAAATTCAGAAGTTTGTGAGGAAAGAAGTAAGGATGGACGAGTTTTATGAATTTACAATTATGATGCGACGTAATGTGTCATGCTCATGTAAACAATTTTATAATTTCCTTTAAAATTATTTATAAACATCATCACTTCAGCCTATTGCAGTCCACTGCTGGACATAGACCTCCACAAATTCGCGCCAAAAATGGCGTGAACTCATGTTGCCCATAGTCACCTGGCTTTATTGCAGCGAAGACGTCTTCGGCCGTCTTAGGCCTGTGTATTTCAAAGCCAGCAGTTGGATGGTTATCCCGCCATCGGTCGACTTTTTAAGTTCCAAGGTAGTAGTGGAACTGTGTTATCCCTTAGTCGCCTCTTACGACACCCACGGGAAGAGAGGGGGTGGCTATATTCTTTACCACCATAGCCATCGTAGCGTGTGAATCATTACTGTTCTATAATATATTCGTGTTCAGTTAAACCCATTTTCAGAATAAATACAGGTTCTGCTGACAGATTACAAAAATTTTTAAATAGTAAATTACTAACTAACCTCATGATACATCTTGGTATTTTAAATGAATAAATCGACTTCCTTACACGAAATAACTTTTAATTTATAAATAACCATAAATTTTTTGTTAAAAAGCAGACCAATAAGTATTCGGTAACTCTGATAGTACCCAGCCTTTATATGGTCACTCCCTAAATTGTAGTTATAAGGCTTTTGGACATTCTACAAGTTATGTAAAAGGATTGGCGCCAGAAGTTCGCGTCTACGACGACCTCCTCACTCGTAAAAAATTAAGTGACGCTTGCTCTGTAGCTGATATCGCTGACGACATCTGCGTGTTCTTATAGTCAACTATTGTCAAAATGTTTTTTGCGACGGGCTTAATTTGAAAAAAAAAAAGAAATTATTATAAAACAATCGCCGAGATTATGCGTTTTACTTGACGTAATTTGAAAATTTTCAAGAAATTGTGCAATTTATTTTAAAATATCGCAAAGATTTTTTGAAAAAGCGATATTTTAATTCATTTAAATTCTATACCATCACTTCATCACTTCAGCCTATCGCAGGACACAGGCCTCCACAAGTTCGTGTTAAAAAGGGCGTGTATTCATGTGTTTTGCCCATAGTCACCACTCTGGGCAAGCGGGTTAGTGACCGCAGGGTTGGCTTTGTCGCACCGAAGACGCTGCTGCCCGTCTTCGGTCTGTGTATTTCGAAGCCAGCAGATAGATGATTATCCCGCCATCGGTCGGCTTTTTAATTTCCACGGTGGTAGTGGAACTGTGTTATAAAAACTGATGATAAAATTCGAGTGTCTGTTTGTAATATTAAAATAACCGCTTTTTACTATATGAATATGTATACACGGTGAATATACCAAAATAACATTTTTTTTTACAATTTTTGTCTGTTTGTCTGTCTGTTTGTTCCGCCTAATCTTTCAAAGGGCTGTACCGATTTTGACGGGACTTTCACTAGCTGATGTAATAAGGAGTAACTTATGCTACTTTTATTTTAGAAATTATTTATTTTATAACTCTGCCAACTGAACAAAAACTTTTTTGTTAAAATCCACGCAGATGAAGTCGCGGGCACAGCTAGCTTATTACTAACGACAGACGTTGTTGTCTAGCGAACATACAAACGCGTGTAGTTAAAATAGCCATTATCATTACAGCCTATACAGTCCACTGCTGGACATAAGCCTCCACAAGTTTACGCCAAAAATGGCGTGAACTCATGTGTTTTGCCCATAGTCACCACGCTGGGCAGGCGGGTTGGTGACCGCAGTACTGGATTTGTTGCACCGAAGACGCTGCTGCCCGTCTTCGGCCTGTCCCGTCTATCTAACCCCATCAGTCTCCAGGAACATGACAACTCTTCTATCTAGATAGCACCCCTCCGTCCCTTGTTAGTGGGTCACTTAATTAACCGACTTCCAAAAAAGGAGGAAGTTCTCAATTCGACTGTATTTTTTTTCTGGTCATAACGCCATATTTTCGTGTATTCGATGAAGTATATCGCCCGAAACTACACGTAGTTAGGTACTTCGCTTCAGTCTGTAATATCCCACTGCTGGGCATAGGCCTCTTTCCCCATGTAGGTGAAGGATCAGAACTTAATCCACCACGCTGTTCCAACGTGGGTTGGCGTATATATTACCTACTATGAGTAACGATCGCTATCAGGTGTACATAATAACAACCGGAACCGACGGCTTAACGTGCTCTCTGAGGAATAGTGGGGAGACCCACAAGGACTGCACAATCACCCAAACCACGGCAAACATTTGCATGCTCAATACAAATGTTTGTCAAGTGCGGGGATCGAACCCGCAACCGCCAGCGCAGTTAAGTACTTGTAAATAGTAAAAGCTTAACAAAACGAAAAGTATTACTTTACACACTTAGCCTTATTACAATTATGTTAAAATGTTTTCACGCTCCCGTGTGTTCCTGGCTGCGATGTAGGCTACAGGAGTCGTATGTTATATTTTAACGTGAACTTTAGAACACATTGGACAATTTACTGTGACGTCCAAGCGATGTAATCGAGTGCGTTGCTATCGCTTTGTTAATTAATTGCTATTTATAAGGTTATCTTGCGCGGAACTTGGTAACGTACTTTTTAGGAATTAGTAATGAACGTTTTATTTCACGGCGGAGGCTCCAGAGAACTGAAAGAGATATACTGGCCAGCCGGCGCGCGTCTCGGTGTTCAGCAGTCCAAGCTGGAGACTACGGGAGCCGATAAGGACGCTACGCCGTAGCGGCTATTAGCCGGCCGCAATTAAAGTCCGATTGATTTAGAGCAAGGCTCACCAATTAATTAGAGAGCGGAGAGACGCGACCCATAAACAATCGCCCGCCGCCCGCGGCCCGCCGCGGTCCATTAGGGCTCGACTGACCCCGCTCGTAAATCTCCGCCCACCGCCCCGCCGCCCGCTCCTCTCCCCGCCCCGTCGCCCCGTGCCGCCCCTGTCTAATTTATGGAAAAGCGGGAAAACGGCCCCGCCCCGGCGGCCAATGGCGGCCCCTCGCCCGCGCCGCGCCAGTAGCTTCCCGCGTGTCCGCTCAGACGCACGCCCGCTCACCCGACCTCGCCCGCAGTGACACGTGCAGTGCAGTGATACACGACACTTGTGACAGTTGCTAGCTTTACGACACACTTGATAAAACATAGTTTACATCAAAGCGAATTGGATAGTTTTGTGAGTTTTTTTTTAATTTTATTTTTATTCGTAATTTGTGACTGTTCTTTATTTATTTTGCGCTGTGTTTTACATAATAGACAAGTCAGGAGATGTAAAAACGCACACAGAGTGCAACAAGCTTAGAATATGGCAAACGGCCGGAAGCCGTCGGCGAAACAAATATTATTTTTCTAATTCTAAGTTTAGTTCTGATCACGTAACTTACCAAAGTATTCGACATATCTTTACTACAAAGCTTTGAAACATATTTCTACATATACCAAGTCATTGCTAAATTTACGCTTGATGTACGAACACAAAACAAAACATACTGAGTTTTAAAACACTTAAATAATGTTGAGTGTAACGGCTGCTAATAAAAAATATATGTAAAGCAAGTTTGAAACAGACTCGAAAGCTTACCCACATTAAAACACCCGTATGCTTGTAATTAACATATAAATTGTTACTCACAATGTTTATACAATCTCGCTGTTGTATAGAAGTATACGCTCGAGGCACAAGTTTGGTTTTAATGTTAGGTCTTAGGTCATGGTCGTGGTTGTTATTTATTTTATCTATAGTATATTTTTAAGCTAAGGATATTCAGACACTAGCGTGACTCCAGCGTGAAATTAGTGCTGGCACTAAGTACAGTTTCAAATCTCAGTTTCAGAAGATCACAGCAAAATAATACTGTTTTCAAGCAGTATTGTGTTCTTATTGGTGAGTAAGGTGACCAGAGCTCCTGGGGGGATTGGGGATTGGGTCGGCAAAGCGCTTGCGATGCTTCTGGTGTTGCAGGCGTCTATAAGCTACGGTAATCGCTTACCATCAGGTGAGCCGTACGCTTGTTTGCCGACCTAGTGACATAAAAAAAAATCTATTGTGGTTCTGTTGCCGTAATTTCATCACACTGAATTCCAATGGAATGAAATTATGCCGATAAACTGTCTAATTTGAGGTTAGATAGGTTAGGTAATTTTTTTTTTGGAATGAAATTTCCGATATATGGTCTAATTATGAGGTTAGATCAGTTTTTTTTTACCACCAGTCACGCTAATATTACCGCTAGTGTCACGCTAGTGTCCGAATATCCTCAGTGATATTTTTATGTCACCAAACAATATGCATATGAATTTTATATTGTTGTACAGCTATTAAACTTTAATTGCTGCTAACTTGATTGTTATTGTTAAATATTGAATTTGATTTAATCCATTAACTGATAAATACACTAAATCGATGAATTATCGCGATGACATTTAAAATTAACGTGATTTTAACTAACTTTGAAAAAGGAGGAAGTTCTCAATTTGGTTATATTTTTTAATGTGAGTTTTTAATGTGAGTAATTTTTTTACGGAGTGTTCCAATTTTTGTAACTATTCTTGTGTTTGAAATCTGATGCTTGTCATGTGTTCGAGATTTAGGGTAGTTTTTGGGTGATCCGGAATAATACATGTTTGAAGTCGGTTTTTTAAACAACTATTGTTGTATGAATCTGAGTTCCCTAACATCGACTATGAGACCTGCAAAGCTACAGTGGTGCTGAAGTATATACTATGAAAATATAAATATTCTATTAAAATACTATGACGAACTGTAATACAAAAAAAAAATACATTTAGGTACCGCTTCATTCTTAAGCACTCGATAGGTATAATTAATTACTAAAATAAATACTACCTGATACATAATTTAAATGAAGTCGCTTCATTAACTACGTAGTTTATCCTAAGGAAAATTTTAATAGAATTTTTTTTTTGATTAGAATCTTTGTACCCCTTTTTACGAAAATTGCGCGGACGGAGGAGTATGTAATTTCGCACACTTATAGTTTATATAGAGAAGGAGTGCAGAATGCTAATTTTTTGTAAATTATGCATAAAATATATTACTTAGATGAATAAAAAAACATTACACACACTACCATGTATTTGACACACACATGCATATTATACTATTTTGTTGATTGTCAAAATCTAAAATTGAAATTTTTAAAAAAGGTTTTTTATTTTCATTATTTTTTGGTTTTTGGTAATTTAAATTTTTAATTATGGTCGAATTTCGACCGCTGGGCGACCACGGGTTAATATATAATATACAATACAATTAATCTCCTTCGAGGATTCGTTCTATCTTAAAACTGCATTAAATCCGGCACACAGCTGGAGGAAAGATATAAACCATAACATTACGACAAATTTAAATATATCTTTAACCGACTTCCAAAAAGGAGGAGGTTCTCAATTCGACTGTATTTACTGATTTGGTGATTTATTTGTAATCGAAACTTTTTGAGTTAGAACTGATCATGCGTTTTTAATTGTCACTATTTTTTCGTCGATCTACGTTGTGTTATACCGCATAACTTTTCACCGGATATACCGATTTTAATGATTCTTGTTTTAGTCGAAAGCAGATTGTTGTCTTGTAGTCCCATTTAAATTTGATTGAGACCCGATGACTACTTTTTGAGTAATCTTTGATAACGCGTATTTTTTCGTTTACTTACGTTGTATTACTCGTCGATGTTGTTGAAGTCGGTATTTTTTCGCAAACATAATTATAATAATATATAAACTAATATAATAAGTTACAAACAATAACATGCATGTGCCACAATCCTACCTGCATATACGTCCTACCCGAAACTAAAATACGTTATGGCAGAACGTAAAGCTGAACTTACGATCAGTAATACGTCCCGTTGGCACCTCTTCGGGGCTTAGGATCTTGAAAACAAAAAAATCGAGAATGATGACGCATAAACAAACCCAGCTATTGTATGGAAGCTACGGGCATTTTCATGGTTGAGCTGGCTGTAGACGGCGCCGCTGAATCCGCAACCAGACCGAATGAATAAAATAAGTTGGTTTACGGATGACAGTTTACGGGAGTCATCCCTTTTCGCGCCGCATCTATCTCTCTTCCACTCTGGCCTATGCGTCCGAGGAGATGTTTTGTTACGACCGCGACGTTGTCACGTTAAACTATCGTCTGTAAACCAACTTTACAGACAGCCATTTTTTTTCTTTTTATTCGACTTCCAAAAAAGAAATTGAATATGGTATAAAAATTAATTATTAATTATATGACAGCATTAATTCCGTCGATAAACTGTCACGCAGTTTGACGGATTATGAATTTGTACAGTATTTGGACAAATAAAGAATTTATAATTATTATTATTATTAAAAATAAATATAAAATACTTTCTTCATTCTGCTTTTACTAGGACAAATAAAAGTTGAACACGAGTTAATTATAAAATGTTTATATGGCAATATTGAAACGATGTTACAGAGGTCATTGAACCGCACGTTGGTGCACTCATCGATGTTTGACATTCGTTACTTTTTGATACAGTTACTTAATTGCGTTTAATTTTTAGTTTTGGCTTTGCAAATAATAATTATTATTATGAGAGTTGTTTGAAACAATTGTTATATTTGAAAAACTGATTAATTAATTATAATTGTATTTATAATAATTCACGTATAAAGGTTCGTTTTTATTTAGTGCTTTTTCAAGTTCAACTGTCACGTATACACTATAAATGAACCTACATAATTAATTTAATTATTTTATTCGAAATGTTTCGAATTTTGGTGTAGCTTTCAAATTCTAAAAGAAAGAATTTTAATTTTATATTGATTTACGATTTCATATCTATGAAATGATATCTGCGATTTTTGTACTATGATCGCTGATTTATAGCTAAACGTCAAATGTCAGGTTTGTTGAAGCTGCGCTGGCAGCACCGACGTCGCGCCGAGGCTTAACCGATTTCTTGCGGCGCCGTCTACTCGGATGCTTAGCATATTATTTTTTTTTTAATTTATTTTAGTAAATGTGCAGACTTGCTAGTGTTCTACTTTTTATAATTTTAAGTAAAGATAAGAAAAATAAATTAAGAATATTTTTATTTCTTTAACCGATATAATTATCAATTTAATAATACCTATCTCTGTAGCACACACTTTGAATTATATTTTTGATAATGCAATATTAAAAAATAGAAAACAGGTTCTAAGTCTGTTTCACCTCGGAAAATAACACAGGCCCACAAAATAAAGTGCTCTGTACCTTTGACCAGACCCATCTAGGGTTATGTATTTCGATGCGCTGAATCCAAAATTGAGGCCAGTTTGGTCCCTATACTAAATTTGAGCAAATTCCAGTCACGTCAAAAATGGCTAAAAATTGCAAAAAATACATTTATGCAAATTTATTTATTTTTGAATTAGCACGAGTACGTTTCTTAAGTATTTCAATGCACTGTTCCCAAATCCGAAGTTGGTTTGGCTCGTCAGCTGACTAAAATTAGTGTAAATTGCAAAAAATCTCTAAAAATAGCAAAAATCGTAAAAATATATAACGTAACGTGATATTTGTTTGTCGTGGTCTCAGCTTTTATGTTTCCATTGCGTGTTTCCGACCTAACACTGGATTCTCATAGATATCTACTACGGTCTAGCGCCGTGTGTGAGACGTTTATTAATAAACTAATTTGTATCAATGTTCTGTCGTTATTATCAATGCTCATTCAATCTCTTATCACCGAGATTGTTTCGCTTAGATAACCTGCAACGACTTCGACGATATCTTAAAAATATGCTCAAATTAAGATTGCATAAGATATAAACATTGAAATGAAATAAATCAATTTTGTGTTGATGAATGTCTTGGAACAAATAAAATATCAGTAATTAATTATCTTATTAGAGATAGTTCTGCTCGTTTCATCGCTTTTATCTATCTTTGTAGATTCAATAATGTTTATAATAATTCATTATTATATTTTTAGATATTTTTTTTAAAGTGGGAGTCTTTTTCTTTTGCTTGGCATTATTATTCCCAGTTTTTGTTGCCAGGAGATTGGCCTGGGTTGTTAAATATTTATTTACATTTGTTTATAGCCAATTTCGTTTATGATTTTATTACAATAAACATTTTAAGGGAGACATTAACTTAGTCATATGAAGCCAGAACACGTAATAGTAATCCGACTGAAATTGGTTCAACCTCACAGAAGATTCCAGTTAAATGATACTGGTTGTAGATAATATTGTGTTCATGTGGCAAGTAAGTTGGTCAGAGCTTCTGGGGAGGAATCGGGTATAGGGTCGGCAACGCGCTTGCGATGCTTCTGGTGTTGCAGACGTCTATAAGCTACGATAATCGCTTACCATCAAGTCAGCCGTATGCTTGTATGCCAATCTCCTCGTATATAAAAAAAACACATACGGAATTGGTACATAGAATAGACATTGCACAAATTAAATTAAAAAAAATACGATTAAATCTTATTTTAATTTAAAATTAAATATTACGTTGATTTTAAATTAAATAATTGAATTGAATAAATGCGGAGAAAATGAACGGATCGTAATGTTAGGGGACTTTAATGGGTGGGTTGGAGTAAAGCGTGATGGGTATGAAAGAGTTCTGGGTACGTTTGGGGACGAAAGAGTGAATGACAATGGGAGAAGTCTGCTTGAAGTATGCTTGGAATGGAATCTTTGCGTGGTCAACACAATGTTTGAACACAAAAAGATCCATTTGTATACAAGAGATGAGGGTGAGTCTAGAAGTATGATTGATTTTGTAATTGTGGATGAAAGACTGAGAAAGAAAGTGCTTGACACTCGGGCATACCGCGGTGTTGGTCTCGACACAGACCACTTCCTGGTCATAGCCCGAATACGTGGCCTCTTTAAACGATGGCGCCACCGAGGGGCCGAGCCTACGAGTGTTTTAGCCAGAATAAAAGTGGAAAACCTACAAGGAAAAGAAAAGAAAGATGAGTATGTAGAGAAACTGAAAGAAAGTTTTAAAGGCATAGAAGAGATAGGTGTGATTGAGAATTTGTGGGAGACTTTTAAGAAAGGGGTCGTGAATAGTGCTATTGAGGTGTGCGGGGTAGCTAAAAGAAGGAAAGGAAGAAAGAACTATAATGTGTGGATGGATAAAGATGTACAAAAGGCTGTGCAAGAAAAGAAGAAAGCGTGGTTGGATTGGTTAGCAACAAAAACTAACCAAAAGGTTCAAAAGGCAACGGATGACGAGGTAAAGGAAGCAAGAACGAAGTATAAAAGATTGAAATCAGTAGCGAAAGAAGTGGTGTCTAGAAAGAAAGAAGAACGAAAGGATGATTTTGATAGGAGGCTCACTGAAGATTTTCAGTCAAACATTAAGTTTTTCTGGAAATCCATCAAAACAGCCAGAGGAAAAATTTCTCCCTCGGAGCTGAGCACAATCAGGAGTCAAGATGGGAGCGTTATAAATGGAGAAGAATGTGTGTTAAAGAGATGGAAAGAGTATTTTGAAAGTGTGTTTGAAAGAGAGGAAGTGCAGGTACAACATCCGGCACCTTCCATTGAGAGTAGTATAAATGTCGATGAAAGTGAGATAAGCATGGATGAAATAGTGAAAGCGCTGAAAAGTATGAGATTAGGTAAGGCTGCAGGGTATGACAGGATCACCGTCGAGATGCTGAGGGCTGGACAGGGTATAGTGGCTAGCCAGCTGTACTGCCTTTTCAATTTGTGCTGGCGAAATGGGCAAGTACCGGAAGACTGGTGCAAAGCCGTAATCGTGCCGTTGTATAAGGGAAAAGGGTCACGGCAGGACTGCATAAATTACCGCGGTATAAGCCTTCTCAGCGTCGTCGGTAAATTGTATGCGAAAGTGTTGATTGAAAGGGTTGTGAATGAAACAGATGAAAAAGTATGGGATGCACAAGCGGGATTTAGAAAGGGAATGGGATGTACGGATCAGGTCTTTTCCTTGCGGTGCATAGCCGAAAAGTTTTTAGCAAAAAACAAAAAGGTCTATTGCGCGTTCGTGGATTTGGAAAAGGCCTATGATAGAGTGGTGAGGAATGAATTGTGGTCAGCATTGTCCGTGTACGGTGTGAGCGGCGCACTCATGCGAGCACTACAATCTCTTTATAGGGATTCTAGTGCTTGTGTGAGGATAAACGGGGCATACACTAAATGGTTTAATATCGAAAAAGGTGTTAGACAGGGATGTGTAGCGTCACCGTGGCTGTTTAACTTGTTCATGGACAATTGCTTGACAGAGTTAAAAGAGAATGAAAGTGGGTTGAGAATGGGTGAGTTACTCGTCAAATGTCTTCTCTATGCTGATGACCAAGTACTACTTGCGTCCTCGGCCGAGGAGTTGCAGGAGATGGTAACTGCTATGAGTGGAGCTTTTGTTAGAAAGGGAATGAAGATGAATGTAAAGAAGACGAAAGTGATGGTGTTTGAAAGAGATGAGGTAGTGACAGACTGTAATATCGTGATTGGAGATGAACAAATTGAACAGGTGAAAGAGTTTGTGTATCTGGGTTCGAAGTTTACAAGAGATGGAAAGTGTGAGAGTGATATTGAAAGAAGAGTGAATGCAGGAAACATGGTGAACGGAGCTTTGAACTCCTTTATGAGCAGTCGGAGGGTGTCTAAAAAGGCTCGTTTGGCTGTGCATGAGGGGGTGTTGCTTCCGACACTCATGTACGGAAGCGAAAGTTGGGTATGGCAGAAGAGACATGAAAGCAGAATAAATGCAGTTGAGATGAGAGCGTTAAGAAGTATGATAGGAGTTAAACTGAGTGACAGGATGAGAAATAGTGAGATAAAGAAACGGTGTGGTCTGAAAGAAGATGTAGTGACAAAAATTGAGAAAGGTATGCTGAGATGGTTTGGTCATGTCGAGAGAATGAATGAAGAACGACTGACGAAAAAAGTGTATAAGGCGAGTGTGAGTGGAAGTGTTGGAAGGGGTAGACCTAGGCGGACATTTCAAGACCAAATCGGGGACGTCTTGAAAAAAGGCCAGGTCAAGAGTACCCTAAACCGACGAGCATGTATGAAGGGAATAATGAAAGTGGATGAAGCGAAACAAGTATGTAAGGATCGTAGCAAGTGGAAAGAAGTGGTCTCTGCCTACCCCTACGGGAAAGAGGCGTGATTATATGTATGTATGTTAAATTAAAATACAAAATTCAGTTTTGTATTTTATTTAATTTTATTTAAATTTATATAATTAAGGATAATAGATATATAAATCAAAAATTTAATTTTAATTTTAAATAAAATATAAAATAAAATACAAAACCTGGTTTTGTAATCATTTTAATTTTATTTAAATGCTGATAATTAAATAAAATAGATAATTATTAAAACAAAAAGTGCACCACAAATCTGTCAAACAGATTAGATAGACAGTGGAGATGAGCTTGCAGGTACATTAGGCGATGATGTCCGTTGCTCGTGGTCGAGTAAATCGAGTGTGGACGCGTCAGACCGAGAAACAACTTCGTTAGTTAAACGAGCCAGAACAGAACCAGTCGCGCGACGGTTTACTTCAGCGTCGCCGTTTTTGAGGCTTCACTTTCCATCTTGTAAGTGATAATTGATAATCGTCTCATACTTAATAAGCCCCTTGACAATTATACCCGAACACGCTCAAAACTAAAAGAAATAACCAGTGTCAAAGATGTCTTATGGGCGCGCATCGCAGCCGTGCGTTCGAACGCGACCGCCAGTAGCTGCACACTTGCTGGTGAGTTGGTGGTAGAACTGTCTGTCCTAACATATCCTGTTGGATAAGCGTAATACAGGATATCTAATATGATCATATATATCTAACATGATCTGCAATTTTATGTTAAGGGTATTTGTGATTTAGTGTTATTTGTTAATAAGTCGATAGGAAAAAAAATTATGACGACGTAAACAGTTCTTTATCGCGAATATGAGATTGGTTTGAAACGAGAAATTTGGTTTTGAACGCCAAGAAAATGAAGTGCGTTGCGTTTTCTTTGCCCAATGTTAAGCATCCGAATTATTGTTTGAAAGTAAATAACACGAAGACACTTCAGTTTTCTTGGGGATTTTGGATTCTAAACTTCAGTGGAATTCCCATTTGCCATCCTCGACTGGTAGACTCAGCTTCGCAGCATTCGCGGTTAGGAAGGTTCGTCAATTGACCGGCATTAATACTAGGTGTTTATATATTTTAGCTATTTAATAGTGTTATGTCTTAAGATTTATTATTTACTGTAATGGTGTAAATGGGTGCTTATGATGCAAATGCTGAGACTGTATTTATTTCAAAAAATAATGTCTATTCGCGGTATTTATGATAATGGAACTCAAATATCGATATATCGGGACTTTTTTTATAAAGATGAACTGACAATGACGTCACAGTACCTACCTAAGCTATGTGGCCACGGCAATAAAGAATAAAGCTACCCCCTCTCTTCCTGTAGGTGTCGTAAGAGGCGACTAAGGGAGAACACAGTTCCACTACAACCTTGAAACTTATAAAGCCGATGGTGGGATAACTATCCAACTGCTGGCTTTGAAATACACAGGTCGGATACGGGCAGCAGCGTCTTAGGTGCGACAAAGCTAGCCCTGTGGTCACCAACCCGCCTCATCATTACAACCTATACAGTCCACTGCTGGACATAGGCCTCCACAAGTTTACGCCAAAAATAACGTGAACTCATGTGTTTTGCCCATAGTCACCACGCTGGGCAGGCGGGTTGGTGACCGCAGTACCAACCCGCCTGCCTAGCATTTTTTATTTTATTATGATTTGGCGTTGAAAAATAGATACAACCCTAAATTTTCACTTTTCTACCACCAACCCCTATTTTTAAATAGCGTTTAGCGGCAAGACAACGTTTTGCCGAATCAGCTAGTATTTTAATATAAATAGTAATCATCGTCATATAAACACGAGAAACAATGACGATATTGTAACACCATAAGGTTCAAACTGCGTAAAATAAATATCTCCTTCCTTGGTAATGGGATTCATATGTATAACAAAATCCCACAAACGATTTTACAATTGCCAAAAAATAAATTTAAATAATTAATTAATTAAATTATTATAAAAGATTATATTAATGACAAAGATGAGTGGATTTAGTGGCGCTGTATTGCGTGTAAGATTTTATTAATTTTATAATAAATTACATTTTTTGTTTAAAGAGTAACTGCGGAATTTCTTGCCGATTTTTCTCTGCAGAATCTACATTCCAAATCGGTGGTAGCTAGATTTTTAACTATAATTAATTAATTTTAAAACGAATATAATTTTAATTTATAAATGACGATACGAAAAGCGTTTTTGAAACCTTGATTAAATCTTGGTTTTGATTTTTAATTTTTTTTTTTTTTTTTGAAAAAGGCACTGGCAGTTTAGAGCCCATATATTTTATGAAATTAAATATAAAAAAAATCTTGCTGGTGAATGAAAAGAATTTCGCAGTGCTTCCAACATGTTTATTAAAGTAGACCATCGTTCTTATAACGTTAGTTGCCTACCTCATGAACAGATTTTCAAGATATTTTGACGTGACAACGTCTAATAAATCGATGAACGCCGGCTGCATGCACGAAAAAGGATGACTCATTGTCCCGTTACGCTCATTGTACGATTGCGCCGCATCTATCTCTCTTCAACTCGATCGGCGTATGCGTCCGAGATGTTTTGTTATGACGTTCTCACGTTACTATCGTCCGTAAACCAACTTTACAGACAACCAATTTTTTTATTGAAGTACTTTTGTTTAGTATCGCTGTGATTTGACACTCGATGAAACTCAAAACGCGTAAGTGACGGGTTTTGCTTGGCACTTACAAACCTTATCACGAGATCATCATAAGACCTTCCTACGACTTTCCAGAAGTCTTACTTTTCCTGCGTATCGCACACACACTTTTTTATGTAATAACAGTTCTCATACGCGAATTTGACTCATTATAATGAAACAAATTTATCGGGTTTTATCGCGGTTTATCATGTTATTTAGATGGCCGACGTTTCGGATCCTCCCGTCCTCCCGAGACCTTTGTTGATAATCTGAAAACATAATGAATTCATTCATTATAATGAAACGTAAATTCGTCATCATCATCTTAGAAAGTATAGATTTGAAACCATACGCGACTGCATAATCTTAATATCTCGTTTTGGTACCGTTGTATTCTGACCGTGTGACACAGTCTAGTTCAACTAAAAAAAAAAGCGTTTTAACCTGCTTAAAAAAAAGGAGGAGGTCCTCAGTGCAACTGTATTTTTTATGTGTTACCGAGCTTTTTACTTGGTGTACCGATTTTGATGATTTTTTTTTATTATTCACAAACTAGTGGTGTGGTGATCTTGTGGTACCATTTAAATTTGATCGAGATTTACGATGTGCTTTAACGGGTTAGTCTTAATAATGCGTATTTACTTGACAATTTTTTCGACTCGGTTGGTTTTTCGTTTGCGAGCAAACAATTATAAAAATGTATATTAACTGCGTCCCGCTGTGAATCAGTCTGTTTCAATTAAGTTTATCTTAAATTAATTATGGAAATCTAAATGCTTTTAAATATAATTGTTATTAAAGCGCACATATACATAAACCTAACAAATAAAATTAATATTAATGAAAACGGCAACATCTACAACGATAACTCATACAAGCGGCTGATAACTTAATTGTTGAATTTATTTCAACTACTGTTCAGGTTCGCAGATAATTTGATTAATACATACCGCGGCTCCTCCGACCGGCGCCTGAAGCTCGATTACAAAAACGTTAATGAGACGTTAATGTGAATTAATCACACCGTCGGTGTTTGTGTATCCTAAATATTAACTCATTACGGCTGCTTGGTGCGAGGATGAAATAAAACATTTATTAAAAACCACCGGCGGTGTTACAAGGAATGTGACCGGCCGCGCGGAACCGATCTGCACGAAAAAACTCACAGACGCGCCGAGGATACACCAACTGCACAACACATACACACCATTATAATACCTATACCTTGTGAGATAAAGAATATTCTCGCATTCGCTGACATATCACTTGCGGCCCTTCGTAGTTGTCGGGACGTTATTTATTATAAATTCTCACTTCATTATTAGCGAGGGTAACACTTATGTCAATCTATTGTAAGTTCCGACCTATTTCCAGCGAGCCGTGAGCTCTGTCGTCGAAATGGAAAGTGGGTAGACGTTGATGAATTAATTAGGAGAAAAAGCCGTTACTGTCCCGTGAACGGTTGCATTCAGAGAGAAATCGTTCACTTTTTTAATACTTGAGTCACTTTAGCCTATTGCGATAGTCTAAAGTGATAAAGTATAATAATAATAAGTGTCCACTGCTGGACATAGGCCTATAGACATAGGACACAAGTTCGCGCCAAAAATGGCGTGAACTCATGTATTTCCCATAGTCACCACGCTGGGCAGGCGGGTTGGTGACCGCAGGCCTGACTGTCGCACCGAATACGCTAGCTGCTGCCCGTCTTCGGCCTCTGTATTTCAAAGCCAGCGGTTAGATAGTTATCCCGCCATCTGTCGGCTTTATAAGTTCCAAGCTGGTAGTGGAACTGTGTTATCCCTTATTCGCCTCTTACGACACCTACGGGAAGAGAGGGAGTAGCTTATTCTTTACTGCCGTAACCACACAGCAAAGAGATATTAACATCACAGTAAAATTATATTAATTTTTATATCAATTAGGTTTAGGTATTAAAATCAGGTATAAATTTTTTTTATATCAATTAGGATAAGTAAAACGAGCTTGTTGCTAAACATTTTCTATCATATGAAAGAAAAAATGTAAGCAACTTTTGTTTTAACCTTCAACTAGGATGCAATTCAGTTCTTCTTTTAAAGTTGACACTGATCTCATAAATCAAAAATCACTTCATTCAAATAGGCATCAGAAGCACCCTTGAACTTCATCTTACAATGATTATTTATTTATAAGTAGTTAAAAGTGTAGCCAGCGCAGATTCGGAATGTAGATTATCACCGCAGTCAGGTACTGTTTAAAAATTCGTGTTTTATCTGTACTAATATTATAAAGCTGAAGAGTTTGTTTGTTGTTTTTTTTTTATGTCACTAGGTCGGCAAACAAGCGTACGGCTCACCTGATGGTAAGCGATTACCGTAGCTTATAGACGCCTGCAACACCAGAAGCATCGCAAGCGCATTGCCGACCCAATCCCCAATCCCCCAGGAGCTCTGGTCACCTTACTCACCAACAGGAACACAATACTGCTTGAAAACAGTATTATTTAGCTGTGATCTTCTGTAAGGTCGAGGGGCCCCCCTACGGCTACCCCAGTCGGGCTGCTCCATATTTTGAGCAGGAAATTCCTGCTGTGCCCTACCTCAGTTAACAGTTGTTTGTTTGTTTGTTTGAATGCCGATTGAAAAATTATTTTTGTGTTAGATAGCCCATTTATCGAGGAAGGTTATAGGCTATATATCATCACGCTAAGGCCAAAAGGAGCGGGGCACCAATGAAGAATGTTTCAAAATCGGGCGTTCTTTTTTCCTTTTGAGAGCTTCCGCTGCGTGCGCTGTGAAAACAGTTAAAGTTTCACAAAAATCATGTATGGCAAAATTGATCCTCTTTAAAAGTTCTAAAAAAAAGTCCGCGACAGCATATATCTATCTTTTAAGGTTGGCTCACTATAACCTTTTTTAACTAACCAAGTTTGTTCTAAAATAATGCATTATTTGCGAAGATGTTTTTATAAACATGATATTAATCCTTATCTAAATAAATACGTTATTCATCACACGTATTTAATTTAAAACAAAATAGCCTTTTACATAATTCGATTTCAATGAGTATCAGGAGATATCGCAGTTTTAAAATAACATCGCAGCAAAATAATGATCAAGTATTGCGCGCGCCTCTGTTCCACGCGGACGAAGTCGCGCGCAGAAGCTAGTTATAGATATTTATCAAAAGTGACATGTCATTGTGATACCATTCTAATAGAATAATTGGGATTGTTGATTGTAGTGGTCTCTTACACCTGTTATTTTAAATTTGGAACAATAGTTACATAAAAGAATTCGTTTTTTAGGCGTAAGTGATATATATACCTATAGATTTTTTTTAAATATACTCCTAGACAAATGGACGAACAAATTGTGTAACTTATAATATTAATTGGGAATCAATACTAATAAATGGAGAGACGGTTATTTTGTTCGGTCATACTGCGGAAACTAATGAACCGATCGGAATAACAATGCCACTAGTTGCAGCGCGTTTCGGATAAATGTGGACGCACAGAGGTCGCTAGTATTTTAATAAGTCATTCTTCAACATTACTCAGCTAGTACGACGTATCTCAAAAAAAAAGTAAAATAAAATACCGAGGACACTCGTAAGTAGTAACGGCCACCTGTGCAAAATGGCTTGAAATCGATTAACTAACAGTGCTGCCAACTAATAGGAAACATTTTCCCTTCCACTCTTGTCACAAAACAATTTAAAGTACAAACCAAATTTATTTCATTATTAAAATATTACAACAGTTCTTGTTTTTAATTTCTTTATAAAATTTTAAAAAACGCCTATTTTTGTCTGAATTTACTTTTTTGGCAAGGGCGGATTCAGGGGGGTTATAAGGGTCATGACCTCTCTCTGAGCTGGGTCCAGGACCTAGGTGGAGAACTGATTAATATTGTTAAACAATATTTTTATATATTTTTTGTCACAATATAGATATTTTTAAGTACGGTATAACATACACCAATAAAATACTTTTTACCTGTATCTATAATTATCAAAATTAAATTATGACTTTTTGTGATTTGACCACGACTATGTGACCCTCTCTCCTGGCACCAAAGCTGAATCCGCTCTTGTTTTTTGGTGATAAGTTGTAACGTGATATATTAAAGCCTAATCCATTCATTTAAAAACGCAATCGAATGTGAAAGAATTTCTTTATCAAACCAGCTAGCAGCGAGTTTTTCTGCTTTCCGTTTGTTTTTGAATTTAACATTCAGAAACAATCTTTACTTATTGATCTCATCTGATATTAATACTGATTGAAAATGAATAATGTTAATAAATCATGATATAAGCACAGATAAATAAAAGAGAAATAAATACCTTAAACTTTTTTCTATATTTAAAAAATTAAAATTTCAAACGATTTCCTTCTTTCGAGTACGAACTGTCACGTTGGCAACACCGTCCGCGGAACATAAAAGTGGTCACATCAAGTTATTTATGGAAATTGATCATTCGAAAATTACACTATTTATATTAAGAATTATTCTCGCAAAGTTTATAGCGCTTTTTTATATTCCAGTTAACAGATTCTAATGATAATAAGTAGATAGATGGTATTGATTGAGATTTTAACGAGTCGAGCAGCAGACAGTAGTGATGTGACGTTGCAGCCGCGTGACGTCGATGTCTTTCGAAAAAAAATGTTGAAAACACTTGAAATCAATATTTGACTATTTATTGTTGAATTGTTAGCCGATGAAGCGTCACAAACATTTGTGATAACAAGAATATTATGCGAAGTAAAGGGATTTCTTTTTTTTTTTTTTGTTGTTAGGTACCCGTTATGTAACATATAAAATTATAAATACCGGAAAACCTAAACGATAAGGCTGTATATACAAATTATGTACTTTGAAATATAAACCACGCATATACGGTTGAATAAGAAGATAAAGACAATTGATAACTTGAGTTTGATAAATATTAAATTATATTTAATATTTCGTATGAAGGAAAACAAAACATTTAAAGAAACTTATTAAATCATTGTATACTGTAACCGTTCCTTGACTATTGATCGACTTGAAGCCAAACCGAGGTTTAATCTCGTTTTCATATAATAATCGTTAATTCAAACGTAACCTATGACTGTAACCGACCGTCCACATCTCTAGCGAGCTAAAAAACGCGGTTCCCGCCAAAATGTTTTTATTAATTACTTATGTATTCATTACTAATCAGCATATTTAGTAAATCAGATTTTATCGCGCGCAGTCGTTTCATCGATAACTTATCGATAACGATCTCGTCCCCCCGTCCCGTCCCTAGCCACTCGATAGAATGTGCTCAAAATAAGTGGATCGCTTAATCACCTGTGCTCAGATCTAGTCGCGGAACGTTACGACTAATTTAATTATCGCCGTTGTAATGTAATGAAATAATTAAATGCTAATTATCACCTGCGAATATGCGCTGCCGAGATCAAATAAAATACTTAGGTTTTACAAAAAATAGGACGCATTAAACGAACTAAAGCATAATTAGAGGTATTTTAATGGGGTTCGTCGAATCGATAAAAATAAATTATTTCAATTTGAAATGTTTATAACTTAATTGATCGTACACATCTCCAGTGACTAATGAAGACTTTCTAGCGCATTGCAAGTGTCACACAGTGACGTGTCACGTCTAAGTGACGTATGACGTAGCACAGGGCTGTTATAAAGTATAAAGTACCTGCGACATCGGCGCCGCCCGGCGCCAGGCCTCACAGTCGGTCGCATTCCGCGCATAACGCAGCCCTTACTCATTAGCACGCCTATGTTTACTACAATTGGCATAAAACCATTTGCACAAAAAGTATACTCCAGATAAACATCGGGGTTTTAAGAATTTAGAAAAAAAATGGTGGTGACAAATGGCACAATAAGTTTTCCTGGACTTAGAGAAATTTATAGCTTTGGTCATCAGTTCAGACTCGAACCGCTCAAGACATCAGTACAACTAAGGGCCAGTTTCATGTGATCTGTCACATGAGTCACTTCTAAGCTTTATTATCTAGAAGCAAAAAAGAGTTAGCAAGAGGTTATACCCTAACAATAAAAGGACATCTTTTGGGTTTAAAAATTGGAAACAAATATTTCGCAGACAAAAGGGGTGTTTGGTTGTGAAGTGGAAAACATATCTATCATAAACTGTCATCTGCGGGATACCGTTATACGTCGGATAAATTTATCAAGCAACTGGTGAATTTTAATTTATTTATTTATATGAATTATTTAAAATCATAGTAAGAGTAAGATAAAATATCAATAGGTATCTCTAATTTTAGATAAAATCTAAACAAACACAAATAGATAACAATCTCGAGACATAGAATTCTCAGAAATCTAAGATCTTTATATAGATGTTTTATTATTTCGTAAAATAAAAGAAAAAAATCCGTCAATTAAACCATGATACAAAAACATTACTTCAGAACATAACTGTTAATACTTATGTGAAATGTATACAAAATTAATATATTTTTAATCGACTTCAAAAAAAGGAGGAGGTTACTCAATTATTTTATTTTTTATGTATGTTCGGGGATAACTCCATCGTTTATGAACCGATTTTGATAATTCTTTTTTTGTTGGAAAGCAGATATCCCTAGTTTGGTACCATGATAAGGACACCAGGATCTGATGATCCCAGAGAAATCGAGCGAAACTCTCGAAAACCCGCATAACTTTTTACTGGGTGTACCGATTTCAATGATTTTTAATTTAATCGAAAGCCGATGTTTATCATGTGGTCACATTTAAATTTCATCGAGATCTGATTACAACTTTTGGAGTAATCTTTGATAATGCGTATTTACTTGACTATTTTTTAACCGACTTCAAAAAAAGGAGGAGGTTACTCAATTCGACCGTATATATATTTTTTTTTTTTTTTTTTTTTTTATGTATGTTCGGAGATAACTTCTTCGTTTATGAACCGATTTTGATAATTCTTTTTTTGTTGGAAAGGAGATATTCATAGTTTGGTACCATGATAAGGAAACCAGGATCTGATGATGGGATCCCAGAGAAATCGAGGGAAACTTTCAAAAATCGTAAGGGTGACTAGTAAATTTAATCATGTTTTCATTAAGTACTATAAAGTACTACTATTTAATAAAGGTCTGGAGTCGATCTGATGATGGAGAAGAAAGATAGTCGAGGGAACTCTTCAACAATTTATAGCAATTACCTGCTTTTTGAACTTAATTCGTTTCTATTGATGAGAACTTTGCACCTGTATGAGTTATAAGTGCCATTACAGTCTGATGATGGAGACAAAAGTTAGTCGAGGGAAACTTTTTAACGATTTATAGCAATTACCTGCTGTTTGAACTTAATTCGTTTCTATTGATGAGAACTTTGCATATATATGAGATATAAGTGCCATTTCGGTCTGATGATGGAGACGAAAGATAGTCGAGGGTACTCTTCACGACTTATAGCAATTCCCTGCTGTTTGAACTTAATTCGTTTCTATTGATGAGAACTTTGCACCTATATGAGTTACAAGTGCCATTAAAGTCTGATGATGGAGACGAAAGATAGTCGAGGGAACTCTTCAACAATTTATAGCAATTACCTGCTTTTTGAACGTAATTCGTTTCTATTGATGAGAACTTTGCACCTGTATGAGTTATAAGTGCCATTGCAGTCTGATGATGGAGACGAAAGATAGTCGAGGGAACTCTTTAACGATTTATAGCAATTTCCTGCTGTTTGAACTTAATTTGTTTCTATTGATGAGAACTTTGCACCTGTATGAGTTATAAGTGCCATTGCAGTCTGATGATGGAGACAAAAGTTAGTCGAGGGAACTCTTTAACGATTTATAGCAATTTCCTGCTGTTTCAACTTAATTCGTTTCTATTGATGAGAACTTTGCATATATATGAGTTATAAGTGCCATTTCAGTCTGATGATGGAGACGAAAGATAGTCGAGGGAACTTTTCAACGATTTATAGCGATTACCTGCTGTGTGATCATCTGTGTCGCAGGACCAGGTTTGATGATGGAGCCGATAAACACTCGAGGGAATTTCTCAACAATTTACAGCAGTTACCTTTTGCTGTTTGACGACCGCTTTGATATAATGGTGCTTGTGCCGTGTCGGCGGCGCCTAAACACCGACGGTCGCAGGTTCTATTCCAGCTCGGAGTGGATATTTATGTTTATATAAATATTTATTTTTGGTCTAGTTGTTAATCCTTGTGGTTCTCCCAACCGAGCCTCGGAGAACACGCTAGGCTGTCAGTCCCGGTTGTTATTACGTACACCTGATAGCGAACTTTACTCATAGTATGTCGACGCGTTAGCGCAGCGGTCACAGCACCGGCTGTTGCGCTGGCGTTAGTGGGTTCAATCTCCGCGCACGACAGATATTTGTATTGGCCATATAGATGTTTGTCATTGTCTGGGTGTTTGTGCTTGTGTATTGTGTATGTTTCCGGACCCCCGACATAAGAGAAAGAGCATCCTTGTTAGGTCTACCCTATTACTAAAAATTGTAAAATAAAATAATTTTTAACAAAAAAAAAACCGACTTCAAAAAGGAAACTAAAAAGTGAAAAATAAATTTACTTAGTACAAAGTAATTCGTATTTTGATTTAGTTAATCAGAAATGATTAAATAAATATTTTATAATTTTGAAGTTGGTGCCAAGTAAATACTAAAACAACCTGGCTACAATAATAAATACAAACAACACACACACAACAAACAAGTACAAAAAATGTTATTAGATATGTCAAAACAATAACAGAATAATAACAGTATTCAACCTAATAGTCAATGAAACAAATTATGAAAGAAAACTGAATACAACTTATGAGTAGATAGTAGAGTAGTTATTGTTTTACTTGGCACCGACTTCAAAATTATAAAATATTTATTTAATCATTTCTGATTAACTAAATCAAAATACGAATTACTTTGTACTAAGTAAATTTATTTTTCACTTTTTAGTTTCCTTTTTGAAGTCGGTTTTTTTTTTGTTAAAAATTATTTTTTCGTCTACCTACGTTGTATTACTTGTCGATACGTTGTATTATATTTCATATAGTACATACATTACAAATGACTTAGAAACTGTACAATTTCCAAATAAGTATAAGATGAAAGATAGTCTTTCTAACACGCTCGTTCATTATACAAACAGACATCCAGATTGTTTTGATAGATTTATTTCAAAACCATATTCATATATTCCGATGTCTCAATGTTCCGTGTATATGCTAATGACATAATGTTTATTAATATTATGTTAATATGCAACATATAATTATACTAAAGGAGCCGCTTTCGGTCTGTGATACTTACGCAGTAGGCTTCTGTATATTTTTATAAAACCGTCGTGGAACTCACACGTCTAGACAATATGCGTTATTTAAAAATGATATTGTTTTCACTCCTTACATGTCATAAAACTCTTGCCAACAGTGACGTAGCGAGCTTAACTCTCGCCCGGGGTACAATACTACAATACCTGTTTAGCGCCCAATTCGCATCAATTTTTTGTTTTGCGGAACTTTTGGCGCCCCTTTGTAAGTAGCGCCCGGGGCATGGTACCCCCCCTTTACCCCCACCTCGCTACGCCACTGCTTGCCACCTCTACACTCACGCGAGCTATAAATTGCGCTTAGATCAATTGTGCTAGTCAAAACTGTTTATATTGTTGGTCACTGCTCCTGACGTGATAGCATAATGTATTACAGCCTACATTCCATTACAAAACATACAGGATTTTTTCCTTATTTTGACTTTTCTACGTTTAGAAGGGATGACATAGTTTTAATATTGTTGCTAATGATTACCATTTAGTAGACTGAATGAGATTAATACAGAGACACAATATACACAGCCAAGTACGAATTTATATGCAAATTATATTTAAAATTTTAAACAAAATCGAAATGTCGTGTATTTATTAAATTGAATAATTTAATAAATATTATATTCAACTTTTAAAGTACCTATGTTAATATTTTCACCTACTTAGGTTTCTAGAAACCACTTATTGAGGTGTACCTACTCGTTTGGTTTGTCTAGGTATAAATTTTTAATTTAGTTTAATATTTGATTCAAAATAGGAACACATTTGAATTTCCCGCCATTTCAATCAAATTAATTTTGAATTTTTTTAAGTAAAAAATTAAAGCAAAACTAGCAATATTTCCGTTAAATTTCAATCATAATCCTAACCATATGTGTGTTTTCTTACCCAAGAATCTGATATTAGATTACTTAAGTTTATAAAAAAAGTTGTTTTATCTGTATTTCGTTTCAAGGTCATCGATTGTATTACCTTTTCGGGTCTGCGTATAATGTACCTACCTATATGTTATGTATTGTTAAAAAATATTTGTAAATTTGATATTAGTTCAAGATAGGTACTTACCGTGTGAACGTTAAACATAATTATTATTTATTTAATCAATGTAACACAATATCCTTCCTTATTGTTAACTAAATAGGAACCAATCATTTACTTTGTTCCACACAGTTGCTATTTGTTTTGGACTTAACCTTGCGGAAGTTATTTATTCTAAATATTAGTTTGAAGTCAAACATATGCCATAACTAGTTTACTTGACTAAAGGCTGGTTTCGAAAGTTGTGGGTAAAGTTTATCCTGCTAATAAGTTACGAATAGACTTTAACTGCAAGTATAGGCCATCAGGACCTATTTCTCCTCAAATAAACTATAACTTTTATATTCATTTTTGTGAATAAAAATATAAAAATTGTGGAATTCGTTGGTAATGAAGGATGATATATCAAAAGCTTCAATCTGTTAGATACCATCATCCGTCATATAGCGTTAACTATAGCCGATGGAACGTACGCTAACACTTCAAATCTATTGATTCAATACATTTACACCTAATTAGACTCTAACTGCTCGTGTGTTCAACGATTGACGCAAGGTGTGACCGGTGTCGTGACGTGTCACCTATGACGTGCGATGACACGTTCGCGGTCGTCCGGTCGCACGCCCACGACGTGACGACACGTTATACAACCATGTTATTTTTAAAACATTGTTAAAAATAATGTGATGCGCTAAACTGCGATACTGTCTCATGGAAATTTTGTCCAATTTTTTTATGTTGTGAGTTTTAAACTGTATCGATTTCTTGACGAATGCGGCACAAGCTAGTTGTAAGACCCTGCAGTGTGTACAGGACGGCGGTCGATGAGCCCTGTTTACGATCCTCATACACCTCTGCTATTCTACCTGCTTCGATCTCACTCGACTTCCCCCGGATCTTCATCCGGTTACGATTTCCCTTTCTTCTCGATTATAGTAAAATAATACCATTATTTAAAACATTCATAAATAGGCATTTTATCACACAAACGATTAAGCGCTACCGTTTCCGAGTCAAGTTCAAGATATGAATGAAATATAAATCACTCCGACGATTCGCTTGATACCTTTAACGATTGTTCGCGCAATATTATATGACATACAATTTAATTAACACGTTCATTAAGTTTTATATCAGAACTGTGCCAGTACGGCGCGACTGACGTAAGGTTTATCTTCGCCATTTATTAACAGTAACGAGCAGCGGCTTCCTTTACATGATCCGCGCTAAGACTCGATCATTAGTACGTGATTATCACAATTACATCTAATATAATAAATTAAGCTGCTCAGCGATCCGACTCCCCGCCGCGAGGACACGCCACGCACGCGGACCCGCGGCTCCGCCCGCAGTTATCGCGCCGATCAGCGATAGCGATGCGATAACAATCGCTTCTTACCGTTCTCCACAGCTGGGTCGCATTCCTCCGAGTCGTTACATATATCGGCAACAAATCGTTCGGTCTCCTCTCCGTGTCGACGCCGTGTAATATTTGACAAATTTTAAAATCATTACGGTTATTGTGTTGTGTAAGCGATTAGTGAATTTAATTAATACATAATGAAGCGATTGCCGGGAAAATGTATTCCGATGATTATCGGTGGTATACAGCTTCCTGTCGGCCGGTATCGGGACTAATAAATTAAACTAAAATTGAATTAATAGTATGTGAACTCGAACCGCTAATGTGTCAACGATAGAGTCTAATGAGTAGAAACGGCATACTGGTTTTTAAAAAGGGCAATTTATGCAAAAATAATTGATATGTGTTGACGTGTTTGATTTCCGTCAATAGATCGTATCTAGGGTTCAGAGCGATCGTTGTTTACGCGTCGCTAACGAGCCAACAGCTGTGACGGGAGGCGTGCGCCGAACAATCAAGAAGAGTGCACAACAAAACAATAAAAGCGCAGCGCAGCGCCGCGGCGCCCGCCCCCACGTCACGAGATCCACACATCGGGCCACATTAGCCAGTTTTTTGCCGGCCGTCGGATCGTAAAGCACACAAAAAGCGGGGATCGGATCCAGACATTTCGCACTTAGCTCTCGGACCCCGCGTACTGCGACCCGAAAGTCTCGAAGCTATAAAATTACCATTTCTGACGTCACTGCATAAACAGTCTACGTTATGACCGCCTTTTTTCAGTCGTCGCGATAAAATGCAGATATAATGAGGCCCGTGAAAAAATTTACACGGCCTTTTTTCAATATATGCGCAATTTACAACGTCGCTATCTCATACAATATACACTCGTTGCCTACTCGCTTTCATTTAATATGTAGACTTCACTTACAATGTAACAGCTATAATTTTCAAAACTAATGTTCTGTTATTCTTTTGCATAGCGCATAAAAGTATAATACGAAACAAAATAATATTTAAAGATTGAAAATATGATACAGACCAGCGCATTACATGGATAACAAATGTAAGCCATCGGGAAAACAGTGAGGAATTAATAAAATAATTACAAAGATTAAGTGGGGTCAGTTGCAGTATAGGGGCGAACGTGGCGCCTGTACATTAGGGGCCGGGTTATTTATAGTGGAACTAGGGTTGCGCGCTGTCTCGCTCGCTCCCGCGCGGGCCGGGTGCGCCCGTCCCTCTCTGGCGAATAATTAGCCGGGTCGCCGTCACCGACAGCTCAATAACTCTGTTAGGGGACAACGTGTCACTTTTTGCGGAGCTGTTGTGACGTTTACGCAAGCGTAGCTCGTGCCGGCGCCTGCCGCCACTAATGGCATACCTGGAGCCGGCGGGTAGCGTCCCGACTTTGCGTGTCCGCGATTAAAGCGCTGATAGGACAACACCGATGACACCTTCGAGTCCTTATCTCATCTAGCTGAGAAGCATTGTCTAATTTATATGGCTACATGTGTGATTGAAGTCCAAAGTGACGTCAATAGATGTAAAAGACAACTCGAAGGGCCTCGCGACGGCCTGTGTTACCGGCTGCCTATGTGCCGGCCTGAATTACCCGTGCGAGTGAAATATTCAGTCATTGCGAAGCACCTTACCTCGCCGTTCCATTAATTATGCGCCCGACTGTCGTGCGAGCTGCTTTACGTAAAAAACTCTCATAAATTTTTGTCTTTAAATCGACTTATTTAAACGAAAATTAGACTAACTTGATAATATAAGTTATGTTTTTTTTCTGTTTTTATGTACATACTTATTATAATACTAGCGACCCGCCCCGGCTTCGCACGGGTGCAATGCTGATACTAAATATACTACAGAATGTCTTTATTTATAGTGTGCAGCTGGCTTATAGCATGGTTATTAACATAATAACAACAACATTCAAATATGTGTCGTTAGATTACACGTTGTTACAGAATGCGTTGAAGAAATAAAGGTTCACTCTCGTTCCCCGTAGCTGATAGCGTGATAATTTGTAGCCTATATGTTGACCCAATTTTTTAATAATATTTGTGCCAAATTTGAAGTAAATCCATGCAGTACTTTTTGAGTTTATCCCGGACATACATACAGACAAACAGACAAACAGACAAAAATTCTAAAAACTATAATTTTGGCTTCGGTGTCGATAGTAGATCACACCCCAAGTATTCTTTTAAAAAAATATTCAATGTACAGTTTTGACTTTCCAACCATTTTATTATATGTATAGATGTTTAATATATTGTTTAAAAGTCGCCCTAGTTGATAGAATTATTTTTATACGATCAGGACGAAAACAAGCGGACGGCTCACCTAATGGTAAAATATTACCGTAGCCTATAGACGCCTGTAACACCAGAAGCACCGTAAGCGCTTCGCCGACCCTACCTCCTCCTCAGGCGCTCTGGTCATCTTGCTCACCAAAGAAACTTAACACTGTTTGGGAGCAGTATTATTCAGATATGATCTTCTGTAAGCTGCACGAGCTCATACCCCCATCTCCTTTCTTCCATCGGACTTTCAAACGTACCGCAGGCTTTCATCCCTACCTGATTTGATATACCTGTCATACGTACAAAGCGCTTCGAATCATCTTTTTTAATGCGCACAGCCAAGGAATGGAATTCCCTGCCGGCGTCTGTATTTCCGAGTTCATACAACCCGAACATGCTTAAAGCGCGAGTGAACAGGCTTCTTCTGGGCGAGCTCGCTCCATCCTCGACCTTGTCTCTGCTCTAGAGCTAGATTGGGGTCAAGAGTAAGCCCATAACACAATAAAAAAAAGGTTATGAGCAGGATTCTTCCTGCTGGGGTTTACCTCAAAATATTAGTAACTTGCAAATTTAATTCTGATCTGGATCTATTAGGTTTTCTAGCACTTTTGCTTTTAAAATCCATCACATTATCAACGGTAAAGGAAAATACTTTGAGGAACTTGCTTTTAGTTTTTTTGAAGTATAACCTCTTTGTTTTGAAATTTATAATTTAAATATATGTGAAAATTTGGAGAGGCTCATAACTTAGCGTCACTTTAGCGTTTTCGGTGCGACAAAGCCTGCCCTGCGGGCACCAACCCGCCTGCCCAGCGTGGTGACTATGAGCAACACATGATTTCACGTCATTGTTGGCGCGAACTTGTGGAGGCCTATGTCCAGCAGCGGACTGCGATAGGCTGAAGTGATGTGATAACTTCTTTACTGCACTACGAAGCGCTTCTTCGAGTCGCAGTATGCTGGTGAATGTGTGATGAGAGCGTTACGAAAAGTGTGATCGGGCGAGGCGAACGGAAGCTGACAGGGAGATATAAGTTGGTGAAGATAAAAAGAGAGTTACGTTTCGTAAGTTTTACTTCAGTCGTGTGGTCTAAAGCACTCGTTTTTTTCATTTTCAGTACAGGCATATTCCCAGCTGTGGGACGTTTAAGGAATATTATACAACAACTGTACTTTAATATAAAACAAGCACAGCAACGGGAGCTGCGAGAGCTTATTGTGATAAAATCAAACGACACAATTAACATAATGTAAACGAACAACACCTGTGTCCGATATCTTGATCTGAGTTGGCATCGAGAACATTCCGTGCGTCCAGAATGTAATCAGTAGGTACTTACAAAAGATTTATATTTTCAATTACAATATTGTATATTAAGCATAATCTGATGTAATTTAACAAAATTGAAATTTGATTTATAAACTCTACTACCATAACGACTGATGTCACAAGTTTTTTTTTTTCGGATTTTACCTACTTTTTAACCGACTTCCAAAAAAGGAGGAGGTTCTCAATTCGACTGTATTTTTTTTTTTTTTTATGTATGTTACATCAGAACTTTTGACCGGGTGGACCGATTTCGACAAATTTTGTGTTAATCGAAAGGTGGTGTGTGCCGATTGGTCCCATTTAAATTTATTTGAGATCTAACAACTACTTTTCGAGTTATATCTAATAATGCGTTTTTACTTGACGCTTTTTTTCGTCGACCTACGTTGTATTATACCGCATAACTTTCTACTGGATATACCGATTTGGATAATTCTTTTTTTGTTAGAAAGGGGATATCTCTAGTTTAGTACCATAATAAGGAAACCAGGATCTGATGATGGGATCCTAGAGAAATCGAGGGAAACTCTCGAAAATCCGCAATAACTTTTTACTGGGTGTTTCGATTTTGATAATTTTCAATTTAATGAAAAGCTGATGTTCATCATGTGGTCACATTTAAATTTTATCGAGATCTGATAACTACTTTTTGAGTAATCTTTGATAACGCGTAGTTACTTGACTATTTTTTCGTCGATCTACGTTGTATTACTTGTCGATGTAATTGAAGTCGGTTTTTTTTCGTTTGTCTGCAAACACAATTATCAGGAACGTAGTCTAAAAAAAGGGAAATGAAACAACGAAACAGCAGAGTTGCTGAGAGTGGCTTTACTGCGCTTTTAGCTGTTTATATAGGTCTAATAGTGGATATACGGGTTCACTGTGGCGATATAGAAAGAAAGACTATGAACTATGAATATCACGTGTAACCTTATGTCTTGGTTTTAGATCTTTACTGTTTCAACTTAATACAATTTGATTCACTTAATTGAACATTTTCATTTTTAAGTCACCCAGTTACGTGTCCGAGCCAAAAACTTTTTTAATTTTGATTGTGACGGAAGCATCTTTATTAAGAGTCGGCGCAAGCGTGACACACAGAATCTTTTTTCGTCCATTTTTATAAAAATATTTCTATTTAACTTTATCGCTTCAGCATGTAGTAGTACCACTGCTGGGCATAGGCCATTTTGACCATGTAGGAGGATCACAGCTTAATCCACCACGCTGCTCCAATGCGGTTTGGCGGATATATTCCCTACTATGAGTAACGATCGCTATCGGGTGTACGTGATAACAACCGGGACCGACGGCTTAACGTGCTCTCCGAGGCACAGTGGGGAGGCCCACAAGGACTGCACAAACACCCAGACCACGGCAAACATCTGTACAGCCAATACAAATGTTTGTCATGTGCGGGGACCGAACCCGCAACCGCCAGCGCAACAGCCACAAACCAGTGCTATTTATTAATAAATTCTAGTTTTTATCGCTTGAAAGATCTTTTGTTTTTAATAAAAAGGCAAATAATAATAAAATAAAATGTAATAGTTAAGCGACATTTAATTTTATTAGAGGTACTTATTATATAAAATACATATTTATTGACCGGCAGCCGTGTGAACGACCTCTGGAGCGGTTTCCGCGAATGTGAACTGAAATAATTAGAACATTAATAAAATATTAATTAACACGTTATTTATTGGATCGACTTCGAAAAGTCGCGTCAAACAAATACAATTTGACGTACGACGTCAGATTGTTGTGAGCCTCTTACAATATTTGTGTCTACCGTCTAATATCATAATATGGATGGTTCAATACTGCAATTAGGATATGTTTAATAATGACACAATGTAGTCTGCGTTTTATATTTTAACGGGTTTGTTCATGGTTGGCATGACCGTCTTTCACGCTTATCGATAATGTAATAGATTAAATAAGTAACATTATTATGTTTTTAAAAAAAATTATCGTTCTGCTAGGCGTTATTATTCCCAAAGTATGACTCTTCCACTTCGCATTACATATCTACATCTTGTGCATCATTGGGGCTATCAATTTTAACATTCATACAACCTACATATTGCGCTTTGACTAGCGGAACTTCTGAGATTTTGATAAAAATACTTATATTAATAATTCTAAACTCTCTAAATAAACTCTCTTTTTGCGTTAAAGGATAATAAACATCCCTTAATACTCGAAGTGATTTTATAAAAGTTTAATAATTAGAACACAAATTGTTAATATTTCGCATTCGACCCACTCACTCGAAAAGTTTACTAGAATTATTATAATTTCAAGTCTTGATCATTACTCTATTGAAATGATTTCAATGAATCTCGGCACATAGCTGGCCGTATAGATTTACATATACAGTTTATGAAGTAAAGTAAACTTGACTTGGGGAGTAAGCTGGTGAATGCTTGACGAGAGCGTTACGAAAGTGGGATCGGGCGAGACGAACGGAGCAAGAGAGGTGCTAGCACACATTTTCTTTCTCTCATAGCCAGTTTCGTATTCTTCATCTGATCTTTCTTAAATGATTAGTATTTTTTAAAGAAAATACAAAATTGACGTCTGCGTGCAGTGTTCATTTGTTGAACTTTAATTAAGGAAATGCATTCACTCGTCACTAGTAATAGCAGTACAAAAAAAAAATTAAATATTTTCGTTTCAAGATCGATTAAATACTGTGATATTATTTTTATGTGATGTAAGTAAATATAAATTCTACTTCCATACATATCCACGTATAATAAACTCATGGTCGAGTCAAAACACTATGCATTGAAATTAATATTTAAAAAAAAATTATGATCTTATTTTGAATGTTTGCGTTATTTAGGTCTTTAAAATTCTATTGAAGTTGTTATCTCGACCGCATCGGTCAATCGCTTTACAATATTTCGTCGTATTTAATTTATTCGTGAATCCAAGACAATTTAAAATTAATGACTGTTTATTCATTTGGATTAATGGCATCTAATGGCGCCAAAATAGCAAAGATTAGTCGCCAATTGCACGTAGGATGGAGAAGACACTAAGAAGATCGATCGGTGCGGTCGAGATTACAATCTTCGTTAAATTTTTAAGATAAAGGTAACAAAAGTAATTTAATTACTCTACGTCTAAAATAAATTGTAATAATAGGAATATTTTGAGTCAAGTGCTTGCGATTGAGATTTGTTCGATGACCTCTGTGACAGTATTTTAATATAGACATGGTTCTATCAAATCTCTCAGATTTAGTAGTATCATAATACAATGAAATTTATTAATTATTCTTAAGTACTTCTTGCAACAATCATTGACGGTTCCCGGAGTGCACGTGACGACGTAGGCGGACATCAGCTGTGACGTCACGAGATAGCTGTGCAGTTAGGACAGTAATCAATTGATTACCTTCAAGGTTTGTATCGTGTGGGTTAACGAGAGTTACGAAATGTAGCTGTGACCTGACGCCCACGGAGAGTCAGCTAAACCTTAGTCATGTAAACAATCGCTACATTCTGATATTATAAATATGTGCATTTGATAACAATATAGTGATTACACACGACTGAATTAAACTTACTTCAACTCCATTTAGCTTATATCTCACTTCCAACTTCCGTTCACCTCGCCCGATCACACTTTTCGGAACGCTCTCGTCACGCATTCACCAGCTTATTCTCCAAGTCAAGTGTGTGTAAAGGAGTTTTAAATCAAAAGTTTTCGAGTTACCTCGGCGCAGTGATGACAGTAACTCGACTGTTGAGCCTGGTTTGTTCCTTCCTATGCATGACAAATGTTTGTATGATCCAGTCACAAATATTCGTTATGGTATGTTTATGTTGCTGGTCTCTCTACACAGCTTATATAACTAGAAGCTGTTAATAATGAGGTAATTATTTTTTTATTATGCCATGTGATGTCGGCCGAGAATAGCACCACCCCCTTTCTTCCCGTGAGGGTCGTAAAAGGCGACCGAAGGATAAACCTGTCCCGAAATCATCAGGGTCCTGGAGAAGGAAAACTTCATTTGAAACCCGGAATGGGGTCTCCGTCAAGCATTCGTGGCATAGCTCTAAAATAAAATAAAAGAGAGAGAAGAATAGAAAGACTCCCGCAGCCGAACTGGCTCCACACGTATCGACTCGTCGTTCCCGTGGGCCTAGCCAGCGAGGTCGAGAGGGTGGTGCAGAGCTTAGGCAACTCTGCGTTTTCTTGAAGAGTGACCTAGGCGACTCAGTGTCTGTCTGACACTGTCTAAATCGTCTGCAATAGACGGACTAAGGCCAATGTAATAATTTTTTTATTAACACTGTAAAGTTTCATCATTCCAGCCTATTGCAGTCCACTGCTGTACAAAGGCATTCACAATTTCGCGACAAATATGCGTGAACTCATGTGTGTTGCCCATAGTCACGACGCTGGGTAGGCGGGTTGGTGACCGCAGGGCTGGCTTTGTCGCACCTAAGACGCTGCTGCCCGTCTTCGGCCTGTGTCTTTCAAAGCCAGCGGTTATATGGTTATCCCGCCATCAGTCGGCTTCTTAAGTTCCAAGGTGGCAGTGGAACTGTGTTATCCCTTAGTCGCCTCTTACGACACCCACGGGAAGAAGGGGGTGGCTGTAAAGTTTATTATTATGGAAATTTTGTTTAATTTTCTAAGTGGCTCAATTTTGAGAAAAGTAATTCGTATATAAAAAAAAAACGTTATATCTTTATAAAATATATAATATATTTTTATGGCAGGAAGTAGAGCGAGGAATTCCCGGCTGTTAAAAGTTTTATGTCCAACGTGAACACGAACGTTAATATGTGTATTTCTATTATTTATTCGCTAAGTTAAGATGATTCGTACGTCCAGTGATTTCTGTACCTATCGCGTGTCAAGTTATTTGGAATTAGACAAATCATCCAAATCATCAATATTGTTATATTATACTTTTATACTATGGCTATCACACAGTCAATCTAAAGAACGACCTTGTAATATTTCAAGACCTTCTATATGGGATTTTTTCTGACACTTGTCAGTAAACGTGTCATATGATCATAATATACATTTTTTTCCTTTTTCCTTTTTTTTTGTTTTTGTTTTTCACGTTTGTTAATTTAAATTTTAAACGGATGGATGGTCGTAATTGGTCTTTTTGATTATATTTCATTCTTGTTTGTTTTTTATTTTTTTCTGTGCTGTGTACCATCCCTTATAAATAAATTAAATTAAAATCCCTCTCGACTGTCTGTACAATTGTCGGAATTCGGAATAATTTTTCCCGCGAACAATTCCGAGATCCATTTGAATATTCATATTGGATAAATACAAAATTTATAGTAAACGTTTTCGAATGTATAAAATATTAAATCGTTTGAGCTTCGCCGCTCTGTGATTTTATCTAGAACTAGTCCTTTCGCGCGGTTTTACGCGTGACATTTATTTGATAGCTTGACGTTTACGATTGGGACTACTTCTGTTTTAAGAGTCATAGCGTAGAGCTTTTATCACTTTTTTAGACGAAAATTTTTAAAGAAAAATGTTATTCAATTCGGTCTAAAATCTTTCAAGATACATACTAAGAAACAAATTTTTTTACTATTTTTTTTTCTAATATCTGCACAGCGCAAAGGCTAAATATAGGTACGCAAAGATTTTTTTTTTAAATATTTTGTATACATCGATAAGTTAAAGTGTAAACGCGATTGGGTGTAAATGTTGAATCATAATTGCAGGAAATTAAATATCTACTCGTAAAATTAGAACCGAATGAATCAAAATGTATGATTGTATATGAGTTATATTCTAACATACAAAAAAAATCCCATGAAATAAATATATACCACTCGATGGTGGTGACGAAAAAATTCTCGCAAAACGCCATTAATGATCTACGGTAATTAAATAATTAATAAGAAATTACATTAAAAGTTATTGAGAAATAATTTAAGCAATTAATTTGATTCAGTTATAAAAACATCGACGTGTAAAATAAATTTCGTTTTTAAACGTAGGTCAACAATTTTAATTGGAACGATTCTTAGAAAATAGAATGTTTAGGTATTTTTCGCTATGTATTATAAAACCTAGCTTCGTATGACTGTCTGTCCGTCGTATGCATGACGAATTAAATGTCTCAATTTTCAAACATCAGTGAACACGAACCGAGACCCGAATTCAATAACTCGTTTCAAATAAATATTCCTTCATATATAGGAATGGACACGGCGGTTTAATTACTGAATTTATTAATAATTATAATTAATTAGTTATTTATTTATTATGTTAGACAATCCAACAGCGTTATTATACAATAGTATGTTACGATATAATGTATAAATATAGCCAAAATAGAATCACACCAACATAAAAAAAATTAATCATTATAAAATGCATAACTAGACACTATATTAAAAAAAAAAAACAAAAAGTAAAAAAAAGTAAACGGCTATGTTCCGTCTTCTCCACTGCAGTTAGAGGTGAGTGCATTTACGATAATATTTATTATATGGAAACTTGTGCATATTGTACTAAAGACTCTATTTGACAAAAAAAAACAGTCATTGTTCAGGTTTAAAACAATAAATAAAAATATTTTATATCTGTGTCTAAAAATATTTAAAAAGAGGAAAAGTTGATTATTTATTTGGTTGTAATGTTGTAGCTCGAAAAACACCGTTTTTGTCAACAAATATTTGCTGTCAAAAACAATGCTGAGGCAGCCTGAGAAAACCTAGTTGGCCTTTTCTTTCTTTTTGTTTTTTTTTTTTTTTTGTTGCTACCTTTCCTTTTGTTAATTGTACTCTTATGTTTCTATCATTTATCATTATATATATATAAGTATACCCTTTTATAAATTGTAACCCAAAAAAGGCTAATAAAATATTCTTTGAAAACAGTATTAATTTGATTTTAAATATTCTTTCAACAGTGTAATGATACATTATTATCATGTTGTGATAAATATCTACCTGTATTTTTATATGCGTAAACGTAACAGTCAGAATTGTGTAGTCGAAGCGGACGAAGCCGCGATAAAGGTCTTATAGTACTTATAATTACTTTAGTCTTAAAGAAACTGCGTGTAGTTTTCCGTTAAAAATAATTAAAAACGTAGCATCGTGAGGTAAAACTGTATTAAAATAACAACCGTGTATGTCTGTCTGTTTGTATCGAGTAAAAAATACTTAAAAGGTCTTCTAAGACATTCGCCGACATGTCTGCTGTAGATGCATGATAAGTTGCTTTATTTTATTTATTTCTATTCAATACAATTGTATATCAAACGCGATCAGACCTCGCTCCTGCAAACATAAAACGTCAGTATTGCCGACAGCAGAACATTCAGTGGACTACAGCAATTAATACGAAAACCTCGAGTTCCAAGTGAATATTAATTATCATTAACTAAGTAAACTAATTAACTTTGCCTCTCGTATGCACATGCGCCCGTAAATACAAATTGAAACCATTATTTCTATTAAAAAAACACGCAAGTCCAGAGTTACCACCGGCTCAGAATAAATCGAACTGTCAACTATTAGTAAAGGTTTATATTATAATTATAACACGTAATATCTATCAAGAAAATAATCCAATTGTAAGTTTAAATAAGGAACACAAAAAATAAAATAATTATACATATAGATATATTAATCTAATATGGTATTATTAAAACTAAAAATAAATATATGAACAATATTTTTAACTCGTTCGATCATTGAACTAATTCGATCATTGAAGATTAAAACAAATTTTGATACAGTTTTTATGTGACAATATTTGAAATTCGAATAAAGTTTTATGTACAGGTTAATGAACTTGGCGAGACTTTTGTTTTAAAGTTTAACCGTCCTTATTAGTTTATCAATCCTTTTTCGTCTCAACAAACTCTGTTACTAACAAATCAAGTCTAAGGTTTAAAAAAAAACCACTACACTGTCAAGAATAAAACAAAATAACTATTTTAATGACATCCTAATGACAGGATGGAAGGGGGACGTAGGTTACTTTTGGTACATACTTGTAACGTCTTTCTTTACTTGAAAACAATCAATAGAGTGGTTCACGATCACAGTGACGTGGACACCGAGACATCACACAGCGGTACCTCATAAGAGCCGCCGAACAAGTCGGGACATCGCTTGAGCCGCGGGGTCATTAGTGGCGGTGGTTACGGCGGCGCGGCGTCCGCTGACCGCTGCGACGTGTACGGTAAACAGAACTTAGCTTCAAGCTACCGATTTGAAATTTAAAATCGTGTTTAAGAATTATTTTTCAAAGTAATTATTTTGGCCAATTTTATTATAAAACTTGTAAATTTTTAAAGTTAATCTTTTATTCTATCGCCGCAAAATTTTTCGTTCATCTATCGCATGTCGCATGTCGCCAGTGTTCCGCGGTATTTGTGTTTTGATCTGTGTATTAATGTAAATGTTTTTATTCATTAAAGTTTCAATTGCACGGTTTCAAAAAACCACAGAATTCTTTTTTATTGTAAAATTATTTATTTTAAAAGAGTTACTTTATTGTTGTTTGTATTTCGATACCTGTAGTTGCATTACTATTTCGTGAGATATTTCGCGCAACTAATTACTAAACATAAAAAAAAATAAGAATAAATTAAATATTTTATAGAAATATTATTTAAGTGATATATTTGCAATGATTAAAAAGATACTTATTTCTAAATCCATTAACAAAAAAAGGTGTCTTTGTAATTATGTACGCGCGTAAGAAGTTATACTTCATTGGTTAGCTAACTTCACGTTGCTAACTTCTTCTTCGTTGACTAGCTGACTTCGTGTTGGTTTGTGTGACGGTGAGCGCGCGCATCGTAAAAAAATCACACTCATAATTTTCCCTAATACGCCAAAAGAAGTATAACTTTAAAAATCTCAGTAATTTTGAAAGCATCATAAATTGTCGCCGCGCGGCTCGGAGTCCCGTTTAATTACCAAAATTCTGGCCATCGTGTTTATGAGCCGCCGCGACCCCGACACGACAACGACACGACACGACACCGACAACCGGATTAGCTGAGCATGATGGGAGCGGGCGCCGGCGCCATCTCCGGACCGGTCAGCTGGGATACGGCTGCTTTACACTTAAAATAAAATTTAAATGTATGCATTTTTGGTGACAAAGGCTATAAATGTACCTGAAATCTCTCTGATCAAAAGGTTGTGAGATAATGGTTTGTGCTACACAATATTTTGTTTCACTTAAAAAGATAGGAAAACTTTCGAACTGTAAACCAGATACAGTCAATTGTTACGTCACTTAAATAATTACGTTTGATACATAGGCTATTTATAAAACTAAACATATTTTAAAGGGTATTTATTATTAAACGGCTTATGATTGTAAATGTAAATGATATATAAAACGTAACAAGTAACGGTAGTATGCAGCGCGGCAAGTATTGAGGGCGCGCCGTACCCGGTAGCTCGCTGTGCCCCGGGACTTACGCGCGGCGCGCCTCTGAAGCGCCGCCTCGAAAGCCTTTTCGTGTTCCGTGCCCGGCTCCCCCCTGCCCCGCTCCACACACCACCGGACAGTTTCAATACAGTACTACTTATTGACATTTTACTCGAGAAAGTAACTCGTGACTTGATGCCGAGAAATGACTCTTAATTACCTCCCGAGAGACTAATTATCGACTTATTTTGAAATCGTTTAAGCCGCTCGTCTGTTACAGTTCGAGAACTATGCATCTCCTTTGTCAGTATCCATTAAAATCAAATAAAACCTATGACGGAGAGTTTTGATTATACGTTCGAATTACCATACGTTTAAGTTATATTTCGTTTCGAGGTAATAAAAATGTAAGCTTTGTATCTCTTTAAGGTATCATTAAAATTGACTCGAATACACGCGTGGACGCCGTCGTCCGCGATTCGAACAAGACTGACTAACGTTACTTTTTGTTACTTAATAATTAAATTGACTATGGTAAGAATTTTATGGGGTTCAATGTTCTTATTTTCACACAACACACAACTTCGTCTGCGACTGCGTAAAAAATATAGTAATGATAACTCTTTATTGCCAATGATGAGTAACATTACAAAACACAGGAGACAAGTATGTACAGAAGGCGGCCTCGTCGGTAAGCGATCTCTTTCAGACAACCTTTGGGCAGAGGAAATGGCGCATAGACGGTACAGTAAACACAAAAAGTTAAATAAAAATTTTAAAATTAAAAAATTAGATGTACAGTATACATAAATGGAATTAATAATAGATATAAACGTATACATTTAGATTATCAAATATTATGATATGATATAATAAGGAAGGATACGGATGAAATGAAATGAAAACATTTATTTCGTCATAAGGTGATAATAATGGCGATGGCGGGATAACCATCCAACTGCTGGCTTTGAAATACACAGGCCGAAGACGGGCAGCAGCGTCTTCGGTGCGACAAAGCCAGTACTGCGGTCACCAACCCGCCTGCCCAGCGTGGTGACTATGGGCAAAACACATGAGTTTACGTTATTTTTGGCGTAAACTTGTGGAGGCCTATGTCCAGCAGTGGACTGTATAGGCTGTAATAATGATAATAATGTCATTTACAAAAATAATAATACAAATAAATTTAAAAAAAAAACTCGACAATAATAAAAGAAAGTTAAGGTAGCAAAAAAAATCAGACAATAAAATAAAAATTTATATCTTAACATTGGGTACATTACAAACTTAGGTACTACCCTACCATACCCATATATAGTGTTATGTGCAACCTTAACTTAGTCGAAATAATAAAATAGTCTACCGAGATATTAGGATTTAATGTTTATTAAGTATTGTGACAAAATCAATGTTGCTGGATAACACTGGCTACATTACCTAAGTTTGTACCGTACCGTTGTAAATTACCGTTGGGTAAGGTACCGTTGTACCGTTTGTAATGTACCTAAAGTTTAGTTGTATATTTTTATTTTATTGATTGCTATTTTTGCTACTTTAACTTTCTTTTATTATTGTAGATTTTTTTTCTGTTAATGAAACTTTTTTGACGTTCGTCAAGTGTGTGTCATCGCCACCTTGTGACGAAGTATTTTCATTTCATTTAAAGTCTACTTAAAGTGAAAACAGAAGACAATATGTGTCTGGATAGATAAGTTAGAGATTATAATTTAAGGAAATAGTGTTTTAGAGACTTCTTGAACGCTGCAAGTGGTTTAGCGTGTCTAATGGGCAAGAGTGGGGAGTTCCAAAGCCTTGGCCAGTAATTGTATTAAAGGTGGAGTGGGGAGGAAATTAAAAACAGTAGGTATCTGAAATATCTAAAAGTTTAACAGCAAAAATATGGTTCACTTACAAAATTTAGGTGACAGGTGTTTAGAAAATAATATTGTTGTTTTAAAATTTATCCCCAGTAGGGAAAGGCAAAGGACTATAATCCATACAGCCTAGTTTGAATTTGTAAGTTTCGTTCTGATATATCAAAAGGCCGGAGCCAAGTCTCAAGTAACTTTATTTTTCTTCTGATTCGATGACTGGTAAAGTAAGGACGAAGCCAAGTCTGTAAATCTCTAATTATTCAGTAGTTTTTTGTCACACCCACAATTTATTTATGTAGATTATGCAAGCCTAACGATAGCTTAGCGACCAATTTTAATGTCTATAAAAATATTTTCACGTTTTTAAACGAAACAGACACTCGACGATGTAATTAGTATTAATTGACACTGAAGTCCTGTTGGTATTCTAAGAGCGGCCATTACGTCCGCTCTCAGCTTGTACGAACACAGTAAACCGAGTAAATATCGGTATAAATCGATATCGCTTGCTAATTCGAGTCGAGCGACAATAAAACTCGTGATATAAGATGGCTGTCTAGTCGCTAATGTGACGCAACTCTAATGGACTCGCCGCGCGGCACTCTTACAACTCCTACTAATTGCGCCGGTCGCCCGAGAGCCTTGTCACCAAATTTTTTCCTTCCCCGACCCGACACTCACCGGGAATGCTTTTATACCAGCGACGGCGGACCTGTTAATGTGTTAATCCACTCCGTTTGCCTTGTTTTTCTGTTATTAATAGCCAAACAACCGAATCGGTCATCTCGCTCGCTCGGATGTGTCCGCGTGTGCGTGGAAGCGAGCGAGATCGGTTTTACAAGGTTCTGCAGATATGATATTCAAATGATCAGCTCACAGATGCGAGACGGGCGAGATAGATTAGCGCCGGACATTAATTGCCTCCTCGTCGTTTCGTTATCGCGTCATCTCCGGGAGTCATTTGTAGCAGCGCTCGTAGGGGCGAGTGACGGGTGACGGGTGACGGACGATGACACCCCCTGACGTGACGCGAAGTGACGATATCGTCAACATCTCGCGTGCATTTGTTTACAAATTAATTTAAATAAAGAATATTCTTTTTTTAAATATGTTTCAACAAAGAATACGGCTTTATACTTATATATTTATATTATACTTTTATTTATTGATTTGTATTTTCTCGTTACTGAATACATTTATGAATATAGAATATAAAAGCCGTAACACAAATCATTTGTAATTCAGTAATATATTACAAAAGTAGTAAGTAAATATAATACTTTCAACAAAAATCCTAATGAAGATATCATAGTTATAAGATATCATAGTCATAGATACATTTTTTAATATGTTTTATTTAATTGTAATTTGTTCCTCAAAATTAAAATAATTAATAAATAGTATTTACAATGATTATTAAATAAAAATAGACGTGTTAACTTAATAAGTATTATGATTTAGTCCTTTCTCTGTCATGTCCTTTTGATAGATCGCTTGTAATTTTATTTTTGCCTTGTTGAGTATCAGGAGGTAAAAAGAATGTAACGACTAATCCACCTAAAACAAACAATATTTATAAGTGAATAATAAAACAAATTAAACAAGCCTGAAAACTCCTTTGCCTTCTTTACTTACTGAAAACAAGTATAACATATCCTGAGATCATTGATGTACAATAGTTAGCTAGTAAACTGGCAATCAATTGGATATTCATCACATTCAACAATAAGTCATCGTCAATAACTATCACCGCGATCGATCTCCCGCGCTCAGCCAGCAATCATCACATCCGTGACACCGGTGTAGATCGCGAATCAATTCGGTATCGATTCCCAAAGGGCCCGCCCTAATTAATTACCTTCCACACATCGAGGGCTGACAAAAAAAAACACGGACCTTGTCGTGGCTAAGAGCGGCGGCGCCACTCGCCTGCCGGTCCCGGCGGGACGGGGGAACTAATGCAGGCGCCGATAAGAAGATGCATGGGAAAGTGTCCCGGCCAATATCGGGCCCTCGTTACAATAACTCTGGTGTGTCGCGGCGTTCATGTGTCTTGATGAGCTTATGAATCGAATTTAGACATTACCGATACCGACCGTGTCGCGGTGATATGAGGATACGTGTCCGATAGCGACGCAGCAGCGATAACAGCGCTTTATTGTATAATAACCAGAGCTGGGCATTAACTCGTTAATCCGTTAACAGTTAATTAACGAAGTTAACACTTCGAGTAACGGATTAACTTTTAAGCTAACTTATAAAATGGTTAACGGACCCGTTAACAGTTAACCCAATGGAAGTACGCACCGCGCGCGGCGGGAAAAACAGGTTTCGACAAGCTTGGTCGAGCGCGCCGGCACTTGCAGCGCGGAGCGCGTGCCGCGGTGTGAGTGAAACAAATATAGCTTAGGTGTGGCGCGTGCGAGCGGGAAAACTGCACTGTATGCCCTGGATCGAATCCAAGGAGAAGCCCAAGCCTATCTCGGGTCGCTACTGCCGACAATAGCAGCAACAATTCTTAAATTAAAACACATCAAGACCAAGGGGCTTATACACTGCACAGACTTAGCCAATGCCTTAATCAATGGCATTGAAAAAAGGTTTGCCAACTTGCTGCTGGGTTTCACCCAAAGTTTAGATTAATTTGGCTTGAAACTTACGACAGCGGTAGGCCGTAAATGCCGTAAAAAAATCCATGGAAAGTAAAGTAGAAGAGGCTTTACGACAAGAAGTGCAGGTAATTTTTTTTTCTGAATTAATCCGCCAAGAAACTGCTCTGTAGGGCGGAATTTTGTATGGAATAATTGTTTATTTTTCTGAATAATTTTTAGGAAAACTCCAAGGACAGTGTTAGTGGCGGAGGAAGTAATGGAGGGAGTAGTGATAACGAGGAAGACTTTTTTAAGTCGGTAACTACTCAGTGCAAGGAAAGGCCAACGAGGCAGAACTCTTTGAAGACAAAAGCTCAACGCATAGTCAAAATGTGGCTAGATACACCATCCAAGGACTCACTTGACGACGCTGCATTCTTTGGAGACCGGATTTTGATTAATCTTTTTATCAAATATAACACGGCAATACCTTCAAGCGCAGCAGTTGAAGGTCTTTTTTCAACGGGAAAAGATATTTTAGCACCGAAAAGAGCATCTCTTTCTGATGAAAATTTTAATATGTTGATGTTCATGAAAGGGGACATGCACATAGTGCCGGACAGCTAAATTTAGTTGAATAAAGTCGTTCAACTGCAAATACAGAATGCAAATTTAGTTAAATCAATCAATTGATTTAATTAAATTTGCATTCTGTATTTTATTGTTTTATAAAAATAATTAATAAATAAAAAATAAAATAAAGTTTATTTCTTTAACTAGAGCTTACAATAATATTTTACATACTAGGGAGAACTTCCATTAAGCAAATTAAAAAATTTGCTTTTATACTTCATTCTTTATCGGTATTAAATAATCAGCAATTAATATAATGCTTTTTTAGTCATATGTTAACGATTAACGATTAACTTTAACTTGCGTTAAATCTTCTAAAATGTAGCGTTTTAACGTTTAACGAAACTAATTTTTGTATTAGCGGAATAGCGATTAACGAAGCTAACCATTTGATTAACGGTGCCCAGCTCTGATAATAACATAATTCACTAAAATATATCGTTCCTATTATACTGTTACATTACATTACTACCTTCGCTTCGTATCACCCGCGTAATATCCGATCCCGTGGCATGTCAGTATACGTATACGGTAAACGCCTATATGTTATGGATCGCCAGCTAGCTATATACCAAGTTTAATTAGGTATAACGGCTTTAGAAGTTAGAGTCCAGCCTATGAACTGTCGCAGTTATTACATTAGTAGGACACGTAATCGTTCGAGACAAATCAATATGATGTGTTAATTGATACTTGTAAAATATTTATTGACACAAATTAAAGTGCGTATGTTAATTTAATTTTGATGCGCTTATTGTTTTCTAATGTTGACGCAAATTTCACTCATTATAATGTAACAATTTTTTCGGATTTTATCGAGGCTTATTACGAGCAGTGGGAGGGAGATGGGAGTACTCTAGTCCCCCGTGACCATGGTTGCTGTAAAGTATCCGAAACGTCGGGCATCTAAAAAACTTAACGCGATACAATCCAAAAAAGTTGTTTCATTTCATGCGCTTTTTAAACTTTTGCTGTTTTGAAACACGACACGTTTCACCCGCGTTACCGTAAACCCTTTAATCAATAAAGTTTTCTTGGTTTTATTATTTGCCATTGCAGCGTCTGCTTATATTTATTCAAAGTTTAAGCAACCCAAATATACAGATGTCTCATAACTCGTCTCCTAGCGCTCAAGGAGTAGGTAGTGGGCGAGAGGTCACTTTATAATAATTACGGTAAAAATGAAAAAAAAAAATTAAAAAAATTAAGTGCTTGATGCGTCCTAACAAGTTGTTTATTAATTAACAAAAAAAAACATATTTCATGTAACCTTATTTTAAAATACCCGTAATTATACTTCTGAGCGTTAAGCCTTTTAAGTTTTAAATTGTATTTGTCAAACGGTTAGAGCTTTGTTAATTAGCACAAAACTCAAATACAGCATTTATTAAAAATATTTAATAAAAATAATCATTACAGCCTATACAGTCCACTGCTGGACATAGGCCTCCAGAAGTTTACGCCAAAAATAACGTGAACTCATGTGTTTTGCCCATAGTCACCACGCTGGGCAGGCGGGTTGGTGACCGCAGTACTGGCTTTGTCGCACCGAAGACGCTGCTGCCCGTCTTCGGCCTGTGTATTTCAAAGCCAGCAGTTGGATGGTTATCCCGCCATCGGTCGGCTTCTTAAGTTCCAAGGTGGTTGTTGAACCTTGTTATCCCTTAGTCGCCTCTTACGACACCCACGGGAAGAGAAGAGAGAGGGTGGCTAAATTCTTTAGTGCCGTAGCCACACACATAATAAAAATAAAATAAGTATTAATCAATTTTATAGAAAAAAAGTGTGTTTGTACTTTGTACTCACGTAAGAAGTTATACTTCATTGGCTAGCTAACTTCACATTGCCAACTTCTTCTTCGTTGACAAGCTAACTTCAGGGTGTCGGTTTATTGTGACAAGTACACATACACACACACACTTTTTTTTACTGTGTGAACGTGTTTTACTGTATCGTTACAACAAAGTAAAAAATGATAAGAATAATTAGTAATTATAAAATTAAGTACGTATACAAATCAATTTCTTACTAATATCGATTTCAAACGATTAAAAAGAGCTGAAAGTAAAAAATATGAAAACAATAAGGTCAATAACAAGAAAAAAAATGATTTATTTAAACCTAGTATTATTACAACTGCATAATAAATGACAAGTACATATAAATTATGACAAAATGCGAATCTAATAAAAATATTATAACTTTCAAATTGTAACGCTCAACGCAATCGTAAGTTATTGGTCAATGAATTGAAGTTATTACAAAATAAATAAAAATATACTTGTTCAATGTTCAATTGAAATAAGTGCAATTATTACGAATTACCGTTGCAATAATTAACCTTTAATCGGAATTTATTACTTTTGAAATAGATATTAGAAATATAAAAATTTACTCATAATTGAGAACATAAAAAAATTGAAAATGTAAATACTAGGTGCGTAAGTAATCTCTGAATTTAAATTAATAATTTTGACTGTAATATGGATATGAGTATGACTATATTAATTTTACTAAACAAAATTTCTATTGATAAAAGAAGGCGGCCCGGCCCACATGATACATCTGAAATTTATTATAATTATCAATTTATTACTCGGTGCAGGATTACGTAGTTGATAAAGATGTGTGGACGTAGTGACGCTGTATTTCATACATGTTTACTAATTTTGTACTAAAATACAGTTTATATATTATTTTTCAAAAGAGTAACTGCGGAGTTTCTTGCCGATTCTTCTCTGCAGAATCTACATTCTGAATCGGTGGTAGCTTTACTTTTACAAAAATAATAATTTATTTTTAAAGTTTTAATTTGTAAAATGATGATTCGAAAGTGCTCTTGGGGCCTATTTGAATAAAGCTGTTTTTGATTTGAATTATTTTTGTGGTTATTATATGATTTAACTACAATAAAATCAAAATCATATTTATAGTGACATATCATTCAGAATTGTGTTTGTAAATACAATGTTGTAACAAATTTATAAATGGCAACATTTCTGTAATTCAATGCACTTGTTTTCAAATTTCAAACATTTAATATTAAGAAGTGTTTTATAAATATTTTTAATTTTCACATTTAAATTTTAATTGGGGCGTAAATATGTGCTTAATTTAAAAAATAAAAATAATTACAAAATTTTTTCAAGTACTAACTAAATTGTTAAAGTGAGACCGCTTAAATTAATATTATAAAATCTTTAAATGTTTTTAACACTAAGTTTAATTGATTTCATAAGAAAACGTGTCGATAACAAATACAAAAAAAAAAAAAAAACGTAAAACATTGAGAAACTTTTGTCAAGTCCTGCCGTTGTAAATTCTTTATTGACTCAATAGATGGCACTGACAGTCATTATGTCACATTACACTAAACAAATATTAATTAAAATCATAGTTCTAAATTGTTTTATTTGAATTTAAAACTTCTAAAGTAACAAATATAAGGGAAAAAATAATTTCATAAGTAAATATTACTAACGCTACGGAAACATGCAAACAATTTGGAATAAATCGTGGAATCTGAATAGAAAAAGTTAATATCAGTACAAAAAAAAATAACCTTTAAGCTGTCTTTATCTATACTAATATATCTATACCTACTAATATTATAAAAAAGAAAGATTTGATTGTTTGTTTATTTGCATAAAATAGGGCTCCGAAACTACTGAACATAGCTATGTTATATTTTCAAAAAAAAATAGGAATTTTTTTTGGAATCGTTGTTAAATACTCGTGCGAAGCCGGGACGGGATCCTAGTTTCAAATATATTTAATACAATATTTCAGCGACAAATTAATCATACACATTTTATTCAAGCAGGTAGGTATTAGCCGTCCAGCTCGCGTGTCCGTCTTTTACTTTAACAAACAACATTACATTACATTCGAATCTAATACTTACTGAATTATATAAAAGTACCATCACAATGACCCGCTGAATGGTTCATAGTCCCAGATTAATATAAATCTCATTGTACGTATAAACACGGAGTCACATCGCGTGGCGTGTCGCAAGAGCGATACGAGGCACGCGCTACACGTCGCTAATGGCGCATTTTGTGTAATTACTTGTGCACATGTGACGTCACGTCTAACCGTGCAGTATGGAAACATGTATTATATTTATGAATGTTTATGTTAGTATTAATCAAACTGACAAAATGTGTTTGATCTTTATAATGTCTCTGACTGATAAATTTGAAAGAACAGTTCAAAAAATAATTGTCTATGACTTTTAATCTATTGCTCTTTTATTAGAGGTACATAATGTGTGTTCGTTTCCATCAAATCGAATTACTTTTTATGAATCTTTTTAGCCAGGAATTTAAACTTCTCAGTGTCCTTCTAGCTCGATTTATTATATAAATTGAAAACCTCTCCAGTTTTATTTAGAGTCACCAAGTAGTTTTGTCATGACGTGCGTTAACTAATTACAATATCAGTAATTAATTTTATTTAAAAATATTTAAAAAACCCGCTAATTTAACTAGTTTAGAGATAAAGGATTAAGAATAACTTTGTTAACATGACATTATCTTGTAGTGTAAAGATAAACCTTTGTGAGTTAATGGTAAGGAGTTTATTTTCGGTCAATTATAATTAATAATGTTTTATCAACAATTATATTATCTAAGTAATTCGGTAAAATTATCTCCACAAGATAAGATTTTATAATAAAAATATAAAAAAGCAAAAACAAGAAGTATATATCTGCTATTACATCATTCACAAGAGGATAAATTTTGTATTTGGTATAAATTATGAATTAAGAAAATTAATTGCTAGGTTTCTTCACTAATTAACAGCAATACGTAATTTAAACCCGCCCGCAATGTAATTACTATGAAAATAAACCGTAGGAAAGTAAAAAAAAATTGTAATTCATTTAGTTGTTGAGATTTTAAAAACGCAAAACTAAACTATGATTCATGGAAACGAAATAATAAGTGGAAGAGTCAATCGGTGAGCACAATCTAGACTGCCAACTGTCGTGGACACAAGATTTCAATCAGACGAAACTGTAAAGGCACTGTTATACTAGAAATTACATCATTAAATAACAACAAAAGTAAAAAAAAAAAACGAGTTTGCTTAAGACCACACGATGGAAATAAAACTTATTAGCTCCATCTATATGGAAGTTTATATTAATAATTCAAATTACGACAAAGAGAGAAAGCAAAAGTGTGCTTGCATCTCTCTCTTGCCCCTACAGTAATACTTATACGAAACGCAACTATCTTTCTATCTTCACTAACTTATATCTCCCTCTCAACTTCCGTTCGCCTCACCCGGTCACACTTTTCGTAACGCTCTCGTCGCGCATTCACCAGCTTACTCGCCAGTCAAGCGTGCATAAAGAAGTTTTACTTCAAAAACGTTCAATCATTTTAAATCGCTACTGAAGGAATTAAGCCTCAATCGAAAGGAAATATTTCGTCACTGCTTACAAGCTTACCTACATATTATTAAGAGGAAAGGGTACCGGGTCTTTCTCCATACAAACGTAGTCGACTGTTTTCTCCCTGGATAATGACACTAGATCAAATATTTTTGTGACATAGAACTCTTTGCTGCCATGACCATGCCCCTATGTTTTGATTTTTTTCATATTCTTATTATCATAGGAATTAGGAGACTTCAAAAACTCGAAATATTGCATAATTTTTTGTACATTTTCAGACACTCATTAAAAAAAATATATGCATATTTTCAAAAAAATGAAAACATAGGGGCATAGCCGAAGTCTTCTTTTATTTTCTAAAAAAAAAATTTTTAAAAAATTGCCATGTTCTGAGGAGAAAACAGTCGACTACGAAACACTGTTTTGGTCAAAAATTATATACCTAAAACGGTCTGAGCTGCAGTTGTCCCTTTCTTGCTTTTTGGGGGATAGGTCTGGGGGAGGGAAGGGTCAAAGCAATACGTATATACGCCAGCGAAGTGATGCCTCATAGTCGACAATTATATCGATACGCTAGTGATGTTATTTTTAGTCGATATTTTCTAAAATTCGTATTAACAAAATTAAATAATTTCTCTTTTCATAACTACAATAAAACCGTATTTGTATATGCGGTTTTTATTGTAACACTGTGCAAACCTGGGCTAACGAAGGATTTCGCTAACAAATAACAATGATAATTATGGTAAATAACTGTGTTGTTTGTTTTTGGTATCAAAAGGGCTCAATACAAGGATTTCAAAAAAGTATATTATGATTATTATTACCGTAATACTAATAAAAAATACAATAAGAAAGTTTAAAAAATTAGGACTGCTCTTTCCCATGCCTATGCCAAGCAAGCTGCGAGCCGCGCTTTTTCCTCGCCTCCTAGGCGAAAAACAACTTCGGGGTTTACTCTTTCCAATATATTTTTTTATCAATTTCGGAATACTTTGTAAAAAGCTATGCATGGTCAAACATAAATAAATATAGGTACGTAGCGACTTTAGAACCTCCTCTGTTTTTTTTCATCGGTAAAAATTTGCTTAGTTGTTTTCTTGACATTACTGAGGAGCAGATTATTAAATTTGGTCGAATCTATGTACCTATGCGATTCGTATTTGGACTTCGCAAATAGAATCATATTTCTGAATTGCGTAAAAAACTCAAGTGGCCCCACTAGCGTAGCATTCCTTGGAACCCCGGGAACCTTGGGACCCTGTATCAAAATTAGTGGGGGGGCAGGCAAATGATGGGTAAAGATTTCTCACAAAAAATGCTTGCATTGAATTAAAATAAATGTTTATTGATTATAAGTTATAACTTCCTCCTAGAATAGACAATAGTGAGTGTAGTCTGCTGTAGCTGTTCCTGTTCCATCGAAATCCTTAGGTAATTTTTTATCAGTTTTAGTTTTGAAAAACATCAAGTTAATACCTCCGGAAAATTGGATGCAAGGCTATTGAATTTTATCAGTAATAATTCCATGAGTTCTTTAATGGAATGAATGTTTTGAATTTCGGATTTTAAGCTAATTTAAAGAGCTTGTAGTTCCAAGCTGGAGAGTTATTAGCCTTGACCTGCAGCAATAGATGCGGGGGATCGTTCGCTTCAGCCTGTGAGGCCAATACTATTAGTGAATTCCTATGAATCTTCCGCATCTATATGGGGGATTCACAGGCGCATAACCTGAAGAAGAGATTCAACGCTGCCTCCAGGTCTTACAGGTAGTAAATCGCTAGGGCAAAGTTCAAACACAGCAGAATTGGCGAGAGACTATTGGGCTTTCCAAATGGAACCCATGCCTTTTGTTTCTTACAAAAGCTGTCGAAGGTAACTTTCTTTAGTCTACACTTCCATCATTGCGCGAACCTGAAGGCTCTCTGGCATATTATGCGAAAAAGTAAGCGAAATTCTTTGCACTCTTTTTGCGTCGAATTCAACTCTTGACGATGAGGGAAAAGCACCACCGAGCATTCCACGGTGCGAACACGCGATGCGTAATGTGCACTATGAGCAGTGTCGTTTGTCGTGTTCTACATTATTTCGATGTCAAGAAGTCTAGTGGTGCTAATTGTATCCACCAGTGGTTTGCAACCAATGTGCGAGCTTCGTGCGCAATGTTTCCGCGTACATTCAAAGTGTGGAATGACCTTGCTAAATTTGGGGGTTTTAAAGCGTCTAGTGTCTACATCTTTTCTCTAAAGGCCATGGGCGACGGTAGCCGTTATAAATCAGATGGCTTCGTCTGCTTGTGTGCCCCATTCTTATATAAAAAAGATTAATTCATTGTTCATAATGATTAACTGAATCCCGAAATAAACGATACAGAATGTTATCAACAATTGGGCGCACGCTTGACTCGGATAAAAGGGGACTGCTTTTCAGACTTCAGTCATTTCTGAAGTTAAAACTCTATAGGTATGTATGACAGTTTTTTTATTCTTTTTTCCAGGAAGCACAAGATTAAGTGACATTGTGGATAGCATTTTACTAATTTTTGCTTACACACCTTAGAGGCCCAGTAAATAGGGGGCCCCGTATCATTGATACGGCTGATACGGCAGTAGTTACGCCCTGAGTGGCACCCAATTCCCTACTTCGGGAATACGTATATTCTCAACTTACTTTACTCTATTCTTTTTAATCCTGTTGTACCTGCTTATCTAAAACGACGATTTAAGTTTCTTAGTGATTCCAATGAACGCAGTTTTCGTTCTGAGGAAAGCTTACTTCTTGAATTTCCCTCTCACTCCTCTTTCGTTTATACTAAATCTTTCACTGTTCAAGCTTGTCGACTTAGGGATTCTATAGACGTGTAAAATCGGTTTCTATTTTTAACCCACTTCCAAAAAAGGAGGAAGCTCTCAATTTAACTGTATTTTTTATGTATGTTACTTCAGAACTTTTGACTGAGTGGACCGATTTCTACAAATTTTTTTTAATCGAAAGGTGGTGTCTGTCATTTGGTCTCACTTGAGTTTATTTGAGATCTAACAACAACTTTTCGAGTAATATAAATAATACGTTTTTACTTGACTATTTTCGTCGACCTACGTTGTATTATACCGTATAACTTTTTACTAGGTGTACCGATTTTGATGATTTTTAATTTAATCGAAAGCTGATGTTTATCGTGTAGTCATATTTAAATTTCATCGAGATCTGATAACAAATTTTTGAGTAATCTTTAATAACGCGTATTTACTTGACTATATTTTCGTCTACCTTTGTTGTATTACATGTCGATGTAATTGAAGTCGGCTTTTTTTCCTTTGCGTACAAGTCGAACTCGGTCCACCCAGTCAAAAGTTCTGAAGTAACATATATACAAAAAAAAGAAAAATACAGTCGAATTAAGAACCTCCTCCTTTTTTGGAAGTCGGTTAAAAATCAATCTGATACGATTTATTATTTTCTGTTGGTGTTCAATAAAGTGTATTGTTATGTTATGTCATGTTAATCAACCACTCTTTAAAAAAATTCAATCGATTACGTAATTTGCCTAACTAAAAAAACATAAATAAAATAATAATTGAAAAGTCGCCTTCATGATTTTTGTAAGTGTACAGTACATAATGTTTGAAATTGGTGTAATTTATTTAGCTATCTTTGTGTAATTATTGAATTTTTATCTTGTTCCAGCTTTTTCAATTGACTTTCTAATAGTTGTTCTTCACGCAGGCGGCTTTTCTTGTTTTTTTTTTAATTTATAATATTATTTTTAACCATTGTTATATCGCCGCAATTATATGTTAATTAATATATATAACCTATACCCATGTATTAATAACTGCGACAAACATGAGACATTACAAATACCTTAGTACCTATATAAGGTACTAAGGCAAACATTTTATACTGTGTATGTACTATATTACATATATATACTATACTTACACTTACACTATATACTACATGTATACACTATAATTATGTATGTATTTCATTACCCATTCTTACACACACCTCAACCATGTAATTACATACCTAATTCATAAATAAAGTACCTAAGTATTTCGATAATTACCCACAAAAATATAGACATGTATCAAGTCACAAAGAGTATCCAATTCAAAATAATAAAACATAAATAATAAGTAGTTTACGAAATTCAATAATAGTGAGCCGAGTCACAGCAAGACAATGCAGAACAAACAAGCCAAATTCAGAAAAATAGCACTATGCGCTATATGTACTCGTAGTCAATCACAAACGAAAGATGCGAATACTAAAATATCGTCAACAATTAATAGCTGAATAGCCGGCGCACGCACACTAACAACACGACAGTCACACATAGAAAAAACGGGGCGGAGATGGCGCGGGGCGCGGTAGCGGCATGCAGCGCGACAGAAACATTTTATTCAAATACCTATTTTTGAAAAGTCTCTTCGGTACCCTTTCCTCTTAATGTTATTTAATTTAAAAAGTCGTGACGTTTGTGGACGCCAACTTAAAAACGAATCATCATCATCATCATCATTATCATTTCAGCCTATTGCAGTCCACTGCTGGACATAGGCCTCCTCAAGTTCACACCAAAAATGGCGCGAACTCATGTGTGTTACCCATAGTCACCACGCTGGGCAGGCGGGTTGGTGTCCGTAAAAATGAATATTTAAAGATAAAAGTTTACACAATTATGGCTAGATTTTATGAATATAGTAGTGCTACAAGTTGTAGCGACTTGTTTTATCTGTACGCAGAGAATGTATAGAACAGGCGCACAATAATTCTGATCTAAGCCAGGGACGGACTAACCGTAGAAGCAGTACAGACCCCGGTGCCCGGAGATTTTAGGCTAATTCAGTTTCTGAATAAGTTTATTTTGATAAATACTGCATTCCAATCCAAATCAAATTAGGAAAAACATAATATAGGTAGTATAGAGGTAAAAATTTCCAAAAACTACTTGGATAGTAAAAAAATTATTTAACTCAACAAAAGACGGTCACCAACTCGCCTGACCAACGAGGTGACTATGGGCAAAACCCTCATGAGTTCGCGGAAAAAATTTCAGGCCTCGGTTCCCGGCAGCCTCACTATTCCCGGCTGTCGGTGGAGGCTGGATGAGGATTGCGGAAAACCGGGATATCTGACGTAAACTAGGGGAGGCTTATGTCCAACAGTTTACTGCGTTAAGCCGACTGACTGACTGACTGACTGAAGAAAAGAAGTGTACGTTTGAAATTCAGTGTCATTCTTTAAATATTTTTTTTGAATATTATTAATTTAATAACCTCATAATAACTTTGAAACGGCAATTTGAAGAGTCCTTGACTCGCCTTAGGCAAACTAATACAGCCCTGGTCATAGCGGTAAAACGCTGTAATATAACGACAGCTAGAAGCAACGCAAAGGGCACATAAAATGCATGCGGACATGTGCGGCGTGTCGGACACCGTGTCGCGACACTACCGCTACACGGTGACACTACCTCCGCTATATTTTCAGTTTACATGACTTTGGAAATAGGAAAAAAATAACAACAATTAAGTTTATTGAAATAAATATATGCAAAAGAGCATTCTAACGATTAGGGTTTGTTATTCGCACAGTTAAGGGATTCACTAACATCAAAGCAATCTCTTTACTGTATGATGCCTTAATAAGAAGTCAGCTTGAGTATAATGCGGTATTATGATTTCCACAAATACAGTCTCATGCTGGAACGTGTTTAGGAATCATTTGATTTTTCTTTTACTGTGTTTAATGTTATACACGCAATATTAATCAGCCAAGTCAGTGGTTGCCGAAAGAATTCGTATAAATACAAAATGAAACGCTTACAGTAAATATACCATGAGCTGGAATACGTAGCTAAAATGGTTGCGCATAGCAGCTATCTTATTATATTGGTACACGTATCGTACTAATTTGGAGAAGGAATTGAATTCACAACGAATTCTGTTACGATTTCGTCTCTCATCTTCAAGCGAGAGGTGAATAATAAGCCCGTCGATAGCTCATCGACGTATCAACTATACATATGTGTAGCGTGGGAAAGATATTTAAATATATTTAAATCACGTGGAGTCTGTTCTATTTGTATTAATATATTTATAAATTACTTCCAAGACATACTTCAAAAGCTTCGCATCAACTTAATTTGGAAAAATACACATATTTTTATTTTATGCTGGAATAGTATTGAACTCAACTGTACATTATGCATGTATTACAGCTGTAGCTGTGCTATGCGGTTTCGCGCGCGTTACTTTGAGGAAAAACTTGCCTATAGCCATATATGCCAATATTTTTTCAATAATAATCAATAGAATAAACAAACTTTTCAGCTTTATAATATTAGTGTAGATTGTAATGTGTAAGCAGTTACTTCTGACAGCAGTAATAAAAATTCGTTTCGATAAACAACTTTGTTTGTTACCTTATTTCTATATTGTTAACCGATTTCAAAAAAGGAGGTTCTCAATTCGACTGTACCTAATTTTTTCTTTTTTTATGTATGTCAGTCACCTCTTAACTTTTTACTGGGTGGGCCGATTTTGATGATTCTTATTTTAATCGAAAGCTGATGCTTTTCGTGTGTTCCTATTTAAATTAGATTCAGATGTGATGACGACTTTGCGAGTAATTATTGATAACACTTATTTACTTGATTATTTTAATAATAATAATAATATAATTTATGGCAGAAATAAATCCATATTCAAAAATAAATTAAATTATGTGTTTGTAACAAATACAGTTAAAATAAAATAAAACAGAAACAAAATGAGGGCTAGTAACAATTACATTATATAAATTAAATTAAATAATTTTGTCGATGTAATTAAAGTTGATTTTTTTTTGTTGCTTGCAAGCAAACACAATTATTTATTACCTTATTTTATTTTTATAAAAATAAATTTATAATATCAGGTATAATAAAAACAATTGTATAGTGTAAAAATACACATTGGGTATAAAAGATAACTCTAAAACTATTAGTCAGATCTTGATCAAATTTTAATGGGACAGAATGACAAGCAGCACCTTTATATTAAAGAAAATCATGATCATAAGGTAACACAAATAAAAAAATACAATCGAATTTATAACGTCCTTCTTTTTTTTAAGTCGGTTACACACGGTCAAGTACTTTTTAAATTTATACATATTAGTACAGATGATATGATGATGATGATTGACTAGCCCGTTGGCGCAGTTTGTAGTGGTGCTTTCTGTGCCGCGGGTTGCGGGTTCGATTCCCGCCTGAGTCTGGGTTTAATATTTGTATTTACATATTTATATATGTATTATTTCTATGTATATTTATATTTAAAAAAATATAGTTAAAACAGTCGGCTGTTACCTGTAACACAAGCATTAAGTTGCTTGCCATAGGAAAAGACGACCGTGTACCGTGACCGTGTATGTTATAAGATATTTATTTATTTATTTATACAAATCTCGAATTTCCATATAAAATAACAAGAAAAGCGATCAACAGTAATACCAACCATTACGCCTAACTCGAGATTAATTAACAAAAAATATGAAATCGCTGTTGTAAAGAGATGTAATAAAAAGCGTTATAAAAATTTAACAAGTATAGATAAGGAGTGATTTCGCGAGACAATGAATGCCCCGGGTTCATTTGTATGTTGTAATGAGATAAAAACGCGGAGGCAGTAAACACGGTGTAAGTCGCCTCATTAAATGTTACCGACCAATCTTACCGTTTATCTAATGATCATTTCATTAACTTTTAATTGACTACTCTCGTTAAACTCGATTAAATTTTGTTCATACGCTGACAAAGAGAGCGGTAACAGCAGCAAATATCTTTGAACTTTTTGACGTGACAACGTCTAAAAAATCAATCAACGTCGGTTGCATGCACAAAAAAGGATGACTCATTGTCCCGTTACGCTCATTGTACGCTTGCGCCGCATCTACCTCTTTTCCACTCGATTGGCCTACGCCGCCTTTGCGTCCGAGGAGATGTCTTCATCCATTTTTTTTTTTTTATAAAATTAATTTAATTTCAAAACTTGGGATTCTTGACACGAATTACTTCTTCCTGGTTTAATATCTTTGACTTTGTTAGTGAAAAAGATATCTAAAGAACCCAAATATCTACCTACCTAAAAAGTTTTTTTTAATACAACGAGGCCGGCAATCTAGCGTACGGCTCACCTGATGGTTAGCGATTACCGTAGCTTATAGACTCTTGCAACACAGGAATGCTTAAGCATCGCAAGCGCATTTCCTATACCCAATCGCCTCCCGGAGCTTTGGTCAACTCCCTCACCACAGGGACACAACACTGCTTGAAAGCAGTATTATTTAGCTGTGATCTTGTGTAAAGTCGCGGTACTTCCCCAGTCGAGCTGCTTCAGATTTTGATCAGGATATTTCCCCCCCTTTTAAGTTTATTCCTGTAATATAGAAGTCTAACTCTAAACCAAATTTTATTTATTCTTACAGATAATTATTCAACTAAAACAAATTTCTACTGTACCTAGTTTATGTTCAGAAATCTTGACGAAAATAAAACACGAAAGAGTATTTACTTACTAACACAAGATAACAAAAAATCATCTGGGTGATCTCTTATATAAAAACTCATTTAGGTACTTATTATAATATGACCAGACAAAGAGGACCGGACTGGCGAAGCCTTCGGTCCCCTGTACAGTACAGTGAGTCAAAGAGACCGGTTTAATGTGATCGCACACCGACGAATTGACACGCACACAGGCGCATAATCGACATGCGTGTTTGAACACAGCGCTAACTAGGGTGTCCACATACATAAAATTAATGCTTTAAATATTAAAATTTGTAATATACATTTATTTCGAAATTTTAATATCATACATGTTTATAATTTACAACTTAAGCACTACATATTTAAAGATAGTTGTGGTATAAATCATGTCCGTGTGGAATTGTGCCAAGAATGCTGACAGCATTTCCCCGTTGAATCGCTATGCCGATTCTCTGGGCAAAAAATGTACCAGACCTTTTGTCCCAGTGAAGGCAATAAGACGTGAAGTTATTTTTTTTTTAATATTATAATACATTTACTTAAGTTTATAGTTACGTCTGCATGTCACTATGTAAATTGTGTTGTATCGATGCGTGTAATGAGCTTGTGTTGTGTAGATACATCATGGTAATTGATACGGAATAGTCGATACTAATATTATAACTTATAGAATTTGTCTATTTGTTGATGTAAATAATTATTTTTGAATAATTCTAGACCTACTATGAATATAAATACATTAAGTATATCATTAGTTATGAACTATCTTAGTTAGTTCAATAATCATTCTTCAAGCTAATATGCACTTTACAAGTCGAATATACATAAATGAAAATAGTATAAATCATGTTCGTGATATTTAAACAATGCTTGTGATATTAAATAGATCATCATTACAGCCTATACAGTCCACTGCTGGACATAGGCCTCCACAAGTTTACGCCAAAAATAACGTGAACTCGTGTGTTTTGCCCATAGTCACCACGCTGGGCAGGCGGGTTGGTGACCGCAGTACTGGCTTTGTCGCACCGAATACGCTGCTGCCCGTCTTCGGCCTGTATATTTCAAAGCCAGCAGTTTGATGGTTATCCCGCCATCGGTCGGCTTCTTAAGTTCCGAGGTGGTTGTGGAACCTTGTTATCCCTTAGTCGCCTCTTACGACACCCACGGGAAGAGAGGGGGTGGCTAAATTCTTTAGTGCCGTAGCCACACAGCAGCATTAAATAGATACACAAATTCAAGAGTTTCGCGGAAACATAAATAGAACAGAATAAGTGAAGCGAAACGTGAGCCTACGTGACAGACGATAACCGCCATAGCATCCGCAATTTCACTAATTGGCCATTGAATGTTTTAATTAAAAAATGTTATTTTTACCATACGAGCCAGCTAACGTGTGTCAACCCGGAGATAAAGCGTAATGGTATACTTGCGCCAACTATTTATTAATTAATAAACAAAAAAAAATATACCAGTCGAACATAACATCAAAGAGATGACGGCAAATGGAAAATTAATTTAATTTATTGTACGAGTACAACACCGATCGTATACGACACGTGGTCACCCTAGCGTACAATGACTTATGACAATGGGGCGGCCTATCGCCATTAATCGTACGAAGGCTGTAGGGGCGGGGCCTATGCATGGGCGGGGCGGGGTAGCGCGGGAAGGCTCCACAGGGCGCGCCCTACCTCGCTGTACTATATACAAAACAAAATAAAACCCTTATGTTCCGATGTCACAGCAGGTGTACTGTTTGTTTATTATATTTCAATCGATAAAATGCTCCTTCTGATAGTGGTACGGTGTTTCGTTGGAAATAATTTCGTGTTTACTAAAGGTTGAAAAATGTATTTATATTTCGTGATATTGATAAAATAAGTTATCTATGTTTATTATTAAGAAGTTTTGATGAAGTAATTGTTATTTCTTTAATGTACAATTTTACATGATTGTAAATATAGTTAATTGATAAACGGGAAAAAACTGCCTGAGGCATTACCTACATCTGTGTATTTCTATGCGAGTTTTATCGTAATAAAAATAAGCAAATTTGGTTTTACGTCTCATTTTTTTTTCATTTAATAAAAATACACACACATCAGTCTATCACAGTCCACTGCTGGACATAGGCCTCCACAAGTTCACGCTAAAAATTAGACTGATGTGTGTGTGTGTGTGTGTGATAAAAATATCGGTCAACTTATTTATTGCTAATAAAGTATTAATTTTTTTATATAAATTTTAAAATGGAATTCAATTTTCAAAGCTAATTCTTACTTCATAATTTTTAATTCGAAAGCACAGGCGTGTCCAAGCCGTAACTAGAATGCTTAAAATAATAATGCTTAAAATAAATAATTAACCAACTTAAAAATGAGGAGGTTGTATTCTTCTGCGTTAATGTTTGTAGGCAGTAGGTACATCGATTTCTCGATAACTCGGGACTAATTTCGCAACGACGCGTTGGCGCAACGGTCACAGCCATGGATTATACTTGTTGCGCTGGCGGTTGCGGGTTCGATCCCCGCACATGACAAACATTTGTATTGGCCATACAGGTATTTGCCGTGGTCTGGGTGTTTGTGCAGTTCTTGTGGGTCTCCCACCGTGCCGGCTGTTATCATGTAACCTACACCTGATAGCGATCCGCCACCTCGCATTGGAGCAGCGTCGTGGATTAAGCTCTGATCCTTCTCCTACATGGGGAAAGAGGCCTATGCCCAGTAGTGGGATATTACAGGCTGAAGGGTAATTTCCATGCTTCTTTTTTTCCTTTTATAAATCCGCTAGGAGTATGGTAAATATGAAATTTTGATAATTTTAAACCATCTTTTTTATACTTATAGCAAGCAAAAACAAAACCTAAAATACCCTTAAAATATATTCATCTATAATCTTCCGTATGTAAAGATTCTGATTCTGAAAATTTCAATATATTTTCCACAAAAACACGTGATCGACAGTTACTAAAACATCACGTGATTCTTGGACGATACCTAACACTGATAATAATATTTAATTTTATTATTAAAACGTGAAATAGATTCAGAATGGATAATAAAGAAACAAGTATATTTAACTTTCCTGCTTTTTATATCATCCTTCTAATATTCAGAACTGTCCAGATAATTTTTATAACGATAATAGTTACTGCTTATAACCCAACGGTCAAGTCTAGACTAGCTTCATAAAGTGCACCGAGCCACAACTAGATAACTTACAAAATTGATTGTTCTATTACAGACATTGTAAAGTACATTATTACATTTTTACGATCAAATCCACTCCACTTCAGTGTTTAGTTAGTTTTACGTACGCATTTGCATACTAATTCAACTGTTATCTTCGCCAGCGTTATCTCCCGACAAGTAAAGATTATTTGTTAATTATTAATAATTTGGAAGGTTAATGGCAAGCATGGTTATGGGGTAATAAATCAACGTGACTTCATATAAGTAATATGAACTCGCTGTAATATAACTCGGTCGACGGAGCATAGTTAAAGTTTTACGACGTCTGAATACATGTAATAAAACATAGCTTTTACATAAAGAATGGTAATCGGTAAATTATTAAGTTATAATGTCTGTTAATACTAAACAAATGTGTTATGCAAATAAATAGTTATTATTTTAATTTATTCATTTAATAACAGGTTAGCGTGGTATGGGCATGTAATGAGGTGGGATGACCGCTATGTCGGTAAAAGAATGTTAGGGATGAATGTCGAAGGACGAAGAGCGATCGGCAGACCGAAAAAGCGATGGATGGATTGTGTGAGTGAGGATATGAGAACGAAAGGAGTAAGCGCTAAAGTAAAGAATAGTAGAGAGGAATGGAAGAGGAAAACATGTTGTGCCGACCCTACATAAGTGGGATAAGGGCAGGAAGATGATGACTCATTATTTTACACGAAAAAGGATTTACATAGCAACAAAAAAAGACGTACACGAGAGGTGGCCTTAACGCTAAAACAGCGATCTCCTTCAGAAAACTTTAAGTACTTCATTCAAATTATTGCTGGTATTATCGTGAACACCTTGTATAACTTTAAGTTCATAAACACGTAACTTCCTTCTTCTTTTTCGAAATAGGTTGAAACTAGTGTTCTCTTATATTGAAAGCAAATTGTATTAAAATTAATTTATAAACACGACCACAAGTTTTTCTACAGGTAATCTAAATTTACATGCAACGAGGATACGACGTATAATATAATACAAGTTACTGCTATCCGGGGTTTGTATTAAATAAATTTTTGGTATTTAATTTTATCTTTAATTATTTAAAATTTTAATTTTAACAAATAATTTTAACGTCATACAGCGGCATATACACTTTATGCTCTACGAGTATATTGATTTACTTTTAAAATGAGCATTATTCTTGGTCTAAATATAACTTACAAGAAGTCATAAACTTTATTAAAATCAAATTATTCGCCTAGACTAGGTACATCTATTAACAATGTATTTACGTGCAAACATACAATAAGTAAGAGATTGAAAGCAGCATTTGAAGCAGTCGCATACTGCTGTGTCAAGATTAAACCAACGCTAGAGTTTAAGTTAGACTTCCAAATATGGATGATAAAATAAAATAAATTCTCGTGTCGCTGTGTTTGTAGTTAAACTCCTCCGAAACGGCGTGAACGATTCTCATGAATTTTTGTGTATATATTGGGTAGGTCTGAGAATCGAACAACATCTATTTTTCATCCCCCTAAATGTTAAGGGTAGTCCACCCCTAATTTTTTTTTTAATATTTAGGTAAATTATTTTTTATTTTTATTTTATTATGATTTACCGTTGAAAAATACATACAATTCTAAATTTTCACTCTTCTACCACCAACCCCTATTTTTAAATAACGTTTAGCGGCAAGACAACGTTTGCCGAGTCAGCTAGTTATTATATATAATAGTCCTACAATATAGATTTATATAGCTGTAAAAATTACATCCAATTATAAGGATATTTTTCGTGATGCCATGATGAAACAAGCACAGACAAATAATTGTGTTTGCTCGCAAACGAAAAAAACCGTCTTCAAATACAGCGACAAGTAATACAACGTAAGTAGACGAAAAAAATTAACAAATGCACCAGTCGTCACTACAATTTTCGAGGGTTTCCCTCGATTTCTCTGGGATTCCATCATCAGATCCTGGTTTCCTTATCATGGTACCACACTTGGGATATCTCCTTTCCAACAAAAAAAAAGAATTATCAAAAGCGGTTCATAAACGACGAAGGTATTCCCAAACATACTAAATATATATATATATATATATATATATATATATATATATATATATATATATATATATATATATATACGATCGAATTGAGTAACCTCCTCCTTTTTTGAAGTCGGTTAAAAAACCTAAAGTAATTAGGTAGTATCTAATCAAGTTCTATTACTCTTATAAAGGCGATCCTAATTTGTTTTACCAGAATATCTCTCGGGTACAGACATCACTCGCTTACATTTTTATTACACGTATAAACGATTTACTTAACAATAATTGTCAAACAGTTTTAATAGGCGCTTTCAACGATCAATATAAAATCATCTTACGTCTGATTTGTCCAATTATATCGTAAATCTTTCTCCAAATTAAAAACTCAAACAGTAAAAGTAAAACTAGTAGCTGATTGCAGCAATAAACAGACACGGCAGTAGTCCGAGCACAAGCCTACTGTTTACAACTATGCCTATTATTGGAGGCCTATGCCTGTTTATGATCAGACCATTAAAACTGGGCTTAAAAAACAAGTAAACAGCGGTTGATCAGCCGAGTTTTCTCAGTGGATAAGACAGAATAAAAGAAAGTAATGTTTATTGTGGGCTATTAAAATGTTTTTAAGCAATTTTTCAACTACATATGTTAATGTCAAAAACAATATTATAAAAAAAAATTAATGATACGTACAAAAAAGAATGCAACATTAAAAATGAAAAAAAAATTGTAAAATATAAATTGAAAATTCTATTTACACACGTAGGTGAAGTCAAAAACTTTAATAACTTTAAAAAAAAATGTATTTTAGGTTCTGCTAATCTTCTATTTATAGTAAGTAGGTGGTCAAATTATTAAAGAATAGTTATAACACATCAAAGCGGATTAAGCTTTAATCTTACTCATTGGAGTGGTAAGAGGCTCGGGTATTAGTTTGTTTGCTAAATTACAATGTTTAAGTAATTATTATTTAAATGCAACAAAGTTGCTCTGATTTATAACAAACGTAAGAACACAATTTGTTACAATCGTACCCCTTTATTGTCTTATTGTTTTTCTAAACATATATGATCGTAGTAAGTAGGTTCTCTATAGGTTATAATTCTGATTTATCATTCAGAAATCAATTTCATTTATTAAAGAACATATCTAATTATATTTAAAGAACACATTCCACCGTAAAAAACCCACCCATTGAACTCTGATCCTTTAATTTGTAAGAAAATGATTTAGAGTTAATGTCAGGCATGTTTACAGTAAATCCGTCGTAAACCCATAAAGACTGAACCAAAAACTCGGCACCTTTAGCCCCAATCCACGTCGCATGAAATATAGATGACATGTATTTATCGCGAAGCTATTCATAACTCGGTGTCCGCTTGCCGACACATGGTGTGTCGTTGTGTCGATGAATTTGTCGCTATTAGTGCGCGCTCGTCGCCCGACCTGGATTTATGTGTAGCAAAAACCGCGCACATGTGCGCTATGACGTAGGAAGTAAAATAATAAGTTATTAATTTATCTATTAATTTAGTAACACAGTTTATATATACCTATTATTTTCAAAAGAGTATTTTGGGAATTTTTTGTCGATTCTTCCCTGCAGAACATTCCGAATCGGTGGTATTTGATTAGTTGTTATTAATTTTGATTCTGATTTATTGTTAAACTAATAACAACTGTGCAAGGACTTTGCTCAGAGTTATTTGACCTGCAAAAAGTAATATTTGAGTACAATTCTTTATCCAGTTATGATGTTGATAGAAAAACCTTTGCTCTAACATTCTGACACATAGTAAACATTTTAATATTTAGTGAATTAAATTTCTATTTGAAAGCATTGCGAAAAAGTATACTAAGTAGGTATAGTTTTAATTGTTTCATACACTTGGGACAGTCATTTTTTAGTTTTATACAAAAATATATGACTATGTCACGATCACTTGAGGCTGCTGAACGTAATCCGTCCCTTACGCCGAGTTGTACGAAAAGAAATTAAAATTTAAGTAATTTCATACAATTCTTGCGATTAAATTAGTTTAATCTCTACTTAAATTTTAATTTTGTTTCGTGCAACTCGGCGTTAATGTAATAAGTAAACCTAATGGAATTAGATTTAGACCGAATAAAGTATGATATATGATGTTATATTATGTAGAGTGTCCTGTATGTTGTTAATCTTGCTGTTAGTGTCTAACATAGCTGTTTATTTTTTCTTAAGAAAACACATTTTAAAGTCTTAATAACTTTTAAGTTCTTAACTTAAAACTGACATATTACCTAATTAAAATATTTTTCCACGCTACGAGTATATTAGAAAAATTGTAACTTCTAAGGAAGCAGTGGTTCTAAACTAAGGTTTTTTTTTCAATTCTAATTGAAATTTTAAACTTTTAAATAACAAAATTAATACTTTGAATAAAATTTTAAACTTATGCATAAGGAATTTTCAAATTTAACGCCTTATTTCCTAGTTAACATTTTGAATAAGTAATTAATACATTATGATAATATGTATTCGTTTTAAAATTAAAATATTATTTTTCAAATTAATGTTGTGACATTCAAATGAAATACGTTAAGTAAAATTAGAACCTATGACAATATATCTCGAGCCCGCGGGGTGCTGACGTTAGGGGCAGTAATTCAGATACCCAACACCGCGCTCCGGAATCCGCGCCCGTCATCACACTAACGACATTCCTCTCTCCCCATAACTTCACCCAACTTTATCAAGAGCCCCGAATACGACTCGTAACTAGTTCACGCCCACAGCTTCGCCCGCATCCATTTCGATTCGTTATCGATACACTTTATTACAATTTATTATTGCTGCAATGTCTACTTTATTTTCTGAAATAATTCTCTATGTGTAGTTTTAGTAACCTTTAGTCCAAATTGATTGTCTAATTTAGAAATATTTTCTATAATTAGTGGTAGCCATGTGGTCAAAATTCGACCATAATTAATTTAAATTGTAATTTTGAATATTATTAAAGTTCTGTTGTCAAAGACTATACTTCTATAATAATGAACAATAATTGTATTTGCTCGCAAATGAAAAAAAAACGATTTCAATTATATCGACAAGTAATACAACGTAGATCGACGAAAAAATAGTCAAGTAACTACGCGTTATCAAAGATTACTCAAAAAGTAGTACTAACATACATAAAAAAAATACAGTCGAATTAAGAACCTCCTCTTTTTCTGGAAGTCGGTTAAAAAGAGTATACGTGTGTGTGTCAAATACATGGTAGTGTGTGTAATTTTTTTTTTGATTTAAAGTATTTTTATACATAATTAAAAAAAAAATATTAGCGTTCTGCACTCTTCCTCTATATAAACCATAACTGTGAAAAATTTCATACTCCTCCATCCGCGCAATTTTCGTAAAAAGGGGTACAAAGTTTTTGCTACAAGTATTAATATACTCTCATATAATTAACAATAAACATATTGGAAGAACCGCACTAGCAAGTCCCTTGGTATTAAGTCAGGGCCAGCGTCTCAATCGTTTCGCCTAAATGTGTTTCTGTTGCGCTTATAAAATATTTATTAAACCACGCTTATAGGGTTGCTAAAACAATTAGGGGCTAGTGAAAAACTTTGTCATCACTGCATTAAATCAATCATCGATATTAGATATATTTACAATAACACGTAACATTTATGTCAGATATATAAACCTTGCTCGGCGCAGAGTCCTGCCGTCCGGTCGCGTCTAGTGCGCGAATTTATGCGTTACATTAGCGCTCGCCGGTCTGGCCGCGATTTATGTGCGCCTCCCAAAAATTATGCGTCGGCCACACTCGCCGCACCCGTAACTCCACAGCGATATTGAGAACCACCTTTATGTGTTTTTATTACCATGTGTATTTAATGTAACAAAATATTACGTAGATAATGTAGGAAACATTACATTTCTATATTTTCCAAAAGTATCGTTCTATATAGATTACCGTTAAGTGTTTTCTAATTATTACAATTTGAACGACGATGTGACGATAAAAATATTTTACGAGTTTTCAAACGCTCGACATATGTAATGGATTAATTTTTATTTCTTATTTTATATTCTTTGATACAGCACCGGCTAATGGAGCTTTTAAGTTTGAATTTATAAATATATGTAGTAAGTGCGATGTGTTCAGTTCAAAAAAATATGTTTACTTTGTGGCAGATAATATTTTTGAGAGATTTTCATTAATATTTATACTGAGGTAGGATTTATATTAGGTATATTTAACTGAGGTATGGCACAGCAGGAAAATTCCTGCTTACAATCTGGAGGAGTCCGACTGGAATAGTATCTCGACCTTACAGAAGACAACAGCGAAATAATAATGCTTTCAAGCAGTGTTATGTACTTGTTGGTGATTAGGGCTCCTGGAGGAGATTGGGGGTAGGATCGATAACGCGCTTGCGATGCTTCTGGTTTTGTAGGCGTCTATAAGCTACGGTTATCGCTTACCATCAGGTGAGCCGTATGCTTGATTCCCGTTATTTGTATAAAAAAATTGTTTATCTACATGTTACTCATAACTTACAATATATTTGACCGATCTTGAAACGATTTTAAACTCCGGAACAACGGGCATATAAGAAAAATATATAAATAAAACCCAAATCTATTTGTCTTATATAAACATTCTAAGTAAACAAAGGTACTATTACGAAACAAAGCGATAATACTTATATAGAGATTATCTGAAGCTGACACTGTATTTATGTATGTATTTATGTATGTACGTTATGTTAATTGATGGCTTTATGTGATAAATTATCTTCACGTACAGGAAATCAGACATCTGACTACGGAGAGTATACTCGGAAATGGGGTCAACAAAAAAGTTTACGTCAATTTAACAACAATTAAAATATACCCTTCTCTGTCTTCCATTAAATACATCAAATTTAAAGGAAAGAGACAGAGAGACAAACAAAAAAAAACAAGTTTTTAATTACATTTACAAACGTTAAATAATTAAACCAGACTTAGAAAAAATATAACAAGCATATGAATGAATTGTGTACAAATTCTGCGTATTCGCTTACTTGTGTGTATTGTTAATTACAAGTGAAATCATCTCTTCGTGTTGCGGTAGCGCCTTAATGATCTCGAGTGTTGGTTGTGTGTAATTAGTGTAAATAACTCATTTAACATTCTAATCGTATTAAGTTTTAAGTCACCCAATATTCTAATAAAACGAATCTTAAGTGTTCTAACGGGCTATGCAGCGACATGGCGGATAGTGGGATCGACTTCGACCCTACTATGTGGGTATATAATAGTGGAATTTGTATAGAAATTAGCTATTTTCAGGCTGTTCATTTTGTTTGTATGGTTTGAATTACTTACTGTAGTAGTTGTAGTGTACCTATCCCTAAATCCCAGATCCCGCAGGTCTATAATCGGTGCGGGATCTTACGGCATTGTAATACCAGTGGAAAACATAAGGATTAGATTTGAACAGAATTAAAAAAAGCGTGTGTGTCACCTCACACGTGACTGAAATTTAATCCTTAAAACCTAACAACATACATTTAAAAAATGCAGTTAAAGCCTCCTCCTTTTTTGGATGTCGGGTAAAAGCGCAGTGAAGCGCCACTCTCAGCATCACTGCTGTTCCGTTGTTTCACACGAATCCCAAACACGTAAAAAGACTTGAGAAATTGTTAAAACACTTGAAACTCTGTTAGTAACTGGTGTGTTTGCTTAATTGCTTGTTGTAAAAAAAAAAATTGGTTTTCTGTAAAGTTGGTTTGCAGACGATAGTTTAACGTGACAACGTCATAACAAAACATCTCCTCGGACGCATAGGCCAGAGTGGAAGAGAGATAGATGCTCTCTACAAGCGTAGAATGAGCGTAACCGGACAATGAGTCATCCTTTTTCGTGCATGCAGCCGGCGTTCATCGATTTACTACACTTTGTCACGTCAATAAATATTTTATAACATTCGAAAAAGTTGCTTCATCATAAGATGTCTAATTGTTTCCCACTCTCACTATTCTTGATACGAACAATAGCTTCTTTTAACGAAGGAAAAATTTTGTTTACAAACAATAACGGTGGGTCATCTTTAAGTTAATTTCACTTTGAGAACGATAATATATGAGAATATCCGCGACCGCGACGTTTCATCACCTCAGTACGTTCTACCACACGCTTAAAATCCGATGGCGAATACGCAAAAACGCTCGGCATGCAACCGTTATCCGTCCTTCAAGTGTTTGAAATGTTTAACTTTTTGTATTTCAAAAATTTTGTATAGCTATTTAAAATAAAAAACTCATTTGGAAATGTTACAAAACCTATATACAATGTATTTCAATGTTATAAAATCATTATGAGGGTACTGATCGACCATTAGTCTACCATGATGACACGATTTTAACAGCAGTAGAGTTAGATTATAAATAATAAACATCATTATAATAAAACAATTTTTCGGATGCTATCGCGGTTAGATTTCTATATGCCCGACGTTTGGAATACTTTACAGCACCATGGTCACGGGAGGACTATCCTTAAATCCGAAAAAGTTGTTGAAGTGAAATTCGCTTAAACATTAGAAAACAATATAATAAACTTAAACTGGAAGCACATAATGAAAACATTCTAAGGACAAACTTAGTCAACAGTAATACTTGAGGCGTACATAGTAATACTTTCCATTAAAGCTTGTTTACCATCGAATTCCAATTTATGATAGAGGAATTATACGTATATTTATCGAAAAAATATATGTAGCTGTACCAGTCAGCTGTTACCTGTAACACAAGCATTAAGTTGCTTACTTTGGGAACGAAGGACTGTGTGTGTGTAAATTGTAGATATTTATTTATTTATTTGATTATTAACCGAGGTGAAACAGGCTCTAAATATTACTGTTTCCTCTCCTCTCGCTGTTAAAGTCTAATCATAACTTATATGCAAGATAAACTGTACCTAGAACCGGTAAAATAGGCTTTTAGTAAACAGTAAATGGAAAATCCTCAGTCCTCCCGTGACCATGGTTGCTGTAAAATAAACCACGGGCATGAAAAAACCTAATAAATCGCGATGAAACCCGTAAAAGTTATTTCATTATAATGAGTAAAATTCGCGTAAACATTAAAAAACAATAAGTGAATGGAAAGTTTCCGTTACTTCACCACGAGTGTAACCGATCGGTAGAAGAACGTAACAATTACAAAATTAGAGCTAGCTCGGGTTCACGTAACTCCCTTTGATGAGAACCACATACCCGGCAAGTGTCCAAGGTGTAATTGAGTCGATAAGTGCTGGACTATTTGTATCACTCGCCTGCGCTCGTCTGACCTAGGGCAAGGCAGGCGGCGCTTTTAGAGCACTTGAGCCGTCTGGCGGCGGCGCCGGCGGCTCCACTCAGCCGACGAACAGGGGCGACAACCACGACTGGCTTGTTTCGTTTTATTTTATTTATAATAATAAAATTTAATAGTTCTTTTATCGTTTATCGGATACAATCTAGTAGTGATATAGGCTGTTATTGGATTAAAAGACGTAGCTCAGGTTTTAATCACTATATATTTAAAAATAGAAAAATTAATAGTAATACGCCGGTCGCTAAATGTAACAGATTATAGAGACAAGTATTTATTAAAGCGCACAGACTGCACAAATAGGCGCGAAATTCAAATAAAGAACATTATGTTCAACAGCTGTATTATATCAATTATAGAAATATTAATCAAACAGTATTCACTTTTAAAACGAAAAAAAAGCATCAAGAATCATCACCGTAAAACAGTCTCAGATGACACTTAGAACAACAGTCATCTTCAATCCATTTTAACGGCCCATCATTAGGCATTTGCTTTTTTTTTTTTTTTTGAAAAACGGTTTAAAAATAATTACAAAATATTTTATTGAATACCGCAATAAAGTCGAGTGTTGAAAGTATGATGTTGGTCTTCCTTTATATTTTTCAACGTCAAGTTTTCCTTATTAATTAATTGTAAACTGTATCAATAACTTTTGTTCTAGCGATTAGTTGCGAATTCCATCACTCATTAAGGATTCTATAATCCATAAAAATATCTGCCATGATGTTATCATTTGGATTGTGTACAACTACATTGACACATCAAATGACCATAATTTTACTACACAGACGTCTGTTAAGTACAAAACATTAGTACGACGGCTGTTCCATTACAGTCGCATAGACCAAAACTGCTTACGTACAAGAATACACAGAACTGACGATAATTGCCAAAATGAGTTTACTACTCACAACAAATACACTTTAAAACGGTTTATATATACTAAAACTCCATAATCTCTATGTATTGTTGACATTCAATATTACAATGAAAAATGAACAGCAGAACCACGACGCTTTTACGGTGACATTTTGTAATCTTTCTCATTATAAATTATGACATCAAAACATTTTTTTAAATTAATAGAAACAAGCTGAGTCCTAGAAGTTTATATTAAAAGTACCAACTAAGTACACCCTTGTCATATGTGTCCATGAGTTTTAATAATAATTGACCTTCTGATGCGCTGTGTTTTTATATCTCCACATTCATAAAGTAGATACATGCGACCACTTGTCTATCTAAAGTAATTAATAATGTATAGAAATGTATGTATGTATGTGTGTAAGCGCGATGTCTGCCTCATTACACGTGGCGTGTTTATATATGTATGTCACCCATGGTAATATTTTTATAATAAAACTATTGATCAAGTAACAAACAATTTTTTATCGTTTAGTAATTATGTTTATATAAGGAATGTTAACGGACTTAGATACGTATAATTTACGTTTGTTTTTTATTGAGAATACATCATCATCATCATTCCAGCCTATTGCAGTCCACTGCTGGACATAGGCCTCCAAAAGTTCGCGCCAAAAATGCGTGAACTCGTGTGTCTTGCCCGTTGTCATCACGCTGGGCAGGCGGGTTGGTGACCGCAGGGCTAGCTTTGTCGCACCTGAGACGCTGCTGCGTCTTCGGCCTGTGTGTTTCAAAGCCAGCGATTAGATGGCTATCCCACTATCGGTCGGCTTCTTAAGTTCCAAGGTGGTACTGGAACCTTGTTATCCCTTAGTCTCGAGAATACAGTCTCGAACGAATTAGGAATAGAATAAGAATTAAGGTTACCAAAGTAATATCTATAGATTATTATTCTGTTCTTCTTTGTTATCTGTGACGATGGTCCTTATAATATCCTCTATCAACGCCAATTATAATATAGAGTACAAGCATCAACCCTGGATCATTTAGCCACTAGGCCATCTCAGTTATTTTTAGAACGAATTGAAGACGCTATGTTATTACGTTTATCGCGCTGAACAACCCTAGCCCGAGGTGACGTGATCCAGTATCTGGCGTATCGCTCTCGATAATCAATCAATGTTGCTCACACACTCGCCCGCTCCATCTCCGATCTATTTGCAACGGGTATTACTTAATGCAGTTGCTATTTTGTTCTGCGCATGTTCCTCCATCTCAATGTTACTGAGAATCGTTCGATCAAAGGTAATGATATCGCATCTTGGAAGAGTACCTCTTGATATCTTAAGAATCAGTTTTCGTGTTTGTCCAAACCATTCGAAGAAAACAATACCATATAATGTAAATAATCTTTACTGTATACCAAAAGATATATAATAAAGAATAATAAAAAAGAAACTCCAGTATTAAATGTATCTACTACATACAGTTCTATTATTATAAGAGCGTTCTCTGCCAGACAACCTTAAGCAAAGGACACGAAGATAACAAAAGAAGGTGTACTAATAACATTAATAACAACACATACTCGTACACTCTCAATACAAGTTCAAATTTATTAACAAATGAATGAAGATAGTATACCAGTCAATATACGTATACAAATATAGGTTTCAAGTAACTAACAAAATAGCTTAAGCTACAAAACATTTCTTATATTTTCAAAAAAAGAACGCATTTGCAGTAACGGTACTCCACCGAGTTCCCACACAAAAAAATTACGAGATCTCCAACGATTACGACCTCGTGTTAGGGAGTGACATACTTGTACGAAGTCAGCATGTGGTGTCAAGTGGCGACGAGCCGACACGCATCGCACAGGTGCAAGCTCTCCACCCACGCACTTCACTTTTTATCCGCTAACCTTTACATACTCTCTGCGGGAATACGCACACCCATTACTGTATGAAGCCGTCATTAAATTATCAGGCGCTGCATATTTTACGACGCTCGTGCGCAGAAACATTACTTCCTTACTGCGGTCGTGAATTATGTTTATATATCTTTAATGTGTTATAAAAGTGCTTACAGATAAATCATCTACTCTTTTAATTCTAGTTTACAACGAACTAGAGAAAGGGCGCGCATCTCAAGGTCTAATTGTTACTTACTTTCTTAGTTCATAAGTTGGACACGCCAATTAAGCAGACGTATTCATAAAACTAAGTTATTAAACAATTAATATACAAATCATTTAAAGTATCTACACTAACTACACTAGTAGTGTTACGGACCAGAATTATGGCCGACTTTGCCTCATATGTACATATGTAGTGTACAATACCTTCAAACATCAATACAGGTAAGACCACGCGGAATGTCTAGCAACCAATAAACTTTCAAAGATGGCAAATGACTGGTAATAATGAGTGACAGATAACGTCAATCTTATCTTGATCTAGACGTAGATTGTAATAGCGTCATTAGTCGGGGTGGATGGTAAAAGGCGCGTGCCGCCATCTGCCGGAGATTAGATACAGCTGAAATATAGCCCGGGGCGATAGCGGAGCACCCTACAGGGGAGGTGCGCCGTTACTGCGATTACATTACTCATTCCTGTTTTGCGTTTTAGCACTCCGCGAATGTGATCTGTTCCGAGAGTCAACAACGTTGTGTTTACTGATTTACGATTGATTTCATTTTTAATATCGCTTTTACTTATTTCAATGAATATTACATGATTGTAGCTTATATCGTCATAAATATTATTTAGATTTACGGGATAAACATACATCTTACACAAGTTTTGATACGCTTGACGTTATGTGCGTGTTCTTGAAAATAAACAACTTGAATTCGTGTGACGCAGCAGTCCTCGTATTCGCTCAAGTTCAGCCAATAAAAATATATCATAATCATGGCTGACTTTGTTTTGGTTTAAAAATAATATTGATCGATTCAGCTTGTAATATACCACTGTTGGACATTGGCCTCTTTCTCAATGTAGGAGTAGGCTCAGAAAATTAGTTAGAAATAATCCATTATTTCGGAATCGGAACAAGAAGTTGGCATTTTTAACAAGCATTTTATATTATTGTATATATACATAACCACAACTTATATTACGTATTTTTTTATTCGTACAAAACCACGTGCTAAAGATGATTGAGTCGTTAGTAGGAGATCACAAACAATTAGTTATCAGATTTGATGACTTGTTTCATCTTTTTGTTTTGGAAAAAATACAGTTTAATAATACATTAGAACTAATAAAATTAAATTACGCATTAAACAAAGCTATTTTGTAAAACAATGTGAAAAACTTAAATAATTAAAAATCGTAGAAAAAAAACAAATATCTGTTCCACTAATAATGACATTAACTTTTTTTAGCCCACAAATTTGACAAAAAAGTAGGACCTCGAAAAAATTTGCCATCCAGAGCCTCACAATATAAGGCCACTACAAGTTTGCTAAATTTTATTGAAAATTATAACATTAAATAGCAATTATAATACTTAGTCAATTCTTATTATTATAGACAAAGCTTATGAATATTTAAGAACAAAACAAAATGTTAATTTGCACACAACAGTGTGCACTTTGCAGAGCAGACGTGTTTTATTACCTAGAGTGATGTATGTCCTGTCGTCTGAGTGATATATTTTATTATATAAAACGATAGCGCTATCTTCCTTTTATTTCATTTAATTATTATCACTTTAAGATGAGCCGTAGATACATTTTAATATTCCTGAACATTCTAGGCTTCGAGCTGTATCTTAATACTTGGTTCTGTAATTTCTTACTTGCCTGTTGTCTTTCTTATCTGTTGCTACGGTTATATGTATGAATGAAATAATAATTAGAGATAATCTTCCTTCAGAATAATCGGCTAAATTTTCAGTTTTAAATAATTTTAATTAAAAAAATATTTCGCAGCTTACAGTTACCACGAAAGATAATACTTTTAATTTATTTTTATGAAATTTAATTTCTTAAAGAATCTAGTAATTAAATTTTTTGATAAAAATTTAATTATTTAAAGCACTGATAAACAATTTTGAAAAAAAAATGTGTAAAAAATATACGATTCTACAATAACTGTACATATTTACATTTTTTTTTTATAGTTCGGTATAAAGAAGTTTGATATAATTTCCTAATTTAAAAACAAATTTTGAAATATTCGGAAAAATATTTAAAAATCGAAGTCAAGGTGTTTTAACGACGAAATGCTACAAAACCTAAAACAATTCAAAAATATTATTCTTATTATTCGATGCAGGATTACATATTAGTAAAGATCTGTGGACTTAGCGACGCTCTATTTTTATATTTTTATAACAACCGTTTATTTTTTTTAAAGAGTTGATAACTGCGGAGTTTCTTTTAATTATAGTTTTTTTTTAAATTATAATTTGTAAAATGATAAATAAACAATGAAGTTTATATAACTACGATTACTGTAACTTAAAGACACTTGCACACCAGAAGCGTGTGGCCGACCCTACTCCCGATGGGTTACCAGGTTATGTGGTACCAGGTTAAAAGCCTATACAAGGATCAAACTAGCGACTACTAGCTCAACAGCAAATCCTATGAAAGCTGCACACGTCCGTAGTCTCACAATCATCATATTTTTAAATTACCTACGTAATTTTAATTAAGACACTCAGTGGCAGGGAAATAAATAATTTAATTTAATTTATTTATTTTTTAAATTATTAATATTAAAAATTTAGAGCTTAGATCTGACCTTTACGTCTAGTTTTCATATTATTTATTATTAAGATAACAAATTAAATTAAAATTGAAACAAAAAATACTACAAAATATTTTTAAACCTAAATACGGTTAAATTAACGCGTAAATATATTTTTTTACATTATTTAAATATGTAAAAAAACATACATATAGAAGCTACCAAATAATAAAAATGATTATAGGATAATTTTATTTTAATTTGAGATAATTATGTAGCGTTGATAATAACTATTAAATTAAAATTTTAAATAACCCCCTGCGCATATAATAGTAATCATACGATAATAATTCCATTACATTCCGAAAATAAGGACAACGCAGTGATCGATGAAGAGAAGTGCTTTAAAAATTAGGAAAATATATAAAGTAAGGTCAGACATCATCAGACTTAAAACCAAAATAATCGATGCTTTAACACAGATTTTTAACCGACTTCCAAAAAAGGAAAAGGTTCTCAAGTCGACTGAACTCCGACCGATTTTTTTAATCGAAAGATGGCATTTGTCAAGTGGTTTCGAGCTATATCTAATAAAACATATTTACTTGACTATATTTTCGTCTACTTACGTTGTATTACTTGTCGATGTAACTAAGGTCGTTTTTTTTTTTCGTTTGCAATCAAACACAATTATAACTTATTATTGTATCTGAGGTTAAAAAAGAAATCGAATAACAATTTTCTCAGCAAAAATATGACGGTTACAAACCTTTAATTTAATTACATATTCGAGTAATATTCCAGAATAAGCAAACTGTGTCAACATTTATTAGGCGAAATTAACTGTGCTCATTTGGCACTATTGGCAGCCATTTTAACCTGAAGAAGAAGAAGAACATTTATTAGATGCCTATACATGCTCAAGCTGCCGTGTTGGTAGTCGCGAATCGACTTCTGAAAGACATCAGTGAATTTTTGAAAAAAAAAAATTGGTGGTCTGTAAATTTGGTTTACAGATGATAGTTTAACGTGACAACGTCTTAACAAAACATCTCGGACGCATAGGCTAATCTAGTGGAAGAGAGATACAATGACAATACATGGACAATGAGTCATACTTTTTCGTGCATGAAGTCGACGTTCATCGATTTATTAGACGTTATCACGTCAAAAAGATTGCAGCATGCATGCAAATGGTCTATTCCAACAGACAAATGGTAGAGGTTAAAACGTTCGTACCAATAAACAGACTTTTCACTTTACAACTGAAATACAATAGTTGTTTAATATTACAAAATATTTTTAGTTAAAAATATTTTTTTTAAATACGTTGAAAACTGTTTCGTCTGTATTATCAGTTTACTGATAGTTTCGCAAACATAACATCGAACCTGTAACCCTTTCGCAACCATATCTAAACTATTCCTAGAACAAGTCGAAACGTATTTCGTATTTGTTAACAATAACACTTGCAACGATTACATTGTGTACTGTTGAGGAACTGAGTCACTGGTGCAACACGCTGCAAACATAACTCTACACCTAATTAAGTTTATCACAACCTTTATCTTAATGTAATAAGGTTGATAATTGTTTGACATTAAGTATTCTAAACGCAGAAGGCTGTTGATACCCGTGCGTGCCCTATCACACACAGCTATCGGCCGTGATATACTGTCCTATCGGTTCTAATTAACTCAAAGTACATATCTCCACGAGGTATCGTAATGTGAACTATATCTAATACTTCGTTCCTGGATCGTAATTGAATAGAATTCGTTTTAAAACGTACTACTTTATCTTTTATGTCAAACGGTTAATGAAACTATAGATACGTGTAATGAGAGAAATCAGTGAATAAAATAATGTTTTTAAAAAGTTTACCGCAGCGGCTTCGTCCGCATGGAATATCTACAGAGGTTCTATATCTTTTTCTCCCAATATATTAAAAATAATTAGTCTATGTCACTCAGCGATAACGAAGAATTCTACTGGTAAAAAAAATTTAATTAAATCCAGTAGTTTTTTTCAGTTTATCCTATAAACCAAGGATAAAAGATAAAGCAATATTTCCTCTTAATATAATACTAGCGACCCGCCCCGGCTTGGCTCGGTTGCGAAAACTTGATATTACCTTTTAAAATAACATTCATTTACCCGTTTCTTCTTTACATTTCATATCTATAGAAAAATATCATAGATGGCGCTGCTTTAAAATTGTCTTGTCTACTTATATTCATTTAATTATGTTTATCGGCTTAGTTACTTATATTGTGTGATTTTTATAGTGTGAAGCTAGCTTATATAGCATGGTTATTAACATAATAACAACAACATTCAAATATGCGTCGTTAGATTACACGTTGTTACAGAATGCGTTGAGGAAATAAAGGTTCACTGCTCGTTCCCGGTAGGTGATAGCATGATAATATGTAGCCTATATGTTGACCTGACTTCTTAATAATATTTGTGCTAAATTTGAAGTAAATCCATCCGGCACCTCCTTTTTGAGTTTATCCCGGACATAAATACAGACAAACAGACAAACAGACAAAAAATCTAAAAACTATATTTTTGGCTCCGGTATCGATAGTAGATCACACCCCAAGTATTCTTTTAAAAAAATATTCAATGTACAGTTTTGACTTTCCTACCATTTTATTATATGTAGATATAGATAACTAGGTCGGCAATAATGGTAAGCGATTGCCGTAGCCTATACACGCCTGCAACACCAATCGCAGACTCGTTGCGAACCTATCCTTAATACCCCAGGAGCTCTGGTCACCTTACTCACCACAGGAATACAACACTGCTTGAAAGCAGTATTATTAAGCTGTGATCTTCTGTAAGGTTGAGGCACGTCCCCAGTCGAGCTGCTCCAGATTGTGAGCAGGATATATCCTGATGTGCCCTGAAGCTCAGTTGGATCTTACTTGGAATAAGTACAGAATATAAATAAAAATGACTTTTTATATCAATAATGTATAGCTTAATATTTAAACAATCGTGTGTGAGAATGAACAAACGTAATTTTTCAATGATTTCATAGGTCTCAACTCAACAAGTAATAAAGTATAATACATACAGTACCTAATACATTACTGAATATTAACTATTGTACGGAACTATTTGTGTCGGAGATCGATTCGCTCTTGACATGACAGAAAAATACTTAAACTTCTTTTTTAACCGACTTCCAAAAAAGGAGGAGGTTCTCAATTCGACTGTATTTTTTTTTTATGTATGTTACATCAGAACTTTTGACCGGGTAGACCGATTTCGACAAATTTTGTTTTAATCGAAAGGTGGTGTGTGCCAATTGGTCCCATTTAAATTTATTTGAGATCTAACAACTACTTTTCGAGTTATATCTAATAATGCGTTTTTACTTGACACTTTTTTCGTCGACCTACGTTGTATTATACCGCATAACTTTCTACTGGATGTACCGATTTTGATAATTCTTTTTTTGTTAAAAAGGGGATATCCCTAGTTTGGTACCGTGATAAGGAAACCAGGATCTGATGATTGGATCCCAGAGAAATCGAGGGAAACTCTCGAAAATCCGTAATAACTTTTTACTGGGTGTACCGATTTTGATAATTTTTAATTTAATCGAAAGCTGATGTTTATTATGTGGTCACATATAAATTTTATCGAGATCTGATAACTACTTTTTAGGTAATCTTTGATAACGCGTAGTTGCTTGACTATTTTTTCGTCGATCTACGTTGTATTACTTGTTGATGTAATTGAAGTCGGTTTTTTTTTTCGTTTGCGAGCAAACACAATTATCTAATATATATAAAATTTTCGTGTCGCGGTGTTTGCTACCAAACTCCTCCGAAACGGCTGGACTGATTTTTATGAAATTTTATGTTCATTTCGGGTAGGTCTGAAAATCGGCCAACATCTATTTATTATACTCCTAAATTATAAGGGATACCCACCCTTAAATATTGTTATTTTTACTTTTTTGCAATTTTTTTATTGACGTGACAACGTCTAATAAATCGATGAACGCCGACTGCATGCACGAAAAATGATGATTCATTATAGCGTTACTCTCACTGTTCCGTTACGTGCATGATACGCTTGCGCCGCATCTATCTCTCCTCCACTCGATTGTCCTATGCGTCCGAGGAGCTATATTGTTATGACGTCACGTTGTGATTCGGCATTGAAAAATACATACAACCCTAAATTTTTATTCACATTTCACCACCAACCCCTATTTTTAATAGCGTTTAGCGGCAAAACAACGTTTGCCGGGTCAGCTCGTGAAACTATAGCAGTATAAGCAAACATATATTATAAGAGTAAATTGAAGATATAATTAGAGTATGAAAATAAAATGGAAGTCTAATTATACCTTTGCATATTCCTAAGAAAGATATAGTGTATGTTTTGTTCTAAGTATAGTAATAATACTCAGTTGCAGCCATTCAAAAACATATTAATAATATTTACATTAAATCCTCGTAATAATTAGCTGTAACATAATAATTATAACAATGCGTTACGAGACATGTAAATGCTTGTTTTAACGTAATATTGCGAAGTCAAGGCGAGTTCTGTGTTGATATATATTATGTATACCAAACATTAACAACACTAAAACTGTTGTAATTACAAAATAATTTGCATATATCTGATTGCGAGATATTATCAACACGAAAAAGATTACATTTTTACAATAAATTTATAAAAAAATATATATTTTTTGACTTTTACGTTTACTGGCATTGATTTATATGTAAAATTATACACATGGTAGTCATAAAGTACGAAAGGACTTATTGTTAGTAATACATACTACATACATATACAATCGACAAATTTTAAAGAAATTAATTTGTCCACAGATCAAGATCGAGTCCAAATTATGACAGTTTAAAGTTCGCGGGCGACATATCTGTTCCTAGAAGATGTTCGGCGGCAGTGGAGGCAGCGGGGCTTACGGGGGAGACTGCGCTGATGGCTACGGGCTGGGCTACGTGGCGGGCGGTGGCAGACTGCAGCAGTATGCGCACTTCGCGCCGCACCAGACCTGGCACCACCACGCCGCGCATCATGACACCTATGGTATGACACTACACTTGTAACTTACTCCAATTAGAAACTTACGTTTCAAAGTTAGGACGTAATACAATGTTATAAGTAATACCCGCTGTAAGTAATCAATGATAAATTCATGACTCAGTAGTTTAGTGCTCCAAGTAGGTTGCAGTTACAAAGTTGGATCCTAAGTTGACTTTTTTATAAATAAAACTAGTCCATTTCTAGTATTATTTTAAAAAATGTGTACTTATATATAGGATAAACTAAAAAATATACGGATGTTACACTACCACGATTCAGTAAGGACGTTAGCACCTGCCAATCAACCGACGTCGTTCGTCAAAACTTTGTTCTGAAAAATGTATTTTCACAGCTTCCTTGTTAATGTTAATTTCAGTCTCTAAGATTACAATTTACAACATTTCAAGAATTACGATTACTTCAAATTAATTTTATTGGTATAGATATCAGCAACTAAACGGCCCGCCATAACGCCTTATTAGCTATGATTAAATTAACATATTTATTCATTATAATCTCGAACTAAAAATTCTCACGTGTCATAAATATTTATAAAATAGGTAATTTAAAGACCGGACAGTCCCCATGGAGGAGAAGTCGGGCCTTTTCGCAGAGCCCAGCCTGTCGCTGGAGGGATCATGTTGCCTGCAGATCCGGGACCCTTCAATTAAAGCGGCTGAAGGCTCCCGCGGGGGTTTGGTCGGTATTGCACCCCCAAGTGCTGAAGCCGACATACGGTCTAGGACTGCCTACCCGGGGGTTCTGGATATCACCCGTAAATGGGTTCCCCTGCGATAGCAAAAAAAGGTTATACGGTTAGAGTTTGCCAACTCAATAGATGCATTTTCTTATATTTAGGGGGTTTCTAGATCGAAAAGGACAGATCATCTTTAGTATCATAACGTACTTTGGTAATATTATTCCTAAGCCTCCTGTTAGAGTAAGTCAGTCTAGAGGTTTATGTTGTGTGGAACCTAGGTTCTTGAAGGTGACAAAAGAGCCTCAGGATATGTCTTCCGTACCCAGAAAACTGGTCGCCGCTGGCGCGGAATACCATTTGCTTTGACACAGTTAAGTGAGAGGTCAAAAAACCTGCGCACACTATTTTGAAAGTTTTCAAATAAGCTCAGCCTGTAATATCCCACGCATAGGCCTCTTTCCCCATGTAGGAGAAGGACCAGAGCTTAATCCACCACGCTAGTTCCCTTTGCCTACCAGAATGGGTGAAGAAAAAAAAACTCTACGGTTGGCGCCATTTTTCAGAAATTTTCTATGCGAGTTTAGTTGTTTGTTGCACAAAATGAGTAATTTCGACCCTAGTTTTTTTTAATAAGTTTATTGTGTTTTTATTATTTTATTAAATTGCTTCATTTTTTCGCAACTGTATTAAAAATAGTCGTTCAGTACACGTGCGGAACCGTCATTGCAACTTGTTCCGACTGTCAACCCTCGCCTTCGGCTGCGCCTCGGCTCGGGTAGACATTTGGCGGAACTCTTTGCAAGGACAGCCTTTCCACACTTGTAATGAAACATTACTTTAAGCTGTATGATTGTATAAATTTTATTTAACGGAGGTTGGGCACAGCTGGAAATTACCTGCTCAAAATATGGAGCAGCTCGACTGGGGTAGGACCTTGACCTTGCAGAAGGTCACAGCTAAATAACCCGTTTTTCAAGCAGTGTTGTGGTCCTGTTGGTAAGAAAGGTGACCAGGGCTCCTGGGGATTGAGGATAGGATCCGCAACGCGCTTACAATGCCTCTGGTGTTGCAGGCGTCTATAAACTACGGTAATTGTTTACCATCAGGTGAGGTGTACGCTTATTTGCTGTTCTTGTTAGATAAACAAAAAATATATATTTGTATGCACTCGTGTGCGGCAATAGTTTCAATTTATTATTATTATTTTTCATTGAATAATTTGGACACAGTTGTTTTTGAAATATGTTTAAATTTATATTATCTTTACTTTTTAATTTTTTTTATTATTTTAATTTTAATACGTAGATAAATATAAATTTGTTACTCAAACTAGAACTGATAAAACGGTTTCCCTTTATTTTTTAACTTTATTTATATTTTGCAATGTAATTTACTATTTTATTACTAATAATTTCCCAATCTCATGCTATTTATACTACGATAACAGCGGATTGGGAAATTATAAAAATATTAACAAATAATTAGAAAAATTCTGTTCATATTTTCAGTGATTGTGAAATTAATCACTTTTAATAGTTAATGTAATATTATAACAACCTTCAAAAAAAGGAGGAGGTTCGCAATTCGATCGTATTTTTTTTAAGTATGTTACCTCAAAACTTTTTACTAGGTGAATCAATTTCGATGTTTTTTTTTTAAATATCGATAGGTGCTGTATGTCATGTAGTATCATTTAAATTTTATTGCGATCTAAGAAGTACTTTTCGAGTTATATCTAATAATGCGTATTTCCTCGACTGTTTTTTCGTTACGTTGTATTATACCGCATAACTTTTTACAGGGTATACCGATTTTGATGACTCTTGTTTCAGTCGAGAGTAGATGCTAGCTTTGTAGCCTCGTTTTAATTTTATCGAGATCTGATGACTACTTGTTGAGTAATCTTTGATAACGCGTAGTTACTTGACTATTTTTTCGGCTGTCTACGTTGTATTACTTGTTGATGTAATTGAAGTCGGTTTTGTTCTTGTTTGCGAGCAAACACAATTATATGTATTATTTAAAAAACAGTAATAGTTTTACGCGTTTGAAAATGATACTTTTATCATAATTAAGTATACTAAATAATATATATAGTAAGTAATATAGTTCCACGGTTGCATTTTTTGAGATGATCTAAAGAAGCACTCATCATCATCATCATCAGTTCAGCCTATCACATTCCACTGCTGGACACGGCCTCCACAATTTCGCGCTAAAAATAGCGTGAACTCATGTGTTTTACCCATAGTTACCACGCTAGGCAGGCGGGTTGGTGACCGCAGTGCTTTGCTTTGTCGCATCGAAGACGCTGTTGCCCGTTTTCGGCCTGTGTATTTCAAAGTTAGCAGTTGGATAGTTATCCCGCCATCGGTCAGCTTTTTAAGTTTCAAGGTGGTTGTGGAACTATGTTATCCCTTAGTCGCCTCTTACGACACCCACGGGAAAAAAGAAGATTTTTAAAATTAATTTCACTTAATTTGCAGTACCAAATCCCTCGGCATTCATTCATTTAGATAATATTTCTAGTTGGCTTCCGATAGTGTCAAAAGTACGAATCAAAAGTAGAATGGAGAAGATGATAAGGAGATTGTTCGGTGAGGTCGAGAGTACATTTCTCCATAAAATTTAAAGAAGAAAACACACTAAACATTGTGCGATGTCTAAAATCACTGTTTCTGATGACTACTGTCATGACAAAAATAGACAGTTGGATAAAATTCCCAATGAGTATGACTGATATTTAAATGAATTTAATTTTGAATATTTTCCTGTTTTTCAGACAGTTTGTCGCCGCCGCGACTTTGAAATTACTTTTTAATCGTCATTTCAATAATATGTTAAAATGTCTAGTACGCAAAACTGAGCTTCTGCTGGAATGCACATTAACAATATGATTTAGCTAGTGACAACTTTTTATATATTGAGAAAGATAAGCACGAAGCACTCAAAAGTGGCACTCCAACTATTCCGGTAGCTGAAGAAACGTGAGGTGTATGGTAAAAAGAGATTAGTGATAAAAATTCCATTTTTGTACATCAGATGTCAAATAATATAATAGATATAAGAAATATGAACGACAGTTTATGGTGACGAGTAGGCGATATTATTGGTTTTGTATTATATCTCCTAAACAATGATTAGGGAAGATCTTAACTATAAGCTCTTTTCGTTGGACCATAATGTAAGGTCGCTCGCTCGCTTCAGCCTGTAATATCCCACCGCTGGGCATAGCGCTTTCCCCATGTAGGAGAAGGATCAGAGCTTAATCCACCACGCTGCTCCAATGCGGGTTGGCGCTATATTACCTACTATGAGTAACGATCGATATCAGGTGCACGTGATAACAACCGGGACCGACAGCTTAACGTGCTCTCCGAGGCACGGTAGGTAGACCCACAAGGACTGCACAAACACCCAGAACAATCTAAGAATCTAAAATTTGTAGATTATTAATTGACATGAAACAAGCCCTAGTTGTTTTTTTCACTTCATTGCATCAAAATCTATTTGAATCTTATGTGCAAAATAAACTATATCCACATCCGGTGACACAGGCCCATTATTGTCTAAGGAAACTTGGCAAATAAAACTGCGAAAATGCTATTCAACAGCGCTTATCAGCCTACCCGCAATGACGCAGTTACTTCTAATCTTCTTAGAAGAGGTCAGCTTTAGAACATTAATTCATTCAATATTTTGTTTTACTTTAATGAAACTTATTGTAATTATTTGTATAATAATTATTCTTTACATGAATACTTTATTCAAGAAGGGCTCAGATAACTGATCTTGCTTGTGTTGTAGCTAAAATTTTATAATAATAATAATAATAGTACTTTATTTCAGACTAGATTTTAAGTCCATATTGGGTTAGTGCAACAGAACAACATTTAGAATACAAAACAAAACAAAAATTAAATTAAAAAATCAATAAGTAAAAATAAAATTAAATAAAGTAAAAGTAAAATCAAAAATCAAAAAATTCAAAAATCAAAAAATAATGTAGTGATAATATTTAAACTTACTCCTTCGGACCGACTATCTAATTAGGCACAAAAAAGGCTTACTAATCTAAGAAAAAGATTGATACCATATCATATACTAAATAAACGAATCAAATAACGCCACCTCATCATAGATGGCGTTACGAGAAACGTAACGAGGTCATTCGTTCAGTAGATTTTACTTCTGTTTTTTTTTACTACCGGGGGACTTATATGAAAAAATTAAGTAAATTAAAACATTTCCTCAGTAAAAGGGCTATTCAAACCAAAAATAATTCTTCAATTCGAACCAATAGTTCCTGATTATTGCATTGAAACAAACAGACAAACTTTCAGCTTTATAATATTAATATGATTCATTACTGCCTACGTGACAACTTGACAAGTTAATAAAACCATATAAAATACAATCAACTCCTAATATGTAAGTAATTTTTTCCGAAAGTTTACTGCAAAGAAAATAGTTAATTTTATGTTGTTCGTTTCCCATTGTTGTTAATAGGGAAATACACAAATAATAAAGCTTTATTAAAGCCTTGATTCCGATGTAAAGATGTCTTAAATTCGGTTCCTTTCACCATATAGTGCTGTACCGTGACGGTTTAATGCGCTTAGGCAATTCTTATCTCCCAAAATCGCAAATTATCTGCGATATCGTGCGAGATTAGACAATTAAAGATACTCTGACTAATAATATTTATAAAAAATCACTCGCCGTGGCAGGCAAAGAAATAATTAATAGTTGTGACATTTATATAGTAACTTTAAGTTACAGTAATAATATTACTAAAGTTTTTTTTATGAGACTGCACACATTTGTACATATAATTACAAATTTGTAATAATAAAGAAGATAAGCTACAAACATTCTTTAAAAAATACCTTATTTCTAAAAAATATTTAATCTCATGACTTTCCGCTAATTAAATGAGATTATCGTATTAAATATATTTAATCCTATGTTTATCAATATATAACTATTCACTACTCATTTACATTAAAATAAGTAAAACACGGAACTCAGTAGCCGAGCGATTTGTGCCGACCGAGTGTGAAATTATAATATAATAGGTACATTCTTTTAAAATTAAATTCAAACATTGAATGATTTTTTTAATCCTTTATCAATTATTATAAATAAATAAAATCATTAGTTGTCACGTCAATTAAAAAAAAACTATATAAAAAAATTGTTCGTTGATGAAGATTACAAGGCAGTAGTTACGAAATAATTATAATTGTTGGTAAAACTGAACGGCTAATTATGTTTAAGTATAAACATCCGCCATTGCCAGTGGAAGCCCAGTGGTCGACGATTATGATCGAAATTCGGCCATAATTAATGTAAATTATGAGTTTGAACATTATTAAGATTCTGTTGTCAAAAACTATACTTCTATAATAATAAACAAAAGAGTACATATGCGTTGGTGTGTCAAATACATGGTAGTGTGTGTACCTCATTTTTTTTTAGTTTATTGTATTTCTTATGCATAATTAAAAAAAAATACGAGCATTCTGCACTCCTTCTATATCTATACAAACAAATAAAATTGAAGTGTCTGTTTGTAATATTACTATGTATTAATGTACACGCTACATATAGGAAAATAACAATTTTTATAAGTTTTGTCTGTCTGTCTGTTTGTTTCGGCTAATCTCTGAAAAAACTGGAGCGATTTTGACGGGACTTTCAATGGCAGATAGCTGAGGTAATAAGGAGTAACTTAGGCTACTTTTATTTTAGATTTTTTTTTTTTTATTTTATAACTCTGCAGGCAAAACAGTAATTATTTTGTTAATTCCACGCGGACGAAGTCGCGGGCACAGCAAAAATAAACTAATAAGTGTGCGGAATTTCATACTCCTCCGTCCGCGCAATTTTCATAAAAAGGGGTACAAAGTTTTTGCTCCACGTATTAATTAATCATCATTACAGCCTATACAGTCCACTGCTGGACATAGGCCTCCACAAGTTTACGCCAAAAATAACGTGAACTCATGTGTTTTGCCCATAGTCACCACGCTGGGCAGGCGGGTTGGTGACCGCAGTACTGGCTTTGTCGCACCGACGACGCTGCTGCCCGTCTTCGGCCTGTGTATTTTAAAACCAGCAGTTGGATGGTTATCCCGCCATCGTTCGGCTTTTCAAGTTCCAAGGTGGTAGCGGAACTGTGTTATCCCTTAGTCGCCTCTTACGACACCCACGGGAAGAGAAGGGGTGGCTATATTCTTTAGTACCGTAGCCACACAGTACATATAGTATTAATTAATGGTGAGTTATATTTGAAATAACGTTGCTTGAGAAAATCTTGTGTTGATGTTATTTTTTTTAGGAAAAAATTCTTAAATACTAGTAGAAAAATGCAAATGAATACCATGTCGTACTGTTTTTACGTACGCAAAATAAACATTTGTGTTTTCAAGAAACCTATAAACGACTACTACTACACTGCATCTAGTAAGGGGTGACTACGGTAACGCCATACTTATAGACGCTTGTAACACCAGAAGTATCGCACCTTACCACCTTCCCTTCAATCTCCCCCAGGAGCTCTGGTCACCTTACTAACCAACACAACACAGTTGAAAGCAGTTACTAACCAACACAACACTGTATTATTTAGCTGCGATCTTCTCTAATGTCGAGATACTTTCCCAGTCGGATTTTTTTACCTGGGGTAAAATCCTCATGGACTGACTGCCCTCCGGCGCGGGGAGAGAGCACCAGAGAAAAGTAAAACTCTTACTGAATAAAAACCGCCACGTGTGTTCCGCCGATGCGCCCATATGGCGGGATCGCGGGGACGCTATTGCATGCTTCTGCAAAACCACCGACGCTTGCCCTTGCGGGCCCACCGTGGCGCACCTGAGAAGGCGCACTTGAACACCAAAAGTGCGCCCTCCCCCTCGGGGCCGATTAGCGCGGTTCCAGATTTTGAGCAGGATATGTCTTGCTGTAGTAGCACTGTGTAATAGGTAATATGTCTAGATAGCTACTTCCAGACATCAACAGATTTTTATTAACAACATAAAATAAATATTGTTCTAAAATAAATAAATTAAAAAAAGCTAAAAACTGGAGTGCCATAGAAATGTTAACATAAACAAAAAAGCGGGTAAGCTTGAGAAAAGCTAAAGCAAGCTGGACTCTATTTCTATACATTTTATATGCAAATGAGCCCCGCCTGCGTCTTTCCTTTGCTTATATGCTTTTTTCTTTTTAAGTTAACATTTGAAAGGCGGCCGGTCTCTTTGGTTTTTAGTAATTAATTTTATATACACTCATTGACATTACACACAATTTAGTTTCAGTAAAGCTTATGTCGTTACTGCTGTTCAAAATCATAGTAAATAAAAAAAAACCATGTGGTGTCGTGGGACATCAGATAGGAACGAAGTTCTTTATTATAAAATATTAATTTCAAGTTCTATTCGAGGTATAAAGAAAATAATTATTCGGGTATACAATTTTTATTATGATTTTTTTATCGATGAAAATCAAAAAAACTACTTTACAAAATTATCTTAACACCTTATTTATTTTATTTACAATGATTTATAAAAATCTATAATAATAATAATATATATAAAAGCGAAAGGTCACTCACTCATCACGAAATCTCCGAAACTATAACACCTACAAACTTAAAATTTAGCAGGTAGGTTCCTTATAAGACGTAGGCATCCGCTAAGAACGGATTTTACGAAACTCGACCCCTAAGGGGGTAAAACGGGGGTTGGAAGTTTGTATGAAAGTCCTATGTTTTTGAAGTAAGAGACTTGAAATTTAAAATGTAAGCTCTATAGATGGTGAAAAGGTGTCTAAATAATGTATCTTTAGAAATTAACTCCCTTTTGGGGTTAAAACGGGGGATGGTAGGCTGACTCACTCATCGCGAAATCTCCGAAACTATAATAGCTACAAACTTGAAATTTGGCAGGAAGGCTCCTTATAGAGCGTAGACATCCGCTAAGAACGGATTTTACAAAATTCGACCCTTAAAGGGGTTAAACGGGGGTTGGAAGTTTGTGTGAAAGTCCCATGTTTTTGAAGTAAGAGACTTGAAATTTAAATTGTATGCCTTATAGATGAAGCGAAGGTGTCCAAATAATGTATCTTTAAAAATCAACTCCCTTTTGGGGTTAAAACGGGGGATGGTAGGTTTACTCAGTCATTACGAAATCTTCGAAACTATAACACCTACAAACTTGAAATTTGGCGGATAGGCTCCTTATAGGGCGTAGACATTCGCTAAGAACGGGTTTTACGAAATTCGACCCCTAAGGGGATAAAACGGGGGGTGGAAGTTTGTATGAAAGTCTTATGTTTTTGAAGTAAGATACTTGAAATTTAAAATGTATGCTCTATAGATGGTAGAAAGGTGACCAAATAATGTATCTTTAGAAAACAACTCTTTTTTGGGGTTAAAACGGGGGACGGTAGATTGACTCACTCATCACGAAATCTCCGGAACTATAACAGCTATAAACTTGAAATTTAGCAGGTAGGTGTTCCTTATAGAGCGTAGACATCCGCTAAGAACTGATTTTACGAAACTCGACTCCTAAGGGGATAAAACGGGGGTTGGGAGTTTGTATGAAAGTCCTATGTTTTTGAAGTAAGAGACTTGAAATTTAAAATGTACGCTCTTTAGATGGTGAGAAGGTGTCCAAATAATGTATCTTTAGAAATCAACTCCTTTTTGGGGTTAAAACGGGGGATGGTAGGTTTACTCAGTCATTACGAAATCTTCGAAACTATAACACCTACAAACTTGAAATTTGGCAGATAGGCTCCTTATAGGGCGAAGACATTCGCTAAGAACCGGTTTTACGAAATTCGACTTCTAAGGGGGTAAAACGGGGGTTGGAAGTTTGTATGAAAGTCCTATGTTTTTGAAGTAAGAGACTTGAAATTTAAAATATATGCTCTATAGATGGAGAGGAGGTGTCCAAATAATGCATCGTAATCTATATAGAAAACAGAAAGGTCACTAACTCACTCATCACGAGAACTCAAAAACCGCTGAATGGTCTATCCATCCAGGTTGGACAAAGACAAAATTTGGCAGGGAGGTAGATTATAGTTAGCAGACGTTCGCTAAGAACGGATTTTATGATATTCCACTGCTAAGGGGCTTTAATTGGGGTTGATAGTTTGTATGAAACATATACAGCCTGATAATAAATTTAAAAATGTGATGTATAGAGAGGTTTTATAAAAAATAACTATTAAATTATAAAAATAGTGCCTTTTAAAAAGTTACTCAGTCAAACAAAGTCTCCAAAATTGTATGTGATCGATTCGATCAAAATCTGCTGAACGGATTTTCATGCGGTTTCACCATTGGAGAGAGGGCTCCACCATTGGCCAGACGAAGGTTTAGGGAACGGCTAAGCCGATTTTAATAAGAGTTTCACTGGAAGTTTGCCAGGAAAACTTTGTGACACACTGATTTCAACGCGGGCGAAGCCGCGGGCACAGCTAGTATATAATAATTATCGAATGATATAATAATAGCAAACTGCAACAGTAATAACAGTCATCACGTAGACTATACATTAGGCACTGTATAGCCATCGATACACATATAGCTTTTTTAACGCTACGGATATTTTTTGCCGGCTATGGTATCCCTCCGCAGCGCCCCTTAATAAACTTCCGTCCAAAACTTTACTTTATCATTGAAGGTCATTGTTAAATACATTACACCTCGTATCACAAGAATAGTTGTGACCAATCTAACGTTACCTAATGTGTTTAAATCTGTCAAATCAGAGCACGAAAATATTAATTCTCATGCCAACATACAAACAAACACATTCGAGAAACATAAACCTCCTTTAGCTGTCGAGTAAAGACGTCAAATCGTCGCTACAATGTACGTAACTCGTTGTTTGTTCAGCGATTAGTAAATCACGAAACTGGAGCAGCTTCTAAAACTCGCTTGCGATGTTATCTCGTGCCCGCGACCGCAAGTGACGCCGTGGATCAATGGTGCCATCGACGGTCATTCCCAGAACGATACGATTTCCCCTGCCGCAGAATAAACGCCTTGTTTTCGATACACTTGTTTCGAGTTAAAGTTTTGTCTTAGTAATCCATTAAAGTCATAAGCGATTAGCGATAATATAAGTCGATGATATACAACGGAAATCTAACGCAGGTTAATTATTTTAAACGTTGAAGATCACTAAGGCTGTGATCACTATGTAAGAGAGATAATTACCCCACTCCCACTCCCACTCGAGACACTTCCGATATTTTGGTACTACTACAAACTTCATTGACCACACCCATAACAACAGCGCACATGTTACAAGCACTAGTGCCGGCATATTCAGATCACGAAATGACAGACAAATTAAACATTCCGTTTTACATATGAATATAGTGTTTAATATAGTTTTTTAATTTAATTACATTTTTTTTTCTATGATTCCTTTCGTAATATTTGTTGAAAATTAAATACAATTTCAACAATGTAGTCAGAAGCGGGTCGTTCTCACTTCTCGTAATATTATTTATATATAGTCACTTTTGTAATACATCAAGTTACATCATATAAAAATATAGAGTTAACAGTTAGGCCCTAAGCGATAGAAGCACGTCACTTGCACGGTAGCGCAACAATAGGGTCCGTGAATCAGACGATAAGCGTGCGAGAGGCGTGCGCCGGCCATCAGTCTGTGCGCTGACCTCTGACCGCTTAGACGTGACATGCAGACCGAAACGACTCTCAACCCCATGGACCACCCCCTGTGGCTGCGGCACTTAGCCATGATAGGTTTGATCCATATCTTTATCGCATAGAATCATATCTCACAACTTATCAGCTGTTATATTGCTGTTATTAAGGTTTTCAAACGCTCCATTTAGTGATAGCTTAATTAATTTTTGTTTATGTTTTCTAGATAATCGTGATATTCGTTTGTTGAACGTGATAAATATTTTTTTTTGTATATTTAATTAATGTCAAGTGTAATTAGATATAAACATTACAACTTTATCGAACTGAGGTTTGATTACCAAATTGCGTGTCATCACTTGTTTTTGTTTTATATGTCCACCGAGTACTTACAACTTTAATCTATGTTCAATTATTACCTACTTTATACGTCCAAATTACCAAATAAATGGGAGTTTCAATTGTTGATCAATATCTCGTCTGTCTTTACAACTAATGTGAGTTTTAAGCAACTATTTACATTGTATGGACGCGATATCATTAAACAACCGATCAGGTATATAATATATATATGTATCTTGTATATATACCATATAATTATCATTAAAGACATGAGGATATATATTTCTGAAGCAGGAACTCGTACAATATAACTGGCGTATGTTCGCAGCTGGAAGCAGCGGTGTAGGAGCCGTCGGCGGAGTGGGCTCGGTAGCTGGAGGACTGTATAGTCAGAATATGGTGATGGGTTCCTGGTGCGCGCCGTACGACGCGCTGCAACGACCGCCGGCTTACGGTAAGGATATCATGATCATGATTAAGTATAGATGTATCTACTAGAACTCTTCTTTCATTGACCGTGATATTTGTAATCTTTCGTAACTGTGAGTCATAACTTAATATTTTATAGCCTACCTAGCCTAGATAGAGTTTTAGAGTAACTAAATTATAAAAAAAAACGAGTGTGCTTTAGACCAAACGACTCTAGTGAAACTTCTTGAACTCCATCTAACATATCTACAACCTCCCTCTCAATTTCCGTTCGCCTCGCCCGATCACTCTTTTCGTAACTCATCACGCATTCACCAACCACCTAAAAAAGACCTTGTCTCAATATAAAATTTGTACTTAGACGCATTAGCGGCTAACGAAACAGTCACAGCACAGCACTTGTGGCTTTGGCGGTTTCGATCCTCGCACATGGCATACATTTGTATTGGCTATAGAAATATGTTTTTCTGGTAATATAAATCCTAGTTGTGGTCGTTGCGTTTGAAGCGTAAAAAAACAAGTGTGCTTTAGACCACGCGAATGAAGTAAATCTAAATGTGTGTATATATTAATAATACAAATTATGAGAAAGAGAGAAAGAAAACGTGTGCTTGCACCTCTCTCTCTTGCCTCTACAGTAATATAAGAAACGTAACTTCCACTTCGTAACGTTCTCTTGTCACGCATTCACCAGCTCACCCAAGACAAGCGTGCGTAAAGTTTTACTTAAGTAAAAGTTTATCGGGGAAGTCCCACATAGTTTTTATTTTAAAATAAAAACTATGTGGGACTTCCCCGATTATTACTTTATTGCAGCCCCCATAATATATCATAATCCTATAAAATCAAGTGTTCATAGTTACTATAGAATTTAAAACTTGCATCTATATACGTATGTCTCGTAAACGAATGTTTTGTCATATGTTGATAAATTATTAACTATTTGTGGTCTTATGATTGTATTGTATGCAATTTTTTATTTATTGTTTATATGTGCGTGTGCTTGATTAATAAAACATTAATAAAATATTTATCTATAAAATATTTATGTAAGTATTTTGATTGTCAAAGTCACGACTTCTCAAATTTAGATCTAACACCGATTGATACAATAGATAATTGAAAAAAGAATAATAAAGGAAAAATTTGGTTTGTTGCTAAATGTTTCTTGTAAATATTACGCCTTAAAACAATATTATTAAATGGACACAACTATTCGATAGCGATTTCTAAGTATGTAGGTATAGTTAAATATTTTTAGATACCTACACCTAGGAGATAAATCGGAAAATATGATGGCTAATAAATTCAAGTAACATTTGTGTCATTTTAAGGAAAATAAAATGTGATTGTTATTAATCAGCTGTAATGAATGTTCCTAATAACTTTACAGATCGAATTTTTTATATTATAAAAAAAAAAAGCATTAAAAATTCGTCAACACTCCCATTATCCTCAAAACGAGTCGATTTCAAAACATGTTTCATCGACTTATTGAAACTTTTAAACAAACTTTATTTACAGTTAAATTGAATCAATGAATCAGTCATTATCTGCCGCTCGGCTCGCTCTGACGTCAAGTTGGCAAAGAGTCTATATTGGTCCTGATATTAAAACAAATACCTAGCATTATTCATGTCGCTTTAAACGAATCCATTAATTGCATCATAATATTAACATTTATCAATTTGAGCGTATATTTTAAAAACCGTTTTAAAACAGCACTAGCCATTATAAGAATCGCAGCTTTCTTTAAACGCTTAACTGATCAATATGTTACTCTATCGATGCCAAATCAAATAATTATTCAAGTCGATCTCACGAATACAACAATCAATTATCATCGGTCACTCTAACGTGGGCTGCTGCTTGTGAAATATACCTACTGGGTGGATTTTTATCTCTTGTGTCCCTTTAATTATTTAAAATGATAAGATTATAATTACAATGAATCATCGCTGCCAAATAAGCGCGAAGCGTACCTTATCTCTCAGTACCAATTAGAGGTTACAATCGCTACAATAATGCCGATGATATCTGTCGTTTCGATTTAAAATAACAATAGGAAAACTATTTATCAATACGATGCTTTGTTGAACGTAAATCCCCGACCACAACGCAGCGATGACACAAGTGTTATCCGCGAGTTATCCTTCACAGCGGCCGATATCATCCCTTCGTGACACTCGGCCCTAATCGCAACTCATCGGCGTACTTGAACAATAAAGTATAAGTAATTACTTACTCAGATCGTAATTTAAACGGACTTTGTTTTACAGTACGTGGGCGATAAGGTATATTCGTAGGTACCAGTGGTGAGTAGATAATATTATAATACGTCGCGAGCGAGGATACCGGCGATAAGAAATGTTAATTCCGTTATCGCTGCGACCATGTGTCGAATATCGCTAATATTTGGCGCCCGAATTGTTTCGAATGCGAGTGATAGGTACTATTGTAACATACAAATTATTGCTTATAGGTTAGCGCTTAGCGAACATGTACCACATCGGGATATCGACGCGAGCTTGGTTTGTTATTGTTCTACAGTTATAAACCTTCTCGGAACCCCGATAACGGATCATCAACATTGTAGATACGCTAGCCGCAGAGCTAGGAACGCTTGCGTTGCAAAGTCGAAGTAAACAATGTTGGAACGCTATTAGAATATTTAATATAGGTACAGTAGGTAGCAGGTGTAGATATTGTAACGGTACGTCAGGTAGGGTGTACGGTACGAAGTGGTGACGTGTGGTGGCGCACAGATGGCGTGCTGGAGCCGTACGAGGAGGGTCGCGAGTGCGTGAACTGCGGCGCTAACAACACACCGCTGTGGCGGCGCGATTCCACCGGGCACTACCTGTGCAACGCCTGCGGGCTCTACCACAAGATCAACGGCGTCAACCGCCCGCTCGTGAAGCCGAGCAAGCGGCTGGTGAGTGCTCTATAAACCCTCAGTAACCCACTCTCTTGCGACAGGTGCCGACGCGGAGCTGCTGACCCGCTTCTATAAGGACGGCTCCGTGCAGAGGTGGATGAGTGTGGAGGGCATGGCCAGGGGCATGAAGAAGGTGAGTCGGTGGCGTGTAGACTAGTGCATGCGCCCCGCCCCGCCGCAACCCCGCCTTCACCCAGCACGCGTTTCTTTCTCTCTAAGATCCCACCTCGCCGCGTTCGCCTCCGAGTAGGGACCTACACGCTACCGCTCCTTCTTCGACGGCAAGCGCCGCGTCGAGCGCTCTCGTTTCTAATCTAACGCCGACCGCCTCTATTTACTCCTGGCTATGCTCCCGATACGAAATTAGAATAAGGTCTCCGTTTACCGAGATAGCTTATCGCCGAGTAATCTTCTGTCGACTTCAGTCGGGCCGCTCTCGTCCGGCTTCACCGACGCAGGCGGAGCGCGTAATGGAACGTATGTTAATCGACGGAGCATCGCGAGGGACGGAGAGGCGAGATAAGGCTGATAATGGGTAAACGAGGACGATCGATGAGCGATCTCGGAGACGAGCCCGCGCAGCATGCGGCCCGCTGTGTGGCGGGCGCGCGCGCGAGCAGTAGCGTCGTCCAATCACAGGCGGCGGCGCGCCCCGCCTGAGCGCGCGACCTCTATCATTGGACGATGATACCGCTCGCGCCGGAGCCGCTATAGATATGCATGTCTTCCTATTATCGGCTGCGCGGTTTATAAGTAGTTATAATGGTGAAGGGAAGTACGAGGCCGTACTAAATTTAACTCTCCTTTATTCACAGTGTCACTGCCTGCATTTAATAAATAAACATGGGAATAACTAGTGGGATGTTGGATAACTATTTTTATTATAAGTAGATGTAAAAACTGACACATTATCTTTGCATCGAATATATTGTATTTATTATTTTATTTTCTTTGTAGATAGTTGCATCGTAGTACCTAGTTGCTTGAAACTATAGTACAATTAATTTTAATTTTTTTTTATTTATTCTTTATTGTGTCACTTGCTGTGAAATGCAAATAAAATTTTATAAAACTATGTAACTACAGCTGACTTCTCGGTCTAACTTTGAATTATTGAAGTTACGAATAAACATAACAATCAACATGATGTTTTTCACAGCAAGCGACAATCACTTTAATACTGTTATTATTTTCTTCTTTTATAACGCAACAATTATGCAACCTATTTTCTTTAAATGCTAAAGATCATTTATTTCTCAAAAGAATACAGTTCACCTACATGAGAAATTACAAACACTAAAATTAAACAAAAATTTATATGTGGGTACATCACAATACAAAATATAAACAATTCATAGTCGAGACAAGATATTAACAATGTTTAGGGTAGTATTAAAATATATATATACACAACTTAACAGAAATATGCCCAGTTGGAAATGTTATTGTTAAGGAGTTATTTTATGTTTCATTATATAAGAAAAATTAATAACTTTTACTTTTTAAATTACAATAGTTCTGGTTCCTTATTATCTATGACATAAATAGTCACTAGACTAAAAAATCAAAGATGTTCCTACAAGAACAAGAATAATTTGTACGGCTTGATAGTACAATATCCTAAGTGGTTTGTTTAGTCCGTCATAGAGAATGAAGGTCTTGAGTGATTGTTGTGTTGTGTCTCAGTCGGCGGCGCGCCGGCACGGCCAGTGCTGTACTAACTGCGGGTCGCGCAACACGACGCTGTGGCGACGCAACAATGACGGCGAGCCCGTCTGCAACGCCTGCGGCCTCTACTACAAGTTGCACGGCATCAACAGGTGACAAACTACCTTTAACGCTCACAGTCAACAAGGAATCTATACATATAATAAAATGGTAGGAAAGTCAAAACTGTACATTGAATATTTTTTTAAAAGAATACTTGGGTTTGTGATCTACAATCGATACCGAAGCCAAAAATATAGCTTTTAGAATGTTTGTCTGTTTGTCTGTATGAATGTCCGGGATCAACTCAAAAAGTACTGCATGGATTTACTTCAAATTTGGCACGAATATTATTAAGAAGTCGGGTCAACATATAGGCTACATATTATCATGCTATCACCTACCGGGAACGAGCAGTGAACCTTTATTTCCTCAACGCATTCTGTAACAACATGTAATCTAACGACGCATATTTGAATGTTGTTGTTATTATGTTAATAACCATGCTATATAAGCTAGCTTCACACTTTAAAAATCACGCAGTATAAGTAACTAAGCTGATAACATAATTAAAAGAATGTAAGTAGACAAGACACTTTTAAAGCAGCGCCTTCTATGATATTTTTCTGTAGATATGAAATGTAAAGAAGAAACGGGTAAATGAATGTTATTTTAAAAGGTATAATCGTAGGTATTTTTGGTTCTGTATAGCGTTCACGCAGACGACGTCGCGGGCAGCAGCTAGTCCTAGAATAACACTCACACCACTAATGTCAAGATTACGACAAACATTTCATCGAGATAGAGCAAGCAGTAAATCTACTACACCTTGCCCAAAATGAACAAAGGATGATCTTTTAATGAACACTATAGCTTATCAGGCGGAATCTTACACTTGTTTGCTGCCTTTACAGTGTAACAAAAACTTAAGTCTATAAACGGAATTGAAGAATATTTTCATAATTAATTAGCCAACGCGTGATCACAATATATATTGAGTAGGACGTTATATGGGATTTCATACGTGTACCTATACACAATATAAGCAGACACATTTTAATTATTGTTACAACTCCTTCAGTCTGTGTTTTCCATTTTTTTACCAAGTTTACTATTCTTAAAATCCGTTTAAGTGATTTTCCATTAATATGTTTTTTGTAATCTTTCAGACCTTTGGCTATGAGAAAAGATGGGATTCAGACAAGGAAACGAAAGCCGAAGAAGTCATCGAACGGTGTAAAACCGCCGCAGGAAACTTCCAAGAAAGACGGTCAGAACTCGCCGAGCATTGATGGTAAGGGTTTTTTAAAAAAAAACACATTATTAATCTGATTTATAGTACAGCATTACTACCCTTAAAACGTAATTAGCTGTATTCATTTTTCAATAACTTTTGTCCATTTGACCTACCCGCAAACTTATTTTTATTTCTTTACCTTTCTCAATTGTGTCAAAAATTAGGCTAAGCTGGTAGAGATATGAATGTAAATCGTTGATTGGATTTAGCGTCTTTTTTATTTTTTTATCTTATTAGATATATTTTATATTTTTTTATCTTATTAGATAAAAAAATAAAAAAGACGCTAAATATAAAAAAGGCACTATTGTGCCATTTGATTTATTAGAAGAAAATCGTTACAGAGAGCAAGGCCAGCATCACCGAGGTGGCGCTGCCCCTGACGGCGACGATGGCGGGCCACGCGGCGGGCAAGCCCCGCGAGGCGGCGGGCCAGATCTCGCCGCACGCGCACGCGCACACGCACACGCACGCGCACGCGCACTCGCACGCACAGAACGCGCAGTACCCGCTGGGCATCCCCTCCGCGCCCGCCTTCCTCTCCAACCCCTCGCTGTTCAACATCAAGAGCGAGCCCAACGCCGCCGCCGGCTACGAGGGGTACGGCTCGCACGCGACATCGAACGGGCCTTACCACTCGCAGCAGCACTACCTGCACGCGTTGCAGGTATACTTACAGTAGTTTCTGTCACTTTATTAGACATTACTTTTATTTTCTGAGCTAAGGGCTTGTTTAACCGGTTGCCCTTAAAGCTCACGACGTATGACTATATCCAACTGAAAAATTAATGATGTACTTAATTGTAAATCTAAAATTCTGTAATTTATTGAGGTGAAACAACGGTTAGAGCCTGTTACTAACTTACAACCATTATCAACAACAAAAACATTTTTTTTCAATGAAGTAGTACAGCCACTGGAAAAATTAATAGAAAATGTTAATAATATCTCCATAAAATTAAATTCTATAATTTATATCTATTTTTTATTTAATTTTCACAGTATGGATTAAGCAACGGAGAAGAAGAGGAAGCTAGTGGATTCCTACATCAGCGCAACGTGACGGCACACGCGAAGCTAATGGCCTCGACGTAGCAGAGACCGCTTCTTAGCAATGAACAAAGAATGATCTTATATTGAACACTACAGCAGTTCGAGTGGTGTTTTGACTAACTGTCGATTTAAGTAACTATGATCTCTGCTCAGTCAGTTAAAATAATACAGCAGTGAGCAGTATTAGACCTATCAAGGTATTACTCTTACACGTATGGGAACTATCGAGGATCATACTGTACGAGTTTAAAACTGTAGAGTTATTAATAATTGTTTTAGCTATGTAATAGGAGCACTGTACGACTCGGTAGTAAAGACTAGTCATTTGTAATGTCTAGTTCGATATTGCGGTGTCATCATTTTTGTATGTATAAATTTTAACTTGGTACTACTATAATGATAGGAAAAAGATAGATATTAATATACTTAGACTGTAAATATATTTAAGTTAAGTTTCGACTGAATAGTAGTCATCGCTGTGTATTTATATCGGGGCTATGTAGCGTAAAATAGTTTGGAATTTTGTTATCGTTTGTTTGTACAATCTTGTTAGGATACATCGTGTAAACCTTGCCATTTTGTGTTAATTTATAGTTTAAACAATAAATAGAACTACAGTCGACTCTCTTTAATTCGAAACTCAGGGGACTCGAAAAATATTACGAGTTATCGAATGTTCGAAATATCAAATGGTTCGAAATTTTTGAGAGAAAATAAATAAAACTTCGTTAATTATTAAGTGTTGATAGATTATTACGTACAAATTTACTAACTGCTATTCTTTAACAATGAAAAAAGTCACCTTTCTTCTCACCTACCTCTACTTTTTCGATTTATTTCTTCTTTTCAGCAATCGTCAAGCATTTATAGGTACTTTTTTAGGATTCATAACTAACACAAACTTTTAATCTGTATACAACGAAAGAATAACCGTAACTGAAACATAACTAAACAAACCAATTCGTGCGGAAGTGTGTGTCAAACTAATCATAATAAAAAAGACTCGTGTACGATGATACCATGTATTTACAAGTTTGTACCTGTCTCGTAGCTACTAGCTTTCTGTTTTTTTTTTTCTCTGCAACTTTCAATTGTCGAGTGTTTTTACGCCGATCAGTTCGAATTAACGCGTCGTTTTGTTACGTAGCAATGGTTTTTTCGTTCGAATTACCAAGTGTATAAAAAAGTATAGATTTAGTTCGAAATATTAAGAGATTTTGTAGGGAACTCGTGATGACTTTGAATTATATTCGAATTCTCGCAGATTTGAATTAACGAGAGTCGACTGTATGTTCCTTTGCCTCATTGTCTGGTGACGTCAAAAACTAGTCTCATTCGACTAGTGAAGTAATATCTTAGAAATGAGATTTTTATGAACAGTAAGAAATTATCCATCAATAAGTAAAGTCGAAAACAGGTTTCAAAGCAAAAATAAACTCAGATGGCGCTACTAGCGCAAAGCAGTACATTCGCAGCCAAATGATTCAAATATCCGTATAATTGGACGAGAATGAGAATTCAATTAAAGATATAATAACCGTCTAATCTCAAGGATATTTGTATTTTAAAAAATTGGCTACAATAAAAATAAAAATAAATAATAATAATACAAGATTTTAGAACAACGAATTTATAAAATTTCTATCAATAAATTAGGTATAAAAATGTACATAATATATATGCGATTGTTACAAACTGTACAGTAGTACTTTTTAGTCAATAAATAAATAACATTTCTATTTGTTAATGGTTAAGCTTTGTTTGAAACCTTCAGAGTAACAAAATATCATTAAAAAATAGATATGTAACCATTTTTTTCACACATTAAAATTCACTTCACTCAAAGTATCATCAACTCACTGTAGCGAACATATGAATTAGATGTAAGAATAAATGGCATTTATGGATAGATGTAAATAATAAATTTTAGTAAATAAAAACATGGTAGTGCATTTTACAAAACTTTATTTTGAACGAGTGTAAAAAATTTCAAATTATTGCTATAAACGTATTGAGAATGTGATGTAAAATTCTATCTATATCAAATATATTGATGCACTTAAAGTCTGGTTTCATTTAATTTTTCCTTGTAGCGCCGCTCGTTGTAACGACTCCCCCGTGAGCCGGTAGTAGCACCACTGCTCAGTTTTTGTTAAGTTCACAGCTCCCTTTCCTTCATAGAAGGACCGAGCGTCATTCCATTCTAAAACATGGAAGTCTAGCCTAGATGAACCAGATGCCTTTGCTTCCTGAAAAAGTGAGATAAGCATTATTTTTAAATTTATTACAAACATGATACCCATGTTTTAGCATTTACTATTTTACATCTATGAGTCCCCTGTTCCTGTTTCTTTTATATTGCTTTCTAACAAAAAAAATTAATGAATTCTGATCTTTTGGAATTTATAAAATACGTTAAAATCTTTAATAGTATTGTATAGGCGACGAATAAAAGTTATATAGTTTTATAAAACTATTTTTTATACTAAAAATATATATTATTTCACTCACATTTGCAACAGCATTAAATAATTTATCACCGACTCCTCGACGACGTTCACTTGTGCGTACGTAAAGATCTTCTAGCATCATAGATTTACCTTCCCACGTGGAATATGTAGGAAAATAAAGAGCATAGCCCACTATTACATTACTATCCCGTCCAGAAACCTCCGCAACAAGACATTGAAATGCAGGCGGCTGTGATTCGAACCCATCACGTTTTAAATCTGAATGTTGTAAAATATTTGATTATATTATAAAGTAATAAAAAATAAGCATGATAAATAAAACTGTACTCACAAACCTGTCACAGATAACTTGGGACCATTTGGCATTTTCTCAAAATCGGCAAGTTCCTGAAAATATATTGTAACATCTGACTGATTATTAGTATCTATGGGCTTATAAGAATTATTTTTAAACATAAATAAATAATGCTGTGTGTCTAATATAGCCAGCCCCTCTCTTCCCGTAGGTGTCGTAAGAGGCGACTAAGGGATAATGCGGTTCCACTACCACCTTGGAACTTACAAAGCCGACCGATGACGGGATAACCATCCAACTACTGGCTTTGAAATACACAGGCCGAAGACGGGCAGCAGCGTCTTCGGTGCGACAAAGCCAACCCTGCGGTCACAAACCCGCCTGCCCAGCGTGGTGACTACGGGGAAAACACATGAGTTCACGCCATTTTTGGCTCGAACTTGTGGAGGCCTATATCCAGTAGTGGACTGCGATAGGCTGATGTGATGATGATGATGATGATGATGATGATGATAAATAAATATAAAGTAATCCTCTTTTTTCTCACTTGTATCATTTCGGCTACAGCAGTCATATCGTCCTTTTTAGCGCGACGTATATTTAATTCACCATCACTATATTTCGTACTCATTTTGAAATAAACAAGTATTTGTATGGTTTAACTTATTGGCAATGTCTTTATCTTATCAATGTAACTTTGAGATTATTATACGCTGTGCTTACATTTCTGTATACTGCAAATGATAACCAAAGATAATAACTTCAGAATTTCAATAAAATATGACAGTTATCTACGAATGATAACAAAATTTTGACACTTCATAATCAGGGTCTAGTTGCCATTCTATTATTCGTTTTTTAAATAAATTAAAATAATATTAGTTCTACAGTTCTTAATTAAAATAGGTGTTTCTATTTATCATTTTCTCGAATTTAAAAAAACTTTAGATGATTTACTTTTTTTTCAATTGTAAACCAAATTAATAAAAAAAAACAGGGCTTAAAATACTAATTCATCGACGATTTCAAATTCTTCATCACTTACTTTCAACATTTGCAAATTCAAAGTGGCTATGTTTACTGCTTTTTACAAATTTTTGTATTTAACATAAATTAAAAGGGAATAAAATAAATGACTTCTATCATTAAAAACTGGATTCATAAAATATAAGCTTTATGTTTGGTCTTTATGAGAACCTTGACCCAATGAACAAGGAGAAATAAATCATTTCTTTCAAATTTATAGTATACTAGCTGATCTGGCGAACTTCGTACGGTCGTACTGTCTTTTTATAAATATAATGATTACATATATCAAAATAAAACATAGCCCTTTCAAATAGGATCAAACTGCACACGGTATGCAAATTTGATTAAAATCGATTAAACTACTCAGTTTAAGGAGTCCATCGCGGACAAACAACGTGATGCGTAATTTATATATATTAATCTTTGATCTTTAATTGAAACGCATCGTTAACCGTAGCGCCATAGCGCTGCGTTAGATATGTAGCCTAAGTATGATAAATTTGAATTAAAAAGAGATGTTTAAAATAAATTAAAAAAAAGCCTGTACTTTAGCTACTTTTATTTAAAAAAAAACTTAATTTTTATATATTTTAACTCACGACTCCCACCACTTTCTATTTGTTTTTAGAAATCCATATCAATATTGTAAAAGGAATTAATAATATAATAACAAGAAAAAGAAATAAAATATTGTAATGTTATATCAGTTTTTATTAGTTATTTTACATGTTCAAGAGATATTGTCAGATTAGCTATACAGGTGCAGACAAACAAAGAATATCATAAGCATTTGTCACCATGAAATTATAAAAAAATATATTAATACCTCAAGTAGGTTCACGTTTGTGAAAACATTTTAACATTATACTCTCACTAGTGAGGTACAGAGACATAAAATAAGATGATATATAACAATATGTTATCATATTTACATGAAAAACTAAACAATATTTTACGTGACTAATGACAACACAAGTCATCAAACGTTGTTAAAAACACAACAGTAAGGGCCTGTTTCACCGCTTGTGAATAAAGTTTAACCTCCAAATAAGTTACAAATAGAATTTAACAGCAGGAGATAGAATGGACGATTAGAACCTGAAACAGGCCCTTGCTAATAAGCGTGCCTAATTTTTGGATATAGTAACACAACTCGGTTATAAATTGTTCATAAATTTGTAACCAATTGTTCAACAAAAATGATTATTATATTAATTTGATGTAACACATTCGCCAATCTTACTATTTTTCGTGTTTTCCTAAGTTATTACTTTGTTATCAAATAAATAAATCTCTTTCATTAGTTTTTTAGTCAATTTATTTAATGGTGTAAAATATTAATATAGTTTCTATAATTACAACTATCGTTAGAAAATCTATCGTACATTGTACTGTACACGATACCAGTAGAAAAATATCATTCGAATCGTTTTTAATATTTATATAATAAACTTATGAATACCAACATAACCTATAGTACACTTTAACAACTTAATTATACTATGTACATTATATTGTGACTTATACAGTACATAACATAAAACATGCAATACAAATGTGTACGAAAACATATTATGCAACGCATTCTGGTCAATGTCATCATCCGATGTCAAAGTTGAGATTTCAGTTTATAATATACAAGTTGACATTTGGTTTGGGAGCGTCCATATCCCACATAGTATTTAGCCCTTCTTAGACCCCGTCCCCCAACCCCTCCCCTCATGTAGCCTAACATTTACTGTCAACGACGGAACGTGGTTTATTTTCGCGAGATTTTCTGCTTTTTACTTTACATTAATTAAAAAAAAGTTTGTTTTAAAGAAATAATAATAATATTTTTGCTTAATATATTTATATATATTATGATAGATGATTAGAAATAAGACTATCCGCGAGAGAACGAAAGTAACCGACATAGCCCACAGAATTAGCAAGTTGAAGTGGCAGTGGGCTGGTCATCTGTGTCGCAGGACCGATGGCCGTTGGAGTAGACGGGTCCTGGAGTGGAGACAGCGTCTTGGCAAACGCAGTGTGGGACGTCCTCGCTGGATGAGGATTGTGGAAAACCGGGATGTCTGGCGCGAACTTGGGGAGGCCTATGTCCAGCAGTGGACTGCCATAGGCTGAAGTGATGATGATGATATGATATTTATATATTTGTTTTATATTTATAAACAGTCAAATGGTGACTTTAGTCACTCTTGTAAGTTATCGATTATTGGGATATCTTCTTACCCATACGTTCCATAGCTTAATTGGCTAGAGCGCCGACACGGTCAGTCGGAGACGCGGGTTCGAATCCCGCTGGAGCGGTCAATTTTTGATATGATATTCAAAAATGTTTAGAATTCCTAATGTGTGGGTACACAAAAATAAAAATCGTACATATCTTCTTATATAAAGCATAAACCAATGTATCATTTTTCTTTCTTTTTGGATGAAAATTTTCATCTGATGGAAACTACGTAGCTTTGCACTTACCTCCTTCACCTCGTTACGTAGCTCAGCGTAGCATTCAAACAAATCCCACCCTTCTCGACCAGGCTACGTGGTATATGGACGCTCCCTTATCAGTTGTGATATCGATCACAACTAGAATTAGAAGCGACAATATGCCAGTGCATTGATTGCGATCAATTATGTTTCGGAAACCAAACAAAATAACGTAAACATTTTTACTTCAATCTATAGTATTATAGTCATGTAAAGTAATAACTCGTAGTTAATGTTCTGTTATCAATCACATATTGCACAGAAACGAAATAATTATCTATAATAAAACTATTGTGAAACAACTACGAGCTAGCATTGCTTACAAGATTACATGAACAGAAGTTCATTTACACGTTTCAAATATTTCTTAAATATTTTGAAACTATTTACACTATAATAATAATTATTGTGCATTTGAATAGAACGAAAATATAAAGAGATTATTGAAAGGCAATACGACCTACTAATTAGAAACTATCTGCAATTCGATGTAAAACGATTATGATTAACACACAACCTAAACATCTGTTGTCAATGACGGGGTATATTCAGATTCCATAATATTATATCCAATATTGAACGCCATTTTTTGTCTTTGAATAAGCGGTTGGCACAGCGCCCTCTATGTAAGTTAACTCATGTTTCAGGATACATTTTTCGTTTTTATCTCCAGTAACATATATTTGAAATAATAAACAATAGTACATGTAATACATCAGGAGAAATTTTGAAAGGAAATTAAAAATTTGTAATATAAGATAACTAATGTAAAAAGTTTTTATTTACAATCACCACTATGATCAAACAGTCAGAATTATTGTACTTATAATAATAATAATAATCCGAAGCCGTGTGGTTCCCGGCAGAGTAGAATAGGACCACCCCTTCCTACGCCTAGGGTGTCGTAAAAGGCGACTAAGGGCAACAAAAGCTGCATAACACCCGCGCAGCCTCCTCGGAGAGCGTGAGTGCCTCTCCAAGTGAGTATATTAGCACTCAAAAAACTACAATGATGGAGGATGATTTAGAAAGGCGCATAGGGCCGCTGCCTGGGGGACGCCAGGGCGCGTCTGGAGCTGGCGCTGGACGTGGCAGCATGCGGGCCGCCAGCCAACCCCGCCGACCGGCACCACCACCTGACCGGTCGGCTTATCCACCATCCCCACCAGTTGGCTTGGCGACGACAGAGTCCCAAGGGACTCAGCATTCGTTGCCCGCCGCTGGTGGAGTACGTCGAATGAGATGGACACCGAAGATGAATGAGAATGTCATGCGTGCGTACTATAGGGCTGTAGGACGAGAGACCGGGCGGACTGGCTACCGGGCAGTAATGCACCGCGAGTTCCTACTGCTTGAGCCTACGCTAACTGTTACGGAACAGAACCTGGCAGATCGAGCTCGGTACATCCAACGAAAGGGCATATTTGACGCCGCCGAGCTCGAACGATTTCGACGTGAGGCTGCTCCTGAAGTCGAACCCGTATCCACGGTGCGCAACGAAGTGTCAACGCAACAAGAAGGCGTTCGTAGCGAAGCGCCTGTGGAGGCGATCACTGAGGGAGCAGTCGCCCAAAAAGTAGAACAGATAAGAGGGATCTTGCACGAGGCGATTTCCGAGACTCGAGGCGCCCCTCTGGAAATGAGACCGCGACTTTCTCGCCTCCCCCTCAATGCCGCGACGCGGAATGCCATTGAGGTAGCCAACAGACTGTTGCCTCCCTATTTGGAAGGCAACCTCAGCTTGGAGGATACGGGTTCTATTCTCTTCGGCGCCGCTCTAGCGGTGCACCGCCTTGTTGGAGCCAAGACCCAGGAGTCTGGACGCGCTACTCATAAGAATAGCGACGTACCAGCCTGGAAGAGGAGAATAGAACGCCGTATCAACCTGGCCAGGGCCGTCATTGGTAGGCTGCTAGCTTTCAGGTCGGGCAACACAAGGCCAAGGATTGTGCGCTCTGTTAGAATGGCCTTCAACGGACTAGGCATCAGCCTCGATCAGCCTGACATAGCCGATAAACTAACGGAGCGCATCGACGGCCTGAAGCAGAGAATCGCGGCATGGGGAAAGCGCATTCGCAGGTACTCTGAGAGAGTTGAGCGCTTCCGACAAAATCGCCTCTTCGTGAGTGATCAGAAAAGGTTCTATAGAAAGCTGGAGAACCCGATATCGAGCTCTGCTTCCCTAAAACCGAGTACGGCTGACCTCATCGCCTTCTGGGGCAACATATGGTCAAGGGAGGTGGAGCACGAGGAGGGCCCTTGGATTGCGGCGGTTCAAGACGCATGTGCTAAAATCGAACCGATGAACCCAATCGCCATCTCTACGGAGGACGTCAGTGGTGCGGTCCGGCGGGCTCCGAACTGGAAAAGTCCGGGGGCCGACGGTTTGCATCACTACTGGCTGAAAGGGCTCTCGGTCTGCCATGCGACCTTGGCTCGACAATACCAAGAGGCAATAGATCGGAAGACACCCCCGAACTTTTTCACTACCGGGATCACTCACTTAGCTCCTAAGTCCACCAACACCGCAGATCCCACCAATTACCGCCCCATAACGTGTCTGACCTCCATCTACAAGACACTGACGTCCGTTCTGAGCTGTAAGATCTCACGACCTATTGGTGAGTTTAATATCTTGTCTGCAGCTCAGAACGGATGTCGTGGAGGCGGTCGCGGTACAAAGGAGCTCCTTCTCATTGACTCTGTGGCGGGCCAGCTTGTCAGACGCAACCGTCGGAACTTTTCGGCCGTCTGGATCGACTACAAAAAGGCTTTCGACTCGGTACCTCATTCATGGCTCCTGAGGGTCCTCGAGCTGTACAAGATTGACCAGGCAGTTCGAGACTTCCTCGGAGTATGTATGGGGCAATGGAGCACGATCCTATGTCTCCAGGGCGAGCGACTGACGGGCGCGGATGACCCAATCAGGATACGGAGGGGTATTTTCCAGGGTGATTGCCTGAGTCCACTATGGTTCTGCTTGTCCTTGAACCCTCTAAGCACCCTGCTGGAGCGTTCGGGGACAGGCTTTCAGTTTCGGAGAGGAGAGACTTTAGTCTCCCACCTTCTCTACATGGACGACCTCAAATTGCTGGCACCTAACGCTGCACGCCTGCAGGAACTGCTGAAAATCACTACGGAGTTCAGCAGTTCCATCAGGATGCAGCTTGGAGTGGATAAGTGTGCGGTCGTGGATGTGGACAGGGGTCAGGTGACTCAATCGTCGCAGCTTAGTTTCGAATTAACATCATTCAAGACCCTTTCCGAGGCTGAATCTTACCGGTATCTGGGTATGTCACAATGCATAGGGGTGAAGGAAGTGGACATGAAACAGGCAGTTTGTGAAATCTTTTTTGGACGGCTGACAAAAGTTCTTCGGAGCTACTTGTCTGGAGCCAACAAGGTCCGAGCCTATAACGCTTGGGTCATGCCCACTCTCTTGTACACCTTTGGCATACTCAGATGGACTCAGACCGACGCCCTGGACAGAAGAGTCTTGCTTACTTCCAGACGATAACATAGATGCTGAGCGAAGTGGTAACGATGAAGTTGAGGGCACATCACAAATGTTAATAAAGTTGGTTTCAGAAAGTGTAAATTCATTACGTGCATAAAATCTATCGAGTGTACCTTCCTTGTTTCCTAACTGGTAGAGACCTGATAGATTAATGCTCATAACAACACACATAACATTCCTGGGTGCTGCACGTCCTCTATCAACTTCAGGAACACTAACTAAAACGTTAGTACCAATTTCAACACAGGGAAATTTCCTTTTTTATTCGTCATAATTAGCGCTGATATTAAAATTCACTCTCATAAACAGTAAAGAAATGAATAAAACTGATGTTTCAATGCGTCTTTGCACCCGAGCCGACACCGACAAGTAACAACCTCTCCATCGTGATATGGTTAACACAATGAATGCTCAGAACGCGTCATGGCTTTTCTTCATTGCCACAACGCGTTGAGATCGAATAGTATGTAAGCCACGACACGAATTTTGCTATTTGGTTTTTCTTTGATTGCCACAACGCGTCGTGCGCGTTTTCATTAGAGCCATAACACGAATTTCGCTATGTGGATTTTTTACTGTGACCACATCGCGTTGTGAGCTATTTTTCCGCTCAGTGAGCGTTTTCGATCTTTGAGCGTAACATATATATTTATGGAGCTGATAATGATATTTATGAGGTATTTAGTGACAAAAAATGCGCCTTTAGATGTTTTTTAAAACATGCAAGAGATTGAGCTTTTCTTAGAGAGGAAGAGAGTTCCAAAGTTGTACAGCTTTAACAGAAAATGATTTTTATTATTTGCTATTTTTACTTATTTGTTAGTAAACAATATTAAATATTGGTATCTACTTTTTGTTCTTCAATATTTCGTTAAAAACATTACCTACCTGTACTTAACCCTCCGTTGGTCGCGTGGGGTCTTTGAAAGCCCAGGTGTTACAGAAATGTAAAATGTTAACATTTAAAACTATCTCAGCGATTCAATATTTCGGGTACCCTCCTAATTTGGATTATACTTGCTGCATATACCCATTAACTTCAGTTCATGCGTAAGTGCCGTGAGATACAAACGTGTTTTGTGCGTACGGGCTTTAAAAGACCCCACGCGACTAACCGCGTAAGTAAAATTTAATTGATTTTTTTACTTTAGATTTCATTTGTAACATATTTTTATGTATTTTTTTGTTATTTTAAATTTTATTAACTGGTAAAATGGACGAAGAACAACAACGTCATATATCAAGCTGGTTAGATGATGAAAATAACGATGTTTACGGTGGTAGTAATGATGAAGATGGTGAAGGCGGTATATATCCGGATAAAAGGAGTAAGCATAACACTGATTCTGAGTAGAAATGTGAAGATGAATCTACAGAATAACATGAGGTATCTCGGGACTAACTGCTTGAGAATTGGGAATCTTTCCGTGAGCATCGTCAGGTTCTGGAATCGTTGGACGAACAGCATGTGTTTTTGGAATCGAATAAACAACACATAGATTTGAAAAGTTCGTATAGAGATGATGATGAAGAGCCATTGATAAATATATCGTCACAAAAATTTTTCATCGTCAAAAAGAGGGAGAGAAATGGGACCTACAAAATAAGTTGCAAATTGATTGATAAACTGCAGTGACATAAAAAAAATATTGAGGAAGACACCTTTGCATTCATTGTCTAAGAGCAACAGATCGAAAATTCAAATCTGTTTGCCATTATTTTAAGGGTAACATATGCCTAACTCGTATTAAAACGGTATACACCGACTGTGTCCAAAAAGATAATCGGTAAAAAAATGACTGACTTCAATTGGTAAAAGTTCGTTTTTTTTTTTTTTGTTGGTGTTTTCCAAATTTAACGTAACTGTCTTTGTTATTTTAGTGTAATTGTATATAGATTTATTAAAAGGAGAAGTTCCTGCATTTAGTTACATTAAAACATTTTTTTTGTGATTGTGTTCTCAAGGAGAGAAATTTAGGTTCCTACTTTTAGATTGTAAGTTGAAGGCAGAAATAAAAAAAAAATTTTACGTAACTCGTTGTAGTTATATTGTAATTAGGTTAATTACCAATAATTTGCAAAGATAGTTAAGAAATTTTAATTAGATAGTGGTTTTTTAGGCTCTTTTTTTTGGGGTCTTGAGAGACCCCACGCGACCAACCGCGTAAACAAAAAATGCGCGACTGACCGAAGGTTAAGAAAATAACATATATCATAAACTCATTCATAGTCAAAATTTTCAGGCCCTTATCTTTAGAGTTTAGGTTTGGTTGGATGACGAATTTGCCAGTCAGGAAAGATCAAAAACTGCCGATTTATAGTTGGTACATAAAATAACAATGAGTATCAAAGTTGATTACGTGAGATAAATGATATTCAAATGAGCTGATAAGAGGTTAAGTTCTATCAAATGCAAGTGTTACGACAGTTTACAATTTGACTGCTGTTTAATAGGAAATTCTTAATTGTTTATTGCGTATGGATTAAGCTCTGATGTTTCTTCTAGACGGCGAAAGAGATCTATGCCCAGCAGTGGAATGTCATAGGCCGAGTCATGAATAGTCTGCCGTTCAATTGGTTACAATTAGTAGACAGTTTGTCATCTGATAGTATTACAGTGTGGGTTAGTGCGAGTAGTCGGTGCGTAGGCCGAACTCAGCAACGTACACGCCCGCCCAAGAACTAGCGCTGATCACCTCCGAAGACTCTGGAACATGGACCACACAATCGTTATTTGTTTGAAACGTAGCACTGTTTTTTTTTTTTTATATACAACGAGGTCGGATATCAGGCGTACGGCTCACCTGATGGTAAGCGATTACCGTAGCTTATAGACACCTGCAACACCAGAAGCATCGCAAGCGCGTTGCTGACCCTATCCCCAATTCCCCCAGGAGCTTTGGTCAACTTACTCACCAACAGGAACACAACACTGCTCGAAAGCTGTATTATTTAGCTGTGATCTTCTGTAAGGTCGAGGCACTACCCCCAGTCGATGCTCCATATTTTGAGCAGGAAATTTCCTACTGTGTTCTACCTTAGTGTTGTATGGGGTGTGCGTCTCTGTCTATGTGTACATTTGTATGTAAATGCGTGTGTGTGTACGTGTATACAAGTATTAATAATTAAAAAAAAACTACGCATAACATGTCTTCGCATAATAAGAAAAATAACTTGTTAGGATGCCACATATATTTCTTTATTCGTTATGTTTTTGGATCATGTAATAAAAGTTTTACATTTAATCATAAAACAAATGGTATTGATTATTATTAAATACATACGTATCTGAGGCATGTGCTTCTGTGACGATACCGATGAGGTTCTCGTTTCTGGACTCCGATCGATCTTAACATCTGGATCTGGAGAAATAACATAAATTGAATATTAAAAAAAATATTAAAGGGCTGTGCTTTAGACCACACAACTGAAGTAAAACTTCCTCAATTGCCCCTATCTCTATGCCTCTAACTCTCTCTCTTTCTATCTTCACTAGCTTATATCTGCCTCTCAGCTCCCACACACCTAGCCTACAATGCGAAGCAGACGCACCCTTCTCTGGCGGCGCGCGGCGCTGCGCCTGCGCCTTGAGCAGCTCGCTCACGGTGTTGCGGCCGCTCCGGCGCGAGAGTAGCATGTGGGGCGCTCACCCTTGTCCGGCGCGAGAGTAGCATGTGGGGCGCTCACCCTTGTCCGGCGCGAGAGTAGCATGTGGGGCGCTCACCCTTGTCCGGCGCGAGAGTAGCATGTGGGGCGCTCACCCTTGTCCGGCGCGAGAGTAGCATGTGGGGCGCTCACCCTTGTCCGGCGCGAGAGTAGCATGTGGGGCGCTCACCCTTGTCCGGCGCGAGTGTAGCAAGCGAGGCACTCACCCTTGTCCGGCGCGAGAGTAGCATGTGGGGCGCTCACCCTTGTCCGGCGCGAGAGTAGCATGTGGGGCGCTCACCCTTGTCCGGCGCGAGAGTAGCATGTGGGGCGCTCACCCTTGTCCGGCGCGAGAGTAGCATGTGGGGCGCTCACCCTTGTCCGGCGCGAGAGTAGCATGTGGGGCGCTCACCCTTGTCCGGCGCGAGAGTAGCATGTGGGGCGCTCACCCTTGTCCGGCGCGAGTGTAGCACGCGAGGCGCTCACCCTTGTCCGGCGCGAGAGTAGCATGTGGGGCGCTCACCCTTGTCCGGCGCGAGAGTAGCATGTGGGGCGCTCACCCTTGTCCGGCGCGAGAGTAGCATGTGGGGCGCTCACCCTTGTCCGGCGCGAGAGTAGCATGTGGGGCGCTCACCCTTGTCCGGCGCGAGAGTAGCATGTGGGGCGCTCACCCTTGTCCGGCGCGAGAGTAGCATGTGGGGCGCTCACCCTTGTCCGGCGCGAGAGTAGCATGTGGGGCGCTCACCCTTGTCCGGCGCGAGTGTAGCAAGCGGGGCACTCACCCTTGTCCGGCGCGAGAGTAGCATGTGGGGCGCTCACCCTTGTCCGGCGCGAGAGTAGCATGTGGGGCGCTCACCCTTGTCCGGCGCGAGTGTAGCAAGCGAGGCACTCACCCTTGTCCGGCGCGAGAGTAGCATGTGGGGCGCTCACCCTTGTCCGGCGCGAGAGTAGCATGTGGGGCGCTCACCCTTGTCCGGCGCGAGAGTAGCATGTGGGGCGCTCACCCTTGTCCGGCGCGAGTGTAGCAAGCGAGGCACTCACCCTTGTCCGGCGCGAGAGTAGCATGTGGGGCGCTCACCCTTGTCCGGCGCGAGAGTAGCATGTGGGGCGCTCACCCTTGTCCGGCGCGAGAGTAGCATGTGGGGCGCTCACCCTTGTCCGGCGCGAGAGTAGCATGTGGGGCGCTCACCCTTGTCCGGCGCGAGTGTAGCAGGCGAGGCGCTCACCCTTGTCCGGCGCGAGAGTAGCATGTGGGGCGCTCACCCTTGTCCGGCGCGAGAGTAGCATGTGGGGCGCTCACCCTTGTCCGGCGCGAGAGTAGCATGTGGGGCGCTCACCCTTGTCCGGCGCGAGAGTAGCATGTGGGGCGCTCACCCTTGTCCGGCGCGAGAGTAGCATGTGGGGCGCTCACCCTTGTCCGGCGCGAGTGTAGCAAGCGGGGCGCTCACCCTTGTCCGGCGCGAGAGTAGCATGTGGGGCGCTCACCCTTGTCCGGCGCGAGAGTAGCATGTGGGGCGCTCACCCTTGTCCGGCGCGAGAGTAGCATGTGGGGCGCTCACCCTTGTCCGGCGCGAGTGTAGCAAGCGAGGCACTCACCCTTGTCCGGCGCGAGAGTAGCATGTGGGGCGCTCACCCTTGTCCGGCGCGAGAGTAGCATGTGGGGCGCTCACCCTTGTCCGGCGCGAGAGTAGCATGTGGGGCGCTCACCCTTGTCCGGCGCGAGAGTAGCATGTGGGGCGCTCACCCTTGTCCGGCGCGAGTGTAGCAAGCGAGGCACTCACCCTTGTCCGGCGCGAGAGTAGCATGTGGGGCGCTCACCCTTGTCCGGCGCGAGAGTAGCATGTGGGGCGCTCACCCTTGTCCGGCGCGAGTGTAGCAAGCGAGGCACTCACCCTTGTCCGGCGCGAGAGTAGCATGTGGGGCGCTCACCCTTGTCCGGCGCGAGAGTAGCATGTGGGGCGCTCACCCTTGTCCGGCGCGAGAGTAGCATGTGGGGCGCTCACCCTTGTCCGGCGCGAGTGTAGCAAGCGAGGCACTCACCCTTGTCCGGCGCGAGAGTAGCATGTGGGGCGCTCACCCTTGTCCGGCGCGAGAGTAGCATGTGGGGCGCTCACCCTTGTCCGGCGCGAGAGTAGCATGTGGGGCGCTCACCCTTGTCCGGCGCGAGAGTAGCATGTGGGGCGCTCACCCTTGTCCGGCGCGAGAGTAGCATGTGGGGCGCTCACCCTTGTCCGGCGCGAGAGTAGCATGTGGGGCGCTCACCCTTGTCCGGCGCGAGAGTAGCATGTGGGGCGCTCACCCTTGTCCGGCGCGAGAGTAGCATGTGGGGCGCTCACCCTTGTCCGGCGCGAGAGTAGCATGTGGGGCGCTCACCCTTGTCCGGCGCGAGAGTAGCATGTGGGGCGCTCACCCTTGTCCGGCGCGAGAGTAGCATGTGGGGCGCTCACCCTTGTCCGGCGCGAGAGTAGCATGTGGGGCGCTCACCCTTGTCCGGCGCGAGAGTAGCATGTGGGGCGCTCACCCTTGTCCGGCGCGAGTGTAGCAAGCGAGGCACTCACCCTTGTCCGGCGCGAGAGTAGCATGTGGGGCGCTCACCCTTGTCCGGCGCGAGAGTAGCATGTGGGGCGCTCACCCTTGTCCGGCGCGAGAGTAGCATGTGGGGCGCTCACCCTTGTCCGGCGCGAGAGTAGCATGTGGGGCGCTCACCCTTGTCCGGCGCGAGTGTAGCAAGCGAGGCACTCACCCTTGTCCGGCGCGAGAGTAGCATGTGGGGCGCTCACCCTTGTCCGGCGCGAGAGTAGCATGTGGGGCGCTCACCCTTGTCCGGCGCGAGTGTAGCAAGCGAGGCACTCACCCTTGTCCGGCGCGAGTGTAGCAAGCGAGGCACTCACCCTTGTCCGGCGCGAGAGTAGCATGTGGGGCGCTCACCCTTGTCCGGCGCGAGAGTAGCATGTGGGGCGCTCACCCTTGTCCGGCGCGAGAGTAGCATGTGGGGCGCTCACCCTTGTCCGGCGCGAGTGTAGCAAGCGAGGCGCTCACCCTGGTCCGGCGCGAGAGTAGCATGTGGGGCGCTCACCCTTGTCCGGCGCGAGAGTAGCATGTGGGGCGCTCACCCTTGTCCGGCGCGAGAGTAGCATGTGGGGCGCTCACCCTTGTCCGGCGCGAGAGTAGCATGTGGGGCGCTCACCCTTGTCCGGCGCGAGAGTAGCATGTGGGGCGCTCACCCTTGTCCGGCGCGAGAGTAGCATGTGGGGCGCTCACCCTTGTCCGGCGCGAGAGTAGCATGTGGGGCGCTCACCCTTGTCCGGCGCGAGTGTAGCAAGCGAGGCGCTCACCCTTGTCCGGCGCGAGAGTAGCATGTGGGGCGCTCACCCTTGTCCGGCGCGAGAGTAGCGTGTGGGGCGCTCACCCTTGTCCGGCGCGAGTGTAGCAAGCGAGGCGCTCACCCTTGTCCGGCGCGAGAGTAGCATGTGGGGCGCTCACCCTGGTCCGGCGCGAGTGTAGCATGTGGGGCGCTCACCCTTGTCCGGCGCGAGTGTAGCAAGCGAGGCGCTCACCCTTGTCCGGCGCGAGAGTAGCATGTGGGGCGCTCACCCTTGTCCGGCGCGAGTGTAGCAAGCGAGGCGCTCACCCTTGTCCGGCGCGCGGCGCTGCGCCTGCGCCTTGAGCAGCTTGCTCATGGTGTTGCGCGGCGTGGGCGGCGGCCGCTCCAGCGCGAGTGTAGCATGTGGGGCGCTCACCCTTGTCCGGCGCGAGTGTAGCAAGCGAGGCGCTCACCCTTGTCCGGCGCGAGAGTAGCATGTGGGGCGCTCACCCTGGTCCGGCGCGAGTGTAGCAAGCGAGGCGCTCACCCTTGTCCGGCGCGAGAGTAGCATGTGGGGCGCTCACCCTGGTCCGGCGCGAGTGTAGCAAGCGAGGCGCTCACCCTTGTCCGGCGCGAGAGTAGCATGTGGGGCGCTCACCCTGGTCCGGCGCGAGTGTAGCATGTGGGGCGCTCACCCTTGTCCGGCGCGAGTGTAGCAAGCGAGGCGCTCACCCTTGTCCGGCGCGAGAGTAGCATGTGGGGCGCTCACCCTGGTCCGGCGCGAGTGTAGCAAGCGAGGCGCTCACCCTTGTCCGGCGCGCGGCGCTGCGCCTGCGCCTTGAGCAGCTTGCTCATGGTGTTGCGCGGCGTGGGCGGCGGCCGCTCCAGCGCGAGTGTAGCATGTGGGGCGCTCACCCTTGTCCGGCGCGAGTGTAGCAAGCGAGGCGCTCACCCTTGTCCGGCGCGAGAGTAGCATGTGGGGCGCTCACCCTGGTCCGGCGCGAGTGTAGCAAGCGAGGCGCTCACCCTTGTCCGGCGCGAGAGTAGCATGTGGGGCGCTCACCCTGGTCCGGCGCGAGTGTAGCAAGCGAGGCGCTCACCCTTGTCCGGCGCGCGGCGCTGCGCCTGCGCCTTGAGCAGCTTGCTCATGGTGTTGCGCGGCGTGGGCGGCGGCCGCTCCAGCGCGCGGCCGTGCGTGGCGGCCGCGTGGCGCTCCAGCTGCGCGCGCCGCTCGTAGCGCTCCGGGCAGAAGCCGCAGCGGAACAGGCGCCGGCGGGGCGCCTCGGGGGCGCCGTCCGCCGCGCCGTGCGCGCGCGCGTGCGCGATGAGGTTGTAGCGCTCCGAGAAGCGCTTGCCGCACACGCCGCACTCGTGGCGCTTCTCGCCCGAGTGCACGCGCTTGTGGCGCTTGAGGTGCGAGCGCGTCATGAGCGCCAGCCCGCACACGTCGCACGCGTGCGGCTTCACGCCCGAGTGCGACAGCTTGTGCATCTTGAACGACGACGTGTGGATGAACGACTTGCCGCACAGGTCGCACTGGAACGCGTACGTCAACACATCTCTCACCACACTTTGCACTATACACGTGTCATACAAATAATACTATTACTAATAAAAGACGTCGTGGTTTATCACTACATTTTTCGTTATCATAATTACATGAATTTTTTTTATTATATTATTCATCAAGCAATGGAAGGAAAACTTCTTTGCCTTTTTATCAATTTTGGTAAAAGTTTCCAATGAAAAAATTAGTAAAAAAAGGTTTAATTATTAAACCTAAATAAAACAACTAAAGAAAACATTATTACATGAATTTAAATATAAAATATTTTTTACTTTTTAGATATTACATTATTTATTTATTTATGTATTACAAGTAAATTAATAAGCGACAAAATTTTATAGATACAATCCATTACACATACAATAAAAAATAATAGTAACTCACCTGATAGTTGAGTTTCCCAGTGTGAATATTGTTGTGCCTCTGCAATGCACCCTTCGATGGAAACAGTTTGTTACACTCCTCGCATTTCCAGTCACTTATACCTGAAGCATAAACATAACATATCATATAGTTAATGTAATAGGTCATTGTAATTAATTAATGTAATTTTTTTTTTTATAAAAATACTACTTAACATCAACTACTTTCTATCGTATATTATACGTAGCCTAGAATAAACTTCCGGCTTTCTTCATACTGATAATTACTTGTCAATGTATAATGATTCTATGCACTACATTGACATTTATGACTGTTATTTTAGTATTTATTATATATAAGGACATGTCTAATAATGGAAAAAATATAAAAGAGGATTTATATATATATGTAAACATTTTTGAATATCATATCAAAAATTGACCACTCCAGCGGGGTTCGAACCCGCGTCTCCGACTAACCGTGTCGGCGCTCTAACCAATTAAGCTATGGAACGATGTACCCGCTAGATCGAAATTTTTGATATGATGATTTTTTTATTTGGTTTAAGCGAACCGTGGTCAATTTTTGATATGATATTCAAAAATTTATTTTACTTATTTTACTTTATTTTGGAAACAAACGGTATTACATAAATATACAGGAAAACACAACACAATAGTATCACTTAACCAAAAATAGTTTCCGATATTAAAAAAGAACATATGACAAAGTTCAGAAGAGATGCTTCACAACAATAGTTCAATATCAAAAAACTTAATAATAATACTAAAAACATTACTATAAATTGATTAACAATCATTGAGAGAAAAAAAAGTAATCAATAAAGAAATTCAAAAATCATTACGGGCATTATGGAACAAATAAATTAAAAAAAAAACAGTTTAAAAAATCACAAATCAAATAATTAAGTATCAAGCTACAATTAAAATCATAATTAAATTAAAATCAAAAAATAAAATCAAATTAAGAAGAACATCACGAATATCATAACATCTGTCAAAGATACATTAAATCAAAGCATTCATCACATGCAATTTAAATTGATTGAGAGAGAGATGAAAAATGTCAATATTTATAAACAAATTATTGTACTGGGCACAACTTCTGTTAATAAACGCGTTTTTATAAAATTTTGTTCTTGTAGCTGGGATGTCAAATGTAATTTTATGTCTAGAATTTAAACGTGGACACTTAAAATTTAATTTTGAAACCAAATATGACGAGTCAATTACTTGGTTCACAATATTATACAACAGAACTTGATCCCGCTGAACACGCCGGTCAACGGCCGACATAGGTTTTATCAGAACGTTCAAATTTTCCGAAGAGATTGCTGTTATAGTCTTTAGGTACCTGTTGTGTATACGGTCGATTTTATAAATATGACACCCGTACTGAGGACTCCAAACAGTAGAAGCATACTCTAGAATAGGTCTAACAAATGCATTATACAAAAGTGTGTGGGTGGAAGCATGCTTGAACTCCTTGGATATCCTGAGCACAAATCCCAACATACGATAGGCTTTGCTAGCTACATAATCGACGTGCTCATCAAAGAGTAATTTGGAGTCAATAATAACTCCAAGATCTCTTACCACATCAACCCTCGATATCACTTCGCCATTCAGTTTATAGCAATAATTTATACAAAAACGCTTCCTACTAAAAGTTATTACATTGCATTTTTTCAAATTTATAAACAAAGAGTTCACTGAACAATAATTACTAAACCGAACTAGGTCATTCTGAAGGTCTATACAGTCATTGTTGTCTTTAATAATTTTGAAAATTTTACTGTCATCCGCGTATAATAAGAAATTGGAGCACTTAAAAGCTGAAGTAATGTCATTTATATATATGTTGAATAATAAAGGCCCGAGATGGGATCCTTGAGGTACCCCGGATGGCACTGGAATAAAAGATGAAGTAAATCCTTTTATAGTAACTGCTTGACTACGGTTAGCAAGGTACGACTCAATCCAACGCAGAAGGTCACCGTGCACACCGATGTATTTCAATTTATCAAGAAGAATCGAATGAGATATTTTATCGAAAGCCTTAGAAAAATCTGTGTACACGGCGTCAACCTGAAAACCTTTGTCCATTGCACATGAAATAAAATCAACGTATTCCAAAAGATTTGTCTCCGTTGATTTTCTATTAATAAATCCATGCTGCTGGGTAATGATCGTAGGTCTTATTATAGGTAGTATAATGTCGTATATAATCTTTTCAAACATCTTCGGAATGCAGCTTAACTTTGAAATAGGGCGGTAATTTTTTATGTTATGTTTATCTCCGCTTTTAAGGATTGGTATGACATAAGATCTTTTCCATTGAGAAGGCATTACAGATGTTCGCAAAGATTTAGAAAAAAGGCAATATATGGGAAACCTTAAGCTGTCAGAACAGCTCTTCAAAAATATAGCAGGTATCCCATCAGGGCCACTGCCTTTATTTAGACTTAAAGATTTTAAATATTTGTCCACCATCGACAAAGAAATATCAACAGAAAACAGGTTTAAACTGTTGTTGCAAGTATGAATATCGTAGTCGTTACTATTAGACGAAGAAATACCGGAATTTGACTCAAAGGATGAATAAAAATAGCTGTTAAAGAGATTAGTAATCTCTTGTCCATCACTTGTAAAAAAATTATCCAGATAAAACATATCAGGCAATTCAGTATTCTGGCGTTTAGATTTTACAAATGTCCAAAAATATTTAGAATTTTTAGCAATGGTATTCTCAGCATGATCTATGTATTTCTTATAGCAATCGTTTTCAACCGTTTTTTGTCTCTTACGCAGCATCCTAAACGTACAATAGTCCCTATAGTTACCGTAAATTTTCCATTTTTTATGAAACTTTAACTTTTCCTTTATAACCTTGACGAGAGAAGAAGAATACCAGATAGGATATTTTCTATGCTCAAGTATAACCTTAGTAGGAACAAACGTATCAATAACTTTATTGATAATATTATAAAAAACTTCAACAGCACTTTCCATATCCAAGCAATTCAAACATTCCAGCCAATTAACCTCAGACAACTCTTTATTAATAATACTGTAGTCAGCTTTGTTAAAAAGCTTAACAACCCTCGGAACACCCGTAAGATAGTTAGACCTTAAATAAGTAAAATCAATATCCAGAGCCGGGTGATGTGAATCTTCTTTAACTAGTGGAAACTCACACTGTTTCACTAAAACACTGTTAGCATTACTTATTACCAAATCCAGATATCGATTATTAGAATTAGGAACTATGTTAAATTGGTTAAGATTATTTATGTGCAAAAAAGTCGATAGCGAGTTTACCTGAACATGTGAACCTTGTTGTAAATGAGATAGTTTAGTAGCGCCTGTATCATCAACAGACCAATTAGCGGTTGAAATATTAAAATCACCGACCAAAAGATAAAGATCTTTAGGGTGCAAAATGATTGATTCAGACACCTGTTCGTAAAACTTAAATTGGTCATCGCGTTGTAACAAGCACTGGGGGAAGTAGCAGCAATATACTCGAAAGTCTGTAGGCTTATTATTAGATTTAACGCCAATACAAATGGAAATTACATCCGATGAACAAGTTTTAGTAGACGGTTGGACAACAACATCCTTAACAGTCAATCCCTTTCGCACAGCAATCAGTACACCACCTCCCAGTTTTTCATTTCGAGATTCATAATCGCGATCACAACGGTACACTGAATATCTGGAGTCAAAGAGCTCGGAATCAAATACACTGGGCATCAACCATGTTTCAGTCAGGCAAATAACATCGTATTCGACATTAAGCACATGGGAAAAAAAGTAACTGGTTTTTGAACGAAGTCCACGAACATTTTGGTAATAAACAAAAAATTTGGAATCCATTAGAACAATTAATAACTATAAAGAAATAAAAAATAAAATGAAAAATAATGTATATGCATAAAAACTACAATTTTTCTTTATTAAAATATTGACCAGTAAATTATTCATTAAAAATAGTAATATATTACAAAATTTAGTGTTTAGAATTCCTAATGTGTGGGTAACAAAAAAATAAAATCGTACATATTATAATATATATGTATATCTTATTTATATTTTTACAAAGGAGTAGAATCTTCCATCTATATCTGTATAAAAATTATTTTTCTAATAAATTTATTATAAAATTGGAGTCTGTTTGTAATATTAAAACAACCGCTTTTTACTAAATGCATATGAATGTATACAGGGTAAATTGAACAATAACTTTTTTGTTAAATTCCACGCGGGACAAAGTCGCGGGCATAGCTAGTCTTATATATGAAATTCTCATGTCACAATATTAGTTTCCATACTCCTTGAAAATGGCTAGACCGATTTTTATAAAATTTTGTGCGCATATCACGTAGGTCTGATAATTGGCCAACATCTATTTTTTCATACCCCTCAGTTATAAGGGGTGGGGCGATTAAGGGGGCTAATAACATATATGGCAAAACAACTATTCTGGGGTCGGCTAGTTTAGTTTTATATTACAGTCTGCGTAGACTGTAGACATAGACATAGGACACATACCCTTGTGCATAGCGACGTGTATGTCACAGGCGCGCTTGTGCTTGTAGTGCGCGCCGCACACCTCACAGATGTAGGGCGGCTTCGAATCCTCGTGCTTCTGCTTGTGCTGCTCCAGGCGCACTGAAACATGCAGTCGGCACGTTGGAACTGGTGGCAATGCCTGTAAGATCCTACTGCTGGGCATAGGCCTCTTTTCCCATTTAGGAGACGGATGAAGTTCACCTTATCTATGTATTAATAAAAAGTTCAGACTAGCAAAATTAAAACCTGATTAGGTATAAATCAAATCTAATACTTTCCACTTACCCAGTGAGGTATATTTGGCGTTACACTGATCACAGTGGTGTATGGTTTTCTGAACCTTTTTCTTAACACCTGTGCCGCTATCTTTTCTCTTCCCCCGACCAAGCAGTTTGGTTCTTTTACTATGCTTGCCATTGCTCAGCTCATCGGGGACAAAGTTCGAACTTTCATCGTCATCATCAAACACTTCAGATTCAACTTTGAACATATCATCCAGAACATTGAAGTCTGGACTTTGTGACCTGAACAAATGGTAAATAAGTTAGTGGGCTAATAAAATGACAAATGAGCTACATAATAGTTGCAAGGAATAGCCAGACATGTGTATATTGGGGTCTATCTAACTCAATAAGTACATCTATGATCATAATTATTAATAATAACAGGATAATATAGCCTCCCAAGAGTGAAAGAATTTTTCAAACCGGTTCAGTAGTTTCGGATCCTATTCAATGCAAACAAACAAACAATCAAATCTTTCCCCTTTATTAGTACAGAACATGACTGGAGGGTTATAATGATGGTAAATATGGGTGAAAATGTGCTAGAGACATAGTATTAGTATAGACAGCAATATCCACCTGTCAGGAGACTCTTCTTTCTTGACTTTGTCAATCTGCATGGATCCGGGCAGCGTGTGATCGAGCAGCATGTGCGTGGTCAGTGCCTCCGTACCCCCCGCTTGTCCACTCACCTCACACTCTGTGCATTTCCAGCTGTGAATAATATTGGGAGCATTATTTATAAAGCTACTTTGATTTAAAAACTGCAAGTTTCTGACATGCAAAGCATTGGTGTTTAAACTAAATATGGAATTCTAATGTGCTAAAAAGAAATTTGGCTGATGTCGTCGGAAATTTGGTACAAATTATATAACGATATACGGCATTTACTAAATTTATTGCTTTTCTATATAAATGATGTCTACACTGGTTTTGAAATTAGAGAAACAAAAAAATTATAAGGAATCTTTTCTATAAGCGTACCTGTCATCGATGTTTTTGGAGCGTACTTTACGCTTGCTGTCGGACAAAGTTTTCTTTTTTCTCTTATCAAGTCTCCTGTGCCTCTTCTTTTTTGTAAGTGCGAGAGGTTCATCTTCAGAGTCTTCATCTAAATTTTTATCCGCAAATGTCTCTACGCTCTCATTTTTAACATGATCGAGGGAGACGGTAGCTTGTAAGCTTTGTGTTTCAAACAGTGGGTTCTTGCTGAGTATAGACTGAAATTCCTCCTTTAACTTCAAATATTCTAATTCTGCACGTTCTAATATATTAACTAGGTTGAGGCACGTTTTACAAATGAACTTAGAAGAGAAGTTTGTTTTCGTTATATCGGCTGGCGTGAATTTACACAAATAATCACAGAGCGTCGTGCCTGCAGCGGTGCTGGCGGTACTTAGGTCACTGTGCTCAGACGTCCGGTTTGAACACACTAAGCACTCCACAAGTTCCTGCTTCACAGTTACTTCTTGCTCCTCCTTAACCCTTAAATCTTCATTATCCTTCGACAAACTTTTATTTTCATCTCTATTGCAATTCACCGCACAGGCCTCGGTCATTTTGTAGCCGGTTAACTATGCTCGATGGAAACATTACATAGGAAGGCAACTTAGTAACATATTACCACAACTGCTAAATCGGTTTGTTAATTATAACTATGAGTAGAGGAAGAAAAACAAAAAAATAGCGACTTGTTAACTTTGTGTGACATGACAATTACATGACGTTTTCATTCACAGACTATGCAAATACATATGACAATAAAATTAATATTTAACACTGTTTATATCAGTCTTAATCAATATTTATTTAATTTCTAAATATAATCTTTCAATAAGTTTTAGTACCTTCACATTTCGCAGGCTAATAAAATTATTATTGTGTAATTATAATAATAATTTTGATAAACAATAATTATTTCAAGCAACCATAATTTTAAAGTAAGTATTATTGAATTAATAAATAATAAACATTAAGTAGTCCAACCGAATATGTTTATTTATTTAGGATCACCATTCACCAGTAATTCTGAACATCATTTCAGCCTATCGCAGTCCACTGTTGGACATAGACCTTCACAAGTTCGCGCCAACAATGGCGTGAACTCATGTGTGTTGCCCATAGTCACCACGCTGGGCAGGCGGGTTGGTGACCGCAGGACTGACTTGTCTTCGGCCTGTTATTTCAAAGCCAGCAGTTGGATGGTTATCCTACCATCGGTCGGTTTTTTAAGTTTCAAGGTGGTAGTGGAACTGTTTTATCCCTTAGTCGCCTCTTAAGACACTCACATGTACAATTGTGAACACCACATGCAAAAAGAAGCTTTGCATTCCAATATAAAATTTATATTAAAAAACCTAAAAAAACTAATAGATATCAATTAAGCATAAGAAGTAGCGATCTTAAAGACAATTCGCCGATGATTTGTACAATTCCCGTCTGAGCTTGATAAATGAGTCAGTAAATACGTCGACGTTAGTAACGTTAAGGAGTCTGGACAACCTCGGTACCAATGAGTTGGGACCCAGAGTTGTTTTGCGGAAAGGCGAGCACAGCGGAGTAATAGGAATTCGAGGATAAGTTCTCGGCACATGGCGTTGAAACCTCACAAGCAATTGTGAGTGTGTGATATATTATTATATATTATATAAGAACTATCAAGCACAATTGTGCGGTTTTTGATATGAGACCATTTAAAAAAAAGTATGCGTAGAAATAAGGCAAGTGCTGTGGGTTAGAACAAAAGAGGAGGAGCCTGTTTTTGTAGGCCAGCGTTTCCCTTAAAATGTTGTTCCAAAAAATGCCACGTATGAGACAAATCGCTTTTAAAGTAGTATAGTTTAGCTGTAATCTTCTGTATGGAGGTAGTTCCCCAGTCGGGCTGCTCCAGATTTTGAGCAGAATATTTACTTCCTTTGGTGGCTGTGTGAATAATTAAATATCATAGGTAAAGAGAAAATTCTTTTCTTTTTTGTAGGTAGTCTGTCAGTGTACAACGATGTTCAACAGTGTCGTTGGTGGAAAGCGCTTTATACACATTGCATTATGCAGCGTCACTTTTCCTGTGATTGGAAAGCAACTATAAATTACAAGTCATATCTGTTTATTGTTGTGAATCTTTTAATAACATTTAACAAAAACTTGATATTCCAGGCCGATAGGCAAAAGTAAAAATAGAAAAAACATGTTGGATTACTTGATACTATTACCAACAAAATAATACAGTACTCATAAAATGATGAATTAAACATTATGTCAGTCAAAATAATTATATCAAGTAACTAAGAAGAGCATTGCTTGAAAATATTTATTAAACAGTTAGTAAGCCGATAGAACCGGATGTGCTTTAAGTTACACTGTTAAAGTGTCGACTTCCGAATAAAGTAAATTATACTTCTTTGCTGGCAACACTGTTTAACCGTTGCTATGAAGTTGGTAGTTTGTGGGAAATACAGCTAGTGTTGACTTTGTGCAGTCTCGGTTCGGTTATTTGGAATTTTTGAACTTTTGCGACGCGGAATTACGATGAAGTGCTTATATTAAAAATAATAATAAAAAAAAAAACAGTTCTATAACTAAAATAAAAAGAATTCAATAGTCTTTCATTCATTTGGTGCAAAAAATATTTTTCACGTTCAGGCATTCTACAATTATTTTGGAGGGAGATCGAAAATTAAAAAGTTGGATTATTTCGAAGAATTTGTAAGTAAAAATATATTTGATTCGTTATTATTTCCGTTTAATGTACAGTAATATCCAATGTACGTAAAAGGGTGCAAAATACATAAAGAGTAGATTTTATAAAATAATTTAATTGATTAAATGCCAACAAATTATCATATTTTTAAAGTAAAAAATCATAAAACAGCAATCATAATTGACCTTTCGCACGTGAAAAATAAATTGCAGTCGTGACAGTAATTATTTTATGAAATATATATGTATCAAAGTGGTGACCTTATATGAAGCCGTAAATTAAATATAATCAAGTTAAATTTCGTAAGTTTCCTGTATTAATTAGACTACATTACACCTAGCTAACAGTATCATAATACGGTGCTGTAGTGTTCCGAGATGTTTGCTTTGTTTACGCTCGGGTGCAGACAGCGCCTGCAAACTACACCGCATTGCAAAAGTTTTATTTCGTACCGATGTCTTCACACATTGTGCTCGAAATTAAATAACAGAACGAAAAAAAAAACAACTGAGCAAAAAGTTTTTATTGGAATGGAATTTTTGAGTTTTCATCGCACATCTGTCGCAACGTTTTTTTTAGTAGAGCAAGTAATTAAGAAAGCGAAACAATTTATGAATCAGTGTTATAAATATAATTTAGATTCTAATAGAAATATCAATTTGCGTAGTGTCGGAACAAACATTTAGACACATAAATTTCAAAATCGTTTTTTTTTTCATAAGCTTTACACACTTAACAACCTCTCTGATGTGTGTGGTGCCAGTAGTCGTTTGGCGCGAACTTGTGGAGGCCTATGTCCAGCAGTAGACTGCTATAGACTGAAGTGATAGCTGGTATTATAGACATCAGTCCGCAGTGGAGCAACGTGGTGGATTAAGCTGAGACCCTTTTCTTATATCGAGAAAGTGGCCTACCCAGCAGTGAACAAGCTGAATGAACCAACCAACCAATAGCTTCTATAACTTTTCCTAATTTAGACTTATACGACATCAGTAATTTGAATAATTTCACTTCTATAATATGGGAAGCAATGTAGTTTTTTTATAAACAAAAACTTGTAGAAGAACTCACGAAGCTCATTTATGCGTATTTATTGGCGAAAATTACCTGCTCAAACGAAGCATTAAAACGTACTACATTATTTTTAAACCAGACATTTTTTGAGGTTCTTTAAAAGCAAATATTAACTATAATAAAACATCGTTTAACGAGTAATGAAATAAAAACATTAATATAATTACTTTTAATTATTAATACCTACACATAATAATTGTGTTTGCTCGCAAACGAAAAAAAAAACCGACTTCAATTACATCGACAAGTAACACAACGTAGATCGACGAAAAAAATAGTCAAGCAACTACGCGTTATTAAAGATTACTCAAAAAGTTCTTATCAGATCTCGATGAAATTTATATGTGACCACATGATAAATATCAGCTTTCGATTAAATTAAAAATTATCAAAATCGGTACACCCAGTAAAAAGTTATTACGGATTTTCGAGAGTTTCCCTCGATTCCTCTGGGATTCCATCATCAGATCCTAGTTTCCTTATCACAGTACTAAACTAGGGATATCCCCTTTCCAACAAAAAAAGAATTATCAAAATCGGTACATCCAGTAGAAAGTTATGCGGTATAATACAACGTAGGTCGACGAAAAAAGCGTCAAGTAAAAACACATTATTAGATATAACTCGAAAAGTAGTTGTTAGATCTCAAATAAATTTAAATGGGACCAATTGGCACACACTACCTTTCGATTAAAACAAAATTTGTCGAAATCGGTCCACACGGGCAAAAGTTCTGATGTAACATACATAAAAAAAAAAAAAAAAAAAAAAAAAAAAATACAGTCGAATTGAGAACCTCCTCCTTTTTTGGAAGTCGGTTAAAAAAAAACAGTAAAGGGAACGCTACCGTTAAAACAAATATACTTTAAAATAAATACATTTTAAAACCGTTTTTTCATATAAACCCATGGTGCGTTTACGCGGTATTAATGCATGGTGTAGCGAGCGTTGTGCGTGACGCGACAACGGGCAGACCCAGTTACAATATGGAGACGTTATTACCGTAGCTTTTTTATTTTTATGTGTCGCAAAAACTTAAACATAACTGCAAATATGCAACAGCTATTGGAGAATAGTAACTTGTTATAAAATTGAGACTAATTTTAAAGTACAACTTCTTTACGCCCGCTTGACTTAAGAAGTAAGCTGGTGAATGCGTGATGGGAGCGTTATGAACAGTGTGATCGGGCGAGGCGAACGGAGCAAGAGAGAGAGGTGCGAGCAGACATTTTCTTTCTTTCATAGCCGTTACGTTTCGTACGAGTATATGTAAGACACTGTGCAGGCCGAGCAGGCCTATTGACAAAGATGTTTTACTTCAATCTTGTGGTCTAAAGCACACTCCTTTTTTAAATTAAGCCTACTTAAACACAAGTAAACTTTTCTACTCTGGTACCGAGACATTTATAAAATAAAAGCTATAGGGAACCCTAAAAGACATAGATATTAAAACATATATATCTTTACAGCTTTCATCACATATTGTTACGTATTTTTTAAGCAAATTAAAATGTCGATAAGACTTGGGCTGTGCTTATTTAAAAAATGCTTTCCCTCTTCTATAACTTACCTTTTATATACATTAACTGAGGTAGGGCACAGCAGGAATTTCCTGCTCAAAATATGGAGCAGCCCGACTGGGGTAGTACCTCGACCTTACAGAAGATCACAGCAAAATAATACTGTTTTCAAGCAGTATTGTGTTCCTGTGGTGAGTAAGGTGACCAGAGCTCCTGGGCATTGGGGATTGGGTCGGCAACGCGCTTGCGATGCTTCTGGTGTTGCAGGTGTCTATAAGCTACGGTAATCGCTTACCATCAGGTGAGCCGTACGCTTGTTTGCCGACCTAGTGCCATAAAAAAAAAAAACATAAAAAAAATAATAATATGTACATACCTTTGTACGAGTATACCATTAAATTATAAGTGACAGAAAACAGTGAAGTTTGACGTTATGCGACATCCTAGTAGTTTGTGTTAGAAAGGTGGATGTTTCTTATCCACGTTTCATGCTAATCGTTGGCAGGTTGTTTGTATTATAACGATCACATGACGATAGTGGCCGCTTTGACGATGATGAAGTAGTTCACGACTGCTTGCACCAAATGTCTATCGATTTTGATGAAGGCATTGTTGGTACCTGGGACGAAAGGTATTCAAAAAAAATCCTTAGATTTGGATGACATGATTTTAATTGCGTTTGTTTTCAAATCGAAAAGTCCATTATGAACTCTAAATAATTGTCCGTAAATAATTTTATTTGTATCTCAACCCCTTTAGTAAAAGTATGGTGTAATTGCTGATTAATAAAATATAATTATTTTCTAATTGGTGTTTTTATTATATTACTACATGTACATATATGTGTTACTCATTAGTTATCCACTTGATAAAATTATGACATAAATAAGCACTTTATATCGTTGACAAAAGCTGTTAAGGAATAATTACGAACTGACGCATCCTTTCCCCAAAGGAAGTACAACCTGATGCGCGTACGCATGAGTGGATACGCTCGACTAAGGTTACTGGGGTCGTCACGGATGCGTATACTTTGAGGGAGCCCAAAAAATATTGTTGTTTTTATAAGACTAAGCTAATAATGTATCGTATACGAATAAACTGGCTTTTCGCGCGCAGCATTATCCGCATTTTACACATACACAGTTTATATATTATTTTCAAAAGAGTAACTGCGGAGTTTCTTGCCGATTCTTCTCTGCAGAATCTACATTCCGAATCGGTGGTAGCTTCACTTTTACAAAAATAATAATTTATTTTTAAAGTTTTAATTTGTAAAATGACGATTCGAAAGTGCTCTTGGAGCCTATTTGAATAAAGCTATTTTTGATTTTGATTTTGATTGATTCCACGATTTGGCTGTTCTTTTTTTCTCTTTAGTTAAAATATAGCTTTTATTACTCAGTGGTAAAAATAAATATCACTACTATTTTTAATCGTAAAAGCTAATTTAGCACATAATTTATGACAAAAAAAAAGTAGATAGTTCCTGCCCAAGTACCCAACTATCACTCACGTAGGTTAGTAGGTACTTATTGTCTATATCATTCATACTAGCTCATAGCTTACATAAATATGGATAAAAATGGAAATCGTGTATTTATTCAAGCAGAAAATAGAAAAGATCTTCATTTCAATTAAAAAGCTTCTTCGAAGGTTTTTTTAAATCAGACTTATCATAAAAAGTCGTCGTCGTACGTAAGTCTTATTATTATTTATAGCTATGTATTGTGTAGTTGGCAGTTGCAGCTGTGTCTATGCTGTGTTGAGGAATAAATTATTAATAATACATCCAAAATTATGCAAAGCATTACTTAGTTGTTTTAGCTAAGCTTTCAAGCTTAAACGTTTAACCAATATTTTCGTGACACTAATCTATACTAATAATAAATATTTAATAACCCTTATAACTTAGGGTTATGAAAAATAAATATTGTTCGATTCTCAGACCTACGCGATATGCACACGAAATTTCATGAGAATCGGTCAAGCCGTTTCGGAGGAGTTTAACTACAAACACAGCGACACGAGAATTTTATATATTAGATTATAAAGCTGAAGAGTTTGTTTTGTTTGTCTCTTTGTTTGAACGCGCTAATCTCAGCAACTACTGGTCCGATTTAGAAAATTATTTTAGAGTTAGATAGCCCATTTATCGAGGAAGACTATATATCATCACGCTAAGACCAATAGGAGCGGAGTACCAATGAAGAATGTTTCAAAATCGGGGTTCCTTTTGAGAGTTTCCCCAGTTAGCACAAAGAAACTGTTTCACGCGGAAGAACTCGTGGGCAGAAGCTAGTAAAAAAATAAAGACAATTCTGATCAAAGAAAGTTTCATTAATAGTGACATTCATAATTGGAGCGGTTAATTGTATTAGTCTAAATATTTATTTCTGGTTTCATGTTTGGTCCTTGTGGGTTTTCTTTGTGCCTTGCACGCGGCCACATAAAGTGAGGATGATTCCTGGATATCACATACGGGAATAACTTTCTTTTCTATTTTCTATATCAAATATTTGCAAACTCGCAGTAGTTTTTATTTCAGTTAGTAGATTAACAGATTAAGCTGTAAATTAACCAATGTTTCTTCTTAATAGGCCTTTTCCATTTATTACTTTATTTTCACATCTGGATCGTATTTAACCCAAATAACATAATTCATATTCTTGTTGCATTTGATTATTTATTATTTTTTTGGTCATGATGTTGTTAAGATTATATCCCTTTATGTCTTTTTATTTATATTGTAACTTTTGACACTCACATATATATACACAAATATAAGTCGCAAAGATAGATCTGATAAGACGTCTTCTTAATCTGCATAAATGTAGTATCTATCAAATAGTAGTAATCTGTCTTTATTGTTTTTGTTTTATGAACGATTGACGTCCATTGGTCACCGGTACAGGTTCGGCCAGACAATTTGGCAGCAATTTTTTGCTGTCAAAAACAATGTTGGCGAGTATTTTAGTCTTTTTTAGCCTTGCCTTTTTATTGCTGTATTTGTATTTCCTTTCCTTTTTCTTTAAAAATCAAACAAATATTCAAATAAAATCATTTCATAGACATACCTAGAATTAATGCTGTAAGCCAATATTTCTCTTTTTTGCCATTCTTAGTTTTTTCCTTCTTCAGCAGCAACTTATTTGGTGTTCCCTCTTTTCCCTTGGAATTGCAAATGCATACTTGCGAATACTTTAGTCTTAACTTTAGCATCAGGTACCCAACTGGTTATTTTTACAGTTTAATTTAAACCTTAAATTAGAAGAACTCATCTCCATCTCAATCCTTCAAAATGAATTTAATGCAATCATAGTCAAAGTGAGGTTCGTTATTTCGATAGGAGTACAATAACTCTTACACTTGTTTAATACGCTTACACAAAGCGGGATAAGAATCTCAGAATAGCTGATGAGCATGCAAAAGGTTGGTGATGAAATCGGCAGCAGAGGTAAGCGCTTGTCGGTGACCGCGTTGCGCTCCGGACCAACTCGCTCGTAACCACTGCACTGTTAACTTAGAGATTCTAGGAAAACTATACGTTCAAGCAAATATATAAGCGACTAGCGGTGCTTCGCGGTTTCACTCGCGTTAATTTGAGAAAAAAAAGCCTTGCTCGGTAAATAGGCTATCCAAAAAAAAAAACAATTCGAACAATTTCTTGAGATTAGTGCGTTTTAACAAACAAACTTATCAGCCTTGTAATAATAGTAGTACATATTGAAATTATACGATATTTTCTAACATAAAAAGATAACGGAAACCTGTCTCTAGGGCTATGACAATCTTTAGTTTCTATAATAACATTACGAACAAAATTTCTATTCGCTACCCGTAACCTGAAAAATTAATGGGCGGATTTTAGTAATTCTTTGAATATTGCGAATACATATTCAGAAGTTACATAGGTGTATAAATTTATTCTAAAACTCGCTTAAAAAATTACCACTATTCGTAGATTTCAACGCGAATACGACAGTGTCTGGTAAATATATAACTAGACATATATGACATATATCCGGCTAAAATATAAATATACTATTACATATATATCACAAACAACCAGATTGAAAATAATTATCACGAACAAGAACCGAATGACTAGATATAACCAGTAAATATTGAAGATTGGAATTTACTCCACGATCCTGTTTCATTGCGTGATGTTAGATAACTTCTAGAATACTAGCAAAAATCGTTGTCAGGTGTTTTGGTAATAACTTGGACTCACCGGTTACGCATGTTGTCCAATAAATGGTGAGGAAATCCATTAGGATAAATACGAACAAGAACGGAATTTACAATTTTCATAATTTATCATGCAGTTTCTTTTGTTTTCACTAGGATATCGTATAACATATAGACGTAATTACAACGTGTTGGCACAACGGTCACAGCCCTGGTTTGTGGCTGTTGCGCTGGCGGTTTCATCCCCGGTTGGTTTCATCCAGGTTCGATCCCCGCACATAAAAAACATTTGAATTGGCCATACATGCCGTGGTCTGGGTGTTTGTGCAGTCCTTGTGGGTCTCCCCACCGTGCCTCGGAGAGCACGTTAAGCCGTCGGTCCCAGTTGTTATTATGTACACCTGATAGCGATCTCATAGTAGGGAATATATCCGCCAACCCGCATTGGAGCAGCGTGGTGGATTAAGCTCCGATCCTTCTCCTACACGGGGAAAGAGGCCTATGCTCAGCTGTGGGATATTACAGGCTGAAGCAATAGACGAACAATTTAAAATCTTGATAAGAACATCATCATACATCATTTTATTATCATATCGCGTGCTATAGTGGTTTAAAATATGGAATACATCAATATACTTTAATAAATTATTAGTCAGCTAACATGATGTGTAGACAATTTGTAAAATGCGAAAAATACATTTCATATTAAACCGACTTCAAAAAGGAGCAGGTTCTCAATTCGCTTGATTTTTTTTTTTTTTTTGTGTATGTACACTGATTACGTCGAGATGTTTGTTCCGATTCATGTGATTCTTTGTTCGATGCGGAACATTTGCCATTTAGTTCCATAAAAACTTGATTTAGTTTGGCTTAGTAATGTAGGACGTAGTAGTAATTTCATGAGCATTTTCGTTAACTGGACGATGTAATTTTTATGTGTGTTACTTCATAACTTTATAATTTTTTACTTGCCTGTTTTTTCATATAAGTACGGTTTATTATTTAATGTCATTATCTAGCTTATTATACTTGTTATGCTTATGCTTTCTATAATATTGATAAATGAAAAAAAAAAAATGTAAACGAAGTTGATTAACACTTGAGATTGTATTACCAAATACCATGTAGGTACAATAGAATTATACTGAATAATTACTACTTGTGTAAGATGGTACAAATGGATTTTTTACAAATGTATACTGGAACTTATTGAAAATATAATAATAAGTTTTAATCAAGAATTGTCACCACTGCTTGTTCTGACGAAGAAATTTCGTAAGCAAAGTGTTTATTCAACTCCTATCTTTTGATCTACTTTTTAATCGACTTTAAAAAAATGGAGTGCTTCTCGTGTTGTCCCAGTTAAATTTAATCGAGATTTGACTAATAATTTTTGAGTCATCTTCAATATTGCGTATTTAGTAGGTTTTTTGTGTTTGTTAGCAAACACAATTATTGTTGAAAATATTATTCAATATCTTTATATAATAAATATAAAATCCGATAAAGAAATTTCGTAAGCAGAGTATTTTTCGAGCTTCTATCTCTTGACATACATTTTTTTTGTACATAAAATACATTATTAATAAGCAAAGCAGACGAAGTCGAAGTTATACGCTAGTTGTAAATCCTATATCAGTAGAAGAAAACAGTTCATTAGAAGTAAACAGTTGACCTTATAACACGGACCTCTAAAACTCATCCCACCGACATCGACAATCATCGTACCTACAATGCACAAATATGCCATTTAAGGTATAATACAAGGTGCTAGAGGCGGTGGAGGCGGAACACAAGGCCGACAGCCGACAGCGCACCTCCGATGTTCACAAACAATGCCTGTTACATGTAAATGACGAAAGAAAGCGAGATTAGCTTCAACTCGCTGTGATTTTGATATTTTTTCCGCTTTCTAATTACGTCCGCAAAAGGCCTCACAAGCATAGGGAGGCCGAGGAGGGAGATATGATTCAGGCGATTGAAGACGAGGCCGCTAAACTAGGTAATCCCTTAGAAGTGACACAGGTTTTGCACTTTTAAGAGTGATTAGGAACATGCAACACGCAGTCATTTGAGTTAAGAATTTATGGAGCGGTGCTAAACAATAACAATTTTTTTTATTACATAGATATTCATCTTTATTTAAGACATTTAAAATAAGTTAGTTTATTTTATTTCATAAATTTTGCATATTTTAAATAATTAAAATTAATTATTATATTAATATGTCAGCAATAAAAACTTCATTATGTTTCTATCATACAAAAAAAAAACAGAACCGCCATTTAGTCTTTTTCCTAAATTTTATTCTTCTGGTTATGCACACACATCGGCACACTTTATGTACCTAATCTGAATAATATTAACTTGTAACGGGAATGCATATTAACGCATAAACCACTAAAAAACATGATGATCGGAACTGTAACTCGCGACTGCCACTGTAACAGCGAGTGCTATGTCCACTGAGCCAACGTGCCGTCAATTACATTTGATAATTTTGAAAGTTAATATTTAATATAATAATTTTTACGTAATATTATTATGATTATTTAATATTCATCATTACAGCCTATACAGTCCACTGCTGGACATAGGCCTCCACAAGTTTACGTCAAAAATAACGTGAACTCATGTGTTTTGCCCATAGTCACCACGCTGGGCAGGCGGGTTGGTGACCGCAGTACTGGCTTTGTCGCACCAAAGACGCTGCTGCCCGTCTTCGGCCTGTGTATTTCAAAGCCAGCAGTTGGATGGTTACCCCGCCATCGGTCGGCTTCTTAATTTCCAAGACGGTTATGGAACCTTGTTATCCCTTAGTCGCCTCTTACGACACCCACGGGAAGAGAGGGGGTGGCTAAATTCTTTAGTGCCGTAGCCACACAGCACAACAAATATTTGTTTCACTACTTTCATCTTGTTGTACAAGTCATATAGAGAGACATTTACAGGTAATCTGACCCATTTGACATTAAAACAGTTAACGGAACAAATTCCATTGATTTGCAAGTTAACGAACAAGAAACTTATACAAGTAACGAACAATACAATTCTAACAAAATTTAAATATGAAATCAGACGTCGAATATGATTATGAAATATGAATCAGATGGTCGAATAAAAAAAAAAGAAAACGAAAAGTTAGAAAATAGTTAAGAAAAAGTTTTTCAATATTTTCAAACAGATGTTATTAGTCTAAGAACACATTAAAAAAAAAAGCAGAGAGGCTTTTTTATTAACATTATGTCATATCTTACTAATATATCATAAATAAATAAAAATGCAAGTAAGAACTTATAAATAAATTAAAACAAAAAAAGAAAGCGTTTGAACTGATCTTATCAGCTATGTTTGGTAGTGTAGCTATAAAAATGATGTGAATCTTGTAAATTGTTACTGCGTTTATGATTTATCTTTTACATCTGACACGCGCGTCTCTTTATGAGATAAGTAGGAAACAGGCGTGATTGTCTCATAATAATAGAAATAATATTTCAACGAGTTTTTGCAGATGTGCCATGTGTATTTGTGTGGTAAATGTTATTATTAATACATTAAAATAACAAAAAAATAAGTAGGTAATGATTTTTAATATCGATTTAATAGTTTCGAACGGGGTATCCATAAACTAACCCATATTTTTACGCTTCAGCCTGTAATATCCCACTACTGGGCATAGGCCTTGTTCCGTTACCAAAATAAATTACTAACAGGAACGATGTTTACGCAAGTACGTACATACGAACGTAACAGTTAAAGTTCACAACTGTCATGTATGACGTATTTGTTATCTGTGGAGCAATGCAATCCCCATATAGGAGAAGGATCAGAGCTTAATCCACCACGCTGCTCCAATACGGATATATTCCCTACTATGAATAACGATCGCTATCAGGTGTACATGATAACAACCATATTTATATTAGGCAAATTCGTGTAAGCTAACTAAATAGAAATTCTGCTTTACTTAATTATTCAAAATTTTTTGCATTTCTCGAATGCATTCATTGAATAATATTATTTAACTCTTACGTAAATACTTTCTTAATTAGTGTAATAACCAAAATTCAACGTACGCTAACTGATATTTTTTTATTATTTTTCACTAAAGCACAATTGTTTATACGAAATTTTTATGACTTATTTTCTTGTTTCTAAATATTTTTTTTCTTATAAATCAATCTACATCTAAGCATCTATCTAAATATTTAAAAAAAATCTCTAGTTTCTTCTGCACAATAATAAATAAAATAGGCCTGCACTGTGTCTTAGATATACGATACGTAACTGATTATGAGAGAAAGAGAGAAAGAAAATGTGCTCACACCTTTCTCTTTTGGTCAGTTCGCCTCGCCGATCACACTTTTCGTAACGCTCTCGCCGCCGTGAACGCCCACGTGAAGGTAGCGAAACGGCCAAGCCACATATTTTGACTAAGGTGTAGAGTTTGTGAAGTTAGGGCTTGTAGAGTTAGGACGTGTAGAGTTAGAAGCTTGGCTCTACATGAGATCTGATAACTTTTTGACAGTGCGAGCCATATGATCTCGTCTTGGCAACATTTTACATGAAAATGGTTTTGGTGGGATTTCACTTCTTTTTGTAAGTTGCTTATGACAATATTATAGCTGCATTTTACCTCCGACACATTTTATACCATAAATATCATCCAATCTTCACCATATTCGGTTTAAGCACGCTGTTTTTGATTTTATGTTGAACTGATATGCAAACGGACCTCCGCCAAAACTTAAATACCAAAATTACACAATGTAAATTTTCGACCTAAACTAATAACCGATTTTTATTTTTTATGTATTTTATTATTATTATTTATAACAAGGAGTAACTAGGAGTCCCTATATCAATTTTCAGAACTATCAAAATTTGCGGAAGTCTCATACAAACTTCCATCTCCTAGTTTAAGGGGTTGGGAGGTAAAAGTTCCAAGTTTTAGAATTTTTTTCTTGTTAGTGTACTAATACTAGCTTACATACCAAATTTCAGCTTTCTGGGACTTCAGGAAGTACTCTAAGAATTTTGATAATCATCAGTGAGTGACGAAATCGGGGTTTTTTAGATATCAATAAAATCTAAAGTATAAGAGCTATGTAATTGAAACTTTATATGTTTAATAAGTCCACTATTGACATTATATTCCGAGAATTTTTTTTTATCTAGTATAATCCAAACCCAAGTTATGGGGGTTCAAAAAAACGACGAAGCACTTCGAGAAAAGATAGGTAGTGCTTTTCGTTTTTTTTTTTATTGGCTCGTCTTGGCGGGGGCACTACCGTGCCCCCAGATTTACGTCAACAATCCGTATTCTGAATAATACAGGTAATGAACATTGATCCACCGTGATAACAAACTATTTTGTTGTACAGCGTGCGCGCAGAGTGGGCACTGTGATCGCGGGTGCGACGCGCGTCCGGCATGCGGAGCGCGCGGTAGCAGCATGGCCGCGCCGCTGCTGCTGGCGGCGCTCGCGCTCACTGCGACGCCGGCCTTATCGCAAGGTAATATACACTTATTTATTATTAGTACACGACAATTAAATTAATAGATACATTACATAGTTGATAAAGATGTGTGGACTTAGTGGCGCTGTATTTTATGCAACATGTTACTAATTTTGTACTAAAACACAGTTTATATATTATTTTTCAAAAGAGTAACTGCGGAGTTTCTTGCCAATTCTTCTCTGCAGAATCTACATTCCGAATCGGTGGTAGCTTTACTTCTACAAATATATTAAATGATTTTTAAAGTTTTAATTTGTAAAATGACGATTTGAAAGTGCTCTTGGAGCCTATTTGAATAAAGTTGTTTTTGATTTTGATTTTGATTAGCAATGGACCAGGTCTAGATCAAGTTGATCTTGTTAAGATTTATTGACGTAGGATACGGCACGAAAATCTTACTCAAAGTTTGGAGTAACATGAATGAGGAAGGACTTCAACTTTTCAGAAGATCACAGCAAAATAATGCTCCTCTCATGCGGTGTTGTTTTCCCGGGGTGAGTAAAGTAGCCAGAGCTCTTGAAGGGTCGGGGTTGATGTCAACAACTTGCTTACGATGCTTGCATTATTGCAGGCGACTATAGACGATGTGTATAAAAAAATAACATAACAAATGGAGAATACATCTATAATAACTCAACTCTTCAAGAAACATTTACATTGGTTAAACACAGACATATGGATATTGGAACTATACTAGTAACAGACCATTTCAGCAGTTGTAAGCGCTTCAGTTAATTGAAAGCCCGGTGACCATCGGTTGAATTTACTTTAACAGTTAGCAATGATTGCTCGAGCGTACCCAATGGAAAAAATCTCATAATACATGGAAAAATGCAAACCAAATTCTCAAATAGGGTTATGAGAGTCTATGAGATCTGATAGATTCTTTTATCTCGGTATTAGAATTTGGTCTGCATTTGTCTATGTTTTATAAGATTTTTTCCATAGGGTAGGTTGGATTCAAGTGTAAGTTCTGCGGCATCGCGGTAGTATGGAGTCAAGTTACTGCAAATAGCGATATGCATTTATTTGTCATTAGACAAATCGTCGCAAAACTTTATTTTACAACTTTAGCTTCGTATGGTCTTATATACAGATAAGTAATAAGCGATTTTATCTTACTTAATTCATGTTTGCGCGATAGAAAATTCTATAGAATTATACTATAAAATTATACTGTAAAAGATAAAATTTGAAGTTATGTATATAGGATAATTGGTAGGGCACAGCAGGCTAATATCGTGCTCAAAGGGGCAGTCCGACTGGGGAATTAAGATCTCAGCTAAATACTCCTTTCAAGCAGTGTTGCGTTCCTGTGGTGAGTAAGGTGAACAGAGCTTCTGGGGGATTGAGGTTTGGATCGGCAATGCGCTTGCGATCTGGTGTTGCAACGGCCACGGCTATCGGTCAGCTACGGTAATCGCTTACCACCAGGGCTGTACGCTAGTTTGCCGACCTATTTGTATAAATAAAATGTGTGTGTACTTATGTACGCACGTAAGAAGTTATACTTCATTGGCTAGCTAATTTCACGTTACTAACTTCTTCTTCGTTGACTAGCTAACTTCAGGGTGTTGGTTTTTTTCGTGATGGTGTGCGCGCGCATCGTAAAAAATTACTCTCATATTTTTTCCCTTACGCGCCAAAAGAAGTATAACTTCAAGAAATGCTAAGACAAATAGTATCTAGTATCTACCCACATATCAAGAGCTGACCCATAAATTTATTTGAAACAAAACACACATACATCCTAATAAAAACATTACACAAAGTAAACGTTTCGGTATTCGAAACATTGTTAACTTGGCGAGATCGATATAAAGCTGGCTCGTTAATGGACAGACGGACACTATAATGGACTGTTTGTTAGCCATTGTTCCTATTGCTTTGATTTGTCGGTACAGCGAAACTATACTATTTAGTACTAGGGCCTTTGTCCACCCGCCACACGAACTTGGCTCTTATACGGAATTGGGAACGATGGTAATCAGGTTCATTCTACATTCGCTGGGGGCTCGGGGCAGTTTAGGATAATGGGGTTCATACAATTGTATGAATATTATAGCTAGTAGTTATTATTGTTTGATATTAGAAAAATATATACGGTGTCGATAGTGTCGGTTTTGTATCTTGTAGCTGATATCCGTTGGATCCAGTCAGTCATTCGCCAAATAGCGTTATTGAAAACCTGTGAAACAGGCCCTAGGAATTTTACGATGTCCTTTTATACTACAATTACAGCTTTATTTATTAATACCTCGTAGACAAAAATCTGATCGTGTAACAAGCAAGCATGAATCACGGCGCCCTCGCCACCCCGGGGGTGATCGTCGGCCGTTCACTCGACACAACGAGGTCACTCGACTCGACACATTTCAATGACGACGTACGGCGTCGAGTTACGTCGACTTAGGAACTGACCCGCTTCGAATAATAACATTATTATTGACAAATACATTACCGAGGATAATATTTTTTTTATAGTTAGACGGTTGTTTTGAAATTTTTATAAATTATGGTAAGTCGGCGTTTATTTCGTAATGAACGTGCCGAATTTGCTATACCGGTTGACTGATTGTTTCGTTTGGATCAAATATTATTTTAATTTACAAAATTAGAATTAATGAAATGAGGCAAAGGAAATAAGTAAATTAACTTTTTTGTTCAATATTTTAATATTCTTGAAGTTAAACTCACGTAATACGTCTAAAAACAGTTACAGGAAGATTAATCAGAAAGCTTAGTGCATATATTTAAATGTTAATAAAGTAGGTAGGCACTTCACATTATGTAGGATATTTAGTTCTTGGGTTTTACTGCAACACTCGTAGTACCTACGAGTACAACACACTCACAGGGCGTGGAAATTATTTGCATATTTCTTTCTTTTATTAAAAACTCCGCTAATAAACGCCGTTTCGTGACTTCACAACGGTTCTGTAAACAGCTCGCACGTAAGGAAGTTAGTTTTGTTTGCATTTTCACTGTTTTCTATGAATCTTTATTGTTCAAGTCATTTTCAGACATACATTCTCCATTTACATCTTCTGGTTAAATTTTTTTTTTTGTTATTTCTAAAACGACTGCTAATCCTCACAATAGCACAAGCGTCCATTAAAGTAGATTATGTAATAAACGTTACTAGTTGTCGCCCAGTGGTCGAAATTTGACCATAATTAATTTAAATTATAAGTTTGAAATTAAACAAAAAAGTATCATCATTACAACCTATACAGTCCACTGCTGGACATAGGTCTCCACAAGTTTACGCCAAAAATAACGTGAACTCATGTGTTTTGCCCATAGTCACCACGCTGGGCAGGCACCGCAGTACTGGCTTTGTCGCACCGAAGACGCTGCTGCCCGTCTTCGGCCTGTGTATTTCAAAGCCAGCAGTTGCTTTTTAAGTTCCAAGGTGGTAGTGAAACTGTGATATCCCGTAGTCGCCTCTTACGACACCCACGGGAAGAGAGGGGGTGGCTAAATTCTATAGTACCGTAGCCACACGGTACAAACAAAAACAAAAAAGTATATAATACGCATATTATGAGTGTGTGTGTGTGTGTGTCAAATACATCAATCAGTGTGTATAATTTTTTTTATTGATATAATGTATTTTTATGCACGATTAAAAAAAATATTAGCATTCTGCACGCCTACTCTATCTAAACTATAAGTGTGCGAAATTTCATACTCCTCCGACCGCGCATTTTTCGTAAAAAGGGGTACAAAGTTTTTGCTTCACGTACTCAGCACACGTAACACGTAAACGTTATAACCGTTTTTAAATTACTCAGCAGTTACGACCGAAATTCAAAGAAACGCCACTACACTGTTGCAGCATAGGACGTTACGCCAGACAGCAGGGCACTGATTTATTTCAATAATTGTCACCGGTAGGCGGTGATAAGTAGCGGGTTCCTGATTTGCTCCGCTGACCATTGCAGGGCCGTAACTTCCTTTGATGTAATTATATTGGTTTCTACAGGTGTTTGAGGAACAAAGGACGTAACCGACCTCAATCTTTATAACGTTGTATGTCTAAATGTGAGTTCGTTTTTGTTTTATTTAGATTATGTGCCTCAATAATAATATTTCTATTTATTGTAGCAGAATCAGCCTGTCTTATTTATATTACAGATACGATTTATTTTTAATCTGTTTTTGCTACTGTGTTCATTGTTCAATTTGTTTTTATTTTATTTTTTTTTGTCGAAGAATCAATTGAGCTCAAATCTCTTCACAGTTAGGAACGTTTAAAAAGCTTTAATTTTGGTCATCATTATAATTCTACTGTATTGCTATTAGGTTAAATATAGACGTAATAGAATATCACAAATTTGTTTTTTAAGACAAACGCGGATAGCGATAATTGCACATGTGATTATCGAGTCGGAAACGCATTGTTCGCTAGGATGTGAGCCATCAAGCATGCGCCTAATGTACGTTTTGTATAAGTAATGTTTCCTCTCGTTATTAATATCTACTACTCCAAGGTCATACTGTTTTATTATATTATATAATAATATTAAATTATTATAAATGAACTTGCGACCATTATCTGCCGCTAGGTTTCAATTTCAAATTCTTTAGGTTTTTTAGAAACTTTAAAAAAGAGTCGATATGAAAAGTTATAGAAATTATTATTTTTTGTGCCCGTTTAAAACCGCAAATACCAATGTCGTACGAGACTAAAGCGGTCAGTTTAATAAAAGAAGTAAAACACTTGAAGATACCATAATTTCACGGAACAGATCAAACGGTTCGAGTTGCGCAATCGTAGATAATGAAATTATTAACATAATTTGCTTAGGTTCAGCTTAAGTTAGAGTTGTGGAAATCGGTTTTCATTTTATTTAAATGTAAATTGCAATTGCATCAAAATGCCTGTAACAAGACACTTCCGCGACCAATTTGCGGTGGAGAGTTTCAAATGGAACTCAACGGTCTTTAGCTTTCGCAGTGATATCGACTGTTGCAATTAATTGTTCGACATAGCGTATTGTTGAAATTGTATTTCAAAGATATTTTATAAACTAATTTGTATATTTATTTAGAAAATTATAATTTTTGCTGCTTTATTTGGAAGGTACGAATAAAGAATAAAGAAGTGGAGTTACATAATATTTTTCGGTTTGATTTTTTAAAAATGGAGATTACTCAGCTGACCTTGGCACTTCCCCTCTAAATGGATAATTAATGTATTCAGAATTATTTTGTAGAGCTTAGATTTATTTATTATTTCTATTAGTCTGAGAGAACTGTGGCATATATACATAGCAGAGGAACATAGTTTCCATTAAGCAGTTTATATGGCACTCATGTTTAAATAAAAATCGAATACTGAAAATAGTATAAAAATAAAAAGCGGCAAATAAATCCTAGATAACAGAGCAGACAATGTCAAGGAAGGCGCTGGTAGGGCTGATACGGTCACGGCGGAAGCACGCTCGGTGACTCGACCCCGCCGCGCTGACCGCCGACCGCAGCGACACAACCCCGACTTGCACAAACTTGACGTAACATTACAAGACCTTTGACGTTACACTATTGAACAATAGACCAGTCACCCACAAAGAGAGTAATAAAATAAGAGCATGTTTTTTCTGCGTAGAGGCTCGGTTTTATCGCGGGAATCATTACCGACTAATCGACTTATGTCCGGGTCTCAATCATCTATCTGTCTCTGGTTTTGCTTACTAGCGATAGAATTTTGACATAATCTGTATCTCTACGCTTCAGCCTGTAATATCCCACTGCGTCGCATAGGCCTTTTTCAACATGTAGGAGAAGGATCAGAGCTTAATCCAACACGCTGCTCCAATGCGGGTTGGCGGATATATTCCCAACTATGAGTAACAATCGCTATCAGGTGTACATGGTAACACCCGGGACCGACGGCTTAACATGCTCTCCGGAGCACGGTGTGGAAACCCACAACGACTGCACAAACACCCAGACCACGGCAAATATCTTTATGCCTAATATAAATGTTTGTCACGTGTGGGGATCGAATCCGCAACCGCCAGCCCAAAAGCAACCAATGCCAACGCGTCGTCAATTTCTATCTCTATAGAAAGCAAATTCGGAGATTGACAGAATATTAAAACTTGCTGTCGACAGAGGTCTTCACTTAAATCGGTAACAATTACTATCAAGTAACGGAAATATATTTAATTAAATACATACCTAACTCTTAGTTCACCACTTCTTACTACATTACAAACTAGATCGGAAGTTACGACAGATTTGAAGAGACAATTGGTGGTTTCGGAAACCTCTCAATTAAAATGCCATTCTCTAGAACTAGTAATTTATCAGCCGTTCTATTAGACTATGTAGTAAAATATTGATGGATATTCGCAGATGTCGAACTAATGCATTAAATTGGCTGAGTCTTTTTTCTTTTAATGAAAATATTGACAATCTTATTACATATGTAGCGTATCGGGTAAAAATAGTTACTAAATATTCTTTTACTTTTACGAAAAAAAAAAATTCCAATTATTACATTATTGGGCAGGAAATATTAGGAACTGTAGTGCTATTCTGTAAGAACATTTTCGTATCTCGACAGCGGAATCCGCGGTGAGATATCAAATTCGTATTCATTAAAACTCGACAGTCCCGTAGCGCCACACTTGTGAGTGCGGCGACGAGTCGAACCCTGTTGCGTGAGAACGTTGATATTTAATAGTATGAATTCGGTATTCTGTAAGGGGATTTACCGCTTCACACATCACAATTCGAGAAATGATTCGACACTTGACTTCATGCACATATTCTAAAATAAAGTCATAAGAAAAGAATATCGATAAAATAAACACAACTCTAAATTGCCGCTCTTCGATTCGACACTCACTTCAAATCGCTTGTGCGTACGGAATGTTTACAGAATTCCAAACCAAGGTCAAGTGGGTTCGCTTTCGAAGTGAGCGCTGTCACTCAGGTGAAGCTCGATATCGAAATGGTTATTTACAGAATAGCCCTGCTGACCTAATAAACGACCTTTTAAAGACGTTACAGCTAAGAGAAAAGTAAAACAAATGCAATTTGTAGGGTCTACTTCGAAAGTTCCGCTAGCATACTTCCACAGTTGTCAGCAGACCGTGTCTCATTCGCCATAATTAATTTCTCACTCAACGCAACCAATATCACAGCCTAAAATTATTCAAATTTGTTATGAACCAAATGTAGCAACACTAAACTATTATATTATCTATGACAGTTAGTATAGTTTACGAAATGGTTTTTATCTATGAGCTGTCATTCGTCACCTTTGAATTTAAAAATTTGCATCGTTTTTCCGGTCTCCGTATAAAAGTTACGCCTTTGTTTGTACTTGTTCGTTCTCGCGAAAAATTATCGCCTTTTGTTGATCGAACCATCCTTTGTTGTTTGAAGTAATTTAATTGTTAATAGCAAAGTGTATTCCTTGTATTCCTTGTTGAATCATTGTGAAAAACGTGAGGGAACTACGCCGAACAACGGCCATTTTGATTGCTGGTTCCTGCTTCAGCCCGCCACTTCAGTTAAGTATAATTGATTAGCATTAGACGTAATGATTGGCCAATTATAGTTTGATGTTAATTAAGTTATACCTGGCGAGGCTTCACCGAACAGTATTCAGTGAAACTAAGGTAGGATTTTTATTTAAGACATTGAGTGTTAGCTCTGCGTACTGCAGACAATTGTTCGTCCCGTTCGTACCTGAGATCACGCTTCCACTCGTTTCAATATACTCCAGGTCGGACGTAACAAGTTTTGGTAGCAGAGCGTGGTTAACTTATTGTTGCTCAGTTTATTATATTGTATGAATAAGTTAGGTCACAATTTGTTTAATTCTTTCTTTATTAAAATATTATATTTAGATACTTAAGGTCTAATATTTGGATTTGAGTTAATAACAGCTGTTGTCTTATGCTTTATTGAAGGTTAATTTCTTATAAATACTCTTGTTTGTTAGTATAAGATTAGAAATAGCTGTTTAAATGGGTATTTATCAGTAAATTCATTAATTTGTTGAGTAAATTGTGTTATTGCTTTGAATCTAGTTTGTTGAAATATTAGATTAAAAAAAAAACTTAGTTTTAATTTTTTCTTGTATTATTACTGAAGTTATTTAAGATTTGATACTTGATTTCAATTCAGTGATAGCAGTTGTTTCATTGGAATTAATTTGATTATTGTTTGTTGTTACTGTTGTTATATCTGTGCCTTTGAAGATGACTTCGACCGCGGTCACCATGGTCCGTGAATCTTGTTCAGGAATCACAGCTCAACTGAGATGGTTCAGTTCAGCGGTCGCCTTGGTGAATAGGGAAGACCGCACGGAGGCCTTAATAGACAGGTACGAGAAATGCCCGGCTCGACTTGAACAGGTCGAGACTCTGTACCAGCGCCTCCTTCTGCACCTTGACGATGTGCCAATGGAGTCGCTTCCGAAGGAGCGACGGGAGCAAGTCCACGAGGACTACGTCCAAATTTTGGGCCTCGCCGATGAAATCTCCCAACGCGCCCGGGAGATCTTAGCCTCGCGCGCCGGAGTACCGCCTACAAGGGCCTCTTTGAAGACTCCCGTGGGCCTTTTGACCCGACTGCCTAACCTGGATCTCCCCCATTTCGATGGTCGACTCGACGCGTGGATGGGTTTCATCGGCCTGTTCGAAAGCCTTGTGGACTCTAGGGAGGATTTGAGCCTGTCCCAAAAGCTGGCCTACCTGCTCTCAGTGCTGGATGGAGAGGCAAGAGAATTGGTGCAGCACCTCCCGATTTGTGAAGGGAGCTATGCGATCGCGCGGTCATTACTCACCAAGCGCTACCAAAACCAGCGCTGTCTGGCCGATGCTCATATCGACCAGATAATGGACATTCCTGTCGTGAGTAATACCGCCCAGTTGAGGACCAAGATGCTTAACCCCCTCGTTGCAGCTACCAATGCTCTTAGCCGCTTGGGCCTGCCGGTTGACCAGTCGTCATACTGGTTGGTGCGTATTATGCTCAAGCGGTTGCCGGTGTCCCTGAGAGCACGTTTTGAACAGGCGCACACTAGGGATGAGGCATCTCCTCTCCCTAGTTATGAGCAATTGTTGGCGTTCCTGGAGAATGAGTGTCGCATGGGCGACGTTATGGATGCGCCGGTGGGACTATCAAGCTCCGGACCCACCAACAAACGGCGCACTGCTAAAATGGCGCCAAAGGGAAGGGCGTCCCCCCGCTTTGCAGTCGCGCAGGCTGCGCGACCGGTCTGCCGGTTCTGTAAGTCCCGGGGGCACCGAACGATGCAGTGCCCGGACTTTGTAGCGTTGCATGTGGCCTCTCGTAGGCGGATTGCTAAGGCCCGAGGCTGGTGTTTCTCCTGCCTGGGGGACCACTTTCAGCGCGCTTGCCCCGACATGCACCCGTGTCCTGTTTGTGGAGGGAAACATTTAAAGGTGCTGTGCGCCAACGCAAATGGCCGCCGCGACCACCCGGGGTCGCCTTCGGGCGGGTATAAGAGCGGACACCGGGCTCAGTCCCGCAATTTGGAGTCCGGCTCACCTCCCCCCCGCCACGCAGATTGTGCTGCTGTGGATCGCCGACATGATTCGGCGCGCAGCCCCACGGGCGGGTATGGGAGGGGGCCTCGGGTTCAATCCCGCACCTTTGTGCCCCGTTCGCCCTCACCGCACCCTCGTGACCAATCACGGTCACCTCCAGTCATTTACCACGATTACCGTGACGCACGTCCGGTACGATTGCCGTCCCCCCCTCTGGCGGAGCGTTCCCGTTTGGAGCCGCGCAACCCTCAGTACGGACGCTCCCGGCGCTACGAACCGCCGACTATGGCTCGTGGCAGTCGCCATCGAGAGGAGGGCGAGTTTAAACCACTCCCTCGTTTTGACGTGCCGTCCCGGGACAGCGGCGATAGATCGCCGCCACGCCAACATTAGGATGTTGGCGTCTGCCCCCGCTATGCACCACCCCCTTTTGAGACCGTCCTCTTGCCCACGGCCTATGTCCGGGTCTGGGGACGGACGGGCGCCTCGGTTGTAGTCCGAGCAATATTGGACACAGGCTCACAAGGGTGCATAGCCTCGTCTTTGTTGGTGGGGCAGACTGGCCTGAATATTAAAAGGTATTCAGATGTAATAAGAGGTGTCGGGAACGCCCCTGTAACCACGGTTGAGGGCCACGTTTCGTTTGAGTTCTCGCCCTCAAATTCTCCACGCCCGACGCTGAGATCGTCGGCCATTGTGATGGAGAACATCTTGGGCAGTCACCCGCAAGTTCGGTTGTCTGCGGATGCGGTAAAATTGACCGCCGATTTGGACTTGGCTGACCCTAAATTCGACCTACCTGGCACGGTCGATTTGTTGCTTGGCGCCGATGTACTGGGCAAAATATTACTCGGTAAGGATCGTGTTTTGCAGCCAGGTGGCTTAGTAGCCCTCCGGACCATATTTGGGTTCGCATTGATGGGGCCTGTATTGAGGGCTCCCCCTCCTGCTGAACCTGGAACGGCTTTGATGGTGGGCTCCGCCCTCTCTGACGCCGTGCAGAGATTTTGGGAAGTGGAAGAGCCACCACAAGCACCCCGCTCTGATCCGGAACACGAGGAGTGTGAACGGTTCTACAAGAGCAACACTAGTTATCTTCGTTCTGGCCGGATCATGACAAGATTGCCATTTCTTGCCGTACGACCGCCCCTTGGCGACTCGCGGCCTACTGCAGAGAAGCGTTTGTTGGCAATGGAACGCCGCATGAGCAGGGACCCGCTACTCAAAGAGAAGTATATTGACTTCATGCGGGAGTATGAAGATTTGGGACACATGTCTGTGTCAAAACTTGACTGGCGCTCGACGGAGCATTTTTTCCTACCGCATCATGCTGTGATAAAGCCGTCAAGTGGCAAGCTGCGCACAGTATTTGATGGTTCTGCGCAGACCACATCGGGAGTGTCCTTGAACCAGTGTCTTCATTCTGGTCCCAAATTGCTTAAGGACCTTTGTGACGTCATCACGCGGTTTCGGCGTCACCAATTCGTTTTCGTAGCTGACATCAAGATGATGTTCAGGCAAACGGTAATCCACCCTGATGATCGTCGATACCAGCTGATATTGTGGCGGGAAAACCCGCAAGATCCCATACTTGTCTACGAACTCAACACGAACACATACGGGCTGCGGTCTAGCCCTTTTTTGGCCATACGTTCGCTTTGGGAGCTCGCAGATCGAGAGCGTATGTCGTTTCCTCGCGCAGCCGCCATTTTGAAGGAGGACCTATATGTTGATGACATATGCACTGGTGCGTCCACGGAGAGAGAGGCTCTCCTTTTGCGTGACGAATTGATTGGCATCCTAGCCTCCGCAGGATATGAATTGCGTAAATGGATCTCCAACTTACCTGCGCTCTTGGATGGGCTACCTGATGACCACCAGCAGGATCCTCACCTATTTGAGAACCGTGACAATCCTACCATGATGACAGTCCTTGGAATACAGTACAGACCAGTCCAGGACATCTTCACGTTCAACGTCGATTTGGATTCGCCTCGCACTTGGACGAAACGGCTGGTTCTGTCGACTGTCGCGAGAACGTTTGATCCCAATGGTTGGATATGCCCAGTCATATTCTGGGCCAAATGCTTCCTGCAGAGACTTTGGACTGCAGGTCTTGGATGGGACGAGCCACTCCGCGAAGCTATTTTGAAGGACTGGCTCCTGTTTGCTTCCTCATTGCCTGCTATCAATATGATATCGTTGCCCCGTGCTATGCTTCCACCAGGGAAGCATACAGCGTCCCTTCATGGGTTTTCGGACGCTTCGGAACGTGGGTACGCAGCAGCCGTATATTTGCGCACCGTGACCATGGATGGTCAAGTGAAGGTGTCATTGGTCATGGCGAAGAGCAAGGTCGCGCCTCTTCGAACTACCTTGACAATTCCCAAGCTAGAGTTGTCAGGGGCGGCCCTTCTTGCTCGCCTCTTGAATCACGTCATGTCCACCTTGTGCCCGTCAGTTAACATTGAGACAGTCTATGCATGGACTGACAGTCAAATTGTCCTATGTTGGCTGAAGACGTCAGTCCACACCTTAGAGGTGTTTGTTGCAAATCGGGTCTCTCAGATCCAGAAATCGGAAACCCCGTTAATCTGGAGGCATGTGCCTGGCGAAGTCAACCCTGCTGATTGCGCATCACGGGGATGTATGGCCCCCTTTTTGGTTGAGCACTCCCTGTGGTGGGGACCTGAGTGGTTGACCAGGTCAGAATCTAATTGGCCGCGAACACCGGCCTTGGATACTGTCACATTGCCTGGGTTGCGAACTCTTGCGATTGAACGGCGGGACCATCCGTTCGACCCAGATTTCCTAATGAATCGCTACAGCTCATTAGACAAATTACTGGGGGTCACCGCTTGGATCAAGCGCTTCACCAGAAATTGTAGACACCCACAGAACAAATGCTTGGAGGCGTTCTTATCGCCACAAGAGCTCCAGGATGCTCTTCTTCATTGGGTTCGTTCTGTGCAAGAAGAGAACTTTGAAAATGAGATTGATATTTTGAGAAAAGGCAAATGTAAGCTGCCTGGAGCCATTTGCAAACTGAACCCCTTTTTGGACAGTGCGGGTCTTATGCGAGTCGGAGGGCGTCTAAGGAATGCAAACCTCCCGTATGGAGCTCGTCATCCCCTCCTGTTGCCCAAAAGTGGCCACTTAGTGAGTTTGTTGGTGACTGATCGTCACATCAAGAACTCCCACGCAGGCTGTAATGCCTTATTGGCCATTTTACAACGAGAATTTTGGATTTTATCGGCCCGAAGGACGATCCGTAGTGTGGTCTTTCGCTGCATGTCTTGTTATAGACTCAAGGCCTCTACCATGCAGCCTATCATGGGTGACCTGCCGTCGGATCGGGTCACACAGACAAGGCCCTTTGCTGGAGTTGGGACGGACTTTGCAGGTCCCTTTTCGGTTAAGACCTCGACCCTCAGGAACAGTAAAACGGTCAAGTCCTACCTGTGCGTCTTTGTTTGCCTGTCCACCAAGGCGGTACACTTAGAACTAGTCTCAGCCCTCTCGACAGAGGCCTTTGTTGCGACGTTAGATAGATTCGTGTCACGACGAGGACTACCGTCCTTGATTCGGTCGGATTGCGGCACCAACTTCAAAGGCACAAATAACTATTTAAAAGAGATATATGAATTTTTGGCGTCTAATGAGACTGAGATTGCGTCTAGACTAGCTAGTCGCAGAATAACTTGGAAATTCAGTCCCGCGTCATGCCCCCACTGGGGAGGAATTTTTGAAAGTGTTGTAAAGGTTGCCAAAACACATTTGCGACGAGTAATTGGCGAGTCCGTATTAACATTTGAGGAGCTCGCAACTGTGTTTTGCAAAATTGAAGCCATGTTGAATTCACGCCCGTTGTGCCCGATCTCTTCAGACCCTAACGATTTGGAAGCCCTCACACCGGGCCATTTTTTGATTGGACGGCCGCTGAACGCCCTGCCGGAATACCCCTATGTTGATGTGAAACTCAATCGTCTCTCGCGGTTTGAATTGATCCAACAACTCATTCAGAGCTTTTGGAAACGTTGGAATTTGGAATATTTGCATATTCTCCAGCAGCGCGTTAAGTGGACTGACAAGACTGATCCACCGCATGTTGGTGACCTCGTTCTGGTTAAGGACGCTAACTCACCGCCACTGTGTTGGCGCAGAGGGCGCATTCTTAACCTCGTCTTTGGAGCAGATGGAGTGCCCCGTTTTGCTGAGGTTCGGGTGGACGGTTCTGTTCTGAAGAGAGCGGTATCAACCTTGTCACGACTGCCAATTGATTAGCGGCCAGGTAGTCCTGGCCGAGGCGGGTAGATGTTATGAACCAAATGTAGCAACACTAAACTATTATATTATCTATGACAGTTAGTATAGTTTACGAAATGGTTTTTATCTATGAGCTGTCATTCGTCACCTTTGAATTTAAAAATTTGCATCGTTTTTCCGGTCTCCGTATAAAAGTTACGCCTTTGTTTGTACTTGTTCGTTCTCGCGAAAAATTATCGCCTTTTGTTGATCGAACCATCCTTTGTTGTTTGAAGTAATTTAATTGTTAATAGCAAAGTGTATTCCTTGTATTCCTTGTTGAATCATTGTGAAAAACGTGAGGGAACTACGCCGAACAACGGCCATTTTGATTGCTGGTTCCTGCTTCAGCCCGCCACTTCAGTTAAGTATAATTGATTAGCATTAGACGTAATGATTGGCCAATTATAGTTTGATGTTAATTAAGTTATACCTGGCGAGGCTTCACCGAACAGTATTCAGTGAAACTAAGGTAGGATTTTTATTTAAGACATTGAGTGTTAGCTCTGCGTACTGCAGACAATTGTTCGTCCCGTTCGTACCTGAGATCACGCTTCCACTCGTTTCAATATACTCCAGGTCGGACGTAACAAAATTATTATATTTATGAAGCCATGAAAGCCAGAGAGGCCTAAAATAAAAAAAATAAAAAAATAAAATAAATCTACTTTATAATGCAATACAGGTGTCGTTCTTTAACTATCATGGCGACCTTACGACGCTATTTTCGAAAAATTTAAAGTGTCACGATTTCTAAACACCCAGTTTTCCGTAGTATCTGATTTCTCATTCTGATCTGGTCATTTGTGTCCACTGAAACCACGTATTGTATAGATATAAGGTTTCACAAAACCCTCGGTTGCGCCCCGTAGATTCGAATGGGCAACGCCATTTTGAATTTCAAATAAAGCGGAAGTTGCGAGGGGGATTTATTGCGATACAATCGTCCGGTGCCCCACTTGTCTACGCACCTGCCTGTGAAAAGTTTTCGATGCTATTAACGAAATGGGCTCCTATCGATTTGGGTTAACACACATTAATGCCATTAAAATAATTAGAAAAAAAAAACAAATAATTGTATTGTAGTTATGACGTATACAGGGCCTACTCCAATCCCTGCGCTCGCAGCCATAGCGCTCTCCATACGTTCTCGGGGTAAGTAACAACCCTAAGACACCGTATTTGTTATGAAGTTGTTGAACCACCGCACAGGTACATCAGTGCAACAGGTACTGCATGATCACTATCACGGCTGTAGTTACAATTGGAGTTTCAAAACCCCACTACGCTTAATAAAGCTAGTGTATTTAGTACTTAGATTAAAAATAGTGTTTAGATTAAATATGAATTGGAAATTGTGATGAATGATAAATTTGGTTGGTTTGTATCATAATTTGGCATACAATTTTACCATATTTATAGGCTGGAAGGAGGAGACTGCTAAACTTATATCATAAATTTCATATCTCGAAGCCAAATTTAATAGAGCTTTATGTCGGTGACCGTGTGAAAGAGTACCGACATTAGATGCCTCGATAGGTCATGAGAAAGCAACGAAAGTATAAATTACGTCAATTGGCGTAATGACACTCGTGTTTATGATTCGCTTTCTTGTCCGACCGTTGACCACAATCTGATCTAACTTCCTTCGTGGAATCTATAATTTTGATTTCTTAAATAAATCTGAACGTTATTTTTGTCTTTTTAATATTTTTGACTGTAATCCCACTTCAGAATCGCAAATGTTAAATCGTTTATCTTTAATTATTAAAAGAGTAATGGTGACGTTTTTATATCAAATAGGATCACGCAATTCGCACTTAACGCTCCGTAGCAAATGTTTCAATTAATCGCACCCACTTTTTGTTCAATTATGATTTTTTATGCTCTGGAAACCAACACGCATAATTGTTGTATTTAATGTGTCACACGATTGTGCCGCAGCCGTACATTGTCTTTGATGAATTGCGGACACAATGATAAACTCTGTTAAAATTAATTTTCATTTTAATTTACCATTTGCTTATTTAATTTTTAATTAAATAACGTCATACCCAATAACTACTAGTAGAAAAATGGGGACTATCAATTTTCATAAAAATACTTGAAAATGCCGATTCAAAAATATTGTACAGGAAGATAAACTTTATAAAACAATACAATCAAATATTATTCATAATCAGTATATTTGTTGGTTTATCTTTAATCACTGCGTATATTTTACATAAACAGATTCTGTTATTGTTCTATTCAACTCGGATCAAGATTCTAACTCGTTAATACCTCGTTAATGCCTTTTCAGTGTCTTTCTATTATTTGAATATTCTCACAGTTAATTCAATTTCCTATCCTTCAAAATGTGCACATTTTGCTATAATAATGCTATCTCATTCATCGACACTTAACACCTTAGTAGATTCCTTAACACTTTACGTATTATTTTTGATTTGTAATTTATTACAGATTTTGCTGATACGTATTACCATAATTTCAAATTCAATACAATCGATTGACACTTTTGAGTCCAAGGAAGTATCCCTTGTCATAAAGTTAAACGTCGGACCGTGACGTACTTTCGCTCCGATTATATTTCACAGTCGTGGCCTATTCGCGATGCAATTAATTTGATTCGTATCGTGATTCCGTATCACTATCAATATATTTTTTCGGTCTCGCTCCAGATTTTTACTTTTCATCTAAATTTAAATTGCTTGTTGTCATGAACACTGGTCATTGTTTCAATGCTATTTTATTTTCACTTTTACATGTCTTGTTTGAATTAAGTATTTTATTTCAATCACATATATTTTTGTTTGATGTTCTGTTTTTATTTTCAATGACGGTTTATTTTCAGCTATCCAAGATAGTCGTTGCTATTTGATGAACGGTGGAGCCGTCGAGAGCTTCTTCATAAGTGAGGATACGCCTGTCGGCAGCATTATAGGTGAATTATGAATTATTACAAGCAATACATTCTGCTATTTCGAAATCTGTTAACCTTTTGTTTTTTTATTAATCAATAAAGCGTGAATGAAATGATTTAAATTTTATTTAGCAATTAAATTAAATCGTATATTTTGTATTACAACAATCAGCATTAAGTAAAGCTGTCGCAATATAGCTTTACTTAACGCTGATAGATTTGGAACTAAATATTAATTTGCTTCGTTGTTTCCGGTATTTCAAGGAACGTTGAGTGTAAATGGGGACCCAAATGAACTGGGCGGGGACATATCGCTTCGGATACAGGAGAAGAATCCTCCTGTAGCACTGGCACCTGGTAGTAAAAACATTACGCTACTTCGTCCCTTGGATAGGGAGGAGCGTCTTGGGCCATCTAGTGTATACGTTAACGTGCGATGTGATAGACGACATACAGCTGATCCGGTAAGCGTAGTGTATTATTACATTGACAATATAGGTACAATTGTTTATTTTCTAAAACCAATACTTATATCGGTATGTATTTTAATAAAAAATATCTATTTGTATAGGCTTATTTTTTTTTAATGTTTTATATAATTTTCAATTTTATTTTGCTCTGATTGAAATTTTGATGTTCTGAAATTGAACAATAAATTGTAACAAATGGTAATACTATGAATTACATAAGGTCTTACTAGTAAACCTTGCGGTATACCACAAAACAGCGATATTTACACCTTACTCAATAACTTTGCAAACGTGTTGGAATAGACTAATAGTAGTAACTAATTCTGTTTATAATAAAATGTGCTAGACAATCAAAGAACCATTTCAACATAAGTTTTATTTTTTTTTACAAAATTTCTCCAAAGCTGCTCCCAAACACACTCATAAAGTCTATGTCACTATACCGTACACTTGACCACAGATCCACAAGATGGCTTTTAGGAATAAGTATAATTTTCTTATGAAGACAGTCATTGACAAATGATGTAGAGAGCGAATGTGTCGTGTGGTAGAGCTTCGTGATCCCGGTGTCGGTGCGCGTGCTGGACGTGAACGACAACGCGCCGGCGTGGCTGGGCGCGCCGTACCGCGCGCGCGTGTCCGAGCTGGCGGCCGCGGGCGCGCGCCTGCTGGCGGCGCCGGCCGCCGACCCCGACCAGCCCGGCCCGCACGCCGCCGTGCGCTACTCCGTGCTGCCCGGCCCGGCCAGCGTGAGTGCCTCGCTCGTAGCCCCGCCCCCCGCCGGCCGCCGACCCCGACCAGCCCAGCCCGCACGCCGCCGTGCGCTACTCCGTGCTGCCCGGCCCGGCCAGCGTGAGTGCCTCGCTCGTAGCCCCGCCCCCCGCCGGCCGCCGACCCCGACCAGCCCGGCCCGCACGCCGCCGTGCGCTACTCCGTGCTGCCCGGCCCGGCCAGCGTGAGTGCCTCGCTCGTAGCCCCGCCCCCCGCCGGCCGCCGACCCCGACCGGCCCGGCCCGCACGCCGCCGTGCGCTACTCCGTGCTGCCCGGCCCGGCCAGCGTGAGTGCCTCGCTCGTAGCCCCGCCCCCCGCCGGCCGCCGACCCCGACCGGCCCGGCCCGCACGCCGCCGTGCGCTACTCCGTGCTGCCCGGCCCGGCCAGCGTGAGTGCCTCGCTCGTAGCCCCGCCCCCCGCCGGCCGCCGACCCCGACCGGCCCGGCCCGCACGCCGCCGTGCGCTACTCCGTGCTGCCCGGCCCGGCCAGCGTGAGTGCCTCGCTCGTAGCCCCGCCCCCCGCCGGCCGCCGACCCCGACCGGCCCGGCCCGCACGCCGCCGTGCGCTACTCCGTGCTGCCCGGCCCGGCCAGCGTGAGTGCCTCGCTCGTAGCCCCGCCCCCCGCCGGCCGCCGACCCCGACCGGCCCGGCCCGCACGCCGCCGTGCGCTACTCCGTGCTGCCCGGCCCGGCCAGCGTGAGTGCCTCGCTCGTAGCCCCGCCCCCCGCCGGCCGCCGACCCCGACCGGCCCGGCCCGCACGCCGCCGTGCGCTACTCCGTGCTGCCCGGCCCGGCCAGCGTGAGTGCCTCGCTCGTAGCCCCGCCCCCCGCCGGCCGCCGACCCCGACCGGCCCGGCCCGCACGCCGCCGTGCGCTACTCCGTGCTGCCCGGCCCGGCCAGCGTGAGTGCCTCGCTCGTAGCCCCGCCCCCCGCCGGCCGCCGACCCCGACCGGCCCGGCCCGCACGCCGCCGTGCGCTACTCCGTGCTGCCCGGCCCGGCCAGCGTGAGTGCCTCGCTCGTAGCCACGCCCCCCGCCGGCCGCCCACCCCGACCGGCCCGGCCCGCACGTCTCTTTCTCTTTGTAAAATATGGTTCCGAGTATAAACCACCACGCTGCTCCATTGCATGTTGGCGGATAAATTCCCTACTATGAATAACTATTTCTTTCAAGTGTCTATAATAACAACCGAAACCGTCGGCTTAACGTGCTTTCCGAAGCACGGTAGAAAGGACAGACTAAGACAGACAACCAGATCGGAAATAAGTATTTGTATGTATAAATACAAATATCCATCCCGATTGGGAATCGAACCCGTAATCATCAGTGTGTAAGCGACCATACGGTATACGCACCACTTTAATCAAACTATGATCATTTCCGTAGGACTACGTAGGTTTCCTCAGCGAGCTAGACAGCACGATCGTCATCAAGCGCCCTCTGGACTACGAGACTCTCCGCAACTTCACAGTACGCCTGCGGGCCCAAGACGGAGGCTCCCCGCCGCAGTTCAACGACACCACGCTCACTGTCGAGGTGCTCGACGCGGACGACCAGAACCCGCGGTTTACGTTCGAGCACTACACCGCCACCGTTCCGGAGGACGCGCAGGATGTAGGTTCATACGTCATTAAACAACTAGGTCGCACACAAGCGTACGGCTCACCTGGTAAGCGATTACTGTGGCTTATAGACGCCTGCAATACCAGACGTATCGCAAGAGCGTTGCAGACTCTACCCTCAATCCCCTCAGTAGTTCTGGGCACCTTACTCGTCACACACAATACTCCTTGAAAGAAGTATCTAGCTGTGATCTTCTGTAAGGTCGAGGTACTTCCCCAATTGGATTGCTGTAGATTTTCAGCACGATATTTTGCTGTTGTTCCAAACCCCAGTAAAAATTTGACCCAAATGTAAATACTTGATCTATTTATTACGTCCCTAGAATCTAAATTACCAATTTTATGCCTTTACATAGAATAAAAAAATGTGACAAACGTGACGATAATTATTGAAATACAACTTTACCACCTAATTTGTGTGTGATCAAGGGTACGATCCTGGAGACGCTCCCGGGGCCCATATCAGCTGCGGACCAGGACCTGGGCATCAACGCGCCCGTGTACTACAGCGGCGGGGAGGGCGCGGAGCTGGTGCGCCTGGACCGCGACAGCGGCACGCTGGCCGCCACGCCGCGCCTACTGCGCCTGCGTGCGCCTGCTACACTTGTCATCAAGGTACACTCTCCTCCCGCTACACCTGTGATCAGTATACACTCGTCCCGCTACACTTGTGATCAATATACACTCCTCCCGCTACACTTGTGATCAATATACACTCCTCCCTTTACATTTGTGATCAATATACACTCCTCACGCTACCCTTGTGATCAATATACACTCCTCCCGCTATCCTTGTCATCAATATACACTCCTCTCGCTACATTTGTGATCAATATACACTCCTCCCGCTACACTTGTGATCAATATACACTCCTCCCGCTACACTCGTCATCAAGGTACACTCCTCCCACTACACTTGTGATCAACATACACTCTTCCCGCTACACTTGTGATCAACTTACACTCCTCCCGCCATGATTGAGAATAAGTAGTTTCATAGAGGTCTATAACTCAACGCCGAGACAAAAACAACTTGTTGAGAGATTGTCGATGATATAGACAAATGCAAATGTAACGTAAAAATAATTGGTACACATAATGAACGAGGCAACCGTCTCGCGGTGCAGGCGACGCAGGTGGACAACCCCGACCGCTACGCGCTGGCCACCGTGACGCTGCGGCCGGCGGCGAGCTCGCGTGTCGCCGAGGACGGCGTGCGCTTCTCGCGGCGCGCCTTCAACGTGTCGGTGCCCGAGGACGCGCCGCCCGGCCGCGTGCTGGCCGCGCTCGCCACGCGCGCGCGCCACGCCCAGGTGCGCTCGCTGGCTCCAGGCTACCTGCCTGTACCTACCTGCTCTGTTCTTACCTTCAACGTGTCGGTGCCCGAGGACGCGCCGCCCGGCCGCGTGCTGGCCGCGCTCGCCACGCGCGCGCGCCACGCCCAGGTGCGCTCGCTGGCTCCAGGCTACCTGCCTGTACCTACCTGCTCTGTTCTTACCTTCAACGTGTCGGTGCCCGAGGACGCGCCGCCCGGCCGCGTGCTGGCCGCGCTCGCCACGCGCGCGCGCCACGCCCAGGTGCGCTCGCTGGCTCCAGGCTACCTGCCTGTACCTACCTGCTCTGTTCTTACCTTCAACGTGTCGGTGCCCGAGGACGCGCCGCCCGGCCGCGTGCTGGCCGCGCTCGCCACGCGCGCGCGCCACGCCCAGGTGCGCTCGCTGGCTCCAGGCTACCTGCCTGTACCTACCTGCTCTGTTCTTACCTTCAACGTGTCGGTGCCCGAGGACGCGCCGCCCGGCCGCGTGCTGGCCGCGCTCGCCACGCGCGCGCGCCACGCCCAGGTGCGCTCGCTGGCTCCAGGCTACCTGCCTGTACCTACCTGCTCTGTTCTTACCTTCAACGTGTCGGTGCCCGAGGACGCGCCGCCCGGCCGCGTGCTGGCCGCGCTCGCCACGCGCGCGCGCCACGCCCAGGTGCGCTCGCTGGCTCCAGGCTACCTGCCTGTACCTACCTGCTCTGTTCTTACCTTCAACGTGTCGGTGCCCGAGGACGCGCCGCCCGGCCGCGTGCTGGCCGCGCTCGCCACGCGCGCGCGCCACGCCCAGGTGCGCTCGCTGGCTCCAGGCTACCTGCCTGTACCTACCTGCTCTGTTCTTACCTTCAACGTGTCGGTGCCCGAGGACGCGCCGCCCGGCCGCGTGCTGGCCGCGCTCGCCACGCGCGCGCGCCACGCCCAGGTGCGCTCGCTGGCTCCAGGCTACCTGCCTGTACCTACCTGCTCTGTTCTTACCTTCAACGTGTCGGTGCCCGAGGACGCGCCGCCCGGCCGCGTGCTGGCCGCGCTCGCCACGCGCGCGCGCCACGCCCAGGTGCGCTCGCTGGCTCCAGGCTACCTGCCTGTACCTACCTGCTCTGTTCTTACCTTCAACGTGTCGGTGCCCGAGGACGCGCCGCCCGGCCGCGTGCTGGCCGCGCTCGCCACGCGCGCGCGCCACGCCCAGGTGCGCTCGCTGGCTCCAGGCTACCTGCCTGTACCTACCTGCTCTGTTCTTACCTTCAACGTGTCGGTGCCCGAGGACGCGCCGCCCGGCCGCGTGCTGGCCGCGCTCGCCACGCGCGCGCGCCACGCCCAGGTGCGCTCGCTGGCTCCAGGCTACCTGCCTGTACCTACCTGCTCTGTTCTTACCTTCAACGTGTCGGTGCCCGAGGACGCGCCGCCCGGCCGCGTGCTGGCCGCGCTCGCCACGCGCGCGCGCCACGCCCAGGTGCGCTCGCTGGCTCCAGGCTACCTGCCTGTACCTACCTGCTCTGTTCTTACCTTCAACGTGTCGGTGCCCGAGGACGCGCCGCCCGGCCGCGTGCTGGCCGCGCTCGCCACGCGCGCGCGCCACGCCCAGGTGCGCTCGCTGGCTCCAGGCTTCCTGCCTGACCTACCTGCTCTGTTCTTACCTCATCAAATGCTTAAGCCAGTTTATTTCCATAAAAGACGAAATTTAAAGACTTGTTTCCCTGCCTTAACTTTTATTGAAAATCCAAATCTTGCAAATTCTAGGTGCCCCTGCAGTTCTACGTCTCAGAGCGAAGTTTCCTCGACAAGTTCGCGATAAATAATGCAGGGGAGGTACTTCTGCGAAAGCCGCTCGACTATGAGACCGAAGATTCCTATCACTACCAGGTCATGGTCACGGACGGCGAGACGGTGAGATTCGTTCACTTAAATCATTCCTTTTCAAGAATTTTCCTATTTATTTTGCCAGACTTTCTCCTTTTTTGCTGTATCATAATTTTTATTTGGTCAATTTAATGAAATCGAATTCCGAACGAAGTTACAATATGATTGAGACACATATCGATCCAGAAACGCTTCCGTTCCAGAACGACACGGCGTCGATCACCATCACGGTGCAGAACGTGAACGAGTGGGAGCCGCGCTTCAAGCACGCGCACTACGAGTTCGTGGTGCGCGACGAGCACGCGCCGCTGGGCCGGCTCGTCGCGCACGACGGCGACCGCGGCGAGCGCGTGCGCGTGCGCCTGGCGGGCCCCGGCGCCGGGTGAGTGGCTGCTCGGGCTGCTGCGGGCTGCTGCCGGCTGCTGCGGGCTGCCGGCTGCTGCGACTGTCGCTCACGGCTCCTCTGACCCGCAGGGCGCTGGAGGTCAGCGACTCGGGCGAGGTGTTCCTGCGCGAGGGCGCGCTGTCGACGCTCAACTCGTCCACGCTGCACGTCGTCGCCACCGCCGAGGACTCGGGATCACCGCCCAGGCAGGTTCGTTACCAACTTGTATTTGTATTGTACTAGGGTCATCTGGGTGACTTGTTCGTTATAGACTTACCTAAATACTGCGTCATCTGTTCTGAACATCATCGTTTGCTCGGCAGATTAAACAACCTGTTAAAAGCTCCATGACATAAAAATATTGTTTTTACTTAACTTCAACTTAAAAAAAATGCTGTATAATGTAGTAGTTTAAAACGATTTTAAATTCAAACAGTATTCATAATTAAAAAAAAAAAAAAAAATTAGTGACTTTTATACTAATATTATAAAGTAAAGTTTATAACTTTGTTTGTATGTAGGGGGTAATCTTCGCAAATACTGATCCGATCACGAAAATTCTTTCACTAACAGAAAGCTACACTATTCAGGAGAGACATAGGCTATATTTTATTGTAATTGAACAAAAAATTCAGTAAATAAGAAAAAGATTAAAATATAATATCAAAATGGTAAATAAACTAGCGCCATCTATCGCTATTAGAAAACAATTTAGTCTTTCGACGTTATTAATTTAGTCTTATTTTAGTCTATCGACGACGTTTTCTCGATTTTTGATAGATGGCGTTGGAGCAACATATTATTTATTTAAGTGTATAAAATTTGTTCTTTAAAGTATGTTATTTGGTTAATATAATAATAATTAACGCCCAACGAAGTGGGCACGGGTCGGCTAGTATCCAATATTTTAAGATAGGCAGTATAGAGTATAGCAAGTGCCATAAAGCTATATAAAAAAAATGTCGCCGCAGACGTCAGTGCCGGTGATAGTCCGCGTGCCGGCGGCGCTGAGCACGCACGCGGCGCGTGCGCACGCCTCGCCGCTGTTCGCCGCCTTCGCGTGCGCGCTGGCACTGCTGGCGCTGCTGCTGCTGGCGCTGCTGGCCTACCTGTGCCGCCTCAAGTGAGTGCCTCCCGCTTGTACACCCGCCACGATGGCGCTGCTGGCGCTGCTGCTGCTGGCGCTGCTGGCCTACCTGTGCCGCCTCAAGTGAGTGCCTCCCGCTTGTACACCCGCCACGATGGCGCTGCTGGCGCTGCTGCTGCTGGCGCTGCTGGCCTACCTGTGCCGCCTCAAGTGAGTGCCTCCCGCTTGTACACCCGCCACGATGGCGCTGCTGGCGCTGCTGCTGCTGGCGCTGCTGCTGCTGGCGCTGCTGGCCTACCTGTGCCGCCTCAAGTGAGTGCCTCCCGCTTGTACACCCGCCACGATGGCGCTGCTGGCGCTGCTGCTGCTGGCGCTGCTGGCCTACCTGTGCCGCCTCAAGTGAGTGCCTCCCGCTTGTACACCCGCCACGATGGCGCTGCTGGCGCTGCTGCTGCTGGCGCTGCTGGCCTACCTGTGCCGCCTCAAGTGAGTGCCTCCCGCTTGTACACCCGCCACGATGGCGCTGCTGGCGCTGCTGCTGCTGGCGCTGCTGGCCTACCTGTGCCGCCTCAAGTGAGTGCCTCCCGCTTGTACACCCGCCACGATGGCGCTGCTGGCGCTGCTGCTGCTGGCGCTGCTGGCCTACCTGTGCCGCCTCAAGTGAGTGCCTCCCGCTTGTACACCCGCCACGATGGCGCTGCTGGCGCTGCTGCTGCTGGCGCTGCTGGCCTACCTGTGCCGCCTCAAGTGAGTGCCTCCCGCTTGTACACCCGCCACGATGGCGCTGCTGGCGCTGCTGCTGCTGGCGCTGCTGGCCTACCTGTGCCGCCTCAAGTGAGTGCCTCCCGCTTGTACACCCGCCACGATGGCGCTGCTGGCGCTGCTGCTGCTGGCGCTGCTGGCCTACCTGTGCCGCCTCAAGTGAGTGCCTCCCGCTTGTACACCCGCCACGATGGCGCTGCTGGCGCTGCTGCTGCTGGCGCTGCTGGCCTACCTGTGCCGCCTTAAGTGAGTGCCTCCCGCTTGTACACCCGCCACGATGGCTCCTTCGCATGTGCACTTTATAGCAAAAAAAAGATATAAAATACAATTCTCAGAAACGGATATTCTAAATATAAGAACATGAACGCACTCCAATAACAAATTTTGGGAACCAACTAAGTCTACCTAACTCTACTTTCCCTTATTTACCTATTGTAAAATATACAATTGAACTAAATCTTAAAATATTGTACTCATGTATTAAACAGTATCGCATATATTGTGTAAATTTATTTTTTAAGTTCCATCAAAACTGTCTTCCTTATAAAGTAGTACCCGACGTGACCGCAGACGCAGCCGGCAGGTGAAGGCCGAGAGCCCGGCGAAGCCCGCGGAGAAGGGCGGTCCGGCCAGCGGTCCCGCCAGCGGCCCGGCCAGCGGTCCCGCCAGCGCGCGCGGCTCGCTGGCCAGCGTGTCGGCCGGCGCCAGCAGCATCCTCGCCGCCTCCAGCTGCAGCCTGGAGCGCGCGCCCAGGGAGCCCGCCAGTGAGCGCTCGCCTTCGTACCCTGGTGCCGGTGGTGCGGGAGAATGTCCTCGCGTTTCGACGGCTGCAAAGTCAAAAGAGTTATATAAAAACAGCTACTTTTCGGGAGAGCGCAAAATAGGAAAAAGTGCTCCCATTTTGTCAATTTCAAACCAAATTTGTTGAAATGTATATTTCCTTTCTTCTAATTATGTTTAATTTACGAGATATTGCAGTTGTCTGCCTCTACATTGTGCTTAAAAATATGACAACTGAATTAACTACCACTTGGTCGTTTCTACATAGGATTTAATAAATCTGGATTTAATAAAGATGTTTCATATATTTCAGTAAGTGTAAAAAGGATGATTTTTCCAATACCAAAAATTTTCAAAAACGTCTTTCCATATCTATTGCGGTGTATTCAAATGGTTTATTATTATGATAAAACTAGTTAGTTTTTAAATAGTAGTTAACTTTTTTTACTTTACACCCGTCGATTTGTCGCTGTTGCTGATCATAATTGCCCGCCGAACTCTAGCAACATAACTCACCAGATGAACACAGTTCTCCTAGAGAGCAGTGTTATTTAGCTGTGATCTCTTTTATGGTTGAAGTACTGCCGCAGAAGTATTGCTCCAAATTTTGAGCAGGATATTTTTTGCTGTGACAGATCTCAATTTTTTTTAAAGGCGGGACCATGTTAGGATAGCTTACGTCAAGCATTTTATTTTAGAAGTTCGTTTCTTTAGATGGATCCCAACGTCAGTCCCGTGGTAAGGTGTCTCCGGAAGCCACGGGGGCAGTGACCGGCGCCGGGGCGCTCAGTGACCATCTACAGGGCGCCGCGGGGCGCTCCGGCGTGGCGTGGCCGAGCGCCACCATCCCCGCCAGGGTCAAGCACCTCAGCTGGGACGACGCGGCGCAGGTGAGTACTGAGCGCCCCCCGCAGGGCGCCGCGGGGCGCTCCGGCGTGGCGTGGCCGAGCGCCACCATCCCCGCCAGGGTCAAGCACCTCAGCTGGGACGACGCGGCGCAGGTGAGTACTGAGCGCCCCCCGCAGGGCGCCGCGGGGCGCTCCGACGTGGCAAACGCAGTGTGGGACGTCCTCCGGCCCGTTGGACCGACGATCTACGTAACATTGCCGGTGTAGGCTGGATGGGGATTGCGGAAAACCAGGATGTCTGACGCGAACTTGGGGAGGCCTATGTCCAGCAGTGGACCGCCATAGGCTGAACTAACTAACTGACTGACAACAAAGGTTTCAATCACCCATCAGGGTGGATTGACCATTTTATGTGATTTTCGTTGCAATACCAATTTGTATAAACTGATATTTTTAGTGTGTTGTCTGATACCAATTAAATTAAACATAATATCTAAAGCCAATAATAGCACTCATCAACAACCTATCTACATATGGTTTACGACTAACCAAAAAATTCGTCGGAATTAATAGTAATATTTCTAAAAATGTGTCTACTACGAGTACTTCCAAAACTTTATACAGTATTTTTTGAAATAAAAATATTGTTATCACACTCACCAGGCAACCGAAGACCGCCGCGAAGTGACGGAGGCGACGAACCCCGCGATGGCGGAACACATGAACCTCACCGTCTACTTCTGACAGCCGTCCGACGAGCGGAGAAGCGTTATACGAGTTATTTGTAATTGAGCAAACAAACACTCATTGACTTGCGAAAGTTGAGCCTGAAAACTGATAATTTTAAATTGCAATTTTAGTCAGTACATCTGATCTTCGAAAACACGATATTTTAAAAATTAATAATGATTGATTAATTATGTAGGGTTCAGCCGCAGATACATATCGCCCAATCAGCATTTTACACTAGTTTCACAATTTATTAGCTACATAGAATCAAGCCTTTAAATATTATAAAAAAAATATTTATAACACACTACGTTACGTTGGGCATGGGCCTCTTTCTTCACTTAGGAGAAGGAAAAAAATCATATAATATTGCTATAAAATAATTTCTCAAGTACTAAACTGAGTTTTTATCATCTACAGTGCAAATGTAGGCTCAATTCTCGTGAGACAATATCTCTTTATAGTAATAAAAATAATGCTGGTGTACATTAGGAGTCAGGTTAGCTACTAGATTTAAGTAAAATCTTTTATACGAGTGCTTAAAATGTAATTTGTATATAGACATTGACGTTTAATGGTTCCTGTGTTTTTTCAATCAATTTTGTACAATAGTAAGAAAATTTGTCCTAAAGTAGAACCTAAATGAACACTTTCACAGACAGTGAAGTAACGAAAATTTTAAAAAATATTTATTATAGAAAATTGTTTAAAATAATTAAGAAACAATAAGTAATTTAGGAAAGAATGAAAATTAATAATATGTTTACTGTTTTTAACCATTTTAATTATTAATATGATAAACATTAACTTTCATACGAATATAGTAATTTTAAGATGGGTTAAGTACTTAATGGACCAATAGCTTAATAGATATAATCATTTATTTAAAAAAAAGTTTACTAAAAAAAGGTTCCAGTCTTTTAATTTTTTTTAATTCTATCATTACTTATATGTTGTAGATATAATCTATAATAATAACGGTCCCAAACGACATACATTAAAATTGTATATTTAAAAGATTTTGTAAATGTTTGTTTGTATATTTATGAATTATTTAATAATTTGTTACATCGATAGATATATTGAGTTACGGAATAAGTAATGACTGTTATTAAACTTCTGTTGACTAAAATGTGTTTTATTGAATGTCACGGCTTTCTCTTGCGAAAGTAGTGTGTATTAACTTCACAATGGACGTGACCTTTGAGGCGGACAGGACAATGAGGCGACACAGGCAGAGATCTGATACCTAAATTATTATATAAGATTGTTTATTCGTGTCTTCCGATTCCAAGAATAAACACTTTAAAAGCATAATATTTGTGTGTAAAACTCGCATGTCAAATTATCGAAAAACCGCGTTCAAAAGTTTTTTTCCTACTCGAAAACCCTAACAATAGCGTTTTATTACAATTGCTATTTAAGTATTTAATAACTGATAATAAATTTTAAAAATTTGCTTTACTGATAAAAAGCAGTTTTTATAAATAAGAAAGCCAAATAAATTTTACTCATCTTGCTTAAAAGCATTTCAACTATTCCCCTTTTAATTTACCCTTTCAATAATTAAAAAAAAAGTGTGTGTACGCATGTACGAAGTTATATTTCACGTTGCTAACTTGTGACAGTGTGACCCTAACCCCACCAAAAGAAGTATAACTTCAAAAACTATTCTACCCAAATCCTATATTTTGAAAATATATTGTTTTCAAAATATGTATAATATACTCGTTTTAGCAGCACCATTTATTTCACTTTTAAAATATTCATTTAACTTTCTTATAAAAACATGCCCATAAAAATAACAAACAACAAAAGAGTTAATATGTAATAAATTAATTATGCTAACGATTTTAAATATATTCATAATAAATAGTTTTGCATAAACTAACACTTAGGACATAAAAGTAGAGATTTAAAAACTTCCACCGTTTGTTTGGCTGTATCAGTGAGAGTCGGTGAACGCGCGAAGTTTGACGTGTCGTTGCGCGGGAAAAGTGCAGTTTCTACGAATATTTTTATTTTCTAAACTATTTCTGGATTCCTATTGATGTTGCACTGTAAGTAATTATATTATTATTGTTATTGAATTAAGAATAAATATGTTTAAATTAGTCAAAAGTTTGAAACTAGATTTTAAAATTGTTTAAATATAAAAGACATTGGTACCTACGTATATTTTTGTAATTGTTTTTATTTTGATGGAAGTATTATAGTTGCTCAAATATCTGTAATTCGATCCGGTTGCTCTTACTTAAATTTCTTTATTACTTGAGGAACTATACATTATTGTTTTTATTTAGGTACAAAGAGGAATTCAAAAGACGACGACTTACTCGTCGCTGGATTTTTACATTTTTTGCTAAAACAAGTTAAAGTGTAATAATATATTAAATTAATTGTTGCTCTGATCCTAAATTTACTTGCCGAAAGCTGTCTTTCGATTCTACTTGTATTCGGTTATGTTTTCAATAAGCTGACATAAATCCTTTTAATATTATAACGCTATGAGTGAAGTGAGTATGAATGGATGGACGTTTATTGCTCTTTAAATCTTGTGAGATTGATAGCTAATAATTGCTGGCAAAAAAAGCGACTACAATTACATCGACAAGTAATACAACGTAGGTAGACGAAAATAGCCAAGTAAATACGCATTATCAAAGATTACTCCAAAAGTTGTAATGAGATCTCGATGAAATTTATATGTAAGCACATGATAAACATCGACTTTCGATTAAATTAAAAATCATCAAAATCGGTACACCCAGTAAAAAGTTACACGGTTTTCGAGGGTTTCCCTCGATTTCTCTGGGATCCCAGCTGCGATTCTACGTTTTCCTGAAGAGTGACCTAGGCGACACAGTGTCTGTCTGACACTGTCTAAATCGTCTGCAATAGACGGGCTAAGGCCAATGAGACTGATATATATAAGGTCGAATTGAGTAGCCTCCTCCTTTTTTGCAGTCGGTTAAAAAGCCAGAATTACAGATAGACTACATTTCATTCCGATATTCCCACGGGAATTAAATTCCGCGCGAAATAAATAATAGAAATTACGCGCGTAAAATGGCAAGGCAGAGCTTGTAGGTATTTATATATGCTACCTCAAATTGCTTATTTTCCTCTCGGCAGGATGTCCATATCTTCCAAAGTACTGAATATTTAAGTTTGAACTTTATGTATGGCAAAGTTCAGGACATAAACTATCTTTCATATGTTTCGAAAATACGATTCCATAAATTCTTCTCGATACAAAAAAATCGCAAACTTACCTCTATTTTTGTATTAAAACCTTAATATCTCAGTAAATATAGAAGTTACGGACTTGAGATTAAGCACGGTAATTGAAATAAGTATGAAGAAGATTTTATATGTTGCGTTTTTTTTTTCAAAATAACTATTGATAATGTTTGTGGGGAGAAAATACATATAATTCGCGCGATGAACAACCAAGCGCTCTCAATTCTCACGTGTGGTTAGTGCGGGTGAAATCTGAATTCGAGCTGAGATAGTAGTGCGTAGCCCTTAAAACAGTAAAACCACGTATCAACGTCTTAATATTAAAATTATGAAAGTCCCAATTACGAGTAAAAGCAAATCGTTGCAGGAAATTCCTGTTAGTAAGCGGATATCGAGAAATCGCGACTAGTGTGGAACGGTGTACTTGTTTACGACCGCACGGCGTGAGCGACCACTTTCTCCGCTCTTACGCAACACAACGACCCGCGGCACGACCTCCACACGCCCGCTTTACGAATCCGCTTCAAACACCTTTGTATTATATTTAAGACTGTGTGTCGATATTAGCTGTTTCTTTTGTTCTAATTTATTATATAAGTAACTAGCTGACCCTGCAAACGTTGTTTTGCCATATACGTTATAAAGCCCCTTAATCCCCCCCTTGTAACTAAGGGGTATTAAAAATAGATGTTGTTCGATACTCAGACCTAACCAATATGCAAACAAAATTTCATAAAAATCGGTCAAGCCGTTTCGGAGGAGTTTAACTACAAACACCGCGACACGAGAATTTAATATATTAGATGAACTTTAAGAGGATCCTACAAAGAAGTCCTCAAAATATATGGTTAACTTTATTTAAATTTAGCTTAGTTAAACCTTCCTTAACAACATTAAGGGCATGTGCTAAAATGACTCTTAATCTAAAATTAATTATAAATAACCTATAAACTTTAGTTACTACCTACTTACTAGGTTACTGAAATAGTTTAGGCCCGACTAAGACTAATCAATCAATCAGTCATTAAATCAGACTCTATTATTTTGTAGTAACTAGCTGCGCCATGCAGTTTCACCCGCGTAGTTTCCGATCCCGTGGGAATGCCGGAATAAAAGTAGCCTATGTGTTATTCTAGATCGCCATGTGTCTACGTGCCAGTTCCATAAAAATCGATTCAGTAGTTTTTGCGTGAAAGAGTAACACACATACATCCATCCTCACAAACTTTCGCAATTATAATACTGGTATTACTATAGGGCAGTAGGACTTTGTTTTCAAATCAACGTAGTTCAATAGGAAATATCAACGTTGGTCGCTTTCGCTTCAGCCTGTAATATTCCACTGCATATGCCTCTTTTCCCATGTAGGAGAAGGATCAGAGCTTAATCCACCACGCTGCTCCAATGCGGATTGGTGGGATATATTCCCTACTATGAGTAACGATCGCTATTAGGCGTACATAATAACAATCGAGACCGTTAGCTTAACGTACTCTTTGAAGCACGGTGGGGAGAGCAACACGGACTAACAAACCAGACCGGAAATAAATATTCGTATAAACACAAATATCAACTCCGAGCGGGGATGGAACCCGCGACCGTCGGTGTTTAGGCACACGGCATACGCACCATTACACCAGAGCGGTCGTCAACAATAACAGATTATTTGAAACAGACGTGTACATAATTATGTCTCTCTTTACTTATTACTAGGTCAATTTATAACATAAAGGGTAAAGTATTAGATTTGTAAGGGATTACATACTACAATAGTTTTCTAACTCATTATATCACTCTATCCAAGGAAACGTACTAACAATAAAGCATAAGCTGGGCCATTAGAAAACGTACTGTTACATTAATAATGGGGTTAGACAGCCATTAGATCGCCATAGATATTGTTATCGTTGCTAAATTTCACACAACAGTAAGTCCGGATTATGTCAGAAGACGCTAATTACGTGCTTCGAATGATTCACGAATTACGAAACTCCACGGTTGAATGACTACCGAAGTGGTCCAAGTACATTTCGTTATGTCATTAATAGTCTGTATTGAATTTATTATTACCCACATCACTAATTATGTGGTTGACATGATTGTATATGTATAATTATATATGTGTTTATTTACATATGTATCTATATGTAGCTGTAGATAAGACTTTATTCGTAAAAAAACGAATGTACTTTAGACGACACGTCTGAAGTAAAACTTGCCCCTACGGTAATATACGAAACGTAACTATCTCTTTTGTATCTTCACTAACTTATACCTCCCTCTCAACTTCCGTTCGCCTCACCCGATTGCACTTTTCGTAACGCTCTCGTCATTCACCAGCTCCCACCAACCAGTCAGCTTCGGTATAGATTATGAACTATCTTCACTGTATACAATTAAATCAAGTACAGTTTTGTAATAAGTACCTACCTACTGGAAAACCCGACAGGTTTTGATGAAGCGGTTATTCAAGTAAAACTTTTTACGCACGCTTGACTTGGGGAGTAACCTGGTGAATGCTTGACGCGGATGTTACGAGAGTGTAGTACGAGTACACTTTTTTCTCTCTTTCTCTCATAGCCATATTTATTTATTATTTTTTATTATTATTTAAATTTATGGCAGCCCTATTGTGAAGGCCTATTGTTAATAATTGTGTTTGCTCGCAAACGAAAAAAAAACCGACTTCAATTACATCGACGAGTAATACAACGTAGATCGACGAAAAAATAGTCAAGTAACTACGCGTTATCAAAGATAACTCAAAAAGTAGTTATCAGATCTTGATAAAATTTATATGTGACCACATGATAAACATCAGCTTTCGATTAAATTAAAAATTATCAAAACCGGTACACCCAGTATAAAGTTATTGCAGATTTTCGAGAGTTTCCCTCGATTTCTCTGGGATCCCATCATCAGATCCTGGTTTCCTTCCTGGTTTCCTGGATCACGGCACTAAACTAGGGATATCCCCTTTCCAACAAAAAAAGAATTATCAAAATCGGTACATCCAGTAGAAAGTTATGCGGTATAATACAACGTAGGTCGACGAAAAAAGCGTCAAGTAAAAACGCATTATTAGATATAACTCGAAAAGTACTTGTTCGATCTCAAATAAATTTAAATGGGACCAATTGGCACACACCACCTTTCGATTAAAAAAAAAATTGTCGAAATCGGTCCACACGGTCAAAAGTTCTGATGTAACATATTTAAAAAAAAATACAGTCGAATTGAGAACCTCCTCCTTTTTTGGAAGTCGGTTAAAAAAGTTTTACTTTCTGTGGTCTAAAGCACACTCGTTTTTTATGTATCAAATACCTGTAATATTAAAATGTACATTTGTAAAAAATAAATGAGTAACTATAGAAGTTGTCGAAAATAATATAATATAAATAAAATAACTTTTTTTATTAGTCATTAAAAATTGCATTTAGGCTGGACTGGAAACGAAAGAATTAATTATGGTGTAATAAAAACTTAATGAAATAATAAAAGGGGAGATTATAAACAACATAGCTTCATGAACATTTTAATATTTTAATAATATATTGAAAGTAACATTTTGAATTTAATTTACTCGATAATTTCGATGGTAAGTCGTGGCGAGGTACGGTTCAACATGTTTTATGTCTTCTCCTTTCCAACTTTGGCCACACTTGTCGGATCCCGTATTCCTGTCCTTATTATTTACGTCCTATTCACTGCCTTCATTTTTATTCCTATTTCAAAATAATTTATTACTTATCATTTGCCGACTGATGATTTTTTATTATTATTGCCATTTTATTCGAATGTTTAATTAGTTTTAACTTTTACTTCGGTACTTTTAATACTTTCATTATTTTTTATCTTTCATTTAAAACATTTACTGTCTCTTTATACGCCTATTTGTGTACTGCTTAAAAGTAAAATCAGTTAATGACCTTCCTTCAATATATATATATGGGGTTTGGAAAACACAGAAAACACAAACAAGCGAATATATCGACACGACTTACCAAGAAGGTAAACATTTGTCATCAGCGGAGATCGAATACGAGAAAGCTGCACAACCGGATGCAGTCGCTAAGTTCTCATACTAAGACGATAGTTTGTAACAAAACTTGTTTAAAACTAAAAATAACTTCTATGGTATTATGATCGAGACCACTTCCAACCTGAGGTTTCAATAATAAGGAAAACTATTTGATGTTTTCCACAACATTTTTATGTAATTACAGATGGCAATCGTATTCATCGCATTAGCTCTGCTGATGGTAAGCGTCAGATCTGAAAATTCAACGGTATCAGACATAGAGTCAGCAGACGCTTGTGAAGCTTTCGGTCCTTGGAGCCAGGCGCTGGAGGACTGGGCCACTGCCCCGCACTCTGACAGGCATGGTACGTTCTGTAGCTTAATACATACGAGTACACACATGTATGCATAAGTTTATTAAAGTTTTTAATTTACACGACGAAAGTTACGACGAAGTTTAAATTACACGACAAAATAGTTACTTCAAAGTTATTACTAAAGTTTTATTTTAAATTAAAGTTCAATGTTGATCCTATTGTACTAACAAAAAAATAGAGAGGTGAGATATGGAAAGAGAATTATATATTTTTACATATTTTTAATACTATTAATAATCTAAGTACGAGTAGGTACTAGAAATCCAATAAAGTGGGATAGTCTCCAACAAAACCAAATTGTTTTCATAACTAAAAGCATACATTTATAATTTTCTACTTATAAGTCAAACATTTCCAGGACGAATTATGGTGCTACCACCCGCAAAAGGCTACTACGTGACCGAGCGCATTGACACGCCTTATCTCTCACCCCCTCCACCCCCTCAAACATCCCACACACCATCATCTGGTTATTATACATCCCATAACCAGGATCCAATTCCTATCCACGATAGTTACATGCCCCAAAACCAGGGATATGTGCCCCCTAGCCAAAGTAATACACCCTTTAACCAAAGTCACATGCCCTCGAACCAAGGTCATCCAAACCAAAGTCAATTTTCACATAAGAAAGGTCTTCCTCCCCCAAAGAAAAGTCAGCCCTACAGTAATGGACCCTCGCTACCAGCGCCGCAGAGTTACAAGGAGTGGGAGGTGAACTCGCCCCCTGGGGCGGGGAAGATCGTCAACAAACCACCAAATCCTTATAAGGACAAAGTTAAGCCTAATTACGTAAGTCATAGTAGTATTGTCTAATTTTGATTTAACAAGTCACAATAGCAGATTTTTTTAAATACATAACTAGGTCGGCAAACAATCGCTCACCTGATGGTGTGCGATTACTGTAGGTTATACATTGATCTAAAAAACCTATAAATCATTGAGGTTATAGCTTATAGACTACTGCAACACTAGAAGCATCGCAAGCGCTTTGCCGACTCTATCCCCAATTCCTCCAGGACCTCTCGTTACCTTACTCAACAACATAAATACAATACTGCTTGAAAACTAGTATTGCTTAGGTGTGATCTTCTGTAAGGTTGAGGTTTCCATTCGGACTGCTCCATATTTTCAGCAGGGAAATGGAAATTTCTTGCTGTGCCCTATCCAGTTAAAAGTTAATTTGCATTTTGAACCAATAAAAACATGAGGAGATTGATTTATTAAGTATCTTTGGTTTGGTAACCTTTTAAAAGGTAACTAAGAAAGAGTTCAGACATTAATTATCTTTTGGTTTATGTACTTCTTTGACTGTGTTTTCTTTTTGGTAGCGTTATCTTTTTAAATTTTTCGGTTAAGTACATAAACTTGTGTTCATTGGCTTTTATTATACACCCTTCTCCTATATGCAGAAAGAGACTTATGCCCAGCAGTGGGATGTAAGGATCTAAATAAATATTCTTGATATTATTTCATCCCATGTAATTGTTAATGTTTTACGTGTCGCAACATGCTTTCAAGACCAGCTATGGTGGCAGGATATTTCAGTAATATTACGCTTCAGCCTGTAACATCCCACTACTGGGCATAGGTCTCTTTCCCCATATAGGAGAAGGATCAGAGCTTAATTCACCACGCTGCTCCAATGCGGGTTGGCGGATATATTCTCTGCTATGAGTAACGATCGCTATCAGGTGTACATGATAACAACCGGGACCGACGGCTTGACGTGCTCTCCGAGGCACGGTGGGGAGACCCACAAGGACTGCACAAACACCCAGACTACGGCAAACACCTGTATGGCCAATACAAATGTTGATCATGGGCGGGGATCGAACCCGCAACCGCTAGCGCAACAGGTACAATCCATGGCTGTAACCGTTGCGCCAACGCGTGTCGTGTACATATAGTTTAGCATGTGTATATGTTGTTGGGTGGTCCCCAGCCCGTGGACCGTGTGGACGACCCACCCCGCAAGCAGGTGTCGGAGACGGACCTGTACCTCCTCAGCGCCATGGAGAAGCTCGTGTACCGCGCCGACCTCATGGAGAAGAGGCTGCGGCGGCTGGAGGACAGTCTGTACGAGCTGCTGGCCACGAGGGACAACGACCCTGGTCTGTATGAGTGGAGGGTAGTTTGTTTACGATAGATTGACTTGCGGAGTGAGTTGGTGAGTGCGTGACGAGGGCGTTCCGAAAAGCGTGATTGGGCGAGGCGAACGGTACAACGAGCACTAGTTTTTTTAACCGACTTCAAAAAGAGGAGGTTACTCAATTCAACCGTATATGTGTTTTTTATGTATGCTCGGGGATAACTCCGTTGTTTATGCACCGACTTTAATAATTTTTTCTTTGTTTTTTTGTTGGAAAGGAGATATTTCTAGTTTGGTACCATGGTAAGAAAACTAAGATCTGATGATGGAATTCTAGAGAAATCCAGGGAAACTCTCGAAAATCCGTATAACTTTTTACTGGGTTATAGTTTTTTTACTCTTAATGCTCTATAACCTTATTTTTTGTATTAATTTTGTTTGTTTTAAAGTTATTTTTTATATTACTTCGTGTTACTTTCAGCTTTGCATGATTTTTACAATTTTTTTACACTTACTCACTTATACTCATACACCTTATTTACCTAATTCACACATAAACAAGTACGTTACACTTAATATGTTGGTTCGTTTTACTAGTTTGAAGGTCGGGAATATATGTATAATCCCGGCCTTCTGTACTTGTGTTGCAAACTTAATCAAGTTATGATTGACGGAAATATTGTTGAAGATATCGAAAATATTTTAGTTTCTGGATCGCAACTCTGTTCTCCTGAACAGTGTAACCAATCTCTGACGAACGCTTTTGGATTAAAAATTATGCATGTTAATATACGTAGCATAGGCTGCAATTTTGACTCACTTCTAGTTTTGCTGATGAGGTTGGGTTATCAAATTGATATTTTAATTCTTTCCGAATGCTGGTTAAGTAAAACTCATACAATACCAGTTTTACCTGGTTTCAATTCATTTAGGTCAGGTTTCTCTAATCAGAATGACGGTGTTGTTGCATACGTTAGAGACATATTGGAGTGTGAGGTTTCTGAGCCTGAGGTTAGTGATGCAAATTGTTTGATGATCAGGCTTTCGTCCACTCTTGCGGTGGTTGGTTTATATCGTTCTCCTTCCTTCCACGATATTAATTCTTTTTTAAATAGTTTGGACATGCTTTTGGCCTCATTAAACAAATTTAACACTTTGGTCGTTATTGGTGATTTAAATATTAATATTAGCAAGTCGCCTCTTGATCCACATGCAGAGGAGTATTTAAATCATTGCGCTATGCATGGGTTGCTACCGGCTCACTTGTTTCCAACAAGAAAAGATAACTGCCTGGACCATGTAATCATGCGAAGCAATAAGAATTCGGCTACATATGTAATGGATACCCCTTTTACCGATCATTGCCCCATACTAGTTTGCTGTGAAATGATTTACAAAAATACTACGGCTTCACGTTTTATATCCTATGTCGATGAATCAGCAACTCTGACTAAACTAAAAAAGACAGACTTTTCCTACATTTTAAACAGCACTGATCCAGAGGATGCGGCGAGGAGATTAGTACTGGCAATATCTTCTACCATACAGGACCATACTCGTATTATAACGCTCTCAGGCAGGAAGCGAATTATAAAACCCTGGATTACTCCTGGATTACTACGCTGCATACGACATCGTGATAAATTATACAAAAAAACTAAAAGTAATCCAAATGACATGACTGCCAGAATAATCTATACTCGTTACAGGAACTTCTGCAATAATTTGTTGAAGAAAATAAAGACTGACTTCGAAACTAACGAATTCCGGATGGCTGGCAAAGATGTTAGGAGAACTTGGGCTGTTATTAAAAAAGTCACCAATATATCCAACGAAAATACTAACACATCAAGTCCTCTCATAAAATCATCTAATGACCCGATCGAGTCAGTAAACAAGGTTAACGAATTCTTCGCAAGTATAGGTAAAAATTTCGCTTCTGCCACTGGTAGCTTGGAGAATAAGCCTCAGCTTTACCTACCTTACATTGCATCAACTTTGGCGTCAACTTCGATGGTCTTGAATGAGACTGATGACGTAGAAGTCACAACCATCATCAATGGTCTTAAGAGCCATTCTGCTGTTGGATGGGACGGTATAACGACATCTTTACTTAAAAGCGCCGTGGACATTCTCTGTCCTTCAATTACTAGGGTCTGTAATCTCTGCTTGTCTCAAGGAATATTCCCCAAAGTCTTCAAAACCGCCATTGTTCACCCAATATTTAAAAAAGGTTGTAAAGAATCTGTTACCAATTATAGACCTATTTCTGTTTTAAGTTCTCTATCAAAGATTCTTGAAAAACTTATTAATAAAAGACTCGTATCTTATTTAGAGAAATATAGCTTGCTTGCTTGTAACCAATATGGTTTTAGAGCTGGTAAATCTACAGAGGATGCGCTTATGACTTTGGTGGACGATGTGATTGGAAATATTGACGGTAAAAGAAGGACTCTGGGTATATTCTTGGACCTGTCTAAAGCGTTTGATACAGTTTCTCTTCCTTTTCTTCTTATTAAATTGGAAAAAATTGGCGTCAGGGGAATTGCTCTAAACCGACTGAAAAGCTATCTATCTGAAAGAACGCAAAGAGTTAAAATAAACAGTGTCATCAGTGATGAGGCGAATCTTACGTATGGAGTACCACAGGGTAGTATATTGGGTCCCACTCTTTTCTTGATATACGTAAATGACCTCTGTAATCTTAAAATACCAAACTGCAAAATTGTATCATATGCAGATGACACTGTTCTTCTCGTCCATGGTAAAAATTGGACTAAGACGCGTAAGCATAGCGAAATGGCTCTCTCCGTCGTGACGAGTTGGTTGTCTCACAACATCCTGACTTTAAATTTGGATAAGCCTGTGTTTATGACATTTGGCTGCAAGCGCTCCTTACCCTCCAATTCCTTCTCTATAACCGCACATAATTGCTATCCCGGACTTGGTATTTGCAGCTGTAGCAATATAACTCGCTCTTCCATTGTAAAATATCTAGGTGTACTCGTTGATGAAAATCTTACTTGGAAGAATCAGATACAAGCTATTGCCTCCCGGTTGCGTAAACTTACATACATCTTTAGACAGTTAAGATCAAGTGCTAGTTTCCAAATTATGAAGATGGTTTATTATGCCCTTGTGCAATCGTTACTTGCTTACTGCATACCGGTTTGGGGTGGTGCAACCAAAACAACCTTGCTTCAACTGGAAAGAGTGCAGAGATGTATCCTAAAGATTATGATTTCGAGACCTATCCGTTTCCCAACAACAGAACTGTACGGGATTTGTGGCGTATTAACAGTTCGACAGTTATTTGTCCTTTTCTCTGTTCTCCGTAAACACAAATTCACCCCACTTGATGAACGGTTTTTGTCGGGAAAACGGAGATGTGATAGAGTATGTCCTGTTCAATTTTGTCACAGAGTCTCCTCATTTCGTCAGTATTATTACTTGAGTCCCATACTGTACAATAAAATTAATAAGCAATTAAATATTTACCCCCTAACTTATCGTGTATGTAAATCTAAATTGACAAACTGGTTATTGAAATTAAATTATAATCAGACGGAAAAACTTTTGGTCACTGTAACCTAGCTAGACATTTTTGGTGTTTTTATAGGTGAACGTGGTGAAACGTATCCACATATTCTAACAAACACATACGCACACACCTACGCACACACATACACACACAAACACAAACACACACAAACATTTCGTACTTTCACACAACACACGTCTCTAAATTCCACATCATTGTATCCCTTTTTTTATCTTTGTTTTATCATAGTTATTTTATTGTTGTTTGATCTTTATTATTCCTGATTTCATTGTGTTTATGTTTATATTTTGTAACTTTTGGTCATCTTTGTGATACGACGCTTTTGTGAGGAGGGCGTTAATGACTGCGACAGTTTTATACTAATGCAGTTATTATCGTTACAAATAGTTTTTGTTATGTACCAAATATTTGAAATAAATAAATATTATTATTATTATTGGGTGTATCGATTTTGATAATTTTTAATTTAATCGAAAGCTGATGTTTATCATGTGGTCACATATAAATTTTATCGAGATCTGATAACTACTTTTTGAGTAATCTTTGATAACGCGTAGTTGCTTGACTATTTTTTCGTCTATCTACGTTGTATTACTTGTCGATGTAATTGAAGTCGGTTTTTTTTTCGTTTGCGAGCAAACACAATTATTTTTGGAAAGGAGATATCTCTAGTTTGGTACCATGATAAGGAAACTAGGATCTGATGATGGGATTCTAGAGAAATCGAGGGAAACTCTCGAAAATCTGTATAACTTTTCACTGGGTGTATCGATTTTGATGATTTTTAATTTAATCGAAAGCCGGTGTTTATCATGTGGTCACATTTAAATTTCATCGAGATTTGATTACAGCTTTTGGAGTAATCTTTGATAACGCGTAGTTATTTGACTATTTTTCGTCGATCCACGTTGTATTACTCGTCGATATAATTGAAGTCTGTTTTTCTTCGTTTGCCTGCCAACACAATTATATTATTGATGGTCTTTTTTATGATGTATTTTATATAGGAATACGTTTTGCATATAATTTTAAACCATGATTAGACTTCTTAATATGGAGGACTTTTAAATCGGTCCAGAATGTATTGGTCGAGGCGCTTAGACTTAATTCCTACTGACCGTGGCGCCCCCAGAGCCGTGCCCGGGCGCCTTCGACCGCGTGCGCTCGCGCTGCTACAGCTGGGGCGCCGCCGCCGACTGGAAAGCTGCTGCTCGTGCTTGCCGGAACCTGCAAGCTTCGCTGGTGGAGCTGCTGGACCACCAGCAGCAGCGCGCTCTGCTGGCAAAGCTGCTGGCGGACAAGGCGCTGAGAGGTCAGCGCTATATGTGTTCAGTATTTATGTCACTAGGTCGGCAAACAAGCGTACGGCGGGAGCGTCTCCAGGATCGTACCCTTGATGACACACAAATTGGGTAGTAAAGTTGTATTTCAATAACTATCGTCACGTTTGTCAATTTTTTTTTATATGTGAAGGCATAAAATTGGTAATTTAGATTCTAGGGACGTAATAAATAGATCAAGTCTTTTTTTTTATGTCACTAGAAGCATCGCAAGCGGGTTAAACCCACAAGTTGTCGACCCAATCCCCAATCCAGGAGCTCTGGTCACCTTACTCACCAACAGGAACACAATACTGCTTGAAAACAGTATTATTTAGCTGTGATCTTCTGTAAGGTCGAGATACTCTCCCAGTCGGGCTGCTCCATATTTTGAGCAGGAAATTCCTGCTGTGCCCTACCTCAGTTAGGTTAATTATTGGTACCGCAGGTGCTTGTGGACGGGGCCAGCTCAGATGCATGAATTTACTATTGGTATCTTGATTGGCACCTCATTGTCTACTCTGAGAAATCCAATATAAAGAATGGTCGCAATGGCCAATAATAATACTAAAATGTAAAAAAACAAATAATACTACTACAATAAAAAAACTTCTACATAGGTAACGACTTCTGGACGGGCGGCTTGAACCCCGGCCTCCTGTGGATCTGGTCGCACTCGGCGCGGCCCGTCGCCCTCGACAGCAACTCCACCACCACCACCACCACCACCAGCACCAACAACACCACCAGCGACATCCCGGGCGAGGGCCGCTGCCTGTCGCTGGTGTTCGACCCGGCACGCAACTCCTACTCCCTGCGCGGCAGCGACTGCTCCACACCACTGCGTTACATCTGCGAAGCGGACGAACATCGCGACTCGATCTCCAATGAAATACAGCGCGCCGCTCGAGTTTTGCGACAGAGGAGTGGTGGGAGACGCTCCAAGCTGCTCTGGGACCCACCCGGGTCGGACTAGCTCGATTATAATTGACTCAATCCGCTCCTATTAGATTGATGGAGATAAGGATAATCTAGTAAGGAATTGAAACGCGGAATGTCTGATCAAGTTGTGATAAAAAAATAAATATTCATAGTAAAAGGTAGACATAGTTGTTGTTGACATAAGAACAATTAATTTATTCAACTTTTTAAATAGTGTGTTTGTATATAATGTCACTTAGATACAGTCAATTGAATAGTATTTTTTATAAATCCATAGAGTAAGACTGACTTTTATAACGATTTATAATCTATATAAATAAAAATGAATGTTGCTGAGGGCATAACTCGAAAATGGCTCGAACAAAAAAAGGTTTTAATACCAAAAAAAATACTATTTACTTTTGACAGAACGAAATCTATCCGGGTAGCTAGTAATAAAATAAAACAAAATATTGTATTTGTATTATAAATCTTATCATTCTAAAATATTTACAATGTTGAGTTTGAATCACAACAAAATAACTTATTAAAAAATATATTAACATAAGCAGTCGGCATGCACTTCTCTACTTTAAGATAAAAAAAAGCGCGTAAAATAAACACTAGACGCCGAGACAAAATCACATTGTAAACAAAAATAGACAAAAAAAAATTAAAGACATTTTTAATTGTCTACTTATTTACAAAATTTCGTCTCAGACGAGTTATTAATATATTTACAATAATGAAAATCTGAAAGTAGAGAGACGCACATAGAATCAAAATTATGTCATTCCAGACGAAGCGGCCTCGTTAACTATAAGCTGTAACGATGCTGGGACGTCGTTTGAAAGACAGTGCCTTTTAAATCAACCGCTTCAAAAGAATTTGTAGAAAAAAACAAGTGTGCTTTAGACCACACGACTGAAGTAATACTTCTTTAGCGATAGGCCTGCACTGTGCCTTAGATATACGAAACGTAACGAGATAAAGAGGGAAAACGTGTGCTTGCGCCTCTCTCTTTCCCCGTTCGCCTTACCCGATCACATTTTTCGTAACGCTCTCGTCACGCATCCACCAGCTTACTCTTCAAGTCAAGCGTCCGTAAGGAAGTTTTACTTCAAAAACTTTTAGCCTCATACATTTAATCAAATTTTTTAAAAACGTATAAAACTTTAATTATTAATTACTTTTTAAATCACGCCAAAGCAACGAGCACACGCTTGTTATAAAGCCTAAAGCCTAAATAGTTAATTTTAATTTATTATCTATTACTTACAAATTCTTTTCAAACGGTCTTTACAAGTAATATGCCAAATAAAATACTTTGGCACAAAATTAAAATACATATTTCACATAGAAATGAGATATTTCAAGATTCGACGCAGAAAAGGTTTCAAACAATCGCAACACTGATAGTGAGAGAATTCAGAAGGAAAAGATTTTTACAATATATTGTATTTTTGTTTAACGGAATTGTGTTCATATCTTTATCATTAAATCAACTATTAACGAAGATAGACGTAACGTAGAAATTTTAATGAAATTACATCATTTTCATACATTTGCTCATATTGAAGAAACAAATATTTAAATAAAAATAAATATGCTCTAAGGACTAGTATAAAGCTATTGTAACTGGCAACATTGTGGAGAAAATAAATAATTTTTTATTTAATATACCATCTGTTTCATTTATATATATTCTATTGTCGGAATTATGGGTTTATATTACGATAATTATAAAAAAGTGTGTTTTTGTGTAATTCACACACTGCAGAAGCGATACTTCTTTGGAAGGTAGCCAGTTGCGATTTAAGAAAAAGGTCGTAATTTCACTCTTGTACATTTATGTTTGTTTCTTTAACGTGACGGATTTTCGTTTCATCGAGTTTCAAATCACAACGATTTTAATGAAGTTTCACTTTAAAAAAAAAGGTTTAAAAATAAATTTGCGAGTGTTTCAGTGTTCACACACGAAAAAATAAGTACTATTAAAAAGCAAAGTATATTTTGTACTTATTGTATATTATTATTGATATTAGTAACCAAAAAAAAAAAATATATTATTAATCTTGACATTCTTATTACAATAAGAATTTTATGAACAAAAATAACAATTTTTCTCGAAAGTTTTATATGATTTTTGTCAAAGATTAATCTGTAGAGCTGATAAGACGGCTTATATTCCTTCCATATATTATATAAATATATAATTAATTTTATCAATAAGTCATAACAGCGTGATAAAATCACAATCAACATGTATTTTGATAAAAATTAATTAATGGACAGTCGCAGAAGTTCGCAAGAATAATATGGGACAGAGGGGCCATGGCGAAGCCAGAATGGGGAAGATTGGAGGAAGCCTTTGCCACGTGGGAAACAGATACGCAAAAGTGGAACAATAGGAAAATTTGCATATAATCAAAGAAATACTGTCATGTCCGTATGAAGGCTATATATAAAGGCTATATATATGCTATGTATATTTTTTTTTTTTTTTTTTTATGACAAATAGGCACATTTGACCACAATCTCACCTGATGTTAAGTGACGATGCGGTCGAAGGTGGAGCATGCCTGCCTAATAACAGCCTATTCACTCTGGCCTTGAAGGCACCCAGAACAGGCAGTATATATAATGGAATCATCACTGTATTGTTTTTATATTTATTTATATGATAGAAATATAAATTAAAGAAACACGTCTACTAAATGTATCATATGTACAGTTTTTTTTTTTTTAAATATTAAATAAAGTTTTAATAAAAAGCGTTTAAATATAAATAATCAGCATCAGAGAAATAAATTCAAGTTATCTTTTTAACTCTGAGTGGAGGCTCGTTACGAGCGAGGCGTCTCAGTACATAATTGTTAATATGATTTAGATTTCTACAACAATGTATGTGTAATGTACTGTGGAAGTCTGGAAGTCGGCGTGTGAATAGTAGTGGGTATATGCAGGTCGATAGTAAAATGTTAGTGAGCCGGAAAGTGTGGTAGTCTGCCGTTAGTCTACCGGTAGTTGGGCGATAGTCGGGTGGTAGTCTGCCGGTAGTCGGGTGGTAGCGTCGCTAATTAAAGTGGAACTTGAACTGGAAGGGCGAGCCGTGCTGGAAGTGCGCGAAGGGCGAGCCCTGGAAGTTGTTGCGGCCGGCCTCGGGGTCCAGGGGGTCCGCGCCCGCATCGAATTGGGCGCGCTTTTCGGGATCCGTCAGGACCTGAAATTCACATAGTAAATAATATGAGCAAATATTGTATAAATTACTTTTGTAATTTTAATGGAATGAAATAAATAATCGCTCTGATTCATATGTAATTATGATATTTTATAGTGTACTTTTATTCTTTGAACGGTAACTAATAAATTAAATTAAAAAAAAATACCTCCTTAGCTGCAGCGATGTCGATGAACTTTTTCTCAGCGACCTTCTTCTCGTCTCCCTGGAAGTTATCGGGATGCCACTTCTGCGCCGCTTTCCTGTACGCCTTGATTATTTCCTGCTTCGTCGCTGTTCTATTATTTACAAAGAAAAAAAAAACTATTATTCACTCATTACTACATATTAAAACGATAAACCTTATAATTTCAAGATAGGAGACGAGGAGGTATTCTTTTTTCTGAATACAACTTAATGTATGACTAATGATAGAAATCTATTTAACCAACCAGCTATACAAAAATGTTTATTAAGCGTTCTAACCTCTTAACACCTAGGATTTTATAGTAGTCCCTCTGCTCGGACTGTTTCTGCAGTTTCTGAGCTCTGCTGATGCCGTCCTTGGCTCTCTGAAGGCCCTCTTCTACTTCTAACGCCTCTTTGTATGATTGGATAGCTGTGGACAAATATTACTATTCAGCCTGTAGCATTGCTTTCCTGGGCTAATATAGGGGCTAAGCTTTAGACTAGCAAAAACCGAATTATGGGGTTTTTGGGGGTGGAGGGTGGAGGGTGTAGGGAAAGCTATACAAGGTAACACTGCCACACTTCGAAACCCCATGATTATGGAGATATCCATGGTTAGTTTTGAGATTAGAGGAAGAATTTAAAGGAAGAATTTAATAATACCTTTGAGCTCCGCGTCTGACTTCACCTTAGCTCCGGCGCTATGGGGAGTGCCACCCATGCGCCGTTTCGCAACTTTATACCACCGTCGACTCCAAGATCAACAAACGATACAACTTGCGGTAGCCATGCTTAGTTCCGTAGCTTTCAGATGTTATATTCACATTTCGCACTTGATATTAACATTTCAGACGTTAAGGTTATTGTTTTCACACGGTTTTTTAACAAACGATACAACTGATGTTTAATGACTGAGATATAGATGCTTTAAAAAAAATGGCGCGCCACTTATCGTTTCGCTCCAAAGCAATGTAAGCATAAATTCATTGTTTTTGTTTAAATAACTGTAAAGGCAAAGGTCTAAGACCATATAGCCTTATTTCATGTTATGTTTTTTAATTAAATATATGTTATAAAATTACGTCGATAAACGGTGTAATTTTTAAATTATAGGTTAGCGTTATTTTTTTTTTTTTGTAACAAAACTATGTCAATAAACAGTGTAATTTTTAAATTAGATAGGTGAGGGTTATTTTTTTTAGTAACAAAACTATGTCGATAAACAGTGTAATTTTTAAACGAGATAAGTTAGGGCTTTTTTTAGTAACAAAACTATGTCTATAAACGGTATAATATTTAAATTAGATAGGTTAGGGTTATTTTTTTTAGTAACAAAACTATGTCGATAAACAGTGTAATTTTTAAACGAGATAAGTTAGGGCTTTTTTTAGTAACAAAACTATGTCTATAAACGGTATAATATTTAAATTAGATAGGTTAGGGTTATTTTTTTTAGTAACAAAACTATGTCGATAAACAGTGTAATTTTTAAACGAGATAAGTTAGGGCTTTTTTTAGTAACAAAACTATGTCTATAAACGGTATAATATTTAAATTAGATAGGTGAGGGTTATTTTTTTTTTTTAGTAACAAAACTATGTCTATAAGCGGTGTAATTTTTAAATGGGATAGGTTAGGGCTTTTTTTTAGTAACAAAACTATGTCTATAAACGGTATAATATTTAAATTAGATAGGTTAGGGTTATTTTTTTTAGTAACAAAACTATGTCGATAAACAGTGTAATTTTTAAACGAGATAAGTTAGGGCTTTTTTTAGTAACAAAACTATGTCTATAAACGGTATAATATTTAAATTAGATAGGTTAGGGTTATTTTTTTTAGTAACAAAACTATGTCGATAAACAGTGTAATTTTTAAACGAGATAAGTTAGGGCTTTTTTTAGTAACAAAACTATGTCTATAAACGGTATAATATTTAAATTAGATAGGTTAGGGTTATTTTTTTTAGTAACAAAACTATGTCGATAAACAGTGTAATTTTTAAACGAGATAAGTTAGGGCTTTTTTTTAGTAACAAAACTATGTCTATAAACGGTGTAATTTTTAAATTAGATAGATTAGGGTTATTGTTTTTTAGTTATAAAACTATGTCAACAAACGGTGTAATTTTTAAATTAGATAGGTTAGGGTTATTTTTTTTTAGTAACAAAACTATGTCTATAAGCGGTATAATTTTTAAATGGGATAGGTTAGGGCTTTTTTTTAGTAACAAAACTATGTCTATAAACGGTGTAATTTTTAAATTAGATAGGTTAGGGTTATTTTTTTTTTAGTAGTTTAGTCATTTTTTATTAATACATCTATTTCTCAGTTGTTAAACATTAGTTTTATCGTTTGTTAAAAAATCGTGTGAAAACGTTAAATTAACGTGTGAAATGTTAAAATCATGTGCGAAATGTAAAAATAACACGTGAAAACTACGGAACGGAGCATGGGTGACGTAAGTTGTATCGTTTGTTGATCTTGGAGTCGAGATCGTTTTTATTTTGAAAATAACTTATGAAACGTAAAAATAACATGCGAAATGTGAAAATAGCCTGTGAAATGTGAAAAAAAAACGCGTGTGGAATGTGAAAATAACGTGTGAAAGCTGCGAAATTCTTTTCCTAACCTCAAAAATTTAACCATGGATATTTCCATAGCCATGGGGTCTCAAAGTGTGACAGGGGCAGCGTAACAGCTAAAGCGCCCGCGCACGCTCGCTCCGAGCTAGTGGTATACAGTAAGCCGTACCGTCGTCGAACATGTCGAGCCCCAGCAGCGCGTCCCCGCGGTCGCACAGCACGCGCGCGTCCCGCTGTAACTCTAAAGCGCCCGCGCACGCTCGCTCCGAGCTAGTGGTATACAGTAAGCCGTACCGTCGTCGAACATGTCGAGCCCTAGCAGCGCGTCCCCGCGGTCGCACAGCACGCGCGCGTCCCGCTGTAACTCTAAAGCGCCCGCGCACGCTCGCTCCGAGCTAGTGGTATACAGTAAGCCGTACCGTCGTCGAACATGTCGAGCCCCAGCAGCGCGTCCCCGCGGTCGCACAGCACGCGCGCGTCCCGCTGTAACTCTAAAGCGCCCGCGCACGCTCGCTCCGAGCTAGTGGTATACAGTAAGCCGTACCGTCGTCGAACATGTCGAGCCCCAGCAGCGCGTCCCCGCGGTCGCACAGCACGCGCGCGTCCCGCTGTAACTCTAAAGCGCCCGCGCACGCTCGCTCCGAGCTAGTGGTATACAGTAAGCCGTACCGTCGTCGAACATGTCGAGCCCCAGCAGCGCGTCCCCGCGGTCGCACAGCACGCGCGCGTCCCGCTGTAACTCTAAAGCGCCCGCGCACGCTCGCTCCGAGCTAGCGGTATACAGTAAGCCGTACCGTCGTCGAACATGTCGAGCCCCAGCAGCGCGTCCCCGCGGTCGCACAGCACGCGCGCGTCCCGCTGTAACTCTAAAGCGCCCGCGCACGCTCGCTCCGAGCTAGTGGTATACAGTAAGCCGTACCGTCGTCGAACATGTCGAGCCCCAGCAGCGCGTCCCCGCGGTCGCACAGCACGCGCGCGTCCCGCTGTAACTCTAAAGCGCCCGCGCACGCTCGCTCCGAGCTAGTGGTATACAGTAAGCCGTACCGTCGTCGAACATGTCGAGCCCCAGCAGCGCGTCCCCGCGGTCGCACAGCACGCGCGCGTCCCGCTGTAACTCTAAAGCGCCCGCGCACGCTCGCTCCGAGCTAGTGGTATACAGTAAGCCGTACCGTCGTCGAACATGTCGAGCCCCAGCAGCGCGTCCCCGCGGTCGCACAGCACGCGCGCGTCCCGCTGTAACTCTAAAGCGCCCGCGCACGCTCGCTCCGAGCTAGTGGTATACAGTAAGCCGTACCGTCGTCGAACATGTCGAGCCCCAGCAGCGCGTCCCCGCGGTCGCACAGCACGCGCGCGTCCCGCTGTAACTCTAAAGCGCCCGCGCACGCTCGCTCCGAGCTAGCGGTATACAGTAAGCCGTACCGTCGTCGAACATGTCGAGCCCCAGCAGCGCGTCCCCGCGGTCGCACAGCACGCGCGCGTCCCGCTGTAACTCTAAAGCGCCCGCGCACGCTCGCTCCGAGCTAGTGGTATACAGTAAGCCGTACCGTCGTCGAACATGTCGAGCCCCAGCAGCGCGTCCCCGCGGTCGCACAGCACGCGCGCGTCCCGCTGTAACTCTAAAGCGCCCGCGCACGCTCGCTCCGAGCTAGTGGTATACAGTAAGCCGTACCGTCGTCGAACATGTCGAGCCCCAGCAGCGCGTCCCCGCGGTCGCACAGCACGCGCGCGTCCCGCTGTAACTCTAAAGCGCCCGCGCACGCTCGCTCCGAGCTAGTGGTATACAGTAAGCTGTACCGTCGTCGAACATGTCGAGCCCCAGCAGCGCGTCCCCGCGGTCGCACAGCACGCGCGCGTCCCGCTGTAACTCTAAAGCGCCCGCGCACGCTCGCTCCGAGCTAGTGGTATACAGTAAGCCGTACCGTCGTCGAACATGTCGAGCCCCAGCAGCGCGTCCCCGCGGTCGCACAGCACGCGCGCGTCCCGCTGTAACTCTAAAGCGCCCGCGCACGCTCGCTCCGAGCTAGTGGTATACAGTAAGCCGTACCGTCGTCGAACATGTCGAGCCCCAGCAGCGCGTCCCCGCGGTCGCACAGCACGCGCGCGTCCCGCTGTAACTCTAAAGCGCCCGCGCACGCTCGCTCCGAGCTAGTGGTATACAGTAAGCCGTACCGTCGTCGAACATGTCGAGCCCCAGCAGCGCGTCCCCGCGGTCGCACAGCACGCGCGCGTCCCGCTGTAACTCTAAAGCGCCCGCGCACGCTCGCTCCGAGCTAGTGGTATACAGTAAGCCGTACCGTCGTCGAACATGTCGAGCCCCAGCAGCGCGTCCCCGCGGTCGCACAGCACGCGCGCGTCCCGCTGTAACTCTAAAGCGCCCGCGCACGCTCGCTCCGAGCTAGTGGTATACAGTAAGCCGTACCGTCGTCGAACATGTCGAGCCCCAGCAGCGCGTCCCCGCGGTCGCACAGCACGCGCGCGTCCCGCTGTAACTCTAAAGCGCCCGCGCACGCTCGCTCCGAGCTAGTGGTATACAGTAAGCCGTACCGTCGTCGAACATGTCGAGCCCCAGCAGCGCGTCCCCGCGGTCGCACAGCACGCGCGCGTCCCGCTGTAACTCTAAAGCGCCCGCGCACGCTCGCTCCGAGCTAGTGGTATACAGTAAGCCGTACCGTCGTCGAACATGTCGAGCCCCAGCAGCGCGTCCCCGCGGTCGCACAGCACGCGCGCGTCCCGCTGTAACTCTAAAGCGCCCGCGCACGCTCGCTCCGAGCTAGTGGTATACAGTAAGCCGTACCGTCGTCGAACATGTCGAGCCCCAGCAGCGCGTCCCCGCGGTCGCACAGCACGCGCGCGTCCCGCTGTAACTCTAAAGCGCCCGCGCACGCTCGCTCCGAGCTAGTGGTATACAGTAAGCCGTACCGTCGTCGAACATGTCGAGCCCCAGCAGCGCGTCCCCGCGGTCGCACAGCACGCGCGCGTCCCGCTGTAACTCTAAAGCGCCCGCGCACGCTCGCTCCGAGCTAGTGGTATACAGTAAGCCGTACCGTCGTCGAACATGTCGAGCCCCAGCAGCGCGTCCCCGCGGTCGCACAGCACGCGCGCGTCCCGCTGTAACTTTAAAGCGCCCGCGCACGCTCGCTCCGAGCTAGTGGTATACAGTAAGCCGTACCGTCGTCGAACATGTCGAGCCCCAGCAGCGCGTCCCCGCGGTCGCACAGCACGCGCGCGTCCCGCTGTAACTCTAAAGCGCCCGCGCACGCTCGCTCCGAGCTAGTGGTATACAGTAAGCCGTACCGTCGTCGAACATGTCGAGCCCTAGCAGCGCGTCCCCGCGGTCGCACAGCACGCGCGCGTCCCGCTGTAACTCTAAAGCGCCCGCGCACGCTCGCTCCGAGCTAGTGGTATACAGTAAGCCGTACCGTCGTCGAACATGTCGAGCCCCAGCAGCGCGTCCCCGCGGTCGCACAGCACGCGCGCGTCCCGCTGTAACTCTAAAGCGCCCGCGCACGCTCGCTCCGAGCTAGTGGTATACAGTAAGCCGTACCGTCGTCGAACATGTCGAGCCCCAGCAGCGCGTCCCCGCGGTCGCACAGCACGCGCGCGTCCCGCTGTAACTCTAAAGCGCCCGCGCACGCTCGCTCCGAGCTAGTGGTATACAGTAAGCCGTACCGTCGTCGAACATGTCGAGCCCCAGCAGCGCGTCCCCGCGGTCGCACAGCACGCGCGCGTCCCGCTGTAACTCTAAAGCGCCCGCGCACGCTCGCTCCGAGCTAGTGGTATACAGTAAGCCGTACCGTCGTCGAACATGTCGAGCCCCAGCAGCGCGTCCCCGCGGTCGCACAGCACGCGCGCGTCCCGCTGTAACTCTAAAGCGCCCGCGCACGCTCGCTCCGAGCTAGTGGTATACAGTAAGCCGTACCGTCGTCGAACATGTCGAGCCCCAGCAGCGCGTCCCCGCGGTCGCACAGCACGCGCGCGTCCCGCTGTAACTCTAAAGCGCCCGCGCACGCTCGCTCCGAGCTAGTGGTATACAGTAAGCCGTACCGTCGTCGAACATGTCGAGCCCCAGCAGCGCGTCCCCGCGGTCGCACAGCACGCGCGCGTCCCGCTGTAACTCTAAAGCGCCCGCGCACGCTCGCTCCGAGCTAGTGGTATACAGTAAGCCGTACCGTCGTCGAACATGTCGAGCCCCAGCAGCGCGTCCCCGCGGTCGCACAGCACGCGCGCGTCCCGCTGTAACTCTAAAGCGCCCGCGCACGCTCGCTCCGAGCTAGTGGTATACAGTAAGCCGTACCGTCGTCGAACATGTCGAGCCCCAGCAGCGCGTCCCCGCGGTCGCACAGCACGCGCGCGTCCCGCTGTAACTCTAAAGCGCCCGCGCACGCTCGCTCCGAGCTAGTGGTATACAGTAAGCCGTACCGTCGTCGAACATGTCGAGCCCCAGCAGCGCGTCCCCGCGGTCGCACAGCACGCGCGCGTCCCGCTGTAACTCTAAAGCGCCCGCGCACGCTCGCTCCGAGCTAGTGGTATACAGTAAGCCGTACCGTCGTCGAACATGTCGAGCCCCAGCAGCGCGTCCCCGCGGTCGCACAGCACGCGCGCGTCCCGCTGTAACTCTAAAGCGCCCGCGCACGCTCGCTCCGAGCTAGTGGTATACAGTAAGCCGTACCGTCGTCGAACATGTCGAGCCCCAGCAGCGCGTCCCCGCGGTCGCACAGCACGCGCGCGTCCCGCTGTAACTCTAAAGCGCCCGCGCACGCTCGCTCCGAGCTAGTGGTATACAGTAAGCCGTACCGTCGTCGAACATGTCGAGCCCCAGCAGCGCGTCCCCGCGGTCGCACAGCACGCGCGCGTCCCGCTGTAACTCTAAAGCGCCCGCGCACGCCGTCAGCGCCTCCGTGTACTGCTCCTCCTGCGGACAGTGTGCACACAGCATTAGTACACTTCAGTCTGAACATCCCCATGTCAAATACGGGTTGGCGGATATGTTCCTTGCTATGAGTACCGATCGGTATCTGGTGTATATGATAACAACCGGGAACGACGGCTTAACGTGCTAACTTAACGACGGATTACTATGCTGGTGGACACGAGAGTGTTAGGAAAAGTGTGATCAGGCGAGGCGAACGAAAGTTGAGAGGGGGGTATAAGTAAGTGAGGAAGATTCGTATATTACGAATATAAAGAAGTTTAACTTCAGTTGTTTTTCCTTACCTTAGCATAACAGCTACAAAGCCACCGGCGAGCCTCAAACACAACAAGAGTGACCTGATCTTCGACTCTTAAGACTTTATTAGCACTCTCCACACAGCCGAGGTAGTTCCTAGCCTGGCTCTGCTCCTCACAATCTAACAGCAGCTTATCAACTTTCTTCAGTTTCTTGTAGAACGGGAAGCACAGTTTGTGTTCGGGATCCAATTTTAGACATTCTCTTATTTCCTGTTTGAGAAAAAACAATCCATATATTAAATAGTTTTGTACATGAGACTGGCATTTCGTTTTTATTGCATGATGTGAGTTAAAAAATATTTCAAAATGATTAGTAGAAAGTATGACAGGTAGTGACGTTACCTTAAGAGCATCATTGACATGTCCTAACTGGTATAAGAGCGAAGCGAGGCGATGGTAGCCATCTGTGGAGTCTTGTTGGAGGCGGTTCACGGAACGGATATCAGACACAGCTGAGAATAGGTCATTCTGAAAAGTTACAATTTTGTTATAGCATAATACCAAACTACATTTTATAGTTCCAAATACACCCCTATCACACTTGAATAAGCCACACATGCCACACACTAGCACGTCCATACACACACCACCCATACTCCTGCAACACATAGACACTTACACACCCGCACACCCCTACATGTTCATGTAAAAACACCCACCCACCACAACCACATAAGTCTCACTCACCAGTGCAATATAGCAGTCGGCTCTCAACTGCCGTAGCCTGGCGGACCAGGGCGAAGTCTCCAGCAGGCGGGTGGCGAGGTCTACGGCGGCGCGGTAGTCCCGGCCGCGGTAGTAGGCCTCCGCCAGCCGTAGCTCCTCAGCCAGCTCATCTACTCGATTGAACCCAGCGTGAGCCTCCTCGTTGTAGGGGTCGCTGTACGTCTGACAACAGAATCAGAACGATTAGAATCAAAATAAAATTTCTAATTAATAAGTTTTATATTAAAATCCATAATACAGTCCTGAAAGATATATTTTATGATAAATACTGTCATGATGTCTGAGGTCATTTAATTTCTTTCTACTACAAAAAACATTTCATATACATAACATTTAACATACCTTAGAAAAAGGTCAGCCGAAGTATATTACGGATATTTTCTATATATAGTACAGACGGCCTAAAAAGTTTTGAATGTCCTTTATGTAAATTAGGACTGTTATTTAGTCTATTTTTTTATAAACGAATTAGATTGAATACAGTATTTTTTGTCGTATACCTACTTTAGCGGACAGCTCTACAGATTTACAATTTATCATTTGAAAAAAAATCTTTGCTTTGATACCATTGATATCCAGAACTAGCTAGGAGAGTGTGATATAACTAAGCTTTATATTTCAATGCCCGATATGCTGTGTTATAAAAAACGCTGCAGAAAAAGTATCAAAACCATCAAACAATCTGATAAAAATTTAAAATTGACACCAAAAATTAAGCTCTGTGCCAAATTTCAAATTAAATAATCGAGAGAATGTAGTACTTTTAATTACTAAATAAATTATGAAGTGACCTTGCGATTTTATATAGTTTAATATTTACAGTATTGCGCACCTTTCATTCTTACTAATCAATGACTTCAATGACGACTAAGCAAAAAACGTTACTATCATTAAAGCATTAAGGCGTAAAATTCACGCATCATATCTCACGAGCTTATCTGCCTCATGAAACAATTTTATAGATTATACTACAATTTCGTTCATAGCGACATTTATTACATAATTTTTGTATTTATTTTGTGAGTTAATTTGACCTTTAAAATTTTGTTTTGTTCATGCAACACAAGCTGTTGGCAATTTTTTTATTTATTTATTATTAAATGAAAAAATTAAAGACACGTAAAAATTAAAATGATATGGTCTGTAAGGTTTTAGAAAAGTTAAGTGGAACAAATGTCCATAAGAGTAAAATGAAAAAAAAAAAAAACATAATTAATTCAATTTCTTTAATAATTAAGAAAATATACAACATTTTTAATCTCATACTCTCTTTTTAATTCACCTTTAGTCATGGTGGTGAAAGTCATAATAAACATAAAATAATTAAAATATTCATAAATTATTCACATCATCTTATTCTAACTTAAATTTATTTATCGAAGTCTTAATCTAATAAGCTTTTGTTTAATTAAATAAATTAACATTTGAAACAAAATATTATGAAAAACAATTTATATTTGGAAACATCTTTGATGTGTATTTCTAAATGCCAATAAATAAGTCTGTAAACACATGACAAACATTTGTATAACATAATTATACAAACTTTTGTTAGGTAAGAGAGATGAGCCTGCAACTTCTACCGCTGCTAGTTAGTGATACCGACAACTAAGCCTATGTAATATTAAATCATGTTCTTACATTACATAAAAATAAGGTATTTTATTATGAATATTAACTTACGACTTGTAAATAGTCATCTTTGGCCTCCTGGTACTGTGCTAGTTTGAGGTAAACATTAGCCCGATGGAGTCGGGCTGCTGTGAAGTCGGCTTTCATTTCTAAGACCTACAAAAGTGTTTTAGACGTAAAAAATATTTTTTTTTCATCTACATGTGTGTGTAAAAGGTCATAAATAAAGACATTTTAAAAAATATTTTTAATGTTCTAAAGTTACCTCATTTGTAAATCACAGCTCTGTTTCAGTGATTTTACATTTATTAGACTTTATATTAAATTTGTTAATTACTTTTTATTATCAGTAAAGGAATACATAGAAGCCATTAAAAATGTATTGTTTGTGTGTATTTGTTTATTGTACCGTTCAATAAAGCTACACACTTAATTTCTATTTTCAATGTATGAAAGAATGTAGTATGTGTATTATATCAGCAAATAATAGAGATATACCTTAGTAAAGTCCTGTAATGCAAATTTTGCTTTTCCGAGTGCATAATACACTGTTCCTCTTTTAAAATATGTGAGGTAGTTGTGTGGATCGCCCTCTACAAATGAAAAATGTAGCATTAAGCACTTCACTGTATTATGATCCATATTTGATGAAATACCATAAATATAAATATCTAAGAGATATCTATAATTCAAATGGTGGGAAAGAAATAAAATTATGATACATTATAAATATAAATATTGGTAATTATGTACAATCGAGGAGTGCAATTTAACCCTAACCTATCTAACTTAAAAAGTACAACGTTTAACGACAGTTTCGTTAACAAAAAAAAAAAAAACATAACCCTACCCTATCCATAAATTACACTCCTCGATTGTACATAATATCCTAAATATTAGTAGCTCCGTTCTCTTGCCAATAATAATGACAGTGATTAAGGATAACTGTTATAAATCTAGCTCTTTGTGGATATAAATAAAGTTTTATCAGTAGTGTTAGAAGAGTGGAATATTTGACAAATGAATACGATAAAACTAGCTTTTATAAATGGATTATTGAATTATTAGGTGGAATAATAGCTTGTTTAAAAGATATGACTACTGACCAACCGCAGCATGATAGTGTGTGAGCGCGTCAGATAGCTGACCACGAGCGAGGAAATCTCGACCCAGTTCCAGGTGCTTGTTCACATCAGCCTGTGTCGTACACTCTGAAACTGTCGGGTACACACTCAAAAACAACTCTTAACTCATAAACATACGAGGTAAATAGTAAAAGCCGAACTGTGTCAAGAAAATAAACCTACTTACATTCTAATATAACTTCTAAAACTAAAAACACTAAACATGGTGTCACTTTGTTCCAGTTGATATTCGATAGGTAGTCCATTATTACGACTATATTTATAATTTTAGAACTAATTATAAATTAAAGCACAACGTTTCGATACAAACTAATTATTTGACATAGCCACAATCCATCTTTCGTTCGTCTCTTTTCGTGGTCTGTCCTGATTGGACCAAATCAGATAATTTCATAGATTCACAGATATATAAGAATTTTAATGAACATCAGCGTCAGCTGACAGCCTGACATTAAAATGTTCAAAAAATGTATTAATTAATTATTGTAAATTAATACTTGTAAGAAAAATAATTATAGTTCAGTAATTATAGTAAATATTTTTTATATATTAAAAATCAATCGATTAGTGAATCATTTCTATTTAAATTGAGAATAGCAAAGCAATCTTTTTAATAAATGAAATCATTTGAAAATATAAAATCAAATTTACTAAATAATATTTTAAAACCAATTCAATACTAAGCTACATAAAATCTGTATTTAGAGAATATTAATATATTATAATATTATTACATATAATATTAAAAAAGGCATGATTGCCCTTTAAAAAATATTATTATTGGTAACTATTGGGGCAATACCGATCACAGTCTTTCTTTCATTTCGACTAACAAAATAGTGTCCGGTTAGTGTTATAAAATTGTTATTTTTGAAATAAAATAATATTAATGCATTGAAATATAGTTTTAACAATACCCTAAATATATTCTCTTTTAACAATTATTGCTTAATATTAGTGGATTGGTGATATTTGTTAAGATACTATTAGATTATTCGCCTTGCTCGCAGTGAGATGTCAACATAACCTGTAGACAAACTATTCTAAATTGGTGATTTTAACTTTAAGGAATGGCTGATACGCCTTCAACAGCGCCTAAGGCAAAGGCGTCTAAATCCAAGGCCCCAAAAGAGAAGGTTTCTAAGGCAGCCCCGGCTGCGCCCGCAGAACCCCCAAAGGCTGTGCGTAAAGTGTCTTCTAAACCCCGTCACGGCAGACTATACGCTAAAGCAGTCTTCACAGGGTACAGACGTGGTCTTCGCAATCAACATGAAAACACCGCTCTTTTGAAGGTTATTATAGTTATTAGGAATATTTCAAATCTTATTTTGAGGTTATGTTGGTTGTAATAATATCAGTTTTTCTGTATTGAATATTATCTGCTTATTTCTTGTTGTGTTTGTAGCCATAGTTTTAATATATTTTGTAGTTTTTATTTTGCATAAAAGCACTGCTATGCTAGGCTCGTATGTTTATTGCTTTGTATATAGCTTCTGTTCAACAATTAAGTGATGTTTATGACATTTGAAACCTGAATTATCATGTGGATAAAATGATTTACTGATACTAATTAAACTTTACACTAGACACACTATTTCATATAAGAATTCAACTTATAACTGTTTAATTATTAAAGATCGAGGGCACCCGTGGTCGTGAGGATGCCATCTTCTACGCTGGCAAGAAATGCGTGTATGTGTACAGAGCTAAGAAGAGGACTCCAATTCCCGGAGGTCCCCGTGGTAAGAAGACCAAGTTGCGTGCTATCTGGGGCAAGGTGACCCGCCCACACGGTAACTCTGGCAGCGTGCGTGCCAGGTTCAAGTCTAACCTCCCTGCTCAGGCTATGGGACACAGGATACGAGTGGTGAGTAAATATAAACAAGTTATTAATTTATTTATTCCTGTGATAAAGCTAGTAATAGAAATAAAAATAAAAATTGTAATTGACAATGAATTATATTCAGTTTTGTTTTTTAAGCTTTTGGAGCCATAACTATAGGTTACTTATATAGGTAAATAGTGTTGTAATATTGTAGTAACATTAAGTAAGAGATCTTCAAGGAATTTTTATAGTCCTTATCAAAATTGCATTCAACCAAATTTTAAACATGTAATATATCCTTAAGTAACGAGTATCCTTAAATACGTTACTTATGACGAGTTATGGTAAAGAAGTACCTTTATAATTAAAGTAAGGTGTGTGGTCTTTCACCTGTTTAAAGTATGGTCACACTCATCATCATCATTTGACATAATTATGATGACTCTTTGACTTAAAAATCATTCATTAAAGTTTAAAAACAAAGTAGCATATTTCTACATTAGTTTATTTACATAGAATTATTTATGAATTCGTTGTTGACATTTTTATTTTCTTTTTATTACTTATTAGGTAAACAGACAGTATAGAAGACTTAACATGAATGAAAAACATTACATGTTCTATTATAAGTTTTGCATATATAATTGTGTTTGCTCGCAAACGAAAAAAAAACCGACTTCAATTACATCGAAGAGTAATACAACGTAGATCGACGAAAAAATAGTAATACTTTGTTCGTATTCCATATAACGCGACATTATAAAATTGTAGAATTATATAATGTTCTACTGTTATTTCTAACATTTTGTTAGCGATTGTAGGCAGAAATTTCATAAAAGGCCCGTCGTCGATTCGCGCGAAGCGCTGACATCGCTTATTACGGCGGGTTTTTTAGTTGTAGCGGATTTATATTGAATTACGTATGTCTTTTTTATTAAAAATATGTAATGTTCATGTTTTCACACAGCTCCGATGCACGACCGGAGTTTACCCCTTCAGATTAACTGTCTAAATAGGCACAAAAAGGCTTACTAGTCTAAGAAATATATTATTACTATATCAAATTTTAAATAAATGAATGCAATAACGCCATCTATCGGAACCTAATTGCGTTATTAGAAAACGTCTGAACGCCATCTCTAACAAGGTCATTCGTTCAGTAGATTTTACTGTTCAATTTTTTCATTCCGGGGCCTTAAATGAAAATCGATTCTTAAGGAGAAATCTCCAAAAACAGTCAAGTAAATACGCCATATCAGATATAGCTCAAAAAGTTCGAGTCAAATCTCAATTATATTTAAATGGGACCACATGACAAGCACCACCTATCGATTAAAAAAAGAATCATCGATATCGGTCCACCCAGTAAAATAGTAATGAGGTTAATATAACGTTGGTCGACGTAAAATAGCCAAGTAAATACCCAGTATTAGCGATAACTCAAAAATTAAAAGCTCAAATATATTTATAACGAATAAACTGCTACTTTCTACTCTAGTGGAATATTGTAATTTGATCGATAGTGAACGAAGTAATTTCATAACATTTTGATAGATGGCGTTGTGGCAAAGTATTGAACATGACCACAGTCGTCTTAACATCGTCATGTAAATACGTGTCATCAAAGATAACTCAAAAATTGCTCATTATATCTCAATCATATTTAAAACGGACGACATGACAAGTATTAGCTTTTGATTTATACAAAAAAGATCAAAATCAGTGCACCCAGTAAAAGGATATAACGTATAATACAACGTAGGGTGACGAAAAAACCGTCAAGTAAATACGCAATATTAGATATAACTCACAAATTACGAATCAAATCTCAATTAAATTTGAATGGGACAACGTGACGAATAGTAGCTTTTGATTTATATAAGAAACGTCAAAATCGGTGCACCCAGTAAAAAGTTATGAGGTATAATACAACGCAAGGTGACGAAAATAATTTCAAGTAAATACGCGTTATCAAAGATTAATCAAAAACTAGTTATCAGATCTCGATAAAATTTATATGTGACCACATGATAAACATCAGCTTTCGATTAAAGTAAAAATTATCAAAATCGATACACCCAGTAAAAAGTTATTGCGGATTTTCAAGAGTTTCCCTCGATTTCTCTGGGATCCCATCATCAGATCCTGGTTTCCTTATCATGGTACCAAACTAGGGATATCCCCTTTCCAACAAAAAAAAAATAATCAAAATCGGTACACCCAGTAGAAAGTTATGTGGTATAATACAACGTAGGTCGACGAAAAAAGCGTCAAGTAAAAACGCATTATTAGATATAACTCGAAAAGTAGTTGTTAGATCTCAAATAAATTTAAATGGGACCAATCGGCACACACCACCTTTCGATTAAAACAAAATTTGTCGAAATCGGTCTACCTGGTCAAAAGTTCTGATGTAACATACATAAAAAAAAAAAAAAAAAAAAAAAAAAAAAAAATACAGTCGAATTGAGAACCTCCTCCTTTTTTGGAAGTCGGTTAAAAAGAAGTGTGACATGAGAATAATAAGAACAATTAAATATGAAAAAATAAAGAAATATTACAAATTAATTAATCTGAAATATTGACTATGAAAAATCTTAGTTTGTGGATTCATATTATTTAGCTATACGAGTGATGCTTAGACATTTGAAACCTGAATTTTATGTGGATAAAATTTAACTGACTTCCACCTTTCTACTTCATTAAAATATTTCTTTTATATTTTGTATTAAAACAATTTTTTTTTTGTTGCAGATGTTATATCCATCAAGGATCTAAGAAACTCCTTTATAATATAAGTAAATAAAACGAAACCCAAAATTAGTGTAATTTTTATTTTTACAAATATACCTTTGTTCCGTTTCAGCGTATCGCAGTGCATTGCTGGACGTAGGCCTATATAAGTTCACTCTAAATTTCCTGGTTCTCGACATTCCTCATCCAGTCCCTACTGATGATCTTACGTAAATTGTCGGTCCAGCGATCCTTATATATTTATTATATTATATATTTAATTTATTTATACATATTCAACTTGAATTTGTTTATGTTAAAGTTATATGGGGAGGCATTTTTAGTTACTGAATATATTTTAAGGAAAAGATCTGATCTTTAAGTAAATAGAAAGTTATAAGGGAGATATAGGTTCTCTCCTATTATTGAGTTTTAACTTTATGGACCTCCCAAAAATTATTATTACTTCTTATTCTATTATGGCCGTTTGTTATAGACTTTTAAAACTAAATCGTAATAACAGTAAAATCTAGTTTAGTATCCAAATTTTGTAATTGAAAGTTAGTAGCATATTTGCTTCGTTATATAATTGTTACTGTAGTTATACAATACTGACAATGTGATTATAATAAACATTAAATAGAGGAGTATTATAAGCTAGTCTGTAAAGGCACGAGTCCCAGGCGGACACATAATACTAGCTTCGTGTGTGTCGATAGAATCACAAGTTTTGATTCGAAATTTCACAGTAGGTATAAAAGATTGAATTTCAAATTTCTTTCTTTTCCTATTTCTTTGGAAATTATCAGACATCAAAGTTACTAAATCTTCTATTTAATTTGTGGAAAACTTAATTCTTAGGGTTCTTTCATTGATCACGTGATTTTTTTAACAAATCAACCCCTTAGTGACGTGTGATGAGGTTTTATCCAAAAGCCGTATACGTATTTTTGTGAAAAGTATTGCAATTTTCAGAATATTATTTTTTGACATGCATACATATATTCATTTCTAATCCTATCTTTGAGAGAAACCCCAAGCATAGCCCGTTCTATTGCACGTTGAGCGACCCTAAACTTGTGGACCAGTCCCTTCGAGAACGAAAGTAACCGACGTAGGCTACAGAATTAGCAAGTTGAAGTGGCAGTGGGCTGGTCATCTATGTCGCAGGACCGATGGCCGTTGGAGTAGACGGGTCCTGGAGTGGAGACCGCGTCTTGGCAAACGCAGTGTGGGACGTCCTCCGGCCCGTTGGACCGACGATCTACGTAAGATTGCCGGTGTCGGCTGGATGAGGATTGCGGAAGACCGGGATGTCTGGCTCGAACTTGGGGAGGCCTATGTCCAGCAGTGGACTGCGATAGGCTGAAGTGAGTGAGTGAGTGATACATAATTATATTCTGACTAAATTTTGGAAAATGAAGCTATGTGCTATAAATTTGTATCTATAGGCAGGGTGGAAGACATGCAGGGTGTCCGCCGGTTATTTTTTTGGTGTTGAAACCGCGCGTTCAACGAAAAATAAATAAACGTGAAATCTCATTACAGCCCCTCGCGATATTTCCTACTTTTTTCGAACCGCTCTCCTCTTGTCACGTAATTAATGGACGTCTACTTAATATATTAGTTATTTTAAAATCTTAAATGATTACGATTATATAAATTATTAACTTTATTGTTTTAGGTATTATTTACATTTTTATGAATTAGGAAAGTGTGATCCTTACGAAATAATATAGCAAAGACGCTACAATACTATGTAGATATTTTTTTAATGTATATTAGGGGCGTCTTAAAATATTAAAAAAAAATTGGGTAAATAATTGGGCTGTAATGGAGTTTATGGGGCAGAGTTCCTGTTTTCGTAGCGCGGTTACAGTAGCTGCAGGGTTTTGTGCTTACAGAGATGTATAGCTTTTGCCATCCGGTTACATTGTTAATAGTATATAAATATACGGAAATACTACGACATATATCTTAAACGACAAAACGTATCAACCTTCGTTTGTTATTATATGACTTACACACATTTGCTTTCAGTAGAAAATGTGTTGAAGTCGGTTCTTTAAAAAAAAATATTAAACTAGCGGACCGGACCCGACAAACTTCGTTCTGTTAAAAAAAGATTTGGAATATGGCAGTTTTTTGTTCCTACCTATATTATAGTCGGCGCAAAAAATTCTCCTGAACAGAACCGTCACCCTGATGATAGGGTGGTGTGTGAGGTTCAGCTCGGGTGACCAAAGTATCTCCACTTGCACGAACATTGGCCACCCTTCTGTGACCCACTTAAAAACCCCGATTGGGATGTCTGCTAGAGGGCTTCAAACTAAGAGGCGAACTTAGGGTTTAAACCTGATTGGAAAATAATCTAAAGGGACAGTGGGAACCTAAAGGTGACAAATATTTAAAAATTGTGTGCCTCAATGACATAACATAGAGATAGACGGGTTATTAACCGACGTAATCGTATTTAACAGTGGCGCAAGTCTACGTCACAGAACGCGCGACGCGTCGTACCCGATCGCGCCGATTGGGCCTGATCGTGACGTGATATTAAATTAATATAAAAAATCATTAAAGATAATAAAACCCTGTTTAACGCGATTTGTTTGACAGATGTAATGACTTGAAAACTAATGTATTTTATGTCGCGTACCGAAACTGAAACAAAAGAAATAATATCGCGAAACCAACCAAAATAAAAATCAGTACTAATGATTTATAGCTCTTACATTTTTTGACTATTCAATTTGGTCGGGTTCGCGATATTATCACTTTTGTTGAGTTTCGGAACGCGACATTAGATCGTCCAACGCGAACACGCACACTGTTTTTGTGGATATGATTGAATTTGAACTTTGTGCCGCGATAATAAAGTGCAAATTTACTCTTTGACGTTAGGAACACACCTACATTGCTTAGACAACAGTGAGTACTTGTAATTTAATATGAACTTTATTGAATAGCAATAAAGTTCAAATTGACTCTACATTTCAGTTAGAAAATGATTGTATGGAAAAAAGAAAAGGGCTGTTTTTAGAGTTTTCCCGGAAACTTCGATTTTTCTCGCCGTAAAAACCATCCTTGGACTTCAATGATTTAAAAAAAAAATGTTAAAATTGGTTCAGGCGTTGTTGAGTTATGCGCTTACTAACACATTTTGCGATTTATTTTTATATTATAGAATTGGCGATAAATCGATATGATTGATGGGTGTCGACAGAATTCCACAAAATATATAAAGCAAACAATATAGAGGGCGTTATGCGTCAGACTCTTCTCCACAGAGCAAGAAGCTTAAAGTGTTTTGTATAAGCTTCTTGCCACAGAGGCAAAAGATGACGTTTGAAAATGTATATTAAAATTAGGAATCTAATTTAAATCTAAAATTTAATAGTCAGTAATTGAAAATAGAAATGAAAACGTGGAAAAAGTCCTTTTGTCAGAGAAGAAAAATATTCAGACTACGAAAAATATCTGTATCTCACGTATTACCCCGAACAACCTGTAAACGTTCCATAGTTGAACAAAAGCTTTATCTCTATCTAGGTGGCGGATTAGAACTTAGTCCACTACGCTGCTTAACTGCTAGTAAGTCAACGTGTTTCTTGTCATGAGTAACGGTTTTTATTTAAATCAGAAACAATATTCTTTACTAATACAAATATCTGCCCTGAGCGGTCCTGGTGACGAGAATTTCTGTAAGTTTCTCGTTAAGTAACTACATACTTAAATTACACATGGTTGTTCTGTACAGATATTTGTGCTAGCGCAATGACCAGTTGCACACAATATCACGATAGATCTCATCGTATGATCCTAGTTTAATATTTTCGGTGTCAATAGCCGACTAAACTTAATTAGGACCCCTAAGAAATTTATGTCATCAATCTTGACGTAGGAAATCACATCGTACATTTAATTTCGACGGTCGTACATCTAATTATTTAAGTGTGCATGCAACCGAAGAAATAGCCTCATAGTATATTTGGGGCATCGGTATATAGTAATATGTTAATTTAATTGGTCACTAATAGATGGCGGTACTTGTATTTTTTTTATCGCGCTATCATTAGGATTTTTCTAATCATTAAGGGGGTGATAGACGTGCGAGTAAGTTCGCGAACTTGTGGCTCGACGACTTTTTTCGCTAGTGTGTCACCCTAAGTACGCGTACTTTAAAACCGCCGAGTAAGTTCGTTGGCGATCCGACAAGTTTGAAATTTTGCTCGAGGGGGAGATAGACGTACGAACAGACGGAAAAAAAAACGAAGTTCTGAAATAATTTGTTTTGATTAATTTCTCAATCAAAAGTAATAAAAATTACAAATACCTACACTACAAGCGTTGCGCGAACACGGACTAGCGAAACATAATTGTGTTTAAAAAAAACTGACTTCAATTAAATCGACAAGATCGTAGGTAGACGATAAAACAGTTAAGTAAATACGCATTATTAGATATAACCCGAAAACTATCACCACCACGACCACACGACACACACTACCTTTTGATTATAATTGTGTTTGCTCACAAACGAAAAAAAACCGACTTCGATTTCATCGACGAGTAATACAACGTAGATCGACGTAAAAATAGTCAAAATCAGTACACCCAGTAAAAAGATATAGTTATAGAGAGTTTCCCTCGATTTCTCTGGGATCCCATCATCAGATCCTGGTTTCCTTATCATGGTACCTAATTAAGGATATCCTCTTTCCAACAAAAAAAGAATTGTCAAAATCGGTACATCCAGTTGAAAGTTATGCGGTATAATACAACGTAGGTCGACGAAAAAAGCGTCAAGTAAAAACGCATTATTAGATATAACTCGAAAAGTAGTTGTTAGATCTCAAATAAATTTAAATGGGACCAATTAATACACACCACCTTTCGATTAAAAAAAAATTGTCGAAAACGGTCTACCCGGTCAAAAGTTCTGAGGTAACATACAAAAAAAAAAAAATACAGTCGAATTGAGAACCTCCTCCTTTTTTGGAAGTCGGTTAAAAACAAAAATTATGGAAATCGGTCTACCGAGTCAAAAGCTCTAACGTTCTGAATCAAATTGAGAACCTCCTCCTTTTGTGGAAGTCGGTTAAAATTGGCGGCACGCGGCTTACTGTGCTGCCACACACACGAGCGGAGGCATATATCTACTAAATCAGTAACTATTCACTAATTAAAAAATTGTAACATTGGAAAAAAAGTTACTTGTTATTTTTAGAACGCACCACGTGACTGAAGTCAGAAGTAGCAGTTGGTTGAATTAATAAAAAAAAGATGTACCCAGTGATTTTTTTTTTATTTTCATCGTAAGCTGGGGATTTGTGGAATCAAGATAGGAGTGGAATATAACAAGGGTATAACGCGCAGGGGCTTAAAACTGCGGTTACCGTTATTAAATTTTTTAAATTATAACTCCTACTTTAATAATTCTGAGGGGAGCGAGTACCTTTTACATTAAATATCTATATAATCTCTTGTAATAGAATAAAATTACAAATACAATTTTTTTACCAGACTTTACGAATCGAACTTTTTAACGTAACGTAAATGTAACGAAACATACGAACTATTTGATCGAGATCTAATGACTACTTTTTAGCCGACTTCCGAAAAAGGAAGAGGTTCTCAATTCGTGAATTCTTTATGAATATACTTCAGAACTTTTGACTGGATGGACCGAATTCGATAATTTTTTTTTTAAATAAAAGGTGGTCTCATTTAGGTAAATTTAATTGAGGATTGACAAGTACTTTTTTAGTTATATCTAATCATGCTAATTTTCTTGACTATTTTGTCGTCTACCTGTCTACTTGTCGATGTAATTGAAGTCGGTTTTTTTTATTTGCGAGTACCGAAACAAAATTACTTCACGGATACGCAAGCAAACCATTTAGGTACATTTTGACAGACGTCATAAGTTTTTTTTTAATATTTGCATTCGCAGAGATTAAGTAATAATAATTAGCACTAAAAAATAATTGGCATTGAAAAAACATGTACAGATTTTCTTAAAATTACAGTAATTCTAGAGTTTTCGACACAAGAAAAACACTTATCGTCCATATCCGCTTCAGGCTAAAACAATGATCGCGTGCATTTAAATATTTCTTGAAAATAAAATTCGCACTTAAATTTTTTCCTAAATATAACAAAACTATATTTAAATATGAGCAATCAAGGCAATGCGTGACGAGTTTTGATGGAAGTAAATTGTTTTCAAATTGGTTAATAGTGGAACTTCCATACAGCTTGCACATGGTATGCAACGTGCTCTGAAGGTGAATTGTTTGCTAATATTGTCTATTGTGGTTTTTCATTGGCATAATTTTCGTATATCAATAAAAACAATAAAAGCTTCAGCCTGTAATATCCCACTACTGGGCATAGGCCTCTTTCCCCATATTGGGAAAGGATCAGAGCTTAATCCACCACGCTGCTCCAATGCGGGTTGGCGGATATATTCCCTACTATGAGTAACGATCGCTATCAGGCGTAGATGATAACAACCGGGACCGACGGCTTAACGTGCTCTCTGAGGCACGGTGGGGAGACCCACAAGAACTGTACAAACACCCAGACCATGGCAAACACCTATATGGCCAATCATCATCATCATCATCATCATTACAGCCTATAAAGTCCACTGCTGGACACAGGCCTCCACAAGTTTACGCCAAAAATAAAGTGAACTCATGTGTTTTGCCCATAGTCATCACGCTGGGCAGGCGGGTTGGTGACCGCAGGGCTGGCTTTGTCGCACCAAAGACGCTGCTGCCCGTCTTCGGCCAGTGTGTTTCAAAGCCAGCAGTTGGATATGGCCAATACAAATGGCCAAACAACAAACAAATACTATAATTATTAGATTTATTTGTAAGTTTAAAATGATAATAAAATTTTAATTGTGGGAACTGACACGGTCGAGCAGGACACATAATAAAATGTGACATTGAACTTCTGTACAAGCCTAGTGAATAGTTAATTACGAGTATAACTAGTGGTCGCCCAGAGGTCAAAATTCGACCATAAATATTTAGATTTAAAAAAAGAAACAAAAAATTATGAAAATAAAGATCCTTTTTTTTTCATTTTCAATTTGACTACAGACTGACAAGCAACAAAAGAGTATAATATGCGTGTGTGTGTCAAATACATGGTTGTGTGTGTAATGTTTTTTTTTCATTGGTTTAATATGTTTTTTATGGATAATTTAAAAAGAATATTAGCATTCTGCACTCCTTCTCTATATAAACTATAAGTGTGCGAAATTTTATACTCTTCCGTCTGTGCAACTTTCGTAAAAGTGGTACTAAGTTTTTGCTTGACGTATTAATATATAGATGACGCAGGTTTGATCACTCTAGATGACTCCTCACATGACAACTAATGGTATGGGACATAAGATCTTACAAATTTATGTTTGTGTTTATTTTATCTCTATTTCTGGATCCCCAAAACTATTATTATCTTTATTTAAAAAGTAATCATCTTTATTTAAAAAGTAATCATCGTTACAGAAAATAGACAAAATTAATTTTATTTTGTTATAGCTAAGGGCTAATAAACAAGCTAAATAGAAAGATTATAATTTCAATAATTTGTAGGTATATGTACATTAACTTTGTTCTTATTTAGATTTTTTATTTATTTATTAAGACGGTATGAGGAAATCAGATATCAAAGAAGATAGAGGAAAGTTCACCGAAAAATCAACAGTATTAATTCGTTTTTACTATCATTATTTTTAACTCATACTGGCTGTCTTTAATAACAAATAAGGAAGGGATCAAAGAATCATTTGGGTAAAACCATTAAAATATTATATTATTATCACAATAAGTCGGATTTTCCCGGATAACTAATAATAAAATAAATATACATTATTATCAGTTCGTTTTTGCGTCCGTTTATTTTTTTAATTTTTTCCTCTATCAAAATATCGTTATGCGGATATCTTTAAATCAACCAGTGTTAAAAAAAACCGGATTATTTAAATAAACTCCTAGTAATTGATTATTAAAAATAAAAGTTAGATATACAATCTCAAGTTGATATTAGAAAAAGCTGTTTTCTATGAAATTAAATTTAAAATACTTTATTTTAAGTGATTTTTAAAGTTATTGATTTTTAAGTACGGCTGGACTAATCCGGTTATTTTTTTTTTAATTTTTCTTATACTTTGTATAAAGAATCTTAGAGAATGAAAAAATAAGAGAAATGAGAAGCATTGTGGAAAATTTCAGAAAATATGCAAATTTCATTCATTTGAAAATTGGCATTGAAATGAAATGAAATAAAATTTAGGAGATAATATGGCAGAGAAGAAGATCGTACTAGCGATCTTTTTCTATATTTATATCATTTTAATGTGACGTATTTTTTGTTTTAAATCGTACCAGTTATTTTTGAGATAAATGCATTTAAGCTCTAAATGAATCTAAGTGTTATGACATTATTATACGAGTATGTAAGTAGTTATAACGTGCCAAACTCATTCGGGCACTTATGACATCACAGTACCTACATTAAATCCGTACAAAGTTCCTAAGGCTTTGTAAATAAAGAGCTCTGATTTTCCATAATTTTCCTAACTATGGAGTTTATAGATAGTTTACGAAGATAGGCTCCGACGGTAGCAGCCCTGACACCGATATCCACTTACAACAAATCGATCACATTGTTTCCTCATAAAGCTTTTATGCACAGACCCATTTTGAGCTACAAGGTCGATCTCATTGTGTTCTCTTTGAGTTACGATAAGTTTACATGTCACATGTTATTGTTATACAATGATAATACTTAAAATGACACTATTTACGTACTATTTCCCATAATCGTGGAACTATCACTATTAAATTGAGCGCGAAGCTGTTAAAAATAAATGGTTGAAACAAATAAGCCATAATATAGCCATTTTATAGTTTTGTAATTTTAGTAGTATTTTTATAGTTGAAATAGAGCAATCGGTCGCGAGATAAATGCGCAGTTATTGCATATTGCTAGATTATAAGTAGATGAGTAAGATATGACACGAAATTTGAATTAATTGAAAAGTGATCACCGGCGTTTAAAATTGTTTTACGTAAATTAAAATCACAAGCTTCATGTAGTAATAATGTTTTAATTGTAATGTATAAAGTGTATTGCGTACTTTCTAATAAAGTAAATTGTTACGTTTGTTTATCCTGCTTTCACATCTTAATGTGCATTCCATTATTAATTTTAATCATGTTTGCAGTGAAACGAAGAAAAACCGACTTCAATTATATCGACAAGTAATACAACGTAGGTAGACGAAAAAATATTCAAGTAAATACGCGTTATCAAAGATTACTCCAAAAGTTGTAATCAGATCTCGATGAAATTTAAACGTGACCAAATGATAAACATCGGCTTTCGATTAAATTAAAAATCATCAAAATCGGTACACCCAGTAATAAGTTATGCAGATTTTCGAGGGTTTCCCTCGATTTCTCTAGGATCCCATCATCAGATCCTGGTTTCCTTATCATGGTACTAAACTAGGAATATCTCCTTTCCTACAAAAAAAGAATTGTCAAAATCGGTTCGTAAACGACGGAGTTATCCCCGAACATACATAAAAAGTATCACGAAAAACACGGTCGAATTGAATAACCTCCTCCTTTTTTGAAGCCGGTTAAAAAGTGGGGAGAAGAGGGTCTAATGAAATATAATGTAATTTATAGATATTGTTGGTCTGTCTTAGTTAGTCCCTATTCTCCCTTTTTGTGTTCTCTACTTCTATGAAGATGAAACAAGGGATGAAAGGTTTGAGAAGAGTTCTGTCATTGTCAAAGATAAAAAATGAACCTTATTTTAAGATTTTTGATTAGGAATGAAAAGGACGTATCTCAGCTGGTTTTAATAACTTACCATTAAGTGTGAAATAAAACATGAATTTATCAGTTGCCTGTCGAGTAAATAGAGTTATTCTTGTATATAAAATTCTCGTCTCACAATGTTAGTTACAATACTCCTCCGAAACGGCGGGACAGATTTTTATGAAATTTTGTATGCATATCAGGTAGGTCTGAGAATCGGCCAACATCTATTTTTATATCCCTAAGTTATGAGGGGGGGGGGGGTTATTAAGGGGTTAATAACATATATGGCAAAACAACGTTTGTGAGGCTAGCTAGTCTTATATATAAAATTCTCGTGTCTCAATGTTAGTTACCATACTTCTCCGAAACGGCTGGACCGATTTTTATGAAATTGTGTATGCATATCAGGTAGGTCTGGGAATCGGCCAACATCTATTTTTCATCCGTCAAAGTTATAAGGAGGTTAATAACATATATAGAAAAACAACGTTTGCGGGGTCAGCTAGTAACATACTCGTAATATTTCATGTCAAGCCTGTTAAATAAGATCTTTTTTACCAGCCAACAGTTAATTACCTTATACATTAAGCGCGAGTCATTCGCGTTGCGCAGTTTTTTAGGTAGTTAATAAACCATTTCACGGTCAATATTCCATCGACCTTGAAACCGTAGCGTGAAAAATGAACAATGTCACATTAATGATAGCCTTTGTTGTACATATCGAGAAATAAATAATAAATAAACCTTTTGCATATCAAAAAAAGGTATTGAAAATATTTATACATACATATATATACAAACAAGTACAAAAGGCGGTCTTACCTGAAAATAGGCAATTTGAGGTAAGATTCCTGCTGTGCGGTTACGGTAGTACACCTGTTTAGAGCAGCACAATGACTCAATACAAACTAATACATAGTGGCAGTCTATGTCACTGGTAACAAAGGCGTTGCGAGAAATACAAGACGTGTCCGGACAGGGCTGTCGGAGCGTAAAGCTATTGTGTACTTATATATTACGGCGTTAAAGAATATAGCCACCCCCCCCCCTCTTCCCGTGGCTGTCGTAAGAGGCGACTAAGGGATAACACAGTTCCACTAGCACCTTGGAATTTAAAAAGCCGACCGATGGCGGGATAACCAACCAACTGCTGGCTTTGAAATACACAGACCGAAAACGGGCAGCAGCGTCTTCGGTGCGACAAAGTCAGCCCTACGGTCACCAACCCGCCTGCCCAGCGTGGTGACTATGGACAAAATACATGAGTTCACGTTTTTGGCGTGAACTTGGGGAGGCCTCTGTCCAACAGTGGAGATGTTGCACAGTGCGATAGGCTGACGTGAAGACAATATTCGGACTAAATAAGGGGCATTGCTTGTGCAGACTTCGGTATTGTTTGTATCCTAAGATAAATGAAACAATGCATTTGTTTTATAACTAACATGCTAAGTAGCCGCGTCAACGTCTTACAGCTTTGTTCATAACGAATTTAAGACAAATTCTCAATTGTGAACTGTATCCGAATTAAAAGTGTACTATTTTAGCTGCCATTGTGTATGAATTCTACAAAAATTGCGTCGCAGTTGGTCAATTTTAGCTTGTCGTTCGTAATTCGTTAATGCGTGTTCTAGATCGCTTTCGACCTTCTTAGGAAACTTCCAATTTTTCTTAACTGTGGAAAAAACCTTTTAAATAATTCTCGGTGGTTCTAAATGCCGTAATCATTTAGGGAATCAAGTCTATTTCAAAATAAATAACAAAAATCTACACTTAATTGCCCATTTTCTCATAGTTTTTTTGTTTGTTTTAAACACCACTCAAAGGCCCTTTATTAATTAAATCCGTTAGTCCATCAATAACATTAAAAGCACATAAAACACAATATCAATAAACAATCAAATCACGATAAACGTCACGTGGCCAATAGACGACCATTTGTAACTAGTAGTGAACATTTCCGAGGATTGCAGTGATCTGTCGTTTATGTTTCTAATAAATTACGATCTGTTTTTAAATACTTTCATTATTCTATAGTTATATTCATATTCATGTTTTCTGAAGTAAAACTTCTTTGGCTGTTACAGCAGTATTGCAAAAGTGTAAAATAAAAAATCGGTATATTTGCCTCCGAAAAATCGGTAGAAATCGGTAGATTTTTACTCGGAGTAAAACAAAAGTATTTTAGGTCAATAATGCGTTCATTTATTTAAATTTGTTCCGTTAACATAAATCAAATTCTTTATTTGCATGAATATAGTTAATACATAAGGTGTTATTAGTTACAATGTCTCATATAATCTACCTTAAACGGCGTGCAAATTTTTGTTCCATTTATAATTATAATTATTTTACATTACAGAAAAAGAAAGTACTCAAAAGCAATACGTTTTATCACTAAGAAACATTAATTATAGAAGTAGTCCATACAAGCATCATAAATACAAACAAATCAAAGATAATAATTGCATTATTTCATTCTTCGCAGCAACTGCTAAATTGCTAATAATGAAACAGATTATTAGTATTCCCGACTTCCCGTGGGTGCGATAGAATAGCACGTTGCCGCGAAAGAAGTATGAATTAGCGATGAATTCGCTTAACACTTCATAAAATTTCGCAACTACATTTAATTTGTTAAATGTGAATTGAATCTTCCCATGTCAATAATGAATCCGAATACTAATCCTAATCCATCGAAATAATCCAAAAATAATCTATCACTAGTCCTATACCTAATTCAAGAAACAAACCCGAAGAAAGTTATCTTCAGGGATTTTCCCTTGTAAACCACCAGACAATAATAAACTCTATTAAATCACGTGTTAGTACAATTTGTTTTAACACACCGCGGATTTGAACGGTCATATTCGACGTGGTGGGAAGAATTTCGGGAAGTCCCCGTGCATTGATTTTGTGTTACCTTTTTCTTTTAGTGTTACCGTATTAAGAATATTATTTTACCTTTTTTTTTAGAAAATTATTTTACATTAGTTGAAAATTCAAAAATTCGGTAGATAGCACTGCTAAATCGGTATATCGGTAGACAAGGGCCAAAATCGGTAGATCTACCGATAAATCGGTAGCTTTTGCAACGCTGTGTTACAGTAATATACGAAACGTAACTCTCGCTCTGTCTACCAGTACTCATATTCTCACTTTTCGTAGCGCTCTTGTCACGCACTCACCACCTTACTCCCTAAGTCAAATGTAAATAAGTTTTAGTTCAACAACTTAATAATACCTAAGTATCTATAGGGTAAAATTGTCTTCTTCAATCAACAACATTACGTCAGCAATCTGGGCTCATTCCGCACGAGTAAGCGATTGATCGCTTAACTTTTTTTCGGGGATTAATTTTTCATCAGTGACAATGAAATATCTAAAGAGATAAAAAAGTATAATTTGGTTACTAGCTAGACGCTCTTAAACATAATTGTTGTCTTCCGTTTAGTCAGCTAGGCTCTCTATAGACTATTATTTTTGCCGTGTAGGACAACTTTTTATTTTAATTTTTCTTTCATCGTCAAATACTTATACAATGATACTACAACAATATCTTAATTCGTAATAAAAAAAAATACGTAGAGTGTGCTTAAGACCGCGCGGCAGAATGGAAAACTTCCTTGGCAATCGTAATCAATTTATAATATAATAATAACTATTAAATTAATAAAGACAATTATTACGTATTCATTGAATAAAAGTTAATAATAATAAATTAATTTAGTATATTAATATACTAAACACAGCGACACAACAGCGAAGAGTATCTGACTGTATCTTTCCGCTTACGCACTCGGTGGTCCCGAGTTCACCCGATCAAGCCTTTCACCTCAGAGCGTGACGGATTAGCCTAATTTACTACCTACGAAAAAATGTGTGTGCGGTGCCTTAAAAGAAGTTTTCACTTAAAAAACTGTCACTTTTATAAAAAAAAATGCTGTTTGTTTAAATAAATTCTGTAGTTTTTTTCAAGAGAAATTCATCAATCATTGAGTATGTAACAACGTAGGTAATACATTGTTAGTGCCTTTGTTCTGTAAAAGTTGAGTGAAGACGTTATAGCGCTCATAAAATCTGGTGCATTTTACGAGGCAATTACTCTGTCAATTTACCGAATGTCGATACAAAGGTGAGTATTTTCGCAACGAGTTCCGGTCTATTAACAGACTTTCACACGGCTGCAATTCATCCAGAGCACTTATTATTTATGCTCGACGTCCGCCACGCAACGCATCGGTAGACCGAGCACGGGCTCACTGATCTTACGACGAACGTGTCGTACTTAAAGCTATCGGTTAAATGTACGGTTTAAGCTTTCACTCAAAAGATTGTTTACTAAATGTTATTTTGATAAGAGAGTTTTTTTATACATAACATAAACATCCATGGGCCCATGGCTTTTTTTATTTACATTTTAACTGTCAAACGTTGAGGCGTATTGGTTTTAACATTGCATGCTTCAAATTACGAACTAAAGCTTACTAATTTGATGGTGAGTCCAGAACTGACCGTGATATATATATATATATATATATATATATATATATATATATATATATATATATATTTATATATATTTATATATATGTAGGCTAATGATTAGGGATAGGTTATACGACTATAGTATTTTTTTCTAAAAAGGGTAGGAATAATCGTATAACTGTATGTATATTTATATTTTCCCCAGCCAGGTGTGACTTACTCTCCATAGGGATACATAACGTCTATGAGAGCAGTACCTATGATTTGGATGTGATCTTTTATAAGGTCGAGGTATTCCTCTACTCGGGCTGCTCCAGATTTTGAGAGCGATATTTACTACCGAGCCCTACCTCACAAATAACAACATTTCATATTATTCGAAGTTAAATTGGCTAAGAGTTAATGACCATAAGCTGAGATGGGTAGCTATAATTAAATAATCTATCGTTTAATAATAGAATGAATTCAATATGGCATATAATATTTCAACGTTTGTTTTCGATAGATAAATTCACATGAAATATGAAATAAATTTTTGTACTTACCGTTCGTAAGTGGTAAACTTGACAATTATCCTGATCTTTTTCTTTGGTAAGTACAATACTTTCTGCGAAAGTTTAATGAATTTCAGATTTTGTTTAAAAGTCTACTGTGTCGGAGTTAGAGGTGGTACACCACGCTGTACCCACAAATAATCCGTGCTCTATCTGTATTTTGGGAGAAATAAAATACAAAAACGATAAAAAAGAGAATACCTGATAAGTAGTATATGTAGTACTAGCTGTGCCCGCGACTTCGTCTGCGTGGAATTTAACAAAAAGGTTATTGTTCAGTTCGTAGAGCTATAAAATAAATCGATTTCTACAATAAAAGTAGCCTAAGTTACCCCTTATTACATCAGCTATCTGCCAGTGGAAGTCCCGTCAAAATTGGTCGAGCCGTTTCAAGAATTACCCGGAACAAACAGACAGACATATAAACAAAAATTGTAAAAAATGTTATTTTGGTACATATATGTACCGTGTATACATCCATATGCAATTACTAAAAAGTGGTTATTTTAATATTAAAAACAGACACTCCAATTTTATTTATCTGTATAGATATGTATCATGAACGTAATTGTTTTTACATCACCATACGTGTATAACGGTCATCAGGCAACTCATGCTTGTAACTACACGTGTAACCACAAAATGTCTCTTACGAACATGCGATAAATTATTTTACAGTCTGTGTTTGACAATAAACAATATCAAAAAATTAGTTCATAATACGTGAAATTAATAATAATTTGTCTGTATCTGTATAATTATATGATTGTATTAAAAATAAATGAATAGCTAAAGCTTATTATTTGGAAGAGGATTACACAAATGACAAAGATGTGTGGACTTCTAACGCTTTATTTCACGCCAGATTACGATACAGTTTATTTTTTAAAGGTGTTGCGTGTCATGTGGTCACATTTAAATTTAATTGAGATCTGTCAAGAACTTTTCGAATTATATCTAATACGTGTATTTACTTGACTATTTTTTGGTTCACCTATGTCGTTTTATATCGAATAATTTTCACTGTGTTTACCGATTTTGATGATTCTTAAATTAATCAAAAGCTAAGCTTGTCATGTGGCTCATCGTGTGTCTTCACATCTGTATGGCTAATACAACTTTTTGTCATGTGGGGGGATCGAACCCGCAACCGCCAGCGCAACAGACACAAGTGCTGTGACAGTTGCACTACGCCGGCGACATAAAAAAATATAAGAAAAAACACATTACCTATAATTAATTATAATTAATTATCTTAGTCAACTTTTGTTGTTTTTTTACAATAAATTTATTGTAAAAAACAACAAAAGTATTGTTGAAACCAACTTGAATTAAGAAATTTTTAGGTATTTAAATTTTTTGCTTAAATGCCCATTATGATGGAAGGTTGGTAGTTAGTACGTATATTCACTATTTTCGAGGTTTCAATTTTATACATTTATAATAAATGAATATGCTTTAAGGCTTTTTAAAATTTAAACCTTCAAAGAGGCAATTAATGAATCCTTAATAGAATGGATGATAAAGGCTTATATATGAATACTTGCATGTTTAAGTATATTTATTTCATGTTGTTACAGTATTTGTCGAAACGGATATTGAGTGCTGACTTTCAACTTTACTTCAACACTCAATAGATATGTATTAAGTATAGGTACGTATACATTTTGTTTATTTTTTTTACAAAAAATATTTTCTTTACGCGACCACTACACAGCGATTTCAACTCTGTCGCTGATGGTCCAATATCCGTAACGATACATAAAACGCGGAAAACGTAGACTTTATTATTTTCCAATTTAGTGATAGATTAAGCGAAACAATCAAACAAGTACACATTACTTAAATGGAAATATTATTGCTAACATGTTTATGAGCTTTAACGTTCACGTGTAGCACTTGTTTAATTGTTAATAACTGGGGTAGGGCACAGCAGGAATTTCCTGCTCAAAATATGGAGCAGCCCGACTGGGGTAGTACCTCGACCTTACAGAAGATCACAGCAAAATAATACTGTTTTCAAGCAGTATTGTGTTCCTGTTGGTGAGTAAGGTGACCAGAGCTCCTGGGGGGATTGGGGATTGGGTCGGCAACGCGCTTGCGATGCTTCTGGTGTTGCAGGCGTCTATAGGCTACGGTAATCGCTTACCATCAGGTGAGCCGTACGCTTGTTTGCCAAGCTAGTAACATAAAAAAAAGCCTAAAATATAAATCTTCGATTCGATAAAGTTGAGTCATAAGATTTAACTGAGGTAGGGTACAGCAGGAAATTTCCTGTTCAAAATATGGAGCAACTCCACTGGGGTTACTACCTCTTGCTTACAGAAGATTACAGCTCAATAATGTTTTCAACACATGAGTTCACGTTATTTTTGGCGTAAACTTGTGGAGGCCTATGTCCAGCAGTGGACTGTATAGGCTGTAATGATAATGTTTTCAAGCAGTGTTGCTATACTTCTGGAGTTGCAGACGTCTATAAGCTACGGCATTCGCTTACCATCATGTGAGCCGTACGCTTGTTTGACGACCTAGAAAAAAAGGTAACAACTTCGAAAAAAGATTTCTTCTTCTTTCAAAATGTGATTTTAGGAAGTCGCAAAAATATATTGGAATTTCTACTCAATTGTAAACTTTTGATTCCAGAAATAGTGAATGCAATATCTGGCAGATAAAAAGCACTGAATATGATTACTAAAATTATTTAAAACGGGATATTAACCATGTTTTTTATTTTCATTTTGCGGAGCTCGATATTTAGACATTATTTACGAATGTCTTGATTAATTCGAATATGAAACTGAAAATCTGTTGTCGCGTTATGCGTTAGATAAGTATGAAACTTTATCAATACTTTGTTAAATTGATTCTTAATCTTCTAATCTTGCTGTGAAACAGTGTAATATGTGTTCGAGATCACGTGAAAGTCGTTCTGAGTGAAACCATTAAACTGCCAAACCCAGACAAGAATAATAATCACACCGTGATTTACATTTGGGATAATATTGAGGAAAATCTTAGATAAAAAAGTTGGTTTTACCGCGCACAATACACATCTACATAATTTAATGGGTGTAGGTAGTTTTTATATTGCTGTAAGCTTATGACGTAATTACAAAAAATTTGTTAAGACGGATATAGGTCTCGCTAGTAACGGCTCGAAGTTTGCTAGTAAGAGCTAACAGCGGAAAAAGTTATAAATTTACCAACGTAATTGTATTATGAAAACAATTTAGTTTTAAAATTATAATCGATTACAAGAATTATATGTTGTTAAACATTTCACGTAAACCATTTATTATCGCCCACTACTTCCTTTTGCCATTAGCCTATACAAATAAATAAAATTGAAGTGTCTGTTTGCAGCATTAAAATGACCGCTGTTTACTAAACACATATGTACATACACGGAACATATGACAAAATAACGTTTCTTAAAAATTTTTGTCTGTCTGTCTGTCTGTTTGTTCCGGCTAATCTATGAAATGGCTTCCGGCTTTTTTTAATTCCGCGCGGACGAAGTCGCGAGCACAGCTATTATACAATAAAATAATAATTTGTAACTGAAAAGTGTCTGATTTTGTTTGGAAATATTTCATGATCTCGACGCTAAAGACTTTTTGAGGTAGGGTACAGGTGAATTTATCCAGCTCGAAATCTGGACTAGTCCGTCTGGAGAAGTACCTCACAGAAGATAACACGCTTCAGCCTGTATCATCCCACTTCTGGCTTCTTTCTCCATATAGGAGAGGGATTGGCGCTTAATCCACCACGCTGCTCCACTGCGGATTGGCGGATACCTATATTGTACCTATGAGTAACAATCGCTATCAGGTGTATATGATAACACCCGGTTTCAACCGTATAACCTGCTCTCCAAGACCTTTAAGGAAACCCACAAGGGCAGACATACGAACCGGAAAGAAATATTTGTACAAATACATCGAGCGGGAATCGAATCCGCTACAAAAGAACGGTTGTTATGTTATATGTATGTCATATGTAAGGCAAAGCCCTGTTCTCCACATACAAAAACGATTATAGCTCAATTCATCTTTCTACTTCACTGAATTGTGATAAATAATCTCCCTTTCAAGACTAGCAATCGTATCAGACGCTTATTACAATAAATATGTAAATAAATATCTACACAATACACGCACGGTCGTCTGTTCCTAAAGTAAGCAACTTAATGCTTGTGTTATAGGTAACAGCCGACTGGTGTAACTACATATTTTTTTTTCAATAAACATACTTATAAATAATACATATATAAATATATAAATAAACATACTACACAGACTCGGGATGGGAATCGAACCCTCGACCATCGGAGCAAGGCACTACAAAGCAGGGTAGCTACAAACTGCGCCAACGGGCTAGTCGAAAAATAATCGGAACTGGCAGATAAACAAGAACAATTAAAACTGCAAACAAATATTATTACAAATGCAAATGCGGTAATCAATTCAGCTACGGTGTTAGTGAAACGCGCCACTACACAACATCAGTTGTCAGTTTGACGTTGAATTGAAGCCATTACAGCACTAAATAAAGTTAGCGATAATGACGACAGGTCTAAGTCTCTGTTATTATCGTTTTCACGCTATTTAGCTCCGCCAATTATCACTCGACTTGAGACTTGATAATTATCTTAGTTAGATATCAATATTAACCCGCGGCAGATTGCTCTTAAGTGATCAAAAAGGTAAATACTATAATAAAGTTACTTCAATTAGCTATGCTCATCGGTTTAACTTCCGTTAACTTACAATTAAATTGAAACATCGGGATCAAAAGTGGTGTAAGGTTTTGTTCTGAATCTCCAGCTATTTGGCTATTTACGTTCCAAGTGAAGTAAAATGGCAATTCAAAAGTTCTCTTAACCTATTGAAATGAACTATTAACCTACTTAAATAAAGCTATTTTTGATTTTGATTCTAGTTTCAGCTTTTGCGGAAAATTCTGTTCAAATGGGAAGCGATTTCAATCATTCATCTACGTTTTCCAGAAATATTAGTGTAGATGAAGCAGCAAGAAAGTTTCGGCTGTGTTTTTTGGTCCTTATTAATTTAGAAGAATTAAGTTCAGATATATCTCTAACCTAATATTGAACTGCGTGCTATTACGCCCAGCATAATCATAAATTCATCAGATCTAATATTGGCGCAGCATAGTTGCTGGGTATGAGTTTAATTACTTAAAACTCCCCGTGACTGTCGGTAGTTACTCAATTATCCAATATCATCAACAAGTATCGAGACCACTGTGTATTTGTGTTTAAAGCTTTTATTCATCTATTACTAGCGGCCCGCTCTGGCTTCGCATGGGTATAAAATATATATAAGACTATGTCATTCACGGAAAAAATGATTAAAATCGATCCAGTAGTTTTGATTTATTCATTACTGCCCGTGGCCCGCACGCGTTAACTTTAGAGTAAAACAATTCTTCTTTCCCTAAACCATGAAGATTTCCTGCTATCTTTGGAATATCTAAATTCATACACTACATTTTTACTCATTTACTTTTTATTTTATACTTATAGGCACGCTCCCGCCGCCCCGGCCGGCCGGAACCACCGCAAACGCTACGTCCCGCAATTTTTAAATCTGCAATATCTTCGAAAATATTCATTTAAATCATATGCTGCAAAGGGCCATATAGATTTATATTAAATGAACAATATATTTAAGGTATTTAATTAGATAAGGATTAATGCTGTATTGGTTAAAATCGCTTCGAAAATTAGCCATTATTTGTCGTAAAAAGTAAATGACAAAAAAATGTTATGGTGGGATATCCATAAAAGATAGACATATACCATAGCGGAGTTTTCTGTAGACCTTTTCAATGTGTACAATACCTAGTACATTATTTTGATAAATCTCGTAGGGTTCAGCCTGCGTTTGCAATGTAAGCGGAAAAAATGTAATTATTTACGACATCACATTAGAAACTTCAAAAATAACAGTATTTCTCCACTATTTAATGGATATTATTATACATATAACCCTTTCACTTTAATCACTCTATCTATTAAAAAAAAACCGCATCAAAATCCGTTGCGTAGTTTTAAAGATTTAAACATACATAGGGACATAGGGACATAGGAACATAGGGACAGAGAAAGCGACTTTGTTTTATACTATGTAGTGATGATGATAGTGTAAAAATTTATTGAATTTATACATAAGTAGGTACTCGAAAAATGGTCTTAAATTACTTTAAATTAACAAATGCACGTAAATAACGTCGTCGCTGGAATTGAAAAAATTAGGACTCAATGAGTCATATGCAAATTGTTTCTAGAAGTTTCGAGAGGAACACGAGATATGTTGACAGGAAGCTCGGTACATTTGCGCATGCCCGATTATAACGCAGTATAAGGAGCGCCGGTAAAATGTTGCTTCGCTATTTTTAATTTTATTTTCTATGGTATTTTACGTTAGTGTGCTTAACTGATAAATGAAAATAATAAATTATTGAATTGATTAACAAACGAAATTATTGTTTGCTAGCAAACGAAAATAACTGATTTTAATTACATGGACTAATATCATCGTAGCTTCAAATAAGGCCTATTGGAAACTTTCATTCGCCAGATTTCATGTCATATAAATTTTGCAATGACGTTATATGTTGATTATTTAGCGCATTAGCTTGCTTTTTTTAAGTTTTATACTTTTGATTTATTTGTATGATGAAAACAATGAAAACGTTACTTAACTCGTCATACTAAATCAATTATATTACATCGTTGATTTACCGATAGACGTTTAAAGATTACGAAAGATTAACAGAGAACATAAAGGTCACAGAAAGGGACCTTTTGGTATGTTACGAAATTTCACGCAATGTGTTTCTTTAATTGAAGCAGAATTTATTTAAGGTTCACTAATTTCCACTTATTGTGTAACTAGCTGACCCCGCAAACGTTGCTTTGCCATATATGCTATTAATCCGCTTGATCCTCCCCCCACCATTAACTTGGGGGTATGAAAAATAGATTATGGATGATTCTCAGACCTACCCGATATACACACAAAATTTCATAAAAATCGGTCCAGCCATTTCGGAGGGGTATTTTAACTAACATTGTGACACGAGAATTTTATATATAAGATTTATTTGCGCAATTTTGGTTCTGTTGAAAGCTATCAGAAATATACTACGAAATATACAATTAATATTATTAAACTTAGTATCTTTTTTATCGGTTGCTGATTAGGCTATTTATTAGTTACCCAACAGATAAAGGTTGACGTCTTGTGAAATATTCTATACGCGCCCTCTGAATTCTAAAAGATATAATTTATTTGTTGAGGTTTAACAGATCATAACTTTTATTAATTTCCTGTGGATACAGTTTATCGATAACTTATTTACGAGATTAACTTTATCCAACCTTTGAAATAGCCTTTGGTATATCTATAGTAACATATACCTCAGTAAAAAACAAAAAAAAAACGAAAATTTATATAAGAATATACAGTGTAACATATTAGCGGCTCTGAGTTGATGACTGGATGACGGTTGAGACTAAAAATACCGGCGGGGACGGGTCCTGCTTTTGCGTCTTGCTATTTCTGTATGCGTAGGTTCGTAATGCACTACAATGGCCGAGCTCATTACTCAATGAAAGGAAAAACGGAAATACTTGTTCCTAATGAATGAATGACCTGGCGAATGTGTGTGCTGCTACGTTTGTATTTCTCATTATTTATTAAGCTATTGCGTTAGAATTATTTTGTATTTTAAGGTTATATGTAAGAAATATACTTTCTTTTTTATTTTATCCATATATGAATAAAAATGGTATTTATGTTTTGGGGAAAACATTACACCAGAGAGATGTCAAGTTCCTAAAATCCCAAAACATTGTTCATGGGAATGATGAATTCATATTCAATTTTTAAAAGAGCTTACTCATCGCCTTATTGCCTCCACTGGTGACAAGAGGACTGGTCCATTTTTTACCCAGAGCAGCGACTCAACGGGGAAATGCCAGCATGATTGTAATGCTATCTCTAAATATTTAGGTCTTAAGTTGTCATTTTTTTTTATACCACTAGGTCGACAAACAAGCGTACGGCTCACCTGATGGTAAGCGATTACCGTAGCTTATAGACGCTTGCAACACCAGAAGCATCGCAAGTGCGTTGCCGACCCAATCCCCATATATATAGGGTTTTTGTGTTGCAAACTCGTGAATTTGCGTAAAGTTTAGAACAATTTACAAATGTATCTAATAAAACGAAATATTAATAAATTACGTAAAAGCTTAATATTAATAAATTAAGTTATTGTAGACAAGACAAGACGTTATTGCGGATTTTCAAGTTTCCCTCGATTTCTCTGGGATCCCATCATCAGATCCTGATTTCCTTATCATGGTACTAAACTAGAAATATCTCCTTTCCAACAAAAAAAAAAAAAAAATATCAAAATCGGTACAGCCAGTAGAAAGTTTGCGGTATAATATAACGTAGGTCGACGAAAAAAGCGTCAAGTAAAAACGCATTATTAGATATAACTCGAAAAGTATTTGTTAGATCTCAAATAAATTTAAATAGGACCAAACGATACACACCACCTTTCGATTAAAATTTTTTTGTCGAAATCGGTCCACCCAGTCAAAAGTTCTGAAGTAACATACTTAAAAAAAAAATACAGTTGAATTGAGAACCTCCTTTTTTGGAAGTCGGTTCGGCTCACCAACAGGAACACAATATTGCTTGAAAACAGTATTATTTAGCTGTGATCTTCTGTAAGGTCGAGGTACTACCCCAGTCGGGCTGCTCCATATTTTGAGCAGGAAATTCCTGCTGTGCCCTACCTCAGTCAATTGTAGATATGTATAATGTTATTATTATTAATGCTTATTAAAAGCTGTATCAATACATAGGTTGATCAAACATCCCATCTGCTCGTGACCACCGTTAGTAGTACATCGATTAATCCTTTTATTACACCAACGCTGTTATAGAAACTTTCTGTGCAAAACAAATTCCGTAAACATAATTCACAATATCAATGTTCCACGTTAATGTGATTTGTTTTTGTAGAAAAATAAATGATCGTAGAAACAAATAACTTTCCTCTCCGCAACATTAGTGTAATGTGATACGAGGGTATTTTCCGTGTAATTTGTTCGAGTAAACAGTATTATGTCGTTATGTGGGTAGTTTTCATTGATTACCCTCTTGAAGTGATGTCCTCTTGTTTACGTAATGTTTGGTAAATAAATGGCTTAGTTAATAATAATCCATATATATATATATATATATATATATATATATATATATATATAAATCGATTGCCGATTGATTCGTTTGTATAGCTGAAACTCAGGAATGGATGGACTGATTTGGTTTATTTTGATCTTGAAATATTTGTGGAGGTTCAGGAAAGGTTTAAACGATGAGAAGCGTAAGTAATAAGTAACGGAAACTACTGAATAATACAAAATGTTATTTGATTGATTGATTGATTTCATGTAAAATGTTATGCGTTTTGAAGGGAAACCAGAGATATACAAAATGTTTCTAGCTGTGAATCATTTGATCTTTTTTGTCAAAAACTATTGTCACTTGGTTGTCAAATAGTTATAAGTGCGTTCAAGAAATCCACATTTTTCATAGCTACTGAAAACCTAAATCTCCCCTATCTGATGTCATCTTTATATTTATGTAACGCTTGCTATTCGCACATTTCATTGGACACTTGGCTTTAAAAAAAAAGTCGAAACCACTAAACATCCTAAACGAAAACTTGTTTTCAGTGAAGCGACTTAATTCCCTAGACTGAACCCTTCAAATGAACCTATTTATTTTCTCCTTAAGGTTGGGAAGATATAAGTTATTTTAGGGTCGGCCTTTGCCAAACAAAGGCTTATTTGACGGCGATAAATTGAAAAGAAATGTTTAGTGAGTTGAAATACTTACATTATGTATTAACATTTTTTCGCAGTTTACAACGCTAGTGTACATTGTTGACTAAGCTGACTTTTGGTCAATAGTTAAACACTTAGCAAATGTTTTAATTCAATGTTGATGAATGAATACATTATAAAAGTTCATTGTTCAAATTTTTTTTTAATGTAACTAGACTGGCAAACAGCGTATGGGCCATCTGATGGTAAGCGATTACCGTAGCTTATAGACGTCTTCAACACCAGAAGCATCACAAGCGCGTTACCGACCCCAAAATAACTTTAAAAAAATCGAGTGTGCTTTAGACCACACGACTGAAGTAAAACTTGCTTAGCAACAGGTCTGTACGATAGGTCTACACTGTGTCTTAGATTTACTAAACGTAAAATGTGTGCTCACGCCTCTCTCTCTTGCTCCGTCCGCCTCACACGATCACACTTTTCGTAACGATTTCGTCATTCACCAACTTACTCTCCAAGTCAAGCGTTGTAAAGAAGTTTTAGTTATAATTTCTTTTTTCAGTCGGTATTTCTGAACTATTTTTAATTCAAACGCAACCAAACCAAGCGTATCGATGGAGTGCCGACCGAATCGAAATTGTTTACAATTGACTATTTTTAGGATCTAATGTTCTGGTGTAGTGGATACGAATGTTTGTTTCTGGTTCAAATAATTGTCCTTGTGGGTCAGAATACATAAAATTGTCAGTTCCGGTTGCTTTCATTAACACCTGAGACGTAAATTGATAGGGAAATTATCCATCGACACGTGGAGCAGCGTGGTGGATAGACAAATCTTCATTTACAGTCCAGTCAAAGTCAAAAATTTTCCATTATGTAGTAAAATTAAAAAATAAAAACTTCTACTTATAGACTTGAAAAGCACTTTAGATTGACATTTACATAAAATATTTAGTTAGATATTGAAAATAATTAAAAATTAATTATATTTTTTTGTGAAATTATCACCGATTCGGTATGGAGATTGTGCTAATAATGGTCTTTGATAGCAAACGAAAAAAAACCGACTTCAATCACATTGAAATGTAATATGAGGTAAGTAGACGAAAAACATTAACAAACGCACTAGTTGCCACTACAATTTTCGAAAGTTCCCATCGATTTCTCTGGGATAAAGTCATCAGATTCTGGTTTCCTTATCACGGTATCACACTTAGGATATCTCCAACAAAAAAAGAATTATCAAAATCGATTCATAAACGACGAAGTTACCCGCGAACACACATAAACAATATATACATACGGTCGAATTAAGAAACCTCCTCTTTTTTTGAAGTCGGTTAAAAAGAATCGGAAATAAACTTAACCGTTATATTTATATAAATCTTCAAGGAATCGCATCCTTATAAATTCAGTCTAATTAAAAAAAAATCTTACTTCTTTAACAATGTAAAAAAAAAATCAACCTTTTGACAACCCTTATCTAAATTACCTAAACTATGCTAATGCAATACTTTACGTAAAGAAATCAAACGAAATAGACCACCTTTTTATTTGAATCGGTTTAATGGGCATAAGAATAATACTTTTGACAGGCTATATGTAAAGTGACCGTAATATTGTTACAGTCATTAACCCTTAAATGTCATAATGTCTGGATTAGTCGTGAAATGGGATAATAGAATTTTACTACTTACTTACTTAGGTATATATATGTTCTAAATATATATGTTCGCTTTTATGATAGAAAACCAGTTTTAACGTCACTGAAATTAAATTATTTACGTCGTAAAAATGACTGAGTATTCAAAGTTCAAGGTCAATTTGCACATGCAATTTTTTTTTTATAACTAGGTCGGCAAACAAGCGTCCGGCTCACCTTATGGTAAGCGATTACCGTAGCTTATAGACGCCTGTAACACCAGAAGCATTGCAAGCGCGTTGCCAACCCTATCCCCAATTACCCCCATGTACTCTCCTTACCTCACCTTACTCACCACAGGAACACAACACTGCTTGAAAACAGTATTATTTAGCTGTGATCTTCTGTAAGGTCGAGGTACTGCCCCACTCGAGCTGCTTCATATTCTGAGCATATATTTGAGCCTGCTGTGCCCTAGCTCAGTTAAAATGTGTCCTAGATGTAATTTATAGCCGATTTTCTTTTGCCATAAGTAGGTACTTTAATCAAGGCTAACGTATATTTTAGTTTGAACTGCCCTCAAAAACTACGTAGATTTATACGAAAGATTTTGCGTAAAAAGAAAAGCGAAAATTGTTTGAGTTTCGCGGCCTTTGAGTCAAAGTCTTGGTAATTTCCCTGGCATTCGTCGGCGCGTATCGTTATCCTGCCATTGAAAATGTTTACGATAGATCTGAAGAATTCCTCAGTTTTTATAGCGCTCGTTAAAATGATCGTTGCGCGCGGCCGTCTTACTTCGGATCACGGATGAAAGACGCTTAAACATTAATAGAACCAAGGGGTTAGTTGTATTTTTCTCCTATAAAGTTAATAATGAATTTTATATGACTAACAATGAAATTTCATTGGTGAAGTTCATAACGCTTCAGCCTTTAATATCCCACTACTGGGCATAGGCATCTTTCTCCATGTAGGAGAAGGAGTTCATAAATATTAAACTAATTTTACCGTATAAAAATTGGGGCTACCCATAATACTCGTATAGGATTTTGACATGTGTACGTAATATAGTTTCGTATTACATCGTAACGGAGGAGTGCCGGTACTGCAACTGTTTTGCCACGCTGTGGTTAACATTCATAATTATAATAATTTAATCGTAATATATCGTATCATTTTTTTTATATCACTGGGTCGGCAAACAAGCGTATGGCTCATCTGATGGTAAGAGATTACCGTAGCTTATAGACGCCTGCAACACCAGAAGCATCGCAAGCGCGTTGCCGACCCAATCCCCAATCCCCCCAGGAGCTCTGGTCACCTTACTCACCAACAGGAACACAATACTGCTTGAAATCAGTATTATTTAGCTGTGATCTTCTGTAAGGTCGAGGTACTACCCCAGTCGGGCTGCTCCAGACTTTGAGCAGAAAAATCCTGCTGTGCCCTACCTCAGTTAGTCAATAATCTTAATGATATGATGCTTCAAGATATGTAATGAATTTACACGTACATGTATGTAATTACGTCTATCGTGTACTCTCACGCTTTCACCAGCTTACTCCGCTAGCCAAGCGTGAGTAAAGTTTTACATCAAAAATCCACATCTCTAACCATAAACATTTAATCAGTTTACCTCGTATAGAAATAATAAATGTAACGTGTAATTGCTCCGATCACGTGTCGCATCGCTCGGCGCCGCGCGTAGGTGCCGTCATTGTTTCACAAATAGCTCTGAAAAGGCTACGCAGTCGAGGCTCGAGCGGATTACATTATAAAATGAAATTAAATTGCGTCTGGATAAAAAATATTTTTAACTGAGTGTGCAAAAATTGTATCGTACAATTTCTTTTTGCTGGAATACATTACAAAATATGTATGTATGTATCTATTCTTTTTAACCGACTTCCAAAAAAGGAGGAGGTTCTCAATTCGACTGTATTTTTTTTTTATGTATGATACATCAGAACTTTTGACCGGGTGGACCGATTTCGACAATTTTTTTTAATCGAAAGGTAGTGTGTGCCAATTGGTCCCATTTAAATTTATTTAAGATCAAACAACTAGTTTTCGAGTTATATCTAATAATGCGTTTTTACTTGACGCTTTTTTCGTCGACCTACGTTGTATTATACCGCATAACTTTCTACTGGATGTACCGATTTTAATATTTCTTTTTTTGTTGGAAAGGAGATATCTCTAGTTTCGTACCATGATAAGGAAACCAGGATCTGATGATGGGATCCCAGAGAAATCGAGGGAAACTCTCGAAAATCCGCAATAACTTTTTACTGGGTGTACTGATTTTGATAATTTTTAATTTTATCGAAAGCGGATGTTTATCATGATCTGGTTACTACTTTTTGAGTAATCTTTGATAACGCGTAGTTAGTTGACTATTTTTTCGTCGATCTACGTTGTATTACTCGTCGATGTAATTGAAGTCGGTTTTTTTTTCTTTTGCGAGCAAACACAATTATCTGTTTAAATGTTGATTATAATACTTAAATCAGTGTTGGGCAAAATAAATATCTAAGGCTTAGAAATGAGGTCGAATTATGTAGCACTGTCGTTATGACTGACCGGGCGCGGCACGATATCGTACCATGCAAGTTTTATTAAGGCACATCATGACATATTTACCTCAAAACGTGTAGCAGTCCGACCAGGGAAGTGCCTCAACTTTACAGAAGATCACGGCTAAAGAGCTCCCCACTCAAATAGTGGTGATCTGTGGTGAGTTAGGTGACTAGAGCCCGTGGCGAGGGTCAGGGCGCAACGCACTCGCGATGCTCCTAGTGTTGCAGGTGTCTATAAGCTACGGTAATCGCTTACCATCGGGTGAGCCGTACGCTTGTTTGCCGACTTAGTCGCATAAAAAAAGAATATATATTATCATCACTAAGGAAATAAGAATAAGACACACTACACTTACTAAGGTATAAGAAAAGTTATCGAATAAAACTAGTAAAATTTTCCTTAAGTGAAGTAAGTATACGAAGAAAAAACACTTCTTATAGAAGCTATCGTGTGTGCGTAAGGCCCGAAACCTATTATACGGATGAAAAAAATAATATTGCTCTTACTACAATGAGTCGCTGTGAGCATCTGCTGAATTATATTGGTTTGGTTTAAGCTTTCTTTGAGATTGTGTGAAGTCATCACCGCTAACAGTCGCTCAGTATGAGATATCCTTATAATGTAACAACTTTTTCGGATTTTATCGCGGTTTATTAAGTTTTTTAGATGTCTGACGTTTCCGATGTTTTACAGGAACCATGGTCACGGGACTCTCAACGATCTGCATGGAGCGGGCCCTTACCTTCTTCGGGCACATTATTAGGTCTCCTAAGCATAGTCTTGAGAAGCTTATAATACTGGGTCAAGTTGAAGGGAAACGCACCAAAGGGAGGACACTAGTAAGATGGTCTGATGTCATCAAGAATACAGTGGGAGGCAGCTTGCATGGTGCAATACATGCTGCTTACGATAGTTTTAAATGGAGACATATTATTCGTCGCGATTCTCATCATTGAGGGAACGAGGAAGAAGATGGTCACGGGAGGACAGTCCCGAAAAAGTTGATTTATTATAATGAATGAAATTCGCGGTATTAGAAAACAATAATACTGTTTTCAAGTAGTATTGTATTCCTGTTGGTGAGTAAGGTGACCAGAGCTCCTGGGGGGATTGGGGATTGGGTCGGCAACGCGCTTGCAATGCTTCTGGTGTTGCAGGTGTCTATAAGCTACGGTAATCGCTTACCATCAGGTGAGACGTACGCTTGTCTACCGACCTAGTGACATAAAAAAAAAAAAAAAACAATATAAGATATCTTTACTTATCTGTACCGAATTTTTGTATTTTAATCACAATATTCCTAAAAAATACTAACCATCGCATAAAACGTCATATAGGATGTGTCAATGTTAGTTTTGCTTCTACTTTTCGATAAGCAATTTAGTTTTATTGCATTATTTATTGATTATAATGGTTCGATTGCTGATATTTCTTTTAACAGCTTACTCAAATTGTTATCAATACTTTCTAGTTCTAGGGTGTCAAAATAAAATCTGAAAAAAAAAAATGTTTCCACAATATTTAATATTCGATATCTCTATCAGGTTCTTGTTGAACGAAGGGTAATTTTTTTTACCTAAAGACCCCATTTTATTATCTTTATACAAATTGCCCTTATTACCCAGTTGAAATTGCGTCTTATTACATTAATAGGTTGTTATAGAGTTGCCTGCTTTGTACGATATGCCAAAAATACTCGATTTTATTTTTACGAACACACACGCCTTTCAGGAATGAATATCGAAAGTTCACGGCCATCTATTTTGGTTGAATCAGACCTATAAAATTTATCAGTCGATAACTCTAACAATGAAATGAATTTCGTGAAATCCGTTGTAACTTTAACAACAACAGCCGCCCTGGTGTAGTGGTGCGTCACCTAAAACACCGACGGTTGGCTGGTTCGATTCTCGGCCGGGATGGGTATTTGTACAAATATTACTTTCCGGTCTGGATTTATGTCTTTATGGGTTTCCTCACCCCTGACTTGGGGAGCACGTGGCCCGATTGTTATTATAAATACCTGATAGCGATCGTTACTCATAGTAGGGAACACATCCGCCAACCCGCAGTAGAGCAGCGTGGTGGATTAAGCTCCAATCCTTCTCCTATATGGAAACAGGTCTATGCCCAGCAGCGGGATGTTACTGGATGAATGCGAGTGGTAATACTTTATGATGTATATCACTTCAGCCTATCGCAGTCCACTGCTGGTGTGATAAGTTTACTTAGAATTTCGGTTATTCGCTATTACTGTCAATATAGCGTGCACTTAAAGTTATTTGATGTTGACCTAAATATGTAATTGTAGTAAATATATATTTACCTTAATATTACTTGTACGTGTAACAAGCATGTTTATAATATTTAGGCTACTTGTATTTATGATTTAGGCCAAACAATCTCCATCTGGATTTCCCTATCCTTTTTGATTTTACATTGGTAACTGAAAACAGTTCAGACACAGTTGAATCTCTGATGGTGCGTATTTCTTTTGGGTGGTCTGTAAGATACCCCTCATCCACTTCAGCCTATCGCAGTCCACTGTTGAACATAGGCCTCTACAAGTTCGCGCCAAATATGGCGTGAACTCATGTGTGTTGCCCATAGTCACCACGCTAGGCGGGTTGGTGACCATGAAGTGTATATTTCAATTTTTTTTTAGAATAAACCATTAAATGAATAATTTACTTAAAAAATCTAAATATTTATTCGTTAAGCTGTCCCAGAACGAGTAAGGACGAAAGAAGATGGTAAAGAAGAAGCAAATTGATCATTTATGTAAGTATCATTTATGTAAACTATACCACCAACGAAAAAAAAAAAAAATTAAAAAAAAAATAACGTTGGGAGCTACACGCTCCGCTTATGTGACAGTTTCAAAACATTAGTTCATCAATCTTCATAAATTTTTTAATTCCTAATTTGATTGTCTTGAGATACACCGTTAATACTATTATTATTGACCGCGATGTCAAAAGTAATCTATGGTTCTCCCTCGTTAACCACCAATAACCGCCATTCCACAAACTTGCAGTGATTCTAGAGAATACTTGCACAAACTTCTTTAAGAGAATCCCAGAAAGAGAAGCCCAGCTGTGGAACGTGTAAGTTTCTCTTTTGATTATATTGGATCTGTTGTATATGATGAAGGAACCGTCTTCATAAGCAACAGTTATACCTCACAGACATCAGACATTCGCGTCCGAAGGACGATGACGATTAATGGACGCGCTAGCCGTCTGCAAGGATAGAGATGTCAACGCCTACATAATTCTACTACCCCTACCCAAGATGTTTTGTGCTTTTTCCAGACTAGGCATTTACTAGAGGCTTTGAATAACGTCTTGACTGACGTCAGAGTTCATTAGCCTATAGTAAGCACTTGTAAGTGTTGTTTTTAATACAAATTATTGATTTAACACTTGGATGTCTGGCGCGAACTTGGGGAGCCCTATATCGAGCAGTGAACGGCGGTAAGCTGAAGTGTGGGTGTGATTCGACACATAGTCATACGCACAATGTTTTATTAAGTTTCAACCACAATTTAGTTGCCGATTTTTATAACCTCTCAGAACTCTTAAAAGCATTCTTATATAAAATAAAAATGATTTGCGTAACGTAACGTAAAGATAAAGTAATTGTATCAGCGATTCGATTTGTATGTAAATTTTTCTTTTAAAAAGTACAATTTTGTAACTAAAATCGAAAGTGTATTTTAACGCGACGTAAAACTCTAAAAGGCTGGCGAGAAGCGTTTATTGGAAACATAAACAGTGATTTATTTACCAAAAAAATATTTTAAGCGTAAATCTGAAGAGGTCGTTTGTTTGTTTGAACGAGCTGATTTCAAGAGCGCCTTTATTACTTCTTACAAGGAGGGCTTTTAGCGCTCCGTAATCAAGACGTCCCCAAAGACAATTCTAATATAAAACCTCCGTTGTCGATTTGTTCGTACGTTTTTCACGGGGTTCTAGTCTCGCAAGGTTGTATAACTCTTATAACAATAATAACTTTAACTTACACATTTCGTATACAAAAATTCCATACAGTAAACAATAAGTATATCTACATATTAATACGAATAGCAAAAACTTTGTACCCCTTTTTCCGAAAATTGCGCGGACAGAGGAGTATGAAATTTCGCACACTTATAGTTTATATAAGTAAGGAGTGAAGGATGGTAGTATTTTTTTTTAAATTATACATAAAAATACATTATATACACAGTAATCACAGTATTTGGCACACACACGCGTATACTCTTTTGTTTATTGTTAAAGTCTAGTTAAATTACGGTCGAATTTCGACCACTAGGCGACGACTAGTAGTTATTAATATACTATTATAAGGCCAATAAGTTATATGTTATACGTAAATAAAAAAAAAAAAAACAAACAACGTTTTTTGTTCATAACTAGATCTCAGCGGGACTTACTTAAAATATTGTCATCCGTGATTTTTTGTGTATCGTAGAAAAAATCCTCAACAACACATCGGAATCAAACATTGAGTACACAGAGTTGATTAAACATTACATATTTACATTGGTACAAATCATGTTTGCGTGGAATGGTGCCAAGAATGCTAGTAGCATTTCCCCGTTGAATCGCTATGCCGATTCTCTGGACAAAAAATGCACCAGCCCTCTTGCTAGTGGAGGCAATAAGGCGAGGAGTTAATATATTCATATCTTATATTATATTATGTCTTATCTTCTTAGTTTGTAAATTATGAAAACAACACGGATGAGAACGCAGGACAGGTTACACACGTAAGCCCGGGTAACTTGAAACAATTTCCGTGATCGTAAAATTAATGCTATTATGTTTACGATCATTCCGACAAGGCAGTAAACTCGATGTATATTTCTAATCGAAGCCACGTCATTCGATTTGCTTTCGATTCTGTGAAATGAATCGCGTTCCCGTGTAATGAGATAAACGTTTATTTCTAGTAGTCACAGCTATGTTTTATGAAATCTATTTGTATTTTCGGTAGCTAAGATGACCGCACACGTGAATAGTTAAAGAAAGGTTAAGGTCAATTCTTTTTTAGTTTTAATTCAGATAAAGTACTGTTGTGTTTTCAAAAAATAGCTTTGAAAGCGACGAAACATGTTATTTGTAATGTTTGTGTATAAATATAGATCTTTATGTTCACTTCAGCCTATGGCAGTCCACTGCTGGACATAGGCCTCCCCAAGTTCGCGCCAGATATCCCGGTTTTCCGCAGTCCTCATCCAGCCTACACCGGCAATCTTACGTTGATCGTCGGTCCAACGGGCCGGGGGACGTCCCACACTGCGTTTGCCAAGACGCGGCCTCCACTTCGGGTGTCTACTCCAACGGCCGTCGGTCCTGCGACACAGATACCAGCCCACTGCCACTTCAACTTGCTAATTCTGTGGGCTATGTCGGTTACTTTCGTTCTCTCGCGGATAGTCTCATTTCTAATCCTATCTTTGAGAGAAACCCCAAGCATAGCCCGTTCCATTGCACGTTGAGCGACTTTAAGCTTGTGGACCAGTCCCTTCGTCAGTGTCCACGTCTCGGCTCCTCTTTCTTTATGTTGGTAAAATAAAAATATTTTTGTAAGGTATATTGTTAGTGGTTAAGTGAGTCGTCCAGTACCGCCGCTGCGATCAGCACGTTTACGATTGTCATTGTGAAGTCTTCTGTTTATTCTTAAGTCCTCATCCACAAGAGTGTTTTTAACTGAGGTAGGGCATAGAAGGAATTTCCTGTTCAAAATTTGGAATTCCCGACTGGGGTAGTATCTCGACCTTACAGAAGATCACAGCAAAATAATACTGTTTTCAAGCAGTATTGTGTTCCTGTTGGTGAGTAAGGTGACCAGAGCTCCTGGGGGGATTGGGGATTGGGTCGGCAACGCACTTGCGATGCTTCTGGTGTTGCAGGCGTCTATAAGCTACGGTAATCGCTTACCATCAGGTGAACCGAACGCTTGTTTGCCGACCTAGTGACTTAAAAAAAAAAAGAAAAATATCCAGACGATATCGGACCTTCTACAAGCTTAATATATTTAAAATTGAATCAATGTTCAAGTAAGCGGTCTAAAGTTACATAAGGACCATTATCTAATTAGCTTTACAATCAAATATATAAACACTTAATACTGGAAGGCTCTCAGTAGCATATTTATTCTTGTGTGTTTGGTTCCAGAAACATATAAAGCACTAGCACAAACATTTAGTTTTAACTCATGTGTTTTGCTCATAGTCACCACGCTGGGCAGGCAGGTTGGTGAACGGAGTATATCAAACTTAGCAGTTGGATGGTTATCCCGCCATCGGTCGGCTTTTTAAGTTCAAAGGTAGTAGTGGAAATGTGTTATCCCTTAGTCACTTCTTACGACACCCACGGTAAGAGAGGGGGTGGCAATATTCTTTACTGCCGTAGCCACACAGCAGATACCCTTCACTTATCCTAATTATTGATATTTAATTCTTTTAATATTCATCCATCAATACATAGTCATATATTGACGTGGGGACGTGGGGTGCATTTTACTATATTTCACAAGTTTTTACTGTATTTTCATAACCCTCCGCACATAGAAAGTTACAAGTAGAATAATTGTTACATTTAATGTATCAAGCACCCCACTTGAATTGAATTATTCTCTTTATAACTTAAATTTTATTATAATTTTATTTTGAAGTAATTAATTATGATTGGTTGTTCGATCTTCTACTACTGTAATATAAACTCTTTGTAATAAAAATTATTTTCTACTTTTTATTTCTACTTTTGATTATCTAATCGATCTCAATTTTTCAATTAATTATTTGCAGACATGTAATCGTTTTCCATTATTAATATAAACAAAAATGAATAACTGTTCCGCGCGAAACGAAGCCACGAACTTCACGCCACGCGAAGCGGGCGGGAAAAAGTTACTAAGGAATAAACAAGGTAAAAATGCAAGTAGCCTGTAAAAGTATCTGCCTCCGTCGTGCTGTGCCGAGTGCCCGAGCGAAAGAGTAGGTCCTTGATACGTGTGCAAAGTTTCAAATTAATCAAACTTCTGAAAATTAGTGAAAATTATGCTCAAAGATTCCTTACATACATACATACAACCCAAGCTAATAAAAGCTTGTTCAAAATACACAAAAATAACTTATTTCGTCAAGTGATTTTCGCGTGTATGTATATTATGTATATATGTGTGTATTTCATAGCATCTTAATGCATTGTTATATAATATAGAGGTTTAAGAGTAATCGTTAACTGTATTTAACGCAGAAAAAAGCACAGCCTGCTTGGAGCTTGCAAAAACGGTTAAAAAAGCCAAACTGAAAAAATCATTTTACAAAACTTTTAAGAACCCGAGTAGAAATTTTTTTCGTGTTCCTTAGAAGGACCGGACCGGGCATGCCTGATCTGGACAGGATAATGTATGTAACGCAGAAGATTTGTCTAGACCTGATCAGGATGAGATGAGATTTCCTAATCGGGTACAGAACCTGAACTTTTTTCTAGTCGGGAATATTTTAGTAGGATTTTTAAAATATTACATTTCAGAAATTGAAATGGATGTCTAAGAGTTTTCAATTGAGACTTTGATTGATTATAGTAAATATTACAATAGCAGCGGTTTGTGGAGGAAAGTATCACGTTACAAATATATTTGATTTATCGACGTCTCGTCGGGAAGTTTGTAAAATCATTTTTACTAATGCGTTGTCGTACTTTTGTCACAATGTGTACTTTATGATGATTCGATTGTTTTTGCTAATATGACAAAGAAGAATAATGTTGTCTGTTTATTTGTATGGACAGAGTTTTGTTTATTTTCTTATTAAAGTATACTAAATTTTTTTAATTAATAATAAATGTCAAAGTGAGTAAAAGAACATTTTTATCACACATTACAATTAATTATCAAATAAAAAAATGGTCGTCTGTAAAGTTGGTTTTTCGGGCGGTTGGTTTACAGACGATAGTTTAACGTTTTAACGTCACAACAAAACCTCTCCTTGGACGCATAGGCCAATCGAGTGGAAGAGAGATAGATGCGGCGCAAGCGTACAATGAGCGTAACGGGATAATGAGCGTAACGCAATGAGTCATCTTTTTTCGTGCATGCGGCCGGCGTTCATCTATTTATTAGACGTTAACACGTTAAAACAAAAAAAAAACACATTTGTTACGCGATTTTAAAGTAACGTTATTCAGACGTAGTATATCTTTTAACGTAAAAAAAATATCAAATATACAAGAATCTATTCGTAACTTTAAAATATATGTATCTATGAATTTATATGTATGAGGATGTATGCACGTTTGTTGAAGTGTGGCTTGTGGACACATTGTGATGTTGGATGGATAGATGACGACGACTGTTTTATCATTTGTTATTATACACTTCAGCCTGTAATATCCCATTGCTGGGCATAGGCCTCTTTCCTCATGTAGGAAAGCGATCAGAGTTTAATCCACCACACTGCTCCAATGTGGGTTGGCGGATATATTCCCTCCTATGAGTAACGATCGCTATCAGGTGTCCATGATAACAACCGGGACCGACGGCTTAACGTGCTTCCCGAGGCACGGTGGGGAGACCCACAAGGACTGCACAAACATCTAGACCGAAGGAAACATCTGTATGGCCAATACAAATGTTCGTCATGTGTGAGCATCGACCCCGCAATAGCCAGCGTAACAGCCACAAACCAGTGCTGCTGTGACCGTTGCGCTGACACATCGCCATTTGTAATTATATTCATTATTATTTAATTTCTGTTTTTTTCTTTACTTTATCTATATATTTCATAATCGCTTCATATTTATTTCTTAGTTCTACTCTTTTTGAAGTAAACAAAAATATTTAAAATACATGAGCTTTAAAACCATATTGTTGATGATTTGTCTCCGCGTTCAAATTAACAAGATGCTTGCGCCATTTACATCGCTTCGTTGGCAAGGGACGCAGCGACTTCAAGACCTAATTTAGCTTACACCCTGTTATCTAATACCCCGCGCTGCTGTCTAAGATTGAAAGCGTCTAAAGCATAGCTGTGTATTAGCGTTTGCCTTGGGTTTTGCCATTTGTGATACATGTTTTCACCAAAAAGTTTTACTGAATGCTTGCTTTGGTACCTAACAAAATATTGATATTTGTTATTGAGTTGAAGATGAATTGTTACGTAGATTATAATGTTTATGGAAACCGCTCTGGTGTAGTGCCTGTCGGCGTGTAAGTATTTTCGGTATTTGGTTCGACTTCGCTAGAGATGGTATTTATGTTTTTACAAATACAAATAAATTTTTTTCAGTGTGTGTGTCGGCGCTGTTTGGAGATGACGTTAAGCTGTCGGCCCCGGTTGTAACCATAAATACCTGATAGCGATCGTTGCTCATAGTAGGTATATCCGTAAAAACCCCTAGAGTGGTACCGTGATGGATTGTGCTTCGACCCTTCTCCTACATGGAGAAAGAGGCCTATGCCCAGTAATGAGATATTACTGGCTGAATCATCAAAATATAAAAAAAAAGTTTTCTTTAACATTAATAATAATAATAACACTAAAAGTTACTTCATGTGCTTACAATAAATTGTAAGTGTTAAGCGTCTATATTCTGAAGTAGTATATACCAGTTTGTTCCGGATCGAACTAGTTTGACCTGGAACAAATTGGTTTATCCTGCGCGCGTCATTTATATAAACCGGTCGTACTAGTGGGACGCCGTGTATTTTATGTTGCACTTTTATACAATAATGTGCTTAAATTTTAATTTTCTTTGTTATAGCAATGTTTTAAATATTATTAAAAAATACGTGAATTAATTAAAACTAATAAAAATCTGAGTTTTTTCATTCTGTGTGGTTTTATCGTATTCTATTTTTTTTTTCTGTGGATGTTTTTTTCTTCTTTCGCGTATATTAGATTTGTTTTAAAACTTAAGGCACTGAGATAGCTGCTACCCTTACGTTCTTTCACTGAAATCAGCCAACACTAAAAAGTTGGCATTTAATTGGTGATGGGTAGGTTAGTTCCCTACATCTTCCTCGACATAGGTTATTAATATTCCGTAAAATACTACTTTATTTGTCTAAATAATAATTGGTGACGAATTCAACTGAATAATAATATGGAATATTACATCTTAACATTCACTAAATTCGAACATTATTTCCGTAAATTCGTTTTATTCACGACTCCTTATGATTTTACAAACAATATTGAAGAAAATATATATAAGAACGGAGCTTAAGAGGATAAGTTACTTTGCGTGTTTCGATTTCTTATTTCACTGATTTTTTTGTTCCACGTTTTCCATTACTATTAAAAATCCTTACAAATTAAAAAAAAAAAAAAACTTCAAAGATGCTTCGTTAAAGCAATTCCCAATGAATCTACATTCGCTCAGGGATTGAATATAAAGCTCTGTTGAAGTTGTATATCGCTGAAAGCTCTGTAAGGTTCAGTGTTTCAGTATGCGCGCGACCGCCGTGGTGAAAGCTCGCTTCAAGGCTTTGTCGCTACGACGTAGATGTTGACCGTCAAACTGTGGTGAGTGATGTAAATACAAGTTATTGTAAATATTATATATTTTACTTAGTTAGGTTATTAAGACAGCTGTTAAATTGATCCGGTATATATTGGTTGAAGTATACTTATATCGATATGTAAGAATATAGTTTATGTCATGTTTTGATACAAAGTTTTTATATGTATTAGGAATGTTCTGGAAGAAAAACATCGTTAATTTAAAATTTAACATTTAAATTTTATTTATTTTCTATTATTAATTACTGTTATTAATTAGTAAACAACAACATTGTGGCTACATTTGTGAAGAAAACAAAAATGTTATTTACTATTATAAATTTTTAAAGTTTCAAAATAGACACAAATAATATTTAACATAGCATTGGCTTCCTATATAAAAAAAACCATACCATACTATATTGCTTGTAAATTAAAAATAAATAAATATGTACGAAATATAAATTTAGTAGTTGTTTATGGACAGTATATAAATTTCGTAGTAGGTTTTAACGGAATACATTAACCGAGGCAAAATATATGTTGATTTAAATATGGAACGCACGTACAGAAACCTCACTTACGAGATCGGACCTAACCAATTTTTTAACAGAATTCCAAAAAGGAGGTGGTAATGAATTTGACTTTTTTTTTTTTAAAATGCGTTAGAACTTTTTACTGGGCGGACCGAGTTCGTTGATTCCTTTTTTCAATCGAAAGGTGGTGCTTGTAATGTGGCCCCATTTAATTGAAGATCTATATCGTATATACTTGACTATTTTTTCATCTACTCACGTTGTATTGATATTGATCGATGTAAACGAAGTCGGTTGATTTTTTGTTTGCGATCAAATACTATTATTATCGTTTCCATATAATTTTATTATTTATTACCAAATGAAAGTGAGTTTTATTCGATATAATGGATTCTTAGAAATACATAGTTTTTCATCGTTAGTCTAAGAGATATGTAGCGAAGAACTTTTCCGAGTAGAAATTTTACATCAGGCTATCCTTGTCTGGACCAGACCTGGTCCTGATAGAGCTGGCCAGATCTGGCATGCCTCATTCTATCCTGATCCGGTCCAGATACATGATCTGGTTGAGCCTGACTTGTTTTCTGGTCGGGTTTATATAAGCGAATTAGAAATAATTTCTTCTTTCATTAGGCCTACCCGATATGCGCACAAAATTTCATAAAAATCGGTTTAGCCGTTTCGGAGGAGTAGTTTAACTAACATTGTGACACGAGAAGTTTACATATAAGATTTAGCAGAGGTCAGGATATGTCCTGCTCATAATCTGGAGCAGTCTGACTGGGGTAAATACCTCGATTTCACAGAAGATCACAGCTAAGCTGTGTTGTGTTTCTGTGATAAGTAAGGTCACCAGAGCTCCAGAATTTGATTGGAGATAGATAACGCGGTTGCAATCAATGCTTCTGGTGTTGCAGACGTCTATAAGCTACGGTAATCTCTTACCATCAAGTGAGCTGTACGCTAGTTTACCGACCTAGTGTGTTAGTGCTATGGGCGTTTGTGTTAATGTTGTATGTTTTTGGACCCCCGACAAAAACATTTTACTATTTAATTTTGTGTGTGCCTATAACATCTCACTGCCGGAATAGGTCTCCTTTTCCATGTAGGGGAAGGGCCGATGCTTAACCCACCACTCTACTCCACTGCGGGTTGGAGGAAGGGACTTAACTGCACTTAATGACCTATAATGGAGATAGCCCTTTGACGATGTCACCACTGTCCACTGCAATGGTTATGAAAGTTCCAGTAATGTTCAAGATCGCGGGTTCAGTTTTCGGTGCGAATATTTATGTTTGTGTTTGTTCTTGTAAATTATCAAAATCGAAGGATCAGAAATTAAATTAATATTAAAAAAATGGTTGTCTGTAAAGTTGGTTTACAGACGATAGTTTTAGGAGACAACGTCATATCAAAACATCTCCTCAGACGCATAGGACAATCAAGTGCAAGAGAACTAGAAGCGGCACAAGCGTACAATGCGCGTAACGGGACAATGAGAGTAACGGGATAATGACTCATCCTTTTTCGTGTATGCAGCCGGCGTTCATCAATTTATTAGACGTCGTCACGCCAAAAATGGTATAACTTTAATAGCCAATAGTGTTTTAGGTTGAAGGAAACGATATTGACTTGAAATATCTTTCTCAGCAGCACAAGAAAAGCCTATGACTTTTGTTTGAAATTGTTGTGTCCAAGGTTGAGGTCACCTTAATGATCAATCTTCATTAGGCGGCACTAAGATTATAAGATGATATCAATTGATCGTTGATAGAAGCTATGATGAAAGAAAAATTTATAATCAAACAAAATTCTCTGATCTAGATATTGCTAGATTTGAGTCTTGAACATTCTTCGATCAAAGAGAGTTCTTGTTATATCAGGAGTTTAGGAAAACTTATCTAATTAATTGTTTTGGTATTGTAACTCAGCAGGTCGGTGTATCTTATCCCATTGAATTATTATTTTCCGTCGGACTACATTCAAATCATAATACACAACTTAAATTAAATAAATAACTGACGATGAACCTCAGAAAAACTCTTTAACTAAGAAAACTGTCATCAAGGGATTCCGTCAATGTCGGAAAAGTCAATAAAGTTAAGTTGTGTTTGAAATGAGTGCTTTCCTTTAGTTTTGCAGTATCATTTTTTTCAGTTCAGTTCAGCTCAGCCTATTGCAGTCCACTGCTGGACATAGGCCTCCCCAAGTTCGCGCCAAACATCCCGGTTTTCCGCAATCCTCATCCAGCCTACACCGGCAATCTTACGTAGATCGTCGGTCCAATGGGCCGGAGGGCGTCCCACACTGCGTTTGCTGAGACGCGGTCTACTCCAACTACTTTTTAGTATCAATAAAAATAAAAATACTGTACTGCTTCCTCTTTGCAATTTTTTGTCTAAATCACTTTGAGATGATTTCTGAGCAGGCATATGTTTTGAACTTTTTTAACAATAAATTTATTGCATAAAACTTATACCTGCAGAAATCCTAAAATAAATACTTTAGTAGATAAATTTTAAACCGCTGTGAGAATATTTTATGACAAGCTATTAGAAAAATATCCAACATGATAAATTAAAAAGTCGACTGCCAGAAAGCTCGTCTCAAAATAAATTTCCCGAGACTTATAGACATGAGTTAATTTCTGAAACCAAGTTGGTATGAAATATTTATGATGGTTTAGATGATAAGCAGCGGTATCTATATCTTACTGTCAAGTGGCTTGTCTGTTCGTTTGCTCTTCGTACAAAAAAAAGTATGCGAGTTGGTTCCGTCGCGCGACTGAAGAACGAAGAGATTACCAAAACATTACAAAATAGTTTGTGTGTGCAATTGACACACGGCAGAAGTCAAATTTCTGAAAAGTCGCAGGTAGGTATGCCCTTGTGATTTGTTCTATCGACAATGATCACTGTCTAGTAACAAAAGGCCGTAAGTGCCAGACAAATCCCATCGCTTACGCGTTTTGAGCAGTAATTTATTATATCTCATTCTCTCATATACATTTATGTTTCTTTTTTTATCATCACGCATTTTCGTTTCATCGAGTTTCAAATCACAACGATTTCAAAGAAGTTTGACTTAATACGTGCAATTGAATGTTGTCCATAACTTGATGTGTTATTTTATCGCTGCGATTTTTTTAAAATCTATAACCGATGCGAATATTTGGGCGGATTCGTTGACTGACCTACTTTGTTATTCGTTTTAAAACTGTGGCTTTGAGCTTGACTAAAAAGTAGTAATAAAAAGTAAAATAAACATAAAGAAAAAATCTGGAGCAGCCCGACTGGGTTAGTACCTCGACCTTACAGAAGATCATATCTAAATAATACTGCTTTCAAGCAGTGTTGTGTTCCTGTGGCGAGTAAAGTGACCAGAGCTCCTGGGGGGATTGGGTCGGCAACGCGCTTGCGATGCTTCTGGTGTTGCAAGCGTCTATAGACTACGGTAATCGCTTAACATCGAGTAAGACGTACGCTTATTTACTGATGTATTTTTAACCGGCTTCAAAAAAGGGGGAGGTTACTCAATTCGACCGTATATATATATTTTATGTACGTTGTATTACTTGTCTACGTAATTGAAGTTGGTTTTTTTTTTCGTTTGCGAGCAAACACAATTATTATAGGATAAATAAAATTAAGCACACGCACGATCTTTCAATACCAAATATATAGATTCTTTTAGTTTCATCAAAAATATAAATATATCAAAGCAATTTTTAAACAGAAAAATAACTCGTTAACAACTGATTTAAAATACTTTCATAGGGCCATTTAATAATTTATGAAACGTGTTTGTAGTATTACAGTTGTGTTCTCAAAGACAGCTGTTAACAGTTTTCTTTGTTCCTTGAATGCAGTTCTCTTACTCGACTACAAGAGTGTCAGCAATTACGATTGCTTTTTTCTTTGTCCATGTATGCCCTACATTTCTTTAAAACACACTGTCACATACAAAATTGTAGGTGCTGAAGCCAAGTTTTTATATATTTATTATTATTTATATATACTAATATTATAATGCGGAAGTTTGTTTGTTTAAACGCCCTTTTTTCTTTTTTTTTTTTTTACGTGGGGAAAATCCATCATGGATACCCTCCAGCACGGGGGCGCCAGAGGGTCATGTCAGACTCCTACTCACTAAAAACCACCACGTGTGAGCAGATGCGTGGGGCGAGATGGGGTCGCGTTAGCATTCGCCATCTCACCCCGGCGGTAGGCCCGGATAAAGCCTCCGGGCCCCGGCACAATGGTTGGGTGGCCTCACTCACAACAAGGCCACCCCTCAGAAGTGTGGGGCCGTGTCGCCCGGCCGGCCGAAGTCCGGTACCAGGTTCTACTGGCTCAAATTAAAAAAAAAAACTTTTTGTTTTGGATAGTTCATTTCCCGAGGAAGACTTATAGGCTGTATGGTAGGACACAGTAGGAAATTTCCTGCTCAAAAGCTGGAGCAGCCCGACGGGGGTAGTACCTTACAGAAGATCACAGCTAAATAATACTGTTTTTAAGTAGTGGCCAGAGCTTCTGGGCAGAATAGGCGATAGGTTCGGCATCCCGCTTGCGATGTTTCTAGTGTTGCAGACGCCTAAAAGCTACGGAATCGCTTACCATCAGGTGAGCCGTACGCTTGTTTGACGACCTAGTAATATAAAAAAATATATAAAAAAAAAATCACAAATCCTCTAAAGAACCCTACACTATGAATATGAAAGAACCAACATGTGATTAATTATGAAAATATGTATTATTATCGATTGTGAAGAATTTGTGAATATAAAACAAACAATTACAAAATTTAAGGCTAATATTTAAATTAAAGCTTCTTCTTAACAGGAAAGATTATTCAGCTGTAAGATATTCATAGACACACAACAAAAAGGTCAAATGGGATATAATGCTCTTAACGATAAGTCAGTCTCGCAGGAACGAAGCCGTATAAGAAGCAGCGTTAAAGCAGTAAAATGAAACAAAATAATGGACGTAAAGTAATTGGCGCAGGTGACATCCGTTTCAAATGTATTTTTTTATTTTTTGCGATGATGTACTATTTCATATTAATTGTTAATGATACTAGGCGTATATTGCGATTGTTGGGGATTGGAATTGGAAAGAGATCATTCTTACAGCCGGTCTCTTCCTTTCGTGTATTTACTTTGTTATACACGAATGTATTAAACTATAGAGCGACAAGCTCTTAACATTCATTTCAGCCTGTAATATCCCACTGCTATAGGCCTATATAGGCCTCTTTCCCCATGTAGGAGAAGGATCAGAGCTTAATCCACCACGCTGCTCCAATGCGGGTTGGCGCATATATTCCCTACTATGAGTAACGATCGCTATCAGGTGTACGTGATAACAACCGAGACCGAAAGCTTAACGTGCTCTCCGGGGCACGGTGGGGAGACCCACAAGAACATACAACCAGACCGGAAATAAATATTTGTATAAACACAAATATCTTCTCCGAGCGGGAATCGAACCCGCGACCGCCGGTGTTTAGGCGTCGCCGACACGGCACACGCATCATTACACCAGAGTGGTCGTCACACCAGAGCGGTTGTCGTCAATGAAAGTTCATAGTTGCAGACTACTATAAGGCATTAGACACTTATTCTAAAATTCTGCCGTAATCAGAACCCCGACTAGAAAAAAGGTCAGGTTCAACCAGATCATGTATCTGGACCGGATCAGGATAGAGTGAGGCACGCCAGATCCGGCAAGCTCTATCAGGACCAGGCCTGGTCCAGACAAGGGTAGCCTGATGTAAAATATAATCAAGTATGGTAAGGTATACTGGATCAGGACCCGGTCCGGTCCAGATCAGAATAGCCTGCAAGAAATTACGTGAACTGAGACTGAATCCATCCAGATCAGGCATGCCCGGTCCGGTACTTCTAAGGAACACGAAAAAATTTCTACTCGCGACTCACAAACAAAACAACGAGGCAAAGCTAATCCGTGTATAAGTTGATTCCAGAGGAGTTTATGGTCGAAATCAAAATTATCATTTACTACCACAGTTATAAACACATAATAGTAACAAGGAAATGATACAATCGTACGAGTATATTTATGAAGATGGAACTGAGAATAACAGTGTTCGAGACACATTTACGATCTTTTGTCCATTACTATCTTGATATAACTTATAACAAGGTCATGTTAGCTATGTGAACTCAGTAAATGTAATATTTTAATCAAAATAACTGCATTGTGAAATGATTCATTAATATTATTTTAATTACATATGAAAAGTTTCACTACACATCTTGTATTCTTGGATTATTCGTAGCACCATACTTTCCGAAAAATTTGAATGAAGTGGCTTTTGAAGTATCGTTCCAAAATTGAATAGCACAAATCGAATATATTTTTTTTAAATTATCACTTCCATTGCGCTTTCAATCAAGGTTAATCATAGCACACAAATAATAACTAAAATTGGATATAGTAACAAAATGAGGCTTGCAAAATAAATACATTGTTACACAAAAACAATAATAGTTATTGAGAGTAATGACGCAAGCTGGCCGTCACTCGTATTATCACGGCGAGCACGCGAACCGCCCTGACATTGTTCGCTTTGAAGGTAACAGGCGGGTTTGCGAGATAAATTTAGTTTTCATTATAAATAATTTATAATAGTTACTGTTTGACGCAGAATGGCTGTCGTTTTATTGTTCATATTTCACGTGATATTAGACGGTTTATGGCGTTCTATTTACTCTTGTGACCAACTCTTTTGTTGTTAAGCGAACAATAGCGGCAAAGTATTGAACAAATCATCATGTTTGTGTTGAATTGTCTACGATATAATATCATAAACCTGATTTTATTTATTTGAACATTTTATATTTTAACTATTCTGTTGTGTCAAGGAAAAAGGAGATAAGTCAATTTAAAGTCAATAAATAAAACCTTAAAAAGATATCTTTGTAACTATTTTTTCAAAATATTAATGTCTCCTGGCAAAACAGAGTTAGGTTACAATATATTGAAAATTTAATAAAGAAAAAAAATTTCTAACTAATCATAATTCGACACCAGCAATTTATACTAAGCTAACTCTTAAAAGTGAACTTTACAATAGAGACTTATAAAAGGGAAAAACGTGATACCTTTTATATTAATTAAGAAACTTATTTCAAATTTGGTATCTTTAATAGTTAATTTATTCATTGCAATTTCACAATTTTTTTTATTACATATAAAAACACATTTTATCAAGTTCGCATTAAAAAACAAACTTATCGAAAAATCGAATTGGCGTAGTATAAATTGTTGGTGTCGATTATGAGATGCTTCCTTATTAATTACGCATTGTGTAAAGTTTAAATATGTACTTATCTCCTTTTTCCTTTACATCACAGATTTTTTTTTCAATTAAAAAGTTTATTTATTGAAAAATATTATTAGCTATGATATATATATCAAGTTTTATTGAAGCGAGTGAAATATTTAGATGTATCTATTTATTCCTGTACGTCTGAGGGCTCAAGTGGTGGACAGTTTTCGTTTCCTGCGAGAGTTTTTTTTAAATAAAAAAAGAAACATATTTTTAGGACACAACAGAGACACTATTTATACTCTGATAATACCTATCACAAAATGCAGGCATACATTTATAGAAGGATTACATTTAAGGAAGGACGAATGATTTAAAAATGATTTTTTCAATTCATTTCGTTCATCCTTTTTCTACAGCCGCGACCATCTGATGTCGATCTACGTTTATCAATAGATCTTACTGTATATTTTACGATTACAAATATTTCTCTAAGACTGCTTTTACTGGCAGTTTTACACAACACGTTCTCCTGATTTTAGTTACCTATGAGATATTGTTTTTTATGAAAACTGTTAAAACTTCTATAGACTTATTGAAAACTAGCAACTCGTCCCGGCTTCGCACGGGTTCTTTAAAGGAAATATCCTATAAATCAGTGTAACACACGCTATAATTTATAAAGATACTAGCTGTGCCCGCGACTTCGTCCGCATGGAAATGAAAAAAAAATTCAGTTCGCAGAGTCACAAAATAAATAAATTTCTAAAATAAAAGTAGCCTTAGTTACTCCTTAATACATCAACTATCTGCCTGTGAAAGTCCCGTCAAAATCGGTCCAGCCGTTTCAAAATTAACCGGAACAAACAAACAGATAGATAGACAGACAAAAATTGAAAAAAATGTTATTTTGGTATATGTATCATGTATACATCCAAATGTATTTAGTAAAAAGCGGTTATTTTAATGTACAAACAGACTCCAATTTTATTTATTTGTATTGATGATTATTTACTAATTACTGCGTAACACGGACTTTGATTCAGTATGATATCGGATAACTTCTTCTTATTCGTTCACTCTTGACAGAGTGGTCGTGGTTGATGACGATTCGTTGGCTAAAGCAGCCCCCGCTATACGCATCCACTTGATGCGGTTTTCAGCGTCTCGAGAACTCTGGACTATGGAGATCTGTGTCGCAGCTTTGATGAGGTCTTTCCAACGCGTAGGTGATCGACCGCGTGACCGCTTGCCCTCTACCTGCCTTTGGACAACGATTGGATAACATCTTGTAATAAATACTGATTTTTAACTTTGATGTCCACATTAATAAAGCCAAATGATATATATATATATATATGGGTTGTCTGGAAGAAATGGCTAATTAGCCATAAGTCCGCCCATTGTACTTCACTGTCTGTAACTATCTTTATGCTTTGTTTGTAATATATTTGTGGTGTACAATAAAGTAAAAAATAATAAATAATATATATATACCTTTCTTCGTTTTTTCTCAATTATGGTTTAACGATGTGATATTTAAATGTCAAGGGTATTGATCAAAATATAGATTGTTTTTCTTTCCATTTTTTTTAGTTCTATATATTTATACAATATATAATAATATTTTTACACTTTCTTAGATGTTTAGGGAAATTAAATGGAATTATTAGAAATGTTTTGTAAATTCAGTATTACTTAGAAGTTATTAAAGCTTTAGTAGATACACTACTTAATATTACTTCACTGTTAGAGTTTTTGTAATTTTTTATTGTAACTATATTCAGATTTACATTTTGGTACAGTTATGTGAAGTAGTTCCAAATCTATATATTAATACGAGAAGCAAAAAGTTTGTACCCGTTTTCACGAAAATTGCGCCGACAGAGGAGTATGAAATTTCGCACACTTATAGTTTATATAGAGAATGAGTGCACAATGCTAATATTTTTTTGAAATTATGCATAAAAAATATATGAAATCAATAAAAAACATTACACACTCTACCATGCATTTGACACACACAAACGCTATATACCTTCTCTTTTGTTTAATTTTCAAACTTATAATACAAATTAATTATGGTCGAATTTCGACCACTGGGAGCCCATTATATATATAAAACTATACAAACAGTTCTTAATTCAATCTATTTGAAACTTTGACAATAAACATTTGTAATTTTATTAACCTAGAAAGGGACAAGAAAATTGAATTACAATAGTTACACAATGAAGGCTCCATTTCATCTCAGACTCATTAACTCGTAGATATCTACTCGAAGTAACGAACATCTATTATTGTTGTTTTACTAGTAATTTGTCTCGTAAATAATACTTATAAATCTTCGCTTTGTTATGATGTTTGGATAAACGAGTTTGGTATTATTTTTAACCAACTTCCAAAAAAGGACGAGGTTCTCAATTCGATTGTTTTTTTTTTTATGGATACGCTTCGCTTCAGCCTGTAATATCCCACTATTGGGCATAGGCTATTCACCACCCTGCTCCAATGCGGGTTGGCGGATATATTCGCTACTATGAGGGACGATCGCTATCAGGTGTACATGATAACAACCGGGATCGACGGCTTAACGTGTTCTCCGAGGCACGGTGGGGAGATCCACTAGGACTGCAAAACACCCAGACCACGGCAAACACCTGTATGACCAATACAAATGCATGTCATGTGCGGGGATCGGACCCGCAACCGCCAGCGCAACAGGTACATGGCTGTGACCGCTGCGCCAACGCGGCGGGTATTTTTTATGTATATTACTTCAGAATTTTTGACTGGGTGTACCGATTTCAATGATTTTTATTTTAATCGAAAGGTGCCTGTCATGGACCTGTGAAAACACCATTCTAATTTAATTGAGGTCTAAGAAGTGCTTTTCGAGTTATATGTAATAATGCGTATTTGCTCGACTATTTTTTCGTCGATCTGTTTTGCATTATAGCGCATAACTTTTCACTGGGTATACCGATTGATGATTCTTGTTTTAATCGAAAGTTGATGTTTGTCTTGTCCATTTCAATTTGATCGACATATAATGAGTACTTTTCTGTAATCTTTCATGACGCGTATTTGTGACTGTACGTACTCGTGACGCCATCTATTGGTATTGAATAAAACTACTTTGGTTTGGACTATCGATTTACTATAACATAGTGAGCTATATTATCCACTAGAGGGCAGTAGCAGTTTATTTTTTATAAATAATTTAGATGATTCTTGTTTTAAGAGCCATTTCACAATTTTACGCTCTGCAAGTTTAGGTAAATTTGGTCGCATCGCGCGAGTCGTACGAGCCGCGCGATCTTTGTGCTAAAGTATAGTGTGACAACCCAAAGACCATCGTGATCATTTTCTGATGTATAATAAAAATTATAACTATGGTATAAAATGTTTTTTACATAGTTAATTTGTTAAAAATTTCAAGTATGCTATATAACAACAGTCAATAAATTTAAAATAAAAATAAAAAATCAATTTTATGAAACAAATTTTTTAAAATCGATTATTTTCAGTTCACGAATGAATCTAATATTTACGATATGAATAAAATAGCATTTTATGACATCGACACCGACAAACATATTAATTAACAAATAACAAGACAAACAGATTGAAATGCCTATTTGTATTGATAGTGTGAGAAAAGAAAATTAAATTATACATTTGTTTACAGAAATTATCATTATATTATTTTACAGTCATTTTCGTAATATGTTTATTTTATTTATATTTTACTAGCTGTGCCCGCGGCTTCGCCCGCGTTGAAATCAGTTTGTCACAAAGTTTTCCCGGCAAACTTCCAGTGAAACTCTCATCAAAATTGGCTTAGCCATTCCGTAAACCTTCCTCTTGAAGCTCTCTCCATTTGTGAAACCGCATGAAAATCCGTCCAGTAGATTTTGAGGGAATCGATCACATACGCTTTTTAACCGACTTCAAAAAAGGGGGAGGTTACTCAATGCGACCGTATATGTTTTTTTTAAATGTATGTTCGGGGATAACTCCGTCGTTTATGAACCGATTTTGACATTTTTTTTTGTTGGAAAGGAAACATCCTTAATTTGGTATACCATGATAAGGAAACCAGGATCTGATGATAGGATCCCAGATAAATCGAGGGAAACTCTCGAAAATCCGCATAACTTTTTACTGGGTCTACCGATTTTTATGATTTTTGATTTAATCGAAAGCCGGTGTTTATCATGTGGTCACATTTAAATTTCATCGAGATCTGATTACAACTTTTGGAGTAATCTTTGATAATGCGTATTTGTTTGACTATTTTTTCGTCTACCTACGTTGTATTACTTGTCGATATAATTGAAGTCGGTTTTTCTTCGTCTGCCTACAAACACAATTATGGGGACTTTGTTTTATAATACACTAACTGTTGCCCGCGACTACGTCCGCGTGGTGATGAAGATATGCATTACTATTAAGATGCTTAACGCAAATTATTTTTTTATTTCAGTCACTTGAAATGCTTATCACTCTGAGTATCTTTTTCAAAGGCACAATTTAGTATAATTTAATAGTTGTTTTTATAAAACCTCTCTATACACCACATTTTTAGTTTTATTTTAAGGCTGCTTATATAACCTATCAGGCGAAATTATAGCTGCTGTATATGTTTCATATAAATTATCAACCCCAATTAAACCCCCTTAGCGGTGGAATATCGCAAAATCCATTCTTAGCGGACGGCTAGTAACTATAATCTACCTCCCTGCCAAATTTCATTTTTGTCCATCTTGGATGGATGGACCATCCAGCGGTTTAAGGTTCTCGTGATGAGTGAGTCAGTGACCTTTCTCTTTTATATGTATATAGATTACGATGCATTATTTGGACACCTCCTCACCATCTATAGAGCATACATTTTTAATTTCAAGTACATACATACATACATACATACATACATACATACATACATATAATCACGCCTCTTTCCCGTAGGGGTAGGCAGAGACCACTTCTTTCCACTTGCCACGATCCTTACATACTACATACTATTTCAAGTCTCTTACTTCAAAAACATAGGACTTTCACACAAACTTCCAGCCCCCATTTTATCCCCTTAGGGGTCGAATTTCGTAAAATCCGTTCTCGGCGGATGTTCACGTCCTATAAGGAACCTATCTGCAAAATTTCAAGTATGTAGCTGTTATAGTTTCGGAGATTTCGTGATGAGTGATTCAACCTACCATCCCCCGTTTTAACCCCAAAAGGGAGTTGATTTCTAAAGATACATTATTTGGACACCTTCTCATCATCTATAGAGCATCGATTTTAAATTTCAAGTCTCTTACTTCAAAAACATAGGACTTTCATACAAACTTCCATCCCCCGTTTTACCCCCTTAGGGGTCGAGTTTCGTAAAATCCATTCTTAGCGGATATCTACGCCCTGTAAGGAACCTACCTGCCACATTTCAAGCTTGTAGGTGTTATAGTTTCGGAGATTTCGTGATAAGTGAGTCAACCTACCATCCCCCGTTGAACCCCAAAAGGTATTTATTTTCTAAAGATACATTATTAAAACACCTTTTCACCATCTATAGAGCATACATTTTAAATTTCAAGTCTCTTACTTCAAAAACATAGGCCTTTCATACAAACTTCCATCCCCCGTTTTACCCCCTTAGGGGTCGAGTTTCGTAAAATCCGTTCTTAACGGATGTCTACGTCTTATAAGGAGCTTACCTGCCAAATTTCAAGTTTCTAGGTGTTATAGTTTCGGAGATTTCGTGATGAGTGAGTGACCTTTAGCTTTTATATATATTATTATAGATTATAGATTATAAAAGTATCAAATGCGGTTTATCCGCTATAACAACAGGCGCTGGCCGCGTGTGAGCGAAAGAGACGGCTCCGCAGAATTTGGCGTGGACCTTACCTCTAAGAGCGCTAGCGCTCGACTGATTTACTGGGCTTGATGCGTGGTAATATATACTATCTTTTTATTATTTAATATAAAATGTATTAAAAATGATTACATCTTTTAATTATTTTTTTTGTATTCCTTAATGATGTAAGTTTACTTTGATGAAGATAGTTCGTTAAAATTTCTTAGTTTTCTAAGAAAAATATCGCTTTTAAAATTGTACTCATTTGGAAAATATTCGTAACTTTAATTTTTTTTTATCGTTTAATAGAGATACAAATGGAATAAAAATCTGCGATAGTGCGCAACAAAATTATATTCCACATATTATGATATTTTTTAAAAATAGTTTCAACGTAGAGGTTATTGAAAAGTAGGACTTCAAAGTATACATTGCGACCGTTTACCCAGGGAGGAGGCTGATGAAAAGGTTAATAATTTTATACACATGATATAAATCAAAATTCTGATCCGACTATGGACTACAACAAAGGTTGCTTTATTATATTTCAAGAATATAAATTACATTATTGCATCCAACACTGAGATTAACGACGTCAAAATATTACAATTTCGCGGATTGTTACCGATTTTTGTGAAATGGCTCTTAATTTAAAAGCTGATGCTTGTTTTGGCGTCCCATACTACTTTTTGAGTAATTTTTGATAATGCCATTTACTTGACTATTTTTTCGTCTACTTACATTGTATTATTTGTCGATGTATAGAAGTCGGTTGTTTTCGTTTGCGAGCAAACACAATTATGTACACGAAGGCTTTTTTTTATTTATTTATTTAAATAAGCATTGACAAAAGTCAATTTTTCTTTTTTGTGTTACCAACACATTAGGGAATTCTAAGCATTTTTTAAATATCATAGTAAAAAATCCGTTCAAGCGGAGATCGAACCTGCATTTCCGACTAACCTTTGCTTTAGCCAATTAAGTTATGGAATGATGTTCCCTAGATTTAAATTTTTAATATGTCGGAGATGCAGGTTCGATCCCCGTTGGACGGGTTTTTGTTATAATATTAAAAAATGAAACAAAATTAAAAAATATGTTTGAAAGACATTTTTATTACAAAATAATAATAAAATGTGCTGCATATTTTAATTATATATTAGTACTTATAAATTTAAAATATATTTTGACGTTAGGCATGCATTATCTTTAGGTTGACGAGAATTTTCCCACAATGTAATTTACTGAGTCGTCTAGACCGCTTTTTAGAACGCTTTGAACGCCTTCAAGGTTAAATACGGAGTGGTTTAAGAGATAATATTTATTTATTTATTTATCTTTATATATTTCTTAGAATGTACCAAAGTAACCTAATAGAGGACTTGACAACTAGTTGACATTACATTTCTATTACTTAAAAAAAATAAAAAATTAACAGTTCATGAAAAATGAGTAACATTTATACAAAAAAAAAGAATTAAATATTGACATTGGCTCGCACAACATATTTAAATAGTAAACTACAATAACTGTAAGCTTGTATAGTGTCAGATTGTTTATTTTTTATCAAAACTGTGCTGATAAAATCTTATACCTATAGGTAACATGATTATCAGCAAATCATTATTATCTTTCATTCATGGTTATCTTTCAAATTCTTAAATTGACATTCAATTACGCTTTTTTTTACGCTTCAGCCTGTAATATCCCACTACTGGGCATAAGCCTCTTTCCCCATATAGGAGAACGATCAGAGCTTAATCCACCACGCTGCTCCACTGCGAATTTGCGGATATATTCCCTACTATGAGTAACGATCGCTATCAGGTGTACATGATAACAACCGGGACCGACGGCTTAACGTGCTCTCCGAGGCACGGTGGGGAGACCCACAATGGCTGCACAAACACACAATGACATTCAATATTTTTACATAATTGTGTTTGCTCACAAACGAAAAAAAACCGACTTCAATTTCATCGACGAGTAATACAACGTAGATCGACGAAAAAATAGTCATAATCGGTACACCCAGTAAAAAGTTATTGCGGATTTTCGAAAGTTTCCCTCGATTTCTCTGGGATTCCATCATCAGATCCTGGTTTCTTTATCATGGTACCAAACTAAGGATATCCCCTTTTCAACAAAAAAAGAATTGTCAAAATCGGTACATCCAGTAGAAAGTTATACGGTATAATACAACGTAGATCGACGAAAAAAGCGTCAAGTAAAAACGCATTATTAGATATAACTCGAAAAGTAGTTGTTAGATCTCAAATAAATTTAAATGGGACCAATTGACACACACCACATTTCGACTAAAAAAAAAATTGTAGAAATCGGTCCACCCGGTCAAAAGTTCTGATGTAACATACATAAAAAAAAAAGATACAGTCGAATTGAGAACCTCCTCCTTTTTTGGAAGTCGGTTAAAAATATGTATTACTAGCTGTGTCCTGCGATTTCACTCACGTTAATTTGACAAAATAATGAACTAAAATATTAAGAATTTCTCGGTAAATGGACTATCCAACACAATAATAAACTTTTCAGCTTCGACTTCTGCTGACGACGCGTTAGCGCTGCAGTCGCAGCGCTGGCGGTCGCGGGTTCGATCCCGCTCACGAAAAACATTTGCATTGCCCATATAGATGTTTATCGTGGCCTGGGCGCTTGGGCTTGTGTATTGTGTGTGTTTCCGAACTCCTAGCACAGGAAATATTCCTAGTGGAGGCTGTCGAGTGTTATTAATATTTATTTAGCTTTATTATATATATATATTTATGCAATATGTATTTAACATGTATTTTTATGCAACATGTTACTAATTTTGTACTAAAACACAGTTTATATATTATGTTTCAAAAGAGTAACTGCGGAGTTTCTTGCCGATTCTTATCTACAGAATCTACATTCCGAGTCGGTGGTAGCTTTACTTTTACAAAAATAATAATTTATTTTTAAAGTTTTAATTTGTAAAATGACGATTCGAAAGTGCTCGTGGGGCCTATTTGAATAAAGCTGTTTTTGATTTTGATTTTGATTTTATATTTTTAAATGGTATTACCAGTGACATCTACACCACATATAATAAAATGGTAGGAAAGTCAAAACTGTACATTGAATATTTTTTTAAAAGAATACTTGGGGTGTGATCTACAAGCGATACCGAAGCCAAAAATATGGTTTTTAGAATTTTTGTTTGTTTGTCTGTTTGTCTGTATGTATGTCCGGGATAAACTCAAAAAGTACTGCATAGATTTACTTCAACTTTGGCACGAATATTATTAAGAAGCTGGGTCAACATATAGGCTACATGTTATCACGCTATCACCTACGGGGAACGAGCAGTGAACCTTTATTTCTTCAACGCATTCTGTAAAAACGCGTAATCTAACGACGCATATTTGAATGTTGTTGTTATTATGTTAATAATAACCATGCTATAAGCTAGCTTCACACTATAAATAAAGACATTCTGTAGTATATTTAGTATCACCATTGCAGCCGTGCGAAGCCGGGGCGGGTCGCTATTTTATGAAATATAAATCATAAACAATTTCGCATACATAAAAACATCGTATAATATTTATTGCTCCTCTTTTAAAAGTGAACTAGGCGTCGTTAACAAGTCGCTCACAAGTTATTGCGTGCCCGTGCTCACAGCCTCACAGACAGATTTACCTCCCAGTTACCCGCCTGTGTATTAATTGCCCATCTTTAGTCGTGCGTTGTTTCGAGATATAGGGTTACTAGGGGGTTGAGTTATGGTGTGTTATGGTCACAGTAGACCAGTTGTTTTGCACCATGATGGTTTTTTAAAGAGAAACCAACTTTAGTTATTTTAAATAGAGGCGTTGCCAGTATTTATTATTATTAATAATGAAATCTGTCAAGAATTATGTCAAGAATGATTGAATGAATGAAGGAATGAAAGAGTCAATGAATTATGTCAAAAATCTAAATACTAAACTGAGGTAGGGCGCAGGAAATATCCTGTTCAAAATTTGGAACAGCCAGACTGGGGTAGTACCTCGACCTTAGAGAAGATCACAGCTAAAAAATATCGTTTTCAAGCAATGTTGTGTCCTGTTGGCTAGTAAGATGACTAGGACCTCTACCAACAGGGAATTGGGGACAATGCGCTTGCGATGCTTCTGGTGTTGCAGACGTGTATATGCTACAGTAATCGCTTACCATCAGGTGAGCCGTACGCTTGTTTGCTGACCTAGTTGTATATATAAATAAATAAATAAATTAATTAATAAATATTGTTCTCAATATTTCGCCATTATACCGTAAATAAAGACGCGATACGCTCTTCTACTCGATATATCATTCCTAAATTCGTATTATTCACAGTCTAAATATGAGATTGTTTATTTATTATAATTTAATTCTCACAGTGAACAATACATTAATTATACTTGTTTGTGTTCGGATAATAAATTAAAAGTAAAACAAAAAATCCATTAAATTAATTAATTAAATTAGCGACAATGATTGGACTTCAAAATAATTGTTATTTTATTACATATTCACGAATTTGTAATTGAATTAGAGACTGAAGGCCTGTTTCACCGCTGTTGATAACGCTATTTGACGGATAACGGTACCAGACACATAAAAGTGTATGATAGTTATACTATTATTATATATTTTATATTTTTCAACATCGACACTAAATCCGCAATTTGTGAACAGTCTAGTTAAGGCTCGTCATTATATCTAATTTGATAAACCACAGATCCTCGCAAAAGAATACTGATTCCAACCAAGTATGATCCATGAGGTTATTCATCATTTCATCATTCAGTTCACTGCTGGACATAGGCCTCCACAAGTTCACGCCAAAAATGGCGTGAACTCATGTGTTTTGCCCATAGTCATCACGCTGGGCAGGCGGGTTGGTGACCGCAGGGCTGGCTTTGTCGCACCGAAGACGCTGCTGCCCGTCTTCAGCTTGTGTATTTCAAAGCCAGCAGTTGGATGGTTATCCCGCCACCGTCGGCTTTTTAAGTTCCAAGTTGGTAGCGGAACTGTGTTATCCCTTAGTCGCCTCTTACGACACCCACGGGAAGAGAGGGGGTGGCTATATTCTTTAGAGAGGGTGAGGTTATTGCTATCAAAGAACATCCAAATTTCAATAAAGAAGATGGCTGGCCATTACCACCTGATCAGAAACCCATTATTAAAATGATTAAATCAAAAACCAAGCATAATATGCCACAGATTAAAGATTCAGTTAACACTTTCCACGTAAAGAGAACTAATTCAGATATTGATGTATTATAGGGTAGGTTCGAATAACTTTGTAGCGTTAGGTCTGACACCTTTGTCCTCCCGTGACCATGTTTGCTGTAAAGTATCCGAAACGTCGGACATTTAAATAACTTAATAAATCGTGATAAAATCCGATTTTTTTAAAATTATAATGAGTGAAATTCGTGTTAAGATTAGAAAAGAAATCACCATATTTTTGACATGTTCCTATTTGCAATTGTGGATGTAAAAGTCGAAGTTTCTCAATTGAAACGAAACAGGTTCTAATGACCTATTTAACTTCATCGTATTCGTAGCTTATTTGAAGGATAAATTTTATCCATAAACGTTGAAACTGGCCCTGATTGTTACGGAAAATATATTGATTACATGAGACAGGTTGGCGCAATGGTTGTCCCTGTTTCGATCGCTGCAATATTTGTTTAGGTCATATGAAGTGTGCAGTTTTATCCTGTCTGGTCAATTTATCAATTATGCTTTATGTAGGTTAAACACAAATGAATAATGAAATATTTATAGCACTTATCAACTTCTTAGCCGTGACCAACTTACAGACAACAGAGACGTCAAGAAGTTTTATGTTTTAAGTGCTTGTATTACTCAATAAATACCACATGACACAATATTTACTGTAAACAAATAATATAATATCTTCAACTACGCTGCCATCCTAGTAACTCAATATTGTTTTGTAAACAAAGCTTAAGTTTTATGGTAAATATTTTGTTTAGAAAACTGTCAGTAATTTATTCCTTGCAATGACCTCTTTACGAAAAATTTAAAATAATTCATTATGCTACATCTGTGATTAATAGCGGTTATTATTTTAAAAAAAAATTAACGCCTCACATTAAAGGCCCCCCCTACGATTAACTTCTGTGTCAGGGGTCTAGAAACATATACACACAAGCACAAATGCCCAGACATCAAACATCTGTATGGCCAATACAAACGTTTGCCATATGCGGGGATCGAACCCGCAACCGCCAGCGCAACAGCCACAAACCAGTGCTGTGACCGTTGCGTCAACGCGTCTTCCATTGTCTCAGAATTAAATTCAAAATTAATGATTGGATTTCTTGCAATTATTTTTTTGTGTAGGATATTACTTTTCAAAGCATTACTTAACCAAGAATCTATTCGTATTTAATGAACTGTACTTAACGTGATGCAAGCCTGATTTAGAATATAGAATGCGCTAAGAAAAATAATTTGATGAGGCGTCCTCTATTAATTTTTAACCTTTTAACCCATTACTACTCCTTAGTGATATGTGATAAGCCTCTAGTCTCCCACCCGTCCGATACACAAAAAATAACGTCTATTTTTTTAAATGCAAAGTAAATTGAAATTTTCATAATATTATATTATATTGATGTGTTGTTTTTGTGGTTTAGAGATCGCGCGCTTAAAATAAATAAAAGTGTTATCTCAATATAACCCTTTCCCTGTGATATTTCGCGATGTTTTTCCGACCCCCCCCTCCCCCTTGGAATCTCGCGTGATTAATAGATAACCCCTAAGTGGAATCTTTTTAGGAGAAATAAAGGAAAAATCAACATTATCTCCATTTATAAGTCTACAGAATACAAATAAAATTGACATCATGTTGGCACTATAGCCTATATCCAAATCACTGGAAATAGTCATAGCCGCAGGCTAGCAGGAAAGTTACCTTGTTACCTTTATTTATTGTTTAAAAATAAAAACCCTATATTTTATCTATACATGCGACATTAATATTGATGAGCGGGTGTAAACAAACGACCTTCATCGCTGAAGACAGTTTCGATGACCTCAAAGGACCTTAAATTAATGCAATTCGACATTTAAACTTATAATTCAAATGCGCACACTAAGGAGTTTTTTTATGTAAAATTGTTTTAAGACTATTCCACAAACAATACAATATTTAAATTTTTCAATGTCATTTCCTCGAGTCATCACATTTTTGTAACTGTTTCTTATTTTTTGTAGAAGTATTAGTACATCGTCTAATTAAACTTTCCGTTGTACACCACTTAAGTAGAACAACAGTTGTAAAAGTCAAGAAGCGAGCGAGATCTCTTATTGTTTCATAGGCTTTATAAAAACAAAGCAAAAAAAAAAATAGCAATATATCGACACCAACAATTTATACTACGCCAATTCGACTTTTCGATAAGTTTGTTTTTCTAATGCGAACTTGTATGTGTTTTTTATATGTAATAAAAAAAAATGAAATTGCAATGAATAAATTAACTATTAAAGATACCAAATTTCAGAAAGGTTTCCTAGTTAATATAAAAGGTATCACGTTTTTCCCTTTTATACGCCTCTATTGTAAAGTTCACTTTTAAGAGTTAGCTTAGTATAAATTGCTGGTGTCGATATATCTTTATTGAACTCATATACCTAGTATAAGAGGACTGAAATATATACTCACACAGGAGCAAACTGGAAATATCATTAGTAAATATTGATATCTTCTGTGTAGTAACGGCATTAAAGAATTACACCATTAAAGAAGATTAAAGAATTACCCACACAGAGCACCGACACGGTCAGTCGGAGACGCAGGTTCGATCCCCGCGAACGGTCGATTTTTGATACGATGTTAAAAAATGTTTAGAATTCCCAATGTGTGGGTAACACAAAAATAAAATCGCACAAATTAAAAATAGCATGGTGTCGTCTCCTGTCAAAGATTTTCATTGTAATATGAAACTTTGAATAGTTACGGGTTTCTGTAAAGAATTCACTAAAGACGGCGCCACGGTTCGCTTAAACCGAATATAAAATCATCATATCAAAAATTTCGATCTAACGGGTACATCGTTCCATAGCTTAATTGGCTAGAGCGCCGACACGGTCAGTCGGAGATGCAGGGTCGATCCCCGCTGGAACGGTCGATTTTTGATATGATATTTAAAAAAACGTACAAGTAATATTACGGTAAATATATATTTATTATTTACTACAATTACATATTTAGGTCAAGATCAAATGACTTTAAGTACACGTTTTATTGACATTAATAGCGAATAGCCGAAATTCTAAGTAAACTTATGAGTTCAGATATTGTTTTAATGATTTCAATTTATTTCATGGTCAATGTTTGAAGATAAGTAATTGTCTGGCAAAGGAAATAACAAACCGACTTCAATTACATCGACAAGTAATACAACGGTAGACGAATAATTCTGTTTGCTCGCAAACGAAAAAAGAACCGACTTCAATTACATCGACGAGTAATACAACGTAGATCGACGAAAAAATAGTCAAGCAACTACGCGTTATCAAAGATTACTCAAAAAGTAGTTATCAGATCTCGATAAAATTTATATGTGACCACATGATAAACATCAGCTTTTGATTAAATTAAAAATTATCAAAATCGGTACACCCAGTAAAAAGTTATTACGGATTTTCGAGAGTTTCCCTCGATTCCTCTGGGATCCCATCATCAGATCCTGGTTTTCTTATCATGGTACCAAACTAAGGATATCCCCTTTCCAACAAAAAAAGAATTATCAAAATCGGTGCATCCAGTAGAAAGTTATATGGTATAATATAACGTAGGTCGACGAAAAAAGCGTCAAGTAAAAACGCATTATTAGATATAACTCGAAAAGTAGTTGTTAGATCTCAAATAAATTTAAATGGGACCAATTGGCACACAAAACCTTTCGATTAAAACAAAATTTGTCAAAATCGGTCTACCCGGTCAAAAGTTCTGATGTAACATACATAAAAAAAAAAAAAAAAAAAAAATACAGTCGAATTGAGAACCTCCTCCTTTTTTGGAAGTCGGTTAAAAAATAGTCGAGTATATACGCGTTATCAAAGATTACTCAAAAAGTTAATTAACTTGGAGCCTTTGTTTTTTTTTATATTTATGGCATATAGTTTGTAATAGTCGCGATTTGTTTAAATTTTGTATTTTTAATTTCTTTTTGCTGACCTGTGTCTCCTCCACTTACTTTTTTGGAATTTTGCCAGCGACGCAAAATTCTTCTCTGCCGGGGGGAGGGGGGTATTGTAATATATATAATGTTATTGAATTATACTTGGTTTTTTTTTTATTTTTTTAGTACGTCGCGTTACAAATTTAATTTTTCTCTAAAATTTTTTTTAACGCGCGACATGTTTGCACCTTGAGCGGTCGAGGAAAACCATTTGTATGGTTTTGTCATTTACTTTACTTCCTCGAAGAGCACCCGATATTTCGTATTCTGAAGTCGATTACTGTGTGTAGTTTCCCGTTTCCTACTGCAGAATAAATGTTAGTCAATTTAAAAAAAATCGTGACGGTTTTTTATCGGTACAGAATTTTGGTATCACGAGGGATGAGTTTTACTTGAGTGATGTTTTTGATTCTTCATCACATTTATGCATATTAAGGCAACTTATTTGGGACGCCACGTTAGCGTAACGGTCACAGCACTGGTTTGTGGCTGTTTCGCTGGCAAGTTGCGGCTTGATGTTGGCCATACAGATGTTTGCCGTGGTCTGGGTGTTTGTGCAATCCTTGTGGGTCGCCTTGCCGTGCCTCGGAGAACACGTTAAGCCGTCGGTCCCGGTTGTTATCATGTACACCTGAGTTAGTCATAGTAGGGAATATATCCGCCTACCCGCATTGGGGCAGCGTGGTGGATTAAGCTCTGATCCTTCTCCTACACGGGGAAAGAGGTCTATGCCCAGCATTGGGATATTATAGGCTGAAGAATATTAAGACACAGCATGAGAAAGTTAATAGGCATTACTATATCATTCTACGACACATAGGACACGGAAAGAAATCTTAAACGATAATACTATGCGAACCGCCAGCTCTATCACATAAGCTGTAATTTCGTTAAGTTTTAGTTCTTATAGAATATACGATGCTACCATAACTCAAGGGGAACTCGAAAACTATAGAATACAATTAGGTATATACTTTTACCAGTTAAAAATATCGTGTTACCATAGAAAGTATTGCTACCATTAAAGAGTATTACTAAGCCTGAGGCGAAAGCGACCATTGAAAGGTTATACTTCCTCGTGGACCTTCAGCGGCGATATTTATTACTGCGTAACTATATCTCAGCGGGCGACCGACTGCGCTCTCTGATGCCGATTCATCACTGCGCTTATAGCAACGTTAATAGATATAGAACGATGAGTTATTACAACTTGTCGTTGAATAGCTATCAAGAAATCGTAAATAATTGTGTTTGTTCGCAAGCGAAAAAAGAAACCGACAGCAATTACATCGACCAGTAATACAACGTAGGAAGACGAAAAAGTAGTCAAGCAAATCATCCTAAGGTTAAGATGTTTGCCTCCCGTTTTAGAAAAAACCTTACAATTACTCCATATAAATTATATATCATTTTATAGATAATTGCTTGCTCTACCGGTATCAACAACTAAACAAATTATTATTGCTTTTGTTTTTGTAAATTAATTAATTAATTAAATTATGTAAATGACGATGACGATGATGATGGTTTTAATTTTGAAACAACGTCAACCAGATTGACGGTCGGTAAATTTTTTACTTATTTAGTGCGAATTATTCGCACAAGTATTGCTAGTACGTATTATTAGAGATAAGTCGAAAGTACTTGGTGGTCTTGATTAAATTTAAATTAAACGGCATGAACTTTCGATTATCAAAAGAATCATCGAAACCCAGAAAAATGTTCTGAGGTAATACATATGAAAAAAAAAACAGTCGAATTGAGTTAATTTTGTTTATTATTATTACTTTTTATTTTATTTTATTGAATGTATTATCATGTAGGTATTGTATAAATGTATATTTTGCATGTAAGTTTATCATATAACCTACCATGTCTCGAACTAATAATTTACAAATTGATAAATTTCTTATAACATACAATAATAAATTTATAACTAGTAACAATAATAAATTTATCCTTCCTTAACTTGGGTCGTCTGGAAGAAATGTTTAAATAGCCATAAGTCCGCCCATTGTGCTTCACAGTCTGTAACTAAATTTGTTTAATAATTAAAATGTAATTGTGTTGTACAATAAAGCATAAATAAATCAATTCATTGAAGAGAATTTGCGAAAATATATTACGTTTCTCGACCAATGAAGGTGGGACCTAACTCGTCGGTCATTTAGTACGTAAGTCGCATCCTCACCTTTGAATTACGTACGCGTTTTGCCATACGTTAGTTTAGAATACGGCCATTAAACAATACTTTAGCTGTTTCAAGAAATATGAGAAAACTTCTATATTCTACGACTACCTATATTATTTCCTATGATACATTGTTGGTTAACTTGGATACGTCAATATTTATTAAAATATCGTAATAAAAATTGATTGCACTAAACCTCTGTCTTATCATTACAGCCTATACAGTCCACTGCTGGACATAGGCCTCCACAAGTTTACGCCAAAAATAAAGTGAACTGATGTGTTTTGCCCATAGTCACCACGCTGGGCAGGCGGGTTGGTGACCGCAGTACTGGCTTTGTCGCACCGAAGATGCTGCTGCCCGTCTTCGGCCTGTGTATTTAAAAGCCAGCAGTTGGATAGTTATCCCGCCACCGGTCGGCTTTTAAGTTTCAAGGTGGTAGTGGAACTGTGTTATCCCTTAGTCGCCTCTTACGACACCCACGGGAAGAGAGGGGGTGGCTATATTCTTTAGTACCGTAGCCACACAGTACCTCTGTCTTATAATTGTAATGAAATATATAGTACTTTGAAAGATTTGACACGTTTTTTATTATACACATCAAAAGAGACCTCAGCTATCAATTCTTACAACGTAAATGATACTATGGCGAAACCAACGATGTCCTATAAACAACTCGGCATGTATATGCCATTAGAAAAATTAGTTGATACAAACCTAAACATACAAGTATGCAAAGAAATTGCACACAAATAAAAAACGAGCCTGCTTTAGGCTACATGACTGAAGTAAAACTTCTCCCTCTCAACTTCCGTTTGCCCCGCCCGATCACATCACATAATAATAATAATACTTTATTTCAAACTAAATTTTAAGTCCATATTGGATTAAACTACGCATAAGATCCTTCTGTTAATTACACATTGATTGAACAATCTGGTTACGTAGCACGTGATCTGCATACGAATACCACTGACTGTTCGGTCAACCACAAGTTGTACAATGTGACAAATCCATCTTCATTTTAATTCGAACCACGTTCGTACAATTGCATTATGATATTGCGCGTTCGTTCGGAACGAGATTTAGTGTATTTCTAGTTGTAAACTGTTTTAGTAATCAAACTATATTAAATAAATAAATTTTGTTTTCAATTGATTTGAAAATTACAAATGGCGGTGAAAAGAATAAAATTAGAATAATGCTGTAACAGGTATAAATCTGTGTGTTAAAGATATTTTACAAATGGTGTCGAGGGTGCTTTTTGATCGTCAAACTGAAAAATGGTTTAATTTTGACTGTATGTTCCTATCTTAACCCTATAGTAAGGAAAAACTATAATATATACATACGAATACATTAATATTATTGAAACTTGGCATCATTTAAGTTCACGTTATAAGCAAGGATTTCTTAGCAAGAGGAAACAAACATCAAAGGCGTTTTTAATTGTAATTCGCTATTACTTTAATTTTTACATGTCATGGAGGAGCTGTTTAAAGATTGTCCCTTGAAAATTCCAAAGTTACTGATTTGTTAGTTCTGAAATGTCAGAGGACTTAAACTTTGCCTTAAGGGAATCAAAAATGATGTGGATGTAAGAGGTGTCAAAAGTGGCGAGTGATGGAAATTGGTTTTCAAATTCCATATTTTTTTTATTGATTGAAATGCATTTGAAGAGTTTTTTTTTTATTGACGCTGGACGTTGTTTTAATAGATATCTTGGCATCTTTTGGGATAAGCAGGACATTTTGACGATTAGTTTTCGAAATGGTTATACCCACTGTCTGTTGCGCTAGCGGCTTAACAATGTTGCGGTCAGCAATATGTCTTTATAAACCATGCTCTCCATTTTCCGGACACTTTTTTTTACGTGGGGATAATCATGGATATCCTCCAGCGCGGGGTCGCCAGAGGGTTATGTCAGACTCCTACTGACTAAAAAACCACCACGTGTGAGCAGTCGTCCGCCTGGGGCGAGATGTGGTCGCGCTAGCATTCGCCACCTCGCCCCGGCGGTAGGCCCGGACAAAGCCTCCCGGCCACGGCACAATGGTGGGGTGGCCTCGCTCACAACAAGGCCACATGAGACGTGTGGGGTCGTGTTTGTTTTCCGGACACCTGACTCAGGAATCTTATTAAAGAGAAACTTTTATTCTATCACGTCAAAATTTTTCGTTCATCATCGCATGTTGAAAGTGTTCCGCGGTATTTGTGTGTTTTGATCAGTGTATTAATGTAAATGTTTTGTGAAAGTTTCACTTGCATCGTGGTTTCATAAAACCACACAATTCAAATCTATTATTAAATATGAAGCGTTAATTATTTTTATCTGTCGAGTTACGATACTTCCTAAACTTTATGAACAAATTATTCTGTAATTCATAACGCGGCTGCGTAGTAATAACACCAACATTCAGTAATATCAGACACGCAGAGCTATCGAGAAAATCTTGACTTACATTAGGAATTTTAATAACGTTAATTTGGCAGCTGACCTTAATATCGAATATTTTAGAAAACATATTTTCTAATTATAATAAATCGAGATTTATGAGTATTAGAAGTAATATGCGCGACGGCCTTGACTTTTTTTTGTTTATTCAAATTAGGGTCGGGAAAATAGAAAAAAGGACTAACTTTCAAAGCAGTAAGGCTATAAAGTTGAAAAAAATGTTTGTTTATTTGAAAGCGCTTATCTCAGGAAGTACTGCTTCGAATTGATTAATCCTTTTTGGTTGGATAGTCTAATATACTGGGGAAAGATATAGGATATATATATATATATATTTTTAGTATGTTTTTGCCTCAAATTAACACGGGTGCAATCGCGGGGCACGGCTAGTATAGAATATATCGACATTCCTCTAAATATTTTTGGTAACACAACGGATATTTTTCTCCAAATATTTTTGGAACGGTCGATTTTTGATATGATATCAAAAAATTGTTTAGAATTTCCTAATGTGTGGGTAACACAATATGCTAAACTGTATTTTATTTCTTGTACAAAAGTAATATTAACCTCTTTGTACTTTTGAATATATACCGTTGTATTGTTTGTCAATTATAATGTCTGTATTTTTTGCTTGCGAGCAAGTATAATTATTTTCAAGTCAATTAAAAATTTACTGCTCGAACTCACTTTTTGTGATTATACGTTAGCCTTAACCTCATTTTTTTCTTGTTTAACACATGTTGGAGGTAGCCTGTAGTACCGTTATATCTTAGTTTAACTTTAAGTGAATTTAATCATGAAAAATAAAGATTATTAAACCATAAACCGTAGTTAATTCTGTCAGAAACTAAACACGTCAAACAATTGTCGTATACGCGTCTGTTCACCAAACCCATTCATATGCAGGATTCGTAGCGCCGATTGACTCACGAATGCAATTGCGAGAAGTATTAGGACGTGTCTCGAGGCACATTGTTGCAACTACGTTAAACAAGCGCTAATAACAAATGAAATGAAATAAACTGATGACACCTCTATCATCAAATCTGTTGTCCATTTTACATTTTCAGCTGAAAGCGCTACGTTAACCATACGAACAAAATATCGTTTAAACGTTTGCAGCGCTATCAAAAATGTAGCAAATGAAACTGTACTAACGTTCTAAATTCACGTTCTGATCTTTTGTTTGTATTTTCGAAAGGATTTTTTTTTCATATCATGGCATATAATATATACAAAAGTATTTTTCGAGCGAGGCTACTGCTCCGATACTTAATAAATACAGCTGAGATGTTTGATGACCGACTTTACTCCTGTACAGCGTATCTATTTAGGCTCAAAGAATTATGAAAATAAACTACATTATTATGTAAAACCAGTGTCAGACGCTGTCGTTTAAATAAATATTTTTTTTCAATTTTCTGCGCGATTTTCGTAATTATTATTTCCGTTAGAAAAGTATTAGAAAAAACTTAAAATTTTTCGAGTTTACTGTTAGCAACACATTAATCGATATATTTTCATATATACAAGATTATTGCAATTTGTATGAATGTCGAAGATTTGACACTTGTCAAGATGACGTCAATAGCTGAAAAGTCTTTGGAATATTACGTACAAAAAGAATCTTGCTAGAGCATCTTCTGTAGCCAGGTTTCCTAATAGATGGGACGAGAAATACTCTAGCATCTAGTGAAAATGAACTTTAGTGCTTTTAAAATAAAGTTGATTTTGAATATTCTGGTGGTGTGATTGGTGCATGCGCGTCAGCATTATTGACGGAATCGGCTTATTGACTTGTAGATTGTTATGCGGGATATTCGTTTGTTTGTGTGTTGTATTTAAGAGATTGAATAGTCTGAAAATACTTTGTCTTGATTTGTTACTAACCATATTTCGTTTGGAGTTTTTCATCAGTACTTATATAATGTTAGAATGAATACTAAAAATTATTTAACATGCTCTAATGTCAGGGTCTGTCAGTCCGTATATGGTTTTTGTTTTGTATTAAGTATTGACTGCTTTTTGGATAAGGTTGGCGTTGAGTAGGATGGTAGGTAGTGTAATACGCTATTCTTTATTCAACAGTGTAAACCGTAAATCAAAAATGTGTGCCCATTCCTTTGCCTTGTATGAACAAAACTTCCTTATTGTTAGTGATTTAAAAGGTATTCAAAATTTAATGTTCATTGAAATTTCGATCTGGATACAAATGGCTATAGCGTTTTGCATTGATTCCTTCGCGATAAATGTTTCTTAGGCTACACTGATTTGCTCATATGTTTGTCCTTGTGTCATGAATGTTTCTGGACTATTGACACAGGATTATTACTAATTGTAAGAGTTATTCATCCAGAAATGTCATGGGTTTATTTAGAACTTTCAATCCTTAGGCCTTTGCCTTCTAATTCTACACAAATTTGGATGAAAAGAATACTTATTACGTGGTTACCGTTAATTTTTCATTTTCCTCCATATACTTCTATCTAATATATAAAATTCTCGTGTCGCGGTGTTTGTAGTTAAACTCCTCCGAAACGACTTGACCGATTCTCATGAAATTTTGTGTGCATATTGGGTGGGTCTGAGAATCGAACAACATCTATTTTTCATCCCCCTAAATGTTAAGGGTAGTCCACCCCCAATTTTTTTTTAATTTTTAGATACATTATTTATTTTTTTATGATACAACATTTAAAAATAGATACAACCCTAAATTTTCAACCCTCTACGATCAACCCCTATTTTTAAATAGCGTTTAGCGGCAAGACTATGTTTGCCGAGTCAGGTAGTATTTATATAAAGTTTATTTACTATCAACAAAAAAGGTATAACGATACAATATGCGCGCCATCAGTAAGCCAGTACACGAAGTCAGCTCAGCATGACCGAGGCATGTAGGTACCTACGTCAGTGTTACATCACAATTGCATCGTAGATGGTTTCAGCTACAATTTTTCATCTATCGTTGTTTGTTTTGTGTAGAAATTGTTAAATTGACTGTTACGGTTCCAGCTCAGTTAGCACGAGTATGATTTAATAATAATTATACTAACACAATTGGGTTAATAGGTTTTAAACATGGCGTCCACCGATTTAGATCATATAGATGTTAACCAAGAGGTAATAGATTTGAATTTAAGTTAAATGTATCGCTGAATATTAAATGTTTAAAGATTATGCGGCTTAAAGAAGACATGCTGAAAAACGTCGTATCAATATTAGAAGAAATTCAAGCATTTGATTTGTACTAATATTTCTTTATTATCGGACATTTTGAACTTTTGGGTCTCATCATCGTGCCTCTGACTGTACGCAAAGTTGTCAATCTCGGAATACATTGATATTATCCGCTATAATGGTGAATCAAGCTCCCATCATTCTTCTAAATTACAGGTACGTTACAACCTGATTCATACATTTCTCTTATTGAATATCCATCTTATTGAATTGTATTTAAACTTTAAATTAAATTGTATTTAAATTAGTAACTAACTCAAGTAAGTGAACTATCTTTCTATCTTTTTGTGATTTATAAAATTAACTCTTGAGCCACAAATTTAAGTTTTTTTTTTTAAATTCTCCTAATATATAAAATTCTCGTGTCATGGTGTTAAACATTGAAGTCCTCCGAAACGGCTCGACCGATTTTAAATTTGGCGTTATTTTATTAAGAGTTTACAAGCTGCCACGGTTACAGTATCGACGTTTTATAAATTCCCTTAACATTTTTCAAATAACTTGATAACGTAACTTCAAAATGCTTTCAAGTGATTATGCGTTGAAGACTTAAAACTTACTTCTAGTAGATGTGCAAAATTTGCTTTTTTAACGAGTTCTTAAAACGTAGTCAATGTCTTAACTGGACTTTTATGATAGTTTGAGTAGTCAGACACTAAAACTGCAGTCTCGTAGAGTAGTTTCGTTTAAAGTCTGACTATTCCTCATTTTTATGACTTCTAAAACAAAAAGCTAAGAAATTTTTTAAAGCATTTCACTAAGGAAATAATTATTTATGAAAAATAAAAAAAAAGGTTACCGAAGCGGTTTTAATTGATCGAAAGGAGTATTTACTTCCTTCATGTTCAGTTCTAAGATTTATATTTTTTATTTTCTCCTTGTTTTAGTAATTTTGTTTTGTTCTGTTTTATACCCTTGAATCTTTAGCAATAAACACATTATGACTATATAGTATAAGTTTCGCCGCATTAGGCGAAATTTCAACCTTGGTCTCTTATATGGCCGAGGTCGAAAATCACGTGGAAATGTAATCATGTGACAGTGTATACTGAATATAAGTATTTCAAGCAATTATTTGCACATACATACATTAATTTACGGCTTATTATGTATATATATGGCTTATCTCAAATGACATACAATGCAATGACTCAGTGTGTATCTTAAACGTGTTTTTCACGTGAATTCTTTATCAAAGACCACGAGTTCAGTTTGGATCGAGCTGTTTATTTGTATCAATTTAATTTATATCAGGAGGACGACATATGAGCTTACAAACGTCTGAAGGTAAGCCTTAAAACCAGGAGTGTTATAAGCTTTACTTTTTTTTTGAATCGTCATTCTACGAAATAAACAAATTCATGATACAAGTTTTTTGACTAGCTCGTTGGCGCAATTTGTAGTGCTTTCGCTCCGCGAGTTGCGGGTTCGATTCCTACCTGAGTCTGGGTGTAAGATTTGTATTTATATACTTATATATGTAATTTAATATATAAAATTCTCGGGTCGCGGTGTTTGTTGTTAAACTCCTCCGAAACGGCTTTACCGATTCTCATGAAATTTCGTGTGCATATTGGGTAGGTCTGAGAATCGAACAACATCTATTTTTCACCACCTTAAATGTTAAGAGTAGTCCACACCTATTTTTTTTTAATTTTTACATAAATTATTTATTTTTTATTTTATTATGATTTGGCGTTGAAAAATACATACAACCCTAAATTTTCACCCTTCTACCACCAACCCCTATTTTTAAATAGCGTTTAGCGGCAAAACAACGTTTGGCGAGTCAGCTAGTTTCTATGTATATTTATCAAAAAAAAAGTATTTAGCTATATCAGTCGGCTGTTACCTATAACACAAGCATTAAGCTAAAAAAAATAGGTGTGGACTACTCTTAACATTTAAGGTGGTGAAAAATAGATGTTATTCGATTCTCAGACCTACCCAATATGCACACAAAATTTCATGACAATCGGTTAAGCCGTTTCGGAGGAGTTTAACTACAAACTCGATCTTAATTCTCGATCTTACATTCTTGCACAAATTAATGAGTGGCGCCATTGACTGTCCCAACTTACTGGCTCAATTAAATATTCGTGCCCAAACTAGAACTATAAGACCGTCAGCTTTTACACCTTTCGTGGAAAAACGTACACGCTCACGTCAGGGCCGATATTCTCCGATTAATAGGTTAATGTTGAGTTACAACTCCGTTTATAAATCGATTCAGCGGAATGGTTTTCGTGCATCAATTCCTAATGATCAACAAAAAAACGCAAAAGCGGATATCGATATTTTTTCAGACAATCTTTTTAAATTTAAGTACAATTTGTTAAAGTTTTATAATTTTAATGATTCTTGATTATTATGTTTGTATTTTGGGTTATTTATGCTATATGATTAAGTATGATAATGATTTTTATTGTTATTATCTATTATGTGTGTGAATGAATGTTGATCTGTAAATTAATATTGTGATTATTAATTAATGTCCTTGGAATTCCTTATAAATTTTTCAATATTTTGTGATAAATTTTAATGTTAAATTTAATTGTGTAATATTTTTCATGATTTTTATGATTTTTATAGTCGATTTTTTTCTGTGATTTAATTTAATATGAATTTGTTATATATAACTTTATTTGTATATTGTGCGTCTGTTTTCTTTTTGCGAATTGTGTGTAACACCTATAATTAAGGCAACACTTATACTTAATATTGTAAAAAAATATTCTTTTTCTGTTCTTGTTAGTGTATGTCTTGTTGGTGTTAATGTTAAATAAATAAATAAAAACACCGCGACACGAGAATTTTATATATTGGATATAAATAATGGCAATTGATGGTTAATATAAATCTATACAAATAAATAAAGTTGAAGTGTCTGTTTGTAATATTAACATAACCGCTTTGTACTAAACGCTTATGGATGTATACACGGTACATATACCAAAATAACATCTTTTACAATTTTTGTCTGTCTATCTGCCTGTCTGTTTCTTCCGGCTAATCCCTGAAACGGCGGGACCGATTTTGACGGGACATTCACTGGCAGATAGCTGATGTAGTAAGGAGTAACTTAGGATACTTTTATTTTAGAAATTTAGTTATTTTATAACTTCGTGAACTGAAAAATAGCTTTTTCTTAAATTCTACGCGGACGAAGTCGCGGGCTCAGTTATTATGATAATATAAATGATGTAATTAATGGGCATTATAAATAAAAAAATAAAAAAAATTCTTTATTCTGTTATGCTGTGTTAATGTTTATTTATTAGCTTAAGCAATGCTTATATATAAATAGCAATTGTTTTAACTGTACAGGAAAATATGTACTTATATGTTATAATTATTCCATTTAAGAGATATTTTATTATTATTGTCATAATATATACGCTTTGAATGGACAGACAAGCAGTATTTAGCAATAAATGAACAAATTATTCGATGTACACTAAGTACAATGGCATAGGGTACATATTCCTTTTTAACCAAATATGGAGCAAATATGGAGCAGCCTGACTGGGGTAGTACCTCGACCTTACAGAAGATCACAGCAAAATAATACTGTTTTCAAGCAGTATTGTGTTCCTGTTGGTGAGTAAGGTGACCAGAGCTCCTGGGGGGATTGGCGATTGGGTCGGCAACGCGCTTGCGATGCTTCTGGTGTTGCAGGTGTCTATAAGCTACGGTAATCGCTTACCATCAGGTCAGCCGTACGCTTGTTTGCCGACCTAGTGACATAAAAAAAACCGACATCCAAAAAGGGATGAGGTTCTCATTTCGACTGTGTTTATATGTATGGTACTTTAGAAATTTTGTACTGGGTGGACCGATTTCGATAATTCTTTTTTAATCTCATTTAAATTTGATCAAGATCTGATGACTACTTTTTAAGCGTAAAGCGTATTTACTTGAATATTTTTTCGTCTACTTACGTTGTATTACTTGTCGATGTAATTGAAGTTGCTTTTTTTCTTTAGCTTGCAAAATACAATTATGTCAAATTTTGTCATGTTTGACTCATAGATGCGACATGACTGGTAGATGTGAATGACACTGTTGTCAGTGGATTTGTTTTCACCATCAGGGTCGTGGATTTGGTTACCATCGCAATCTACGCGTATTTTTATAACTAGGACTTTTTATTCATTATAAATATAAAATTTATCAAGATTAATACAACAATTCCCACGGTGCCTCGGAGAGCACGTTAAGCCGTCGGTCCCGGTTGTTGTCATGTACACCTGATAGCGATAGCTAATTGGAGCAGCGTGGTGGATTAAGTTTTGATCCTTCTCCTACATGGGCAAAGAGACCCATGTCCAGCTGTGGGATATTACAGGCTGAAGTTGTTTATTATCATAGAAATATAGTCTTTGACAGAATCTTAATAATGTTCAAACTTATAATTTAAATTTATTATGGCGACTAATAGTTATTAGAAATAGCTTAAAAATGCATTCGTCAGATTTAGCTGAAATTTAAATGAGGTCACACGAGAAGCACTAGAAATATAAAATATCATCATAATCGGTACGCTCAGAACAAAATTATGGGGTAGCACAAACAAAAAAAGTCTAATTGAGAACCTCCTTTTTCGATTAATAACAATGACACTCATATGCAAATATACGTGTTATTATATACATGTATGTGTATGTATGTGGTTGTCTTATAAATGTCACAGGTGCGTCGGATTCGCGTCAATCGGATATTGATAATGATAGGGTTGTCACTCGTGATAATTGTTAAATATTTATTCATGATATTAATTTACGTATTTACATATTGTTTTTAAATTCTGTATATAGTTGATATTTAATTAAACATGATAACCAGAAAGTAGTAAACGCCAAACTTAAAAATATAAAATAAGACAATGAGAAAAAAAAAACAAATAACCGTTAAATTTTTTATTAATTTTAGTTGATAATAACTATAATTTAACAAGTATATGAACAATAATATTTAAACGGAACTAAGATATTTTACATAGTTATAAGTACGGAATACAAACATAAATACGTTGACCAAGATATTGGATTAGAAAAACATTTGCATTAAATTGAGATCGACTTTTTAAGAATTTTTTTCTTTACAATTAAATTATTACGTACATATGTTAAAACGATTCATTTTCAATTGATATATTATAATTATAGTTGATTTGATATTGGTTCATCATCATCATTTAAGCCTATTGCAGTCCACTGCTGGACATAGGCCTACACAATTTCGCGCCAAAAATGACGTGAACTCATATGTGTTGCCCATAGTCACCACGCTGGGCAAGCGGGTTGGTGATCGCCGGGCTGACTTTTGTCGCACCGAAGACGCTGTCGCCCGTCTTCGGCCTGTATATTTGAAAACCAGCAGTTGGATGGTTATCCCGCCATCGGTCGGCTTTATCAGTTCCAAGGTGATAGTGAAACTGTGTTATCTCTTAGTCACCTCTTACGACACCCACGGGAAGAGAGAGGGTGGCTATATTCTTTAACGCCGTAATAATAAGTACACAATAACTTTATGCTCCGACAGCCCTGTCCGGACACGTCCTGCATTTCTCGCAACGCCTTTGTTACCGGTGACATAGACTGCCACTATGTATTAGTTTGTATTGACTCATTGTGCTGCTCTAAACAGGTGTTCTGGACTATATTGACAGCATATTTGGTTTAGATTCATTGCGTTCTTGTATTAGTACGATTATTGTTATGAAATAAAAATTAGAATATACTTTATTTAAAGTTTTAGAACCGTTTTGAATCGTCATTTTGTAACACTATAAGGTTATGATGAGTATGATGATAATATGAAATTTCCATTGGAATTGGAATTTAGATCCTGCGGGAAAACCGATAAGAATTTTTTTTAAACTAATTTTGTTTATTTACTTCAGTTTACTAATACTTAAGTAGCGTAATAATATGGCTTTATTAATAAAAAACGTACAAAATTACGTAATTGACATTAAATTTTTAATACACCTCCGAAAGAATAACAGTAAGACATTATATAATCCTACAATTTTATAATGTACACTAGCTATTTTTTATAAATTACATTTTTGAATGAGAATATCTATATTTACAAGGTTACAATTATGTTTACTTTTTACTTTTCTTAAAACAATCATTGTAAGTATTTGGGAGGAATTATCTTGTAATAAAAGAGTATTTTAATTAATAATTAATCAACAAGATAAACTTGTAAGTACTTATTAAAATCTCAGACACTATTCAGTTATTACTTCGTATTCATTACCGCCATACTTGTAGATACTTGTATTAAAAGGTGTTAATTTGTGAAATTTCGTACCAAGTTGAATGTAGGAAGCCAAAGGTCATGCGAACCCGGAATTCTGTACGTTACCTTTTATGAAAAATATCATTTTATTAAATTCCTTACTGCAATTTTGTAAGTTATTTAGGGTTCCGTAAATCAAAAGGAAAAACCGGAGTCCTTATAGGATCACTTTGTTGTCCGTCTGTCTGTTAAGATTATTTTTCTAAGGAACGCGTGGCCAAGCTGAAATTTATATAAAATACTCAAGTCTACTATCCCTTGGAGCTGTGAAAAAAATGAAAATTCTAGGCCAACGCAATCAAAAGATAGTCAAAAGATAAATAGAATCAAAACCTATAGGGTACGCTTCAGCCTAGGCCTCTTTCCCCGTGTAGGAGAAGGATCAGAGCTTAATCCACCACGCTGCTCCAATGCGGGTTGGCGGATATATTCTCTATTATGAGTAACGATCGCTATCAGGTGTACATGATAACAACCGGGATCAACGGCTTAACGTGCTCTCCGAGGCACGGTGGGGAGACCCACAAGGATTGCACAAACACCTGTATGGCCAATACAAATGTTTGTCATGTGCGAGGATCGAACCTGCAACCGCCAGCGTAACAGGTACAATCCATGGCCCTTTACGCCAACGCAGTGTCAAACCTATAGGGTACTTCCCGTGAACTCTGAATCTTGAAGTTTGGTGCTTAGCAACGTCATATAGCACAGATAAAAGAAAAATTGCGAAAAGCGTGAATTTTTAGTTACATCATATAATAAAAATATTTTAAATAATTTTTGTACGGAACTTAAAGTGCGCAAGTCTGACTCGCGCTTGGCCGGTTTTTTTCTCATGTAACTTGTTTTCAAGATTCCTCATCAAGGGGTATACATATATTCTTACTATAATGCCATCAGCCGTGTCAATCATAGAGTTGGATCTTTTTTTTTTGTTTTATATATGTGGCGTATCCACATATATAAACTTTTTATATGGAAATAATAATAAAACCGCATTACTTGTTTTTATTTTATTTATAAAAATGTTTTTTGATATGATGAATTTTTATTTTGAATTGTTCTTTATAATTTATGTTTTACAATTTATTAATTTTATTTTATATTTTACTACGTGCACGTTGTTTTGGAATTATATTGTATATTTTGCTATGTTAACAATGTTTTTTTTATATTATTATTATTATTCTTTAATAAAGAGTCGGTGGAGATAGCGAAGATCTTATCATTACTTCAACCGTTGAACAGCTAATTCGCTAAATAATATATAGCTAGGTAGGCAAACAAGCGTTCGGATCACCTGATGGTAAGCTATTACCGTAGCCTATAGACGTTTGCAACACCAGAAACATCGCAAGCACGTTGCCGACCCACCTTACTTACCAACAGAAACAATGTCACCTCAATACTTCACTTCGCCCGATACCTGATACTTTCCCCGTACCATATATTTTTATCAAATTTGACGTTTTATTTCTAGTGTTTTTTTAAACATTTTACAGAACTTAAAAAATTTTTTTTTGTAAATGTAAATAAAATTTATAAATTAAAATAACTAAATCTCATTACGCTAAGAGCTGCTTATATTTTCCTCAATAATGTATCCTTGTTGTATAATAATTAAATTATGGAAACAAGTGTTCAATGTACTAATATTCTATAATGTAAAACAATAGTTACAATTAATATAGTTACAATTTTATTACTTTTAGCCAACTTTAAAAATGGAAAATCTCAAATCTACTGTATTTTTGTGTGCTCGTTTCCTCATAGCTTTTTTCGAAGTTATATCTCTTTTGGCAGGTTAGGAAACAGATATGAGTACGATATGCGCACATCGGCTCGAAATAAAAACCAACACTGAAGTTATCTAGTCAACGAAGAAGTTAGCAACGTGAAGTTAGCTAGCCAATGAAGTGTGATTTCTTACGAGCATACATAAGTACACACACACACTTTTTGTGTTATATATTTATATGTTTTTTTTATTGCCTAAACGTGCTGTCATGTGGTCCAATTTTGAATTTGATCGAGATCTCATGATTTTTTTTTGAATTTTCCGTAATAATACATTTAATTGATTATTTTCTCGAGTCTACGTTGTATTATTTGTTGATGTAAATCGAGTTCGGTTTTCTTTCGTTTGCGAACAAACGTTTATCACACTCGTTACGTACACTTACACGGTTATAACACACGGTTATCACACTATTTTTTACGCAGCAAACGTGTTAGAATGGAGGTAGTCCGGTATGGACACTGCTAAAGCCGTCATCTACCCGCAAACTTCAGTCTCGTGATCAAGACATTCGAAGTTAATGTCGGAATATCGAGCTCCGCAAAGCGAAAATAATAAAACATGGTAAATATCCCGTTTTCGGATAATTTTCGTAATAGAAGTAATCATGTTAATCTAAAATCTAATAAATGACTTGTCATATTAACAGTTAGTTTCACATAACAAAGTACATAATTTTCTTTAAAAACCATGAGTCGAAACGATGTTAGTTACTTAGTGCGAGGATGAATTAGCGCCCGCTGACACGCAGAACAATGGATAACTGTCAATTGAGATCTAGGCGAGCAGATTGTTCTACTAGTCATGTCTTCTGTCGCTCGCTGGTTTTAATTAAAATCTTACTTGTATTATACGATATATATGTGTACAATTTTATTTTTGTGTTAGGAATTCTAAACATTTTTGAATATCATATCAAAAATTGACCGTTCCAGCGGGGATCGAACCTGCGTCTCCGACTGACCGTGTCGACGCTCTAGCCAATTAAACTATGGAACGATGTACCCGTCAGATCGAAATTTTTGATATGATGATTTTATTTTCGGTTTAAGCGAACCGTGGCGCCGTCTATAGTGAGTTCTTTACAGAAACGTTCAATTTCGCGGTCAATTTTTGATATGATATTCAAAAATGATATATATGTGGTTTTATCTATTTAATGATAATTAATTGTGGTCCACTATGCTATACACGACCGCTCTGGTGTAATGGTGCGTGTCTCATGTCACACAAACACAGACGCGATCGATTTTCGCAAGGAGTGGACATTTAAGTTTATACAAATATTTATTACCAGTGTGGTTGTTAGTCCTTGTGCGTCTCCCCACCGTGCCTCGGAGAGCACGTTAAGTCGTCGGTCCTGGTTGTTATTAGTTAGTTTAGATATTTAGGTCTTTCAGCTTTGAGGTCTTTATGACCCAATAATTGTGTTTGCTCGCAAACGAAAAAAAACCGACTTCAATTACATCGACAAGTAATACAACGTAGATCGACGAAAAAATAGTCAAGCAACTACGCGTTATCAAAGATTACTCAAAAAGTAGTTATCAGATCTCGATAAAATTTATGTGTGACCACATGATAAACATCAGCTTTCGATTAAATTAAAAATTATCAAAATCGGCACATCCAGTAGAAAGTTATGCGGTATAATACAACGTAGGTCGACGAAAGAAGCGTCAAGTAAAACGCATTATTAGATATAGCTCGAAAAGTAGTTGTTAGATCTCAAATAAATTTAAATGAGACCAATTGGCACACACCACCTTTCGATTAAAACAAAATTTGTCGAAATCGGTCTACCCAGTCCAAAGTTCTGATGTAACATACATAAAAAAAAGAAAAAAAAATACAGTTGAATTGAGAACCTCCTCCTTTTTTGGAAGTCGGTTAAAAAGAGCATGATAAAAAAACGAATTAAGCTTTTATCGAAGTGTAAGCAAAGGTTGACTCGTGGAGCGCTCTGTTACATGTTCAGTTATTTTACAAGGGTTATAAAAGTAATGTCTAATATATATATTTTTATACAATTAAGATACATTCACGGGCTTTTGAAACCCATGTCCTTTTTTATTCCTAAAACATGCTATTTTTTATCAAAGTAGGCGTTATTCAATAACATTATTGCTTAACTTAAGACTATCTTAATGTCTCTAACAGAGACAAGAGTCCACCGACCGGTTCCTATTCTAACGTGTGATGCAGTTTTTTTTAAATATTTTAAATAACGTCTAATATTACTATTTATCACATTGCAAGGATACAAGGTCGGTATAGACAAGTAATGTGAATCACGTAAAAATTTAACAGAATGTTCGTAAAAATTATTAAACGAAATGTTGTCGTAGTTTGATATACGTCGATATCATATTTTGATAGTAGAGAATTTACAAATATCAAACGAAAGGAAAAACTTTGCTATTAACAGGTCTTAATCATGACCGGGTTCGCGAAAGTGCAGAGCACCCCAGGGGTATTAGTCGGTGCGAGTCCGACATACCCTCCAGCACGCGTCAACAAAAAAAGTTCTTAATCAAGATTTACAAACATACAATTTCAAAACGAGATAATATGTACTTAAAACTGATCTGTCGCCACATAATCCTCCATTTGCGGCCGACCTATTGTCGTACATGATATATTTGAAGCGACACGATTGTATTGTGTTGTGAATGGAACGTTGTAGCAATATATGTAAATACTTGATATATATGTTGGCGATTATGTACTATATGTCTTGGTGATAAAATACATGTTTGTATGTTTAGTGGAGTGTGTTTTATGTGTGTACAAAGCGGACGACATAGCTCCCAGATTGGTTTCTGGTATATATCGTTCGTTTTGTTGATATTTATGTATACAAATTTCTACCGTATGAACACGTAATATACATAATACACGTATTATATGGATGTATCTGGATGGTGTCTATTGAGAAACTTTGTTTAGGCATATGTTATGTTTAACAGCGCGTTCAGTTGGCTGTTTCTAATGAGTTCCTGTTCCTAATCCATATAATATGAAATCAACAATGAAAATAGACAATCTAATAACGGACTTAGTATACAACTTAATCCGTGTAATATAGGCAATAATAATAAACACAGCCAATACAATAATGGAATTATTTTTGAAGTTAATCCAAATAAAATTGGTACCAACGAAGATAAACTTAATAGTGAACTTCATACATTTAACAACGGACTTAATAGTGGGGTTAATTCATATAATAATGGAATGCATTTCAGAATGCATGTAAAAACAAACTTAAAGTTAATCCAAATAATTTTGGAAATACAGATGAATTTCATCAATATTATATTGCATTTCAGAACGCATGCAATAACAAATTCAAAGTTAATCCAAATAATATTGGAACTATGGAAGAATTTGATCAATATTATAATGCATTTCAGAATACATGTAATAAAAAGCTCAATAATTAAGTTAACAAAGAACTAAGCAACGAATTGCGAGAAATGAGGCAATTGTTTTTTTTTATTTCATTATAATTATTTTACTTATTTTCAAAAAAACTATTCAACATCACCATCTGAATTCATCTCGACAATTTCGCAATCCGTTCAAGAATATAACCTCTGATAATTTAGGGTAGGGTAAAGCATGAAAAATCCTACTTAAAATCGGAAGCAGTCCGACTGCAGAATTACCTCAAATATACAGCTAACTAAGACTGCTTTCAATACCTACAATTACTAAGATAATGAAATGATAGAAAAACTAAGATAATTATTGTAGACCGAACTAATAACAATTCACCCTAAGTCACCCAAATTGCGAAGTGTGAGGTCGTGCACTCCGACATATATCTTGGAGCTCTAATCTTGAATGAAGGAAGCTGCGTAGAATAGGTGAAGCGTCGTACGGCAATAACTAGAACTGCGATGGACAGGCTGAAGAGGGTATCGAGGAACCGAAAATTAACAAAAGCTACGAAGCTTCGGCTCGTTCGAACCCTGGTTTTTTCAATATTTTTATATGCTGCGGAGATGTGGACAGTACGGCAAATCGAGAAAAAGAAAATAGATGCTCTGAAGATGTGGTGCTCGAGGCAAACGTTAAGAATATCTTGGACCGAATTTCACCACGTCCCACCAACGTCTTTAACTGAGGTAGGGCACAGCAGGAATTTCCTGCTCAAAATATGGAGCAGCCCGACTGGGGTAGTACCTCGACCTTACAGAAAACCACAGCTAAATAATACTGTTTTCAAGCAGTATTGTGTTCCTGTTGGTGAGTTAGGTGACCAGAGCTCCTGGGGGGATTGGGGTTGGGTCGGCGACGCGCTTGCGATGCTTCTGGTGTTGCAGGTGTCTATAAGCTACGGTAATCGCTTACCATCAGGTGAGCCGTACGCTTGTTTGCCGACCTGGTGATATACAAAAAAAAGTCTCTATTCTTTAAGAACTCGGCATTAAACAACGCATTTCGGCGGTAGTACAGGATCGCATTTTGAAGTTCTTTGGACATGTTTCCCATCGCGAGAGTGATTCCATCGAACGACTTGTCGTGTAGAGCAGAGTGCAGTGCAACAGGGGCCAGGAAGATCATCCATGCGATGGACCGACCAACCACATCACACCCTCAGACTTGTCCCAGATGTTGTATGAGTTAGTGGATAAAAGAAAGTAAGTTATGTATATGTAATAATCTAAGTTTCCTAACCAGGGCGACATAATCGCTACTGCGATAAAGCCTGAATCAGCTCGCACTTACCTAATTTTTAATTTTTAAAAACAAATCGAATTTATATCAAAATCATATGATGTACCTTGAAGTTATCACAGATTTATTCAACAGCTACATATTAAGTCCAGATATGGATTAAATGAATTTCTTCTCAATATTTTTACTGAAGTTGACCTAAAAAAATATTTCGCAAACCACTTCTGGCGATAAGTAACCTACATTTTCCCAACGGGATCTGAATCTAAGAAAGATAATAGCAATATTGATAATATCGACTACGATTAGTGACTTATCGCCAAATTGTGCAATTATGTCAATATCTGTCTGGTGTAAAGCGTATTTTAGTACACGATTATATAAATGATAATTGTGTTTGCTCGTAAAGGAAACAAATAACCGACTTCAATTAAATTGACATGCAATACAACTTAAGTACACGAAAAAATAGTACATACGCGTTATCAATATTACACAAAAAGTCATTATCAAATCTCAATCGAATTTAAATGGTTGTACAAAACAATTATCAGCTATCATCAAAATACACGGTACACCCAATGAAGCGTTATGCAATATAACACAAGTTCCCACCAAAAAGGACGTGAACTTATGTGTGTTGCCCATAGTCACTGTCGCTAGGTAGGCGGGTTGGTGACCGTAGGGCTGGCTTTGTCCTACCGAAGACACTGCTGCCCGTCTTCGGCCTGTGTGTTTCAAACCAGTTGGATAGTATATCTATTTAATAATTAACCCATATAATAATGGAATTAACAATGAACATAGACAATCTAAAATAACGGTCTTAGTAAACAACTTAATAAATGTAATATTGGAACTAATATTGAACACAGTCAATACAATAATGGAATTATTTATTGAAGTTAATCCAAATAATATTGGAACTAAAGATGAATTTGATCAATATTATAATGCATTTAAAAATGCATGTAATAACAAACTTAAAGTTAATCCAAATAATATTGGAACTATAGAAGAATTTGATCAATATTATAATGCATTTAAAAATGCATGTAATAACAAACTTAAAGTTAATCCAAATAAGTAATATTGGAACTAAAGATGAATTTGATCAATATTATAATGCATTTAAAAATGCATGTAATAACAAACTTAAAGTTAATCCAAATAATATTGGAACTATAGAAGAATTTGATCAATATTATAATGTATTTCAGAATGCATGTAGTAACAAGCTCAATTATAAACTCAATAATGAAGTTAACAAAGAATTAAGCAACGAATAAAGCAACGAGAAATTAGGTAATTATTTTTTATTTCATTATAGATAAATATTTTACTTATTTTCAAAAAAACTATTTAACCATTAATTTTTCGAGATCAACTTTTATTTTTTTTATTTTTTAAGTAGCAGCCATTTAAGTATTGAGTAACACGACCAAGCCACGAGTAACACTATTAGTCAAAAATCTGCCAAATAGGTCAAGTGATTTTCAAGTGAAGAACTTTCAAACACTCTGCGAATAGTTTTCATCTTTATCGATAATAATAATATTTTTCACGAATCAAAATTTATTTGTGACTACACCTAAATTCATCTCAACAATTTCGAAATCAGTTGGATAGTTATCCCACCAACGGTGGGCTTTTTAAGTTCCAAGGTGCTAGTGGAACTGTATTATCCCTTAGTTGCCTCTTACGACACCCGCGGGAGAGACGGAGCGGTTATATTCTTTACTGCCATAACTACACAGCAGCCCGGCTAGCTCAGTTAGACCTCGAGACTCTTTTTTGATCAGAGGATCATTATTGCAATTCAACGGCAAAATACTGGCAGTATATAAATTGTCCAGACGACAGTAATTTATACTAATAATTGTCTGTAAATAATTGCTTTTAAGAAAACATCAAAAATATACTCATCGTTAATGTCATAAATGATGTATAGATAATAAAAAATTTACGCGCTTGACAGAACATCTTTAAGCAGGTAATGAAAATAACAAATTTTTGCTGTAATTAACATCGAAATATGACTCGAATCCAAAAGTGATACGTCTCCGTAGCGGTATAATAATCTTGAACCAAGAACATTGTTCTCACGATAACATTAACAGTTGGTACTTATTTAAATGATTTATAACTTAAAAGCCAAGTAAGAATTGTTAAGTTTTTTAAGCATTATTATTTTTAATTTACATACATCTCAATCTAGAGATTAGGGTTAATAGTAAAGCTAAAGCGTAAAAACTATATCGAAGACTATAGAAAGAACTAATAGACCGGGATCGTATGCTACTTCTTTATGCTGTGTGTGTGTTCAGACACGAGACATCATTTAGTAGTGGCTGTTAAGTCTGATCTGATGCTTTTGTTCTTATGAAGATAAATTGCCCTGCGGTCACCAACCCGCCTGCCCAGCGTGGTGACTATGGGCAACACACATGAGTTCACGCATTTGGCGCGAACTTGTGGAGGCCTATGTCCAGCAGTCGACTGCAATAGGCTGGAATGATGATGATGATGAAGATTCAACTGAGGTAGGGCACAGCAGGAATTTCCTGTTCAAAATATGGAGCAGCCCGACTGGGGTAGTACCTCGACCATACAGAAGATCACAGCAAAATAATACTGTTTTCAAGCAGTATTGTGTTCCTGTTGGTGAGTAAGGTGACCAGAGCTCCTGGGGGGATTGGGGATTGGGTCGGCAACGGTAATCGCTTACCATCAGGTGAGCCGTACGCTTGTTTGCCGACCTAATGACATAAAAAAAAGATAAATTTGCTAAAAAGGTGCATACTTAAGATATCTTCATATACCGATCTAGTTCATCATTACAGCCTATACAGTCCACTGCTGGACATAGGCCTCCACAAGTTTACGCCAAAAATAACGTGAACTCATGTGTTTTGCCCATAGTCACCACGCTGGGCAGGCGGGTTGGTGACCGCAGTACTGGCTTTGTCGCACCGAAGACGCTGCTGCCCGTCTTCGGCCTGTGTATTTCAAAGCCAGCAGTTGGATGGTTATCCCGCCATCGGTCGGCTTCTTAAGTTCCAAGGTGGTTGTGGAACCTTGTTATCCCTTAGTCGCCTCTTACGACACCCACGGGAAGAGAGGGGTTGGCTAAATTCTTTAGTGCCGTAGCCACACAGCACCCGATCTAGTTATATAAAAGAAAACCTTAGGAATACACAAATTAGTGTGTAAGGATTTTTGGTAGCATGTCGTAAAATCGGAAAGTAATTTGGTTCATTCAATCAACGTCATTAAATCAATACTATGTAATAGCGATAACCGTTCATCCGTTCATTCATTTTCGTAATTGAACTTGATCAATTCTCGGTTAAATGTATATATTACTACGTTACATTATGTAATAAAATGGAGTGTATTGAAATGGCTATTAATAGGAATAATTTATTTAATAGGTAACTTATAGTAGAAAAACAATCGTTCTGGTGTAGTGGTGCGAGTAGTCGCCTAAAACAACGACGGTTTGGCGGTTCGATTCCCGCTCGGGATGGATATTTGTCTTTGTACAGAGATTTCTTTCCGGTTTTGATATCTGTCATTCTAGGTCTCCAAACTGTTGTTTCATAAATACCTGATAGAGTCGTTACTCATAGTAGGGAAAATATCCGCCAGCCCGTAGTGGAGCAGCGTGGTGGATTAAGCACCAATCCTTCTTCTACATGGAGAACGAGGCTTATGCCCAACAGTGGGATGTGTGATCTCCTTTGTTTTCAATATAACAATCATAAGTATTTAACATGTTTTGAGTATTTACAAATTATTTATACAAAAACACAACCATATGATTATGTTTGCTTACAAACGAAAAATTACTGACTGCAATTACATCGAGAAGTAGTGCAACATAATTAGAAGAAAAAATAATCAAGTAAATACGCGTTATCAAAGATTATTTAAAAAGTGCTTATCAGAACTCGATGAAGTACTTGTACATACACTACCTTATGATTAAAAATATGTTTGCTCGCTAACAAAAAAAAATCAACTTTAATTACATCGAAATGTCATCATAACAGCCTATACAGTCCACTGCTGGACATAGGCCTCCACAAGTTTACGCCAAAAATAACGTGAACTCATGTGTTTTGCCCATAGTCACCACGCTGGGCAGGCGGGTTGGTGACCGCAGTACTGGCTTTGTCGCACCAAAGACGCTGCTGCCCGTCTTCGGCCTGTGTGTTTCAAAGCCAGCAGTTGGATGGTTATCCCGCCATCGGTCGGCTTTTTAAGTTCCAAGGTGGTAGCGGAACTGTGTTATCCCTTAGTCGCCTCTTACGACACCCACGGGTAGAGAGGGGGTGGCTAAATTCATTAGTACCGTAGCCACACAGTATTTAATTATATATTTGTATTTATTTATTTACTTCATATAAAACAATAAATTCATTTACGTCTCATCATTTAAGTCTAAGTTAACTTATTAATTTTCAGTCGAAAGGGAATCGATAATATAAAGACTAAACAAAGTGGTCGGAGTTGGGGATGAAGCTTGTTCATGTCGAGCCTATCTGCCAGACTAATTAATTACTCATTATTTAAACAAAGCCTGACCTTCAAAAGGCAATTTGGATTTTAATGTTAACTATTGTTAACCTAATTAACAAAACAGGTGACTTCCAAATATAGATAGCTATTTGTTTAATACTGTATTTGAAATAAAAAGATTTAAGTTTTAATTGAGATAAAAAAGGAAAAAACAATAATTGTATTTGCTTGCAAACAAAAACAACCCGACTTCAATTCTGATAAATATTCAACTTACATATATATCAAATTCCATCGACAAGTAATACACAGAAGAAAAAGCGGCGGGTAGGCTTGGAAGTGTCAAGACGTGTTTTTTACCGCTCCTCAATAATTATTATTTTAAATAGTTTACCTTTGAATGTTTATTAGCATTGAGTCAAGGAGGAAACCAGTAAGGGTAATCCTATAGATAATCGGTAGCAAATTGGATTTGGATGGGAGGGAAACTCCCGTGACCACGGTTGCTGTAAATTATCCGAAACTTCGGGTATTTAATAAACTTAATAAACCGCGATAAAATTCAAAAAAGTTGTTTCATTGTAATAAAATCAAAATCAAAAATGACATCATTCAAGCAGGCTTCAAAAGCGTTTCTGAATCGTCATTGTACAAATTAAAAATAAACTTGTTTTGTTAAATTAATTCGTAATTAAGACTCTGCAGAGAAGAGTTAGCAAGATATTTCGTAATTAGGCACTTCTTTACAAACTGTCAAACAAATCCGAAACACAATTAGTAATTGAAATAAAATTTCATGTAATTGTGCTGCGTGGCTACGGCACCAAAGAATATAGCCACCTCCTCTCTTCCCGTGGGTGTCATAAGAGGCGACTAAGGGATACCAAGGTTCCACTACCACCTTGTAACTTAAGAAGCCGACCGATGGCGAGATAACCATCTAACCGCTGGCTTTGAAACACACAGGCCGAAGATGGGCAGCAGCGTCTCAGGTGCGACAAAGCCAGCCCTGCGGTCACCAACCCGCCTGCCCAGCGTGGGGACTATGGGCAACGCAAATGAGTTCAAGCATTTTTGGCGCGAACTTGTGGAGGCCTATGTATGTAGGAATGATGATGATGATGATGATGATGATGATGATGATGATGATGATGATTTATGTAATTACTTATTTTTATTAAACAAAAACTCGTGTATTAAACGTGTTTGAAACTTGTTTTTGTTCATTGTTTTTTAAAATAAACGTTTGTTCGCATTATTTATGCTAATTGGACAACCTACTAGTCTAAATAATTGAAATGTAATTACAAGAATTACTTAAATTAGCATAAATAAAGATATACATTGCAGATATTTAGCTTAAATACAGAATAATTATTGCGTTATTGGATTTTTGAAGTTGTATATATATACTTCTATAGTATATATATATACTTCTTTTGGCATGTTCCGTTACAAAAAATACACACACTTTTTTTTCACATACATACACTCTTTCCCCATGTAGGAGAAGGATTAGAGCTTAATCCACCACGCTGTTCCAATGCGGGTTGGCGGATATATTCCCTACTATGAGTAACGATCGCTATCAGGTGTACATGATAACAACCGGGACCGACGGCTTAACGTGCTCTCCGAGGTACGGTGGGGAGACCCACAAGGACTGCACAAACACCCAGACCATGGCAAACACCTATATGGCCAATACAAATGTTCGTCATGTACGGGGATCGAACCCGCAACTGCCAGCGCATCCGGCACAATCCATAGCTGTGACCGTTGCGCCAACGCGGCGTCAACAAAAACATAATAGGCGCGTCGAATTCAATTATCTTAGTATTTATTTATTTAAAAATGTTATATTTAAAAAAAATATTATTCATTTTTACTTTATTTATTTAATAATGTTGTATTAAAAAAATTTTTTTTTACTTATTTTGATGTGATAAAGAACTAAATGTCCTGGCTTAACACACGCTATTTACATAACAAATTACTTTTTATATTTACAATATTACGCTGACATTTCTCAATGCTCAACAAAATTGAAACGAGAAACATGACATATTTTAATTAAATTAATAAATACGTTTTCTCAAAGACCGTCGTGAGCTAGCTCGTCAACAATTCAGAATAACTGTTTATATGTTAAACAAATGTATAAGTAGCGCTAATTAACGAAGCGAGGCAAACATTGGGCGTCGTTAGATTGCCTCATATGTTAATTTGTAATTATATTACGTTGAAATGTCACAATGTTTGTTGAGCTTCGTTTGAACTATGACTGAGGATGTGACAAAAATGTCAATATCTTATTACTGTGACTGATGAGTGAGAAACTCATGAGCGCGCCAAAAATTTCGGCCCTTAGTTCGGTAGCCCCACTTTTCACGGCGTTTTTGATTACCGAGGGTGGATTCCAGGATGGGGATTGCGGGGGCCAGGACGTTTGGCGCGAGCTTGGGGAGGCCTACCCGAGTAGAAATTTTTTCGTCTTCCTTAGAAGGACCGGACCAGGCATGCCTGATCAGGACTAGATAAGGCATGTAACGCAGATGATTGGTCTGGACCTGATCAGGATGAGATGAGATTTCCTAATCGGGTCCAGATCAGGAAATCTCATCTCATACTGATCAGCCGGTTTAGTCCGGTCCTTTTAAAAAACACGAATGTATATTCTTGAAAAAATTGTTTAACAAAAAAAAAGCGAATTGATATTATAGATATGTTATTAACCATAATTATTATGATATTTATTTCCGTTTTTTTCCAATGTATTATTTATTTATGTTTTTACTTTAAATATTAATTATTTTTGTTTATTTTTATGTTATTAATTATTGTTATTAATTCAATTTTATTTATTAACTTCTAATTAACTATTTCCTATTACTTACGACTGCTCGACTATGTAGAAATAGACACCCTGCTACACTGTCCTGATAACTGTATATATACTAAGTGCGCTTAAAAACGTTAGTAGCGCGATTCAGGTTCAGTTCGCGTAATTTCTTTCAGGCTCTCCTGATCTGGACCAGACCTGGTCCTGATAGAGCTTACGAGATCTGGCATGACTTATTCTATCCTGATCCGGTCCAGATACATATTCTGGTTGAGCCTTACCTTTTTTCTAGTCGGGTACGTCCAGCAGTGGACTGCGATAGGATGGTGTGTTGGAGCTGATCGAGAAGAGCACAGCCAGTAATCTCTTGATCAAATATGAAGTAGCTCGACTTGAAAGTGTATAAACTTACCAAAGATAACAGAGAAATAGAGTTGTCAAGTAATTTTATGTTCTTATAGTAAGTGAGGTGGCAAGAACTCCCGAGGATGACAACAAAGATAGAGTCAAGCGATTATAAAGCGGCGGGTGACACGGGTGTCCTTATATGGAGGAAATGAAGGAGGTTCCCAATTCGATTATATTTTTTTTATTAAACGATGGTGCGTGTCTCTGGAGATCTCAAAAGTACTTTTCGAGTTATCACTACATAGTATAAAACAAAGTCGCTTTCTCTGTCCCTATATCCCTATGTCCCTATGTCCCTATGTATGCTTAAATCTTTAAAATTACGCACCGGATTATGATGCGGTTTTTTTAATAGATAGAGTGATTGAAGAGAATTGAGTGATTGTAGTGTGTGGCTACGGTACTAAAGAATATAGCCACCCCCACTCTTCCCGTGGGTGTCGTAAGAGGCGACTTAGGGATAACACAGTTCCGCTACCACCTTGGAACTTAAAACGCCCACCGATGGCGGGATAGCCATCCAACTGCAGGCTTTGAAATACACAGGCCGAAGACGGGCAGCAGCGTCTTCGGTGCGACAAAGCCAGCCCTGCGGTCACCAACCCGCCTGCCCAGCGTGGTGACTAAGGGCAAAACACATGAGTTCGCGCCATTTTTGGCGTGAACTTATGAAGGCCTATGTCCAGCAGTGGACTGCGATAAGCTGAAATGATGATGATTATGATGATTGAAGAGGAAGATTTATATGTATAATACATGTATAATATAGTAGAGGAATACTGGTAGTTTTTGCAACCGTGCAAAGCCGGGGCGGGTCGGTATATAATGATGCGTATTTACTTGAGTATTTTTTCGTCGACCTGCCTTGTATAACGTCAAATTTTTCACTGGGTGTACTGATTTTGATGATTCTTGTTTTAATAGAAAGTTGACGCTTGTTTTGTAGTTCCATTTAAATTTGGTCGAAATCTGATAAGTAACGATTATTGTAAACGCGTATTTACTTGATCGTTTTTTCGTCTACCGTTGTATTGCTTGTCGATGTAATTGAAGTCGTTTTTTTTTTCGTTTGCGAGCAAACACAATTATAAAGCTTTTATTGCTGCAGGGTACGGTAACTGCTTCCTCATTTGCCGCCGTAGTTGTATGATGTCATAGATTTAAAATATTTTTCTAAATTTTTAATAAAATTCGACCATTACGATGTCAATACTTTAAATACAGCGCCGAAATATCGATAGTTTCATCAGACAATTCGTCAATCGCAGTAAAAGAAATACAAAAAAACCCGCCCCGGCTTTGTACGGGTGCAATGCTGATACTTAATATACTACAGAATGTCTTTATTTATAGTGTGAAGCTAGCTTATGACTTAGTTATTAACATAATAACAACAACATTCAAATATGCGTCGTTAGATTACACGTTGTTACAGAATACGTTGAAGAAATAAAGGTTCACTGCTCGTTCCTCGTAGGTGATAGCGTGATAATATGTAGCCTATATGTTGACCAGGCTACTTAATAATAGTCGTGCCAAATTTAAAGTAAATCCATGCAGTACTTTTTGAGTTTATCCCGGACATACATACAGACAAAAAGACAAACAGACGAAAATTCTAAAAACTATATTTTTGCCTTCGGTATCGATTGTAGTCACACCCCAAGTATTCTTTAAAAAAATATTCAATGTACAGTTTTGACTTTGCTACCATTTTATTATATGTATAGATTATAATACCGATATATTAATATTTTTAACTGATAAAAACCCTCAAACGCCGCGATGTTAGTATTGTGCTATGTATGCAAACAACTGTTTCTATTCAAATCGAATATTGTCGCAGTTAAGCCTCTCAGCTACGCGTTTGACACGATTGGCACTTTAGCGCTCGTTTTCAGGCATAGTTACACTAATCCTAGAATATATATATATATGTATATATACAGGATATATACTTAAAGAGTAACTGCGGAATTCCAGTCCATTCTACTCTGAAGTAAAAGTATACGAATTAAATTTATTTTTGATGGGTTGAGTAGTTTTCGCGTGAAAGCGTAACAAACAGACTTACATTATAGCTGTGTCTGCGACTTCAACCGCGTATGATTGACAAAAAGTTATTGTACAGTCCGCAGAGTTATTAAATAAATAAATTCCAGCCTTGCCAGTGAAAGTCCCGTCATAATCGATCCAACCGTTTTAAAGATTAGCCGGAACAAACAGACAGACAGATAGACAGAGAGACAAAAAATGTAAAAAACATTATATTAAAAAGCGGTTATTTTAATATTACAAACAGACACTCCAATTTTATTTATTTGTATAGATAGTGGGGATTATATAATATTTTAAATAATACTTGATTGAATAATAGTAATAATAATCGATGTTGGTAAGTTTTTAAAAATAACTCTAAATCGTTATTTGCGTTTAAAGAGAGTTATATATGTTGAAATAATGTAATGAATTGAAATAATGATATAAGTTGAAATGAAGACTGTATTGAGAGGCAGTGAAAATACCACTGTTGTTCTTAGAGTAAATAACTATAACAATAGTTATGACTCCTTGAGCAAGCGCCATTTTAGCTCACACACATAAAACCCGAGTGATTCTTGATTTATCAAAGAAATCAAAATTTCAGTCCCATCCTTTCGTTCCTTTTACAAGTCTTTACTAAAACTACCCTCATGACGTAACTTTATTTCGTATTATCGATGATGAGTATTACATAAAGGTTTTTACTGAAATATAAACCCCAGGGGAACATAAAAATAATTTCGATTCAGGATCGAGAGATTAACTTATTTTTACGAATAAAATTTATATGTACGTAAATTTAAAAATAATAAGTAACATTAAATTACAAAATATAACAGAAACGTGTTAAACTTAACGTTCCTCTACTAATTTACTATTTTTTGTCAAAAAAACGATTGCTAATAAATAAACACTATTTACTTATCAGAACCTTAGTAATAGTAAATGCGTAGATTTTTTTCACGAATGGTATTGAAATTGGTGGATTTTGCTTGAAATTAGAAATCAAATAAAATATTCCATAAATCGACGATCGCTCTGATGTATTGTGCCGTGTCGGCGGCACCTAAACATCGACGGTCGCTGGTTCGATTCCCGCTCGGAGTGGATATTTGTGTTTATTCAAATATTTATTTCCGGTCTGGTTGTTAGTATTGTGGGTCTCCCCGCCGTGCCTCGGAGAGCACGTTAAACTGTCGGTCCCGATTGTTATCATGTACAGTTGATAGCGATTGTTACTCATGTACACCTCATAACGTTATTCTTAGTAGGTAATATATCCGCCAACTTGCATTGTAGTTGGTGGATTAAGCTTTGATCCTACTCCTACACGGGCCATGACAGAGGCCTAAAAATATATATATTTGGTCGAATTGAATAATCTCCTCCTCCTTGTAGTCGGTTAATAATAATATTGTTGTGTTAAATTACGACTCAAAGTTGCGTTTGAAGCATGTTTGAATAAAGTAGCTTTTGATTTTGAATAATTAATTCCTTACCAATGTTAACATAAACTAAAACCTATTAATTATATAAATACTTAAGTATTAGAAGTTAGAGGATCATGAAACGTGTAAAGTAGAGTGAGTTGAACTCGTAATTCGTGCGTTCGAAGCCGATGAAATAACATTGAAATTTCACACAGTTCTTGACGTGGAAATATATTTTTGTCCATTTTTACGACACGTAAAGACTGTTACGGAAAATATAGGGATACTGTTGTAATTGTTACGGATGTTATAACTAGGTCAACTGGGCAAAACATTACACTGTGCTTTAGACCACACGACCGAAGTCAGACTTCTTTAGCAATAGGGCATCACTGTGTCTCAGATATACGAAACGTAACTGGCTATGAGAGAAATAGAGAAAGAAAATGTGTGCTCGCACCTATCTCTCTTGCTCCATTCGCCGATCACACTTTTCGTAACGTTCTCGTCACGCATTCACCAGCTTACTCCGCAAGTCAAGCTTGTATAAAGAAGTTTTACTTCAAGACAAATATTACATGGAAAAAAATTAAGCAAAGTATATTGAGGTGTGAAGAGCGGTCTAATTGCTGATATGTGAACTCTACCAGACGAACTAGAATGTTGTTATATAGGTGTAAATTGCTTAATATAAGCGATTACTGGAAATATGTATATATACACACACAAACACACATACATACAGACGTATTTAAATACTGATCAATATACGTATATTAATTACAAAAATAAATTGACTCTATGATCATTATATACCTATGTAACTATAGCTGAATTTTTTTTCTTAAATATAATGATTACTCATATCAAAATAAAAAATATACTATCTTTTATGTTGGATCAAACTGCACATGATGTGCAAATTAGATTAAAATCGGTTAAATAGTTTAGGGGTCCATACTTATTCAAGTAAGTTGGGAATATCTGTGCAAAATTTCATTGAAATCGGTCAAGTAGTTTCGGAGTCCATCGCGGAAAAACAACGTGAAGCGTAATTTATATATACCTACGTCTATAGACTATATACGACTTAGAACATTTGAGTCACGTGACTAAGACTTCAAATATTCTTTGATGACCTTGACAACAGCTTTATTTTGGTCGGATGAAAATACCTGTAACTTATTACTGTTTTTAGATAAATTGAAATGAAAGCAAATCATTCCGTTGATAAGCAGGATACTAACATTGGAATAGATACAATATCATTTTGAATTGATGCACAATGTAGAGATGGCAACGCGTTATCGATAAATTAATGTCAGTAATATTTTTACACAAGGATATAATTTCCGATTAAATTGCGATCCAGTCATTAAAGGTTTTTGCAGTCATTACGTTAATTGAAACAGTCGCTCTATATAATGTTATTAATTATGTATGAGTCGTTTTTTGCGATGTTTCTAGACATTTTTTTGATGTACACAGACCTTTTCTAAGAGATGCGTAATGTTTTTTTGTTATGAGCATATTCGGTGCTCAAGAAGCATGAAAACTTATAATTACTTAATTTTAATTAGTTAACTGTTAATGTAATGTTATTTATATGTTTATAAGAAGTACGTTAGGTTTTTTTTTACTTTCGTGATTTGTATTGTAAATTAATTTATATTTAAACAAAGTTTTTGTGTTCATACAGGTTGCTGACGGTGGATTAGCTCCGCGACGTAAGTCGGAACATTAAAATCAAAGTCGGGATCCAGTGACCGGTCGCGCGCCCGCCGCCCGCGTCGGCGCCATACCTCCTCCGTGAGTCGCGCGAACTGCACGTCTGCGCGTGCGACTATCGTGTACTAACGAAATATTTCTAGTGTTGCAACCACAACCACCTGCCGTACGCAATACTGTTGTAACCGAGTGACTCGAAACTGATTCTTAATTGAACGGATTTTTGTAAACATTTTCTCAACAAAACGACAAGTGTATAAGTAAGTGTAGGCTACATTCCAAACCGGTGTCGTTCTTTAATGGACGAAGTGTGTTACTACTGTGTGTGTTCTAAGTTAGCTAAGAAGTGACTGGTTTAATGCTCTGTATCGTGAACTAGATAACGATATTAATTTAATCGTAGTTACGACCATAACTCACCTGGCGGGAATATCCAGAATGTAATGTTCCAAATTTAAAGTTAAGTCCTCCAAGTGAAAATGGCTCGCGGTACTTTAAGCGAAAATGAACGCCATTGCCTGGATGCAGGAGCAAAAAGTCAACCGGAGCGCTTGCAAGATGCGGAAAAAACAATTAGCGATTGTAAATCTAGCGGTCTGAGAGTTCGCTTCTTGGACGAGGAGGGCAAAACGGAAAGGACGGTTAGCGCAGATTCGGTCGACTGCGCCGTTTCTAGGGTGAAAAAAATCCATATACTAAAAAACAGAAGTTCCAGCGAAACGAGCATACTGCTTAGGAATCCGTCTCTTATCAAGAGGCGAGCCACCTCCGAGCGCCGGTACAGCGACGGTCAAACAGACACGTTAAATAACAATTCTCTGAGCGAGAATCTTAACGGAAAAGGAAACACGGGGAGTTCCGATACGATTGACTACGGTTCGGACCATACCAAAGAGAGCCAAAACTTTAAGAAGAACTGCAACGTGTACAGTGTTAATCAGGCTAAAACTTTGACTCCTGAGCGCAAGAAATCAATTCCTCTGACGATACCCAAGTTGATTGCTCACAGAGAGAACGTGCAAGGGAGATCGATCCTGCCGAACGAGGTCTGTTTGGCTGATGGAGCTTCTGGAAAGGATTTTACGGCGAGAGCCATAGGAAGATTATCTCGTGGCTTGGGCAGGCTGTTGCGTCGCACAAATAGTGTGCGTATCAGTGAACCGGACCCTGTCTACAAGGTGGCGTATCTCGGAAACGTGCTCACCGGCTGGGCTAGAGGTAAGTCAAATAAATATTCATTCACATTCATAGAATTTACTATATAAATGATCCTTGGTCACAAAATATGCAATAGTCACTTAAACAATCATAAAGCAGTGTTTGTAGTTACTCTAGCATATAATTCAATACCAATAGGAATTACCGGAAAAATCAATAAGAATATGTTAATATTGTCTTTGATAATGTATTCCAACATCAGACTCAAGTTAGGTTCATGTGGAACGCCAATTTATTGTTGCATTGTCAACGTTTATCAATGAAAGAGTCAGAAAACTACATTTTTTCTTGCATCGATTATGCGGAATTAAATGAACGTAATATCGACATAGCAGAATAAATTATGTTCTATGAGCTTACTATTAGTGATTCAACGTTCGCTGATTGTATTATTAAATACAACAGTGTTCTAACGCTAGTATTTAATTAAGTTCTGTTCAAATACGATAACTTGACCAAACATCAAATGCATATTCCAGTACCATATTTAAAGTTATCACTGACCACTTAGTGTTGTCAAAGTAAAAAAAAAATCTGAAGATTATTTTGTTTGATATTTACATAAATAGAAATGAAGCATTAAGTTTTCGCTAACGACTACTTTGTTTAATATATACATATGTATAAATAAAGGATTCGTTTGTTTTTTCTCGAAGAGCGGTGAAGTTCAAAGGGGTTTGGTTTTTTAATTGTTAGGAATTTTTTAATTGCTTGTGTGTAAGTACGTGTGTTGTCTAGTAACTCTTTAACCGGTAGTAGGTACGTTAAAATTTGAAAATTTTACTTTTTCTCTTATGTTAAAAAAGAATACGACTTCTGAATATATTTCTCTTCAGTTAAGTTAAAAAAAAGACTACGACTTCTGAATATAAAATAAAACCAAACTTTGCTATCAAACAAAATTTCTTAGGCTTGTTTCTTTAATAATTAGAAGTTAATAAAATTAATAATAAATTAATATTGTAATTCAATGCCAGGTGTTAAATACATGAAAAAATATATACAAATAAACTACGTATGTCATTACAAAATCTTTTAATCTGATAAATGAGTACAACTTTCAACAGAACGATATGTCTGATTATTTTCGAGTAATAACAACGTTATTTTGTGAAACCTTCGCGCAAGTAGAGGGTATATAATGTAGAGGCCATCTATGCGTAAGTAGCTCAAGGTACGATACTTGGACCAGAGTAATTTCGTTTTCATGATATTAATGAATTTTCGAACTAAAAAAAAGTCATCAAATTAAACAAATTTGTAATAACAATTTAATCGTTAATCTATCGATCGTTCACTGAATAATGTCAGAAGAATAATGTCTTCTAGTCTAAAATATGTCAACATGTATAGACAAAATTACCATCTAATCTCAGATACGCGCTGTTTACATTATTATTATCGTTAATATGTTATAACCAATCACGTGAAATACAATTGTTCTCTTAAACGAAGAATTTGATACATCTAAGACACAGTGGAAGGCTGAGAGTAAATGATATGGAACAAAAAGTGACCATCACGCATTCCATCGACTTTCATTTCTTCCACGCCACGCTCGTTATCTGCGGCGTCGAGTGAAACTGAATTATCATTAAATGATCTGTTTGTAACGATAACGTATCTGACCCATATTATTGTAAAAATAACATCAGGTACATTTGTGTTTACGTTTCTTATCTTTGAATTGTATATATATTTTTTCAATTCTGGCGTTATGACTATTGTTGGTGATAAAACCGCATCTTATGCTGTGATTCATGTTATTATTTATAGTATTACATAATAGTTTCTGCAGTATTTTTTAAATATAAATTATCTTATTTTTGCACTTATAACAATGTGTAAAATTGATTTTTAATACAATAAAAATCGGTAATAAGGAACATAATTATCTACCTCAATCCTTAAGAATTAGAATTGAATAAACTTCCAAGAAATCAGCATCATAGTTTTGAATATTTTTTATATCTTTCTTTTATGTCTTTTTTATTTTAACTAGTGCTTACCCAGTGGTCGAAATTCGACCATAAAGAATTTAAATTATAAGTTCGAACATTAAACAAAAAGTATATGTGCGTGTGTGTGTCATATACATAGTAGTGTGTGTAATGTTTTTTTTTTCGGTAACAATTTTAAATGAAAGGAATTGATATAATAATTATGTTTCTTGTTTAAAAGTGATAGTATCTAGCTTCCGTTCGTTTTATCAGCTTTTGTCCGTTCCACATCCTTTGACTATAATTCTTAAACACATGATTAATAAACTATTTATCCGGCCTAAAAAAATGGAGGTTCTTATTTTTTGTATTCCAATTATGATAGTGCTGTGTGGCTACGGCACTAAAGAATTTAGCCACCCCCTCTCTTCCCGTGGGTGTCGTAAGAGGCGACTAAGGGATAACAAGGTTCCACAACCACCTTGGAACTTAAGAAGCCAACCGATGGCGGGATAACCATCCAACTGCTGGCTTTGAAATACACAGGCCGAAGACGGGCAGCAGCGTCTTCTGTGCGACAAAGCCAGTACTGCGGTCACCAACCCGCCTGCCCAGCGTGGTGACTATGGGCAAAACACATGAGTTCACGTTACTTTTGGCGTAAACTTGTGGAGGCCTATGTCCAGGAGTGGACTGTTTAGGCTGTAATGATGAATTATGATAATTTTTTTGATCAAAAATTCAGGAATATTTGATAACGCGTATTTACTTGACTATAATTTCGTTTACTCACGTTGTATTACTTGTCGAAGTAATTGAAGCTGGTTTTTTTTTCGTTTACGAGCAAACCCAAATATTTTTGTTTGAGAACAAATACAATCTTATACAAACACTGTGTTGCAGATGTTTACGTTCATGCCTGTGCTACGTTTACTTTTGTGCCGTTTACCGCAGCGCTCGATCTTAGCCTATCTTTGTTGATAAGTCTTGTAATCTATTTAAAGAAAAAAAAGTCTGATAATTATAATAATATATAGTAGTATATCTCGATACTATCTGTACTAATATTCTAAAGCTGAAAAGTATGTTTGTTTGTTTGTTGTTTGTTAAAATGTGCTATTGTCATTCGAATTGAAAAATCATTTTTAAAGTAAAACTTCTCTACGCACGCTTGACTTTTGGAGTAAGCTGGTGAATGCGTGACGAGAGCGTTACGAAAGTGTGATCGGGCGAGACGAACGGAAGTTGAGAGGGAGAAGATAGATGGAGTTAAAGAAGTTACTTCAGTCGTCTGGTCTAAAGTACACTCGTTTTGTTTTGGATAGCCCGTTTACCGAAGAAGGCCTTGGTATATTTTTTCATTAAATTAACACGTATGGAAACGCGGTACATAGCTAGTTGCTTATATTATAATACTTGTTCAATTGTCTTCAGAACTTTATCCTTATTTTTTGTTTATGAGCATACTTTTGAAGCTGTGTTAGTGCACAGGTCATACAAATGTGACGCCGAAACGATCGCGGGATTCATTCCGTTTCGCATATGACAAAGTATCTTGTAGTCTCGTGTGTGTGTTGTGTGTGTTTGCGGGCCCCTGCACAAGATTCACATACAACTGGGGTTAAATTAAAAAATAATCATGTCTTTCGATGTTTGAATTTTTTGATACAGTGTTATATTTTTTTATTTTTTTGGGGCGTATACTTTTTATTATTAAGAAAAAAACTTTATTTCTCGACAAACATTAGCAACACTAGTTGAAGAATCGCTATCATAGTTTCTGTTATTTTAATACGGCATACGAAACAATGTTTGATAATTTATTTGAAAGCTAATTTAGCATTTTTTATCATATTTTTTTTTTTAATTTTATACATTTATTTCATTATATAATTTGAGTTAATATTGAAATATAATTATATTCGCTTTATTTGATGTGTCATTTTCAATTTATTCATTGATATATTAACACTTACAAATTAATTGATTATGCATATTATTGATATTAAATGGAATGGAATATTTCTTAGTATGAGAAAGCACTATTTTATCGACGTGTCTGAAATGATGTGGAATTTTTAAGATTAGGTCATCACTTGTAACTGACTATTATAAAGCTGGTTATATAATATATTGAACGTAATTCACTGCTTACTGATTCAGATTATCTTATACATAAGCTAAGATAATAACAATAAGGCTATCAAAGACTATCAGCAGGAAGTGAAAAAGTTTCTTGGGGTCTGATTCATTGCGAACTATTGAACAACAATAAAATAAATAAAAAAAACGTATAGAAACTTTTATCTGTAAGATAACTATTTATAATATTATTAGTGACCGCAAAAAATCCAAATGAATCAGTAAATAAGTTGATAATGTTTCATTTTTATGAGTGTTGCTATGAGGAAAATTCATCTTTCGGAAGTAACTCTTAGTCATCAGAGTGCCCAGTGCGAGTTTTGTTTAATCTGTCTCGCAATAACGAGCGTAAATTCAAACTTCATTTTGTATGGGAAATTCGGGATTTCAACCTAGTTCTCGCGTTTGCCGCTAGATGACTCTGTATCGATTGTATCGTATACTAATCTTTATCGTCTAGGCTGCACTGTTTAAATTCCCATGCAAAATAATCTTCACGTATCAACGCGTTCTGTCATGTTTCTGTGAATAAAACTCGCACTAGGCACTCTGTCAAAACGCTGTGACAGTGTTTGGAATATTTACACAAACTATGGCATTAGAATTAATTATACATTGTAGCTATAATTATAAAAATATGCTTTACTTACTATTCAGAATCGAAGATTAATTGAGATAGGGCGTAACAGTATATATTATGCTCAAATATGGTAATTGATTGCCATCACGTGAGCCGTACGCTTGTATGTCGACCAGCAGTAGCCCCTGGGTGACACAAGTATCTTTAATGTACTTGGAAACAAAATTCGAAGTATAATAGGTTATATTATTTACAATTACAGTAAATAACTGCTTACATTGAGTAACCAAAGCACAGACAAAGTCGTAGGCGTAAAATAGTTGTAACTCGGTATGTGGTCATATTAAATCAATGTACTTATGTAAATTCGTGACCACATGTAAATTTTATGACATCAAATCGGTATATCAAAATCGTATTATATATTTTTTGTCAATAAATCGTGATGACTGAATGACTACTCATTACTTTAAAGCTGTTATTATAATGAAAATTATACCCATATTGTAAATTAAAATAAAAAAAATCACTATTCTGATATTTATTTTAATATATTTAAATGAGAATATAATATTTTTTCTTCTATACAGAATATATTATTTAAAAAAAAATGTTCAGTTTATTTGCATGTATTTATTATTATTTTTACTACGCGGAATATTATAAATTTATTAGTTTGTATGGGTTATGGAAGCTAAATAACAAATCTTTTAAGTACTGTTGTGTTCCTGTTGGTGAGTAATGTGGTGTTATGTGCTGTGTCAGATGTGTTAGTGAGGTTTAAAGTGTTCGTAATACTCTGTCGACTGCCGCACGCTAATTTGCTAAAATAAAACATAAATATACCGTATAAAGAAGAATTAAATACGTCAATAATAACAAGAACCAATCTGTTTCTCGCTTCGGTCGCGCGGTCATCGGGTAACGACGGGGTCGTGCCTTCGAGATAGTGAAAGTTCAAACAATAACTACAGACATACATCTTGTTTTTAATCGACTGAGTAAGGAGGTTATGTGATTCAACTAAATATGCGTATACAATATGTGTAAATAGATATTTTGTGTCTCAGTTTTATCAGAATTACTTTGAAACAGACGGGAATGTCGGGATTAAAGGAATTTAAGTTTTATCTCTAGCTGTCTATCTTGTTTCACATCGAAATATCTATAATTTTATATATGTAGTATCAAGCCGCTTCAAGCGTTTTATAAATAGTATTTATACATAAAAAAAAACTATTCGTTTTATTTACGATATAACACATGTTTGTAATAAAAGTGTTTGTGAGATGAACGAATCGATTTTTTTTTAAATATAAAAACCGGTTTTGAACGTGACGTAATTACATAATTAAAATGTAACGTTAGTCCGTACGCATTACTAGCTTATTTGCTCGTGTTACTTGCGATAACTATAAAACTATTATTATGACTTTCGACTTTTAATATCATAATCAAATCGAACTATTTAGATTAAGCATATTATTCCATAAATTATAACGAAAAAAAAAAAATTATTAATTAATGACTCAAATTTTCTAATTGGATTTTTTTATATTAATATTTTTAAATAATACTTTAGGTATATGTTTTTATTTGGAGGAGGATACTTTTTTTTTATTTTGATTGGCCATACAGGTGTTTGCCGTGGTCTGGGTGTTTGTGCAGTCCTTGTGGGTCTCCCCACCGTGCCTCGGAGAGCACGTTAAGCCGTCGGTCCCGGTTGTTATCACGTACACCTGATAGCGATCGTTACTCATAGTAGGGAATATATCCGCCAACCTGCATTGGAGCAGCGTGGTGGATTAAGCTCTGATCCTTCTCCTACATGGGGAAAGAGGCCTATGCCCAGTAGTGGGATATTACAGGCTGAAGCGTACTTTTTTTTTTGGTGTGTCGTCACTGAGGGGAATTGATTAATTTGAAAAATAATTGTTTGTTCGCAAACGAAAAATAACCGACTTCAATTACATCGACAAGTAAGTAAAGTATGTCGTACAACGTAAGTTGACGAAAAAAATTACAAACGCATTAGTCATCATTACGATTTTCGAGGGCTGCCATCAATTTCTCTCGGATTCCATCATCAGATCCTGGTTTCCTTATCATGGTATCGAACTTAATATTTCTCCTTTCCAACAAAAAAAGAATTATCAAAATCGGTTCATAAACGACGAAGTTATCCCCGAACATACATTATACGGTCGAATCGAGTAACCACCTCCTTTTTTGAAGTCGGTTAATAACTGATTATATTTTGTCCGTGTGAGTTACGTTTTTTTTTCGAATATTATTTCTGATAATCTGTAATTAAAACATCGTTGTGACCGTAACAAGATATCACGGGTTAATGAAATAATTATAGTATTTGAAGTGAATTGTTGTTTTTTTGTACTTTTTTTTAAAGTTTTACGTATTTATTGTTTTTAATTTGATCGTGGGAAAGAATATTAATAAAAAAATTATTCACAATGTTTAAAAACGTGCGAGATTGTCTTTTTTTTGTAAATTTCCAATGATAATTAGAATTTTATAATATTTTAATCGTGTATTCAAGGTCGAATTACTTGATTCACATCGTATAATTGTATTAATTAATTATGTATTCATGTTGTTTGTTTATTTTTAATCATCATTCAATTTTATCTAATATATAAAAATTCTCGTGTCGCGGTGTTTGTTATCAAACTTCTCCGAAAAGGTTGGACCAATTTTTATGAAGTTTTGTGTGCATATCGGGTAGTTCTGAGAATCGGTCAACGTCTATTTTTCATACACCCAAATGATAAGGGTAACACACCCCAAATATTTATTTTTCTTTTTTGGATATATTTTTTTATTTTATTATGATTTAGTATTGAAAAAATTTTCACCCTTCTACCAGTGACCCCTAATTTTTAATAGCGTTTAGTGGAAAAAAAAGTTTGCCGGGTCAGCTAGTTATATATATATATATATATATATATATATATATATATATATATATATATATAGGTACATATATTAATATACGGTAGAGTTTAATGCATGATGGCGCTAATCACAGGAACTACTGGTTGTAAGTGGAAAATTATCATTGTCTTGGATAGTTCATTTATCAGGTAGGTCATATAGGCAGCATGATATTTGAGTACGTTGTTTTCTCAAATTACCGAGAGTGAAACAGCGGGCTCAGCTAATGTATAATATATGAAATGTGCACGTCCTGACGTGTACACGTGTACAAATGTATAGAAGATTAATAAATTAAAAATAACAAAAAATTTACATCAAAAACAAAATGTTAAATAGACTATATCCGACATGATAATAAGGTTTTAACACAGTTTTAATTGTTTTCGCGGGTAGATAATAATTTGGGTTCAAGATAAAGACCTCGTTATCGGAGTCAATGCACTAATTTTATTGATACATATGATCAATAAATTACGGTTCGATTTTAATTATCTTACAAATCTATCAGTTTTAATCGACTTCAAAAAAAGAGGTCAAATCGACTGCACTTTTTCGTGTGTATGATATCGTAAATTTATCATTGCTTCATAGAGGCATTTAAATTTGTACGAGAACTCACTACCTAATTGCTTATTTACTCCTTGCTTACTTACCTGTTTTCTCATTTACTACTTTTAAATGAATCGAGGTCGGTTTTTTAGGATAAAATACAATTAAAGTCACGTTTTATTTCGCAACATAGACATTTTTGAAGTAGTATGTCTAGACTTAATTCTAAGACTACAATTAAGCTCTCGTTTACAGCGTATTATAATGTTATTAGCTCATTATCAATATTTGTAAAAACGCTTAAAAGACTTAACTCCAAACACTGGTATTATATAAATGACGTACAACGTGGTTGTGACTAATTGTTTGCATCAAGATATTGTCGAGATGTTATTATCTTAAGTCTAGGAGATAAGTCTTAGAAGATCAAGGCGATACGTCATACATTCCCGATAAGAGTGTTTGTTCAAAATATTTGGTCGTACGCTTCGGTTGATTAGCGAATGTTTGCGATCATATTATTAATCTTAATTCTAAACATATTTGGGACGTCATCAGCTAATGTAATTAACGGAAAACTTGTTAGATGTCGTGTGCTCAAAATGTTTGATTTCGTAGTTTGCTTGACGATTATCGTTGATGGAATCATTTTTAAATTTAATTCAGGATTGGGCGTATCGAATATTGCGACATTATTTTAAGAATTTAGTATTGTAAAAAAAATATCAGTTTTCTTCTAAAAAATGGAAACTGTTTTAGACAGAATTGGGTTCGTTACTTACTAAAGCATAGAGCGTTGATATCTTAGCTGTTATGACTCTTTTCCTATTAAAAATTATTTAATTATGATACCTATATACTCGTACGAGTATAAAAAACGAGTGTGCTTTAGACCACACGACTGAAGTAAAACTTACGAAATGTAACTCTCTCTCTTTTTATCTTCACTAAATTATATCTCCCTTTCAACTTCCGTTCACCTTGCCCGATCATAGTTTTCGTAACGCTTCTGTCACGCATCCTCCACCCCACGCCCTAAGCGTGCGTAGAGATGTTTTACTTCAATGATTTAGAACAAATGTAAAGGCACTTTGTTTACTGTCTATTCGAGCTATAATATTCAAAATTATATATTTTAATGAAACTGGCACGGACACAGACTAAATCAAAATAAATATAAGTTTATAAACCTATAAAAGAGTATCACTATGTAACAGTTTTTTTTAAATAATGTGTGACGAAAATCAAAGATTTCATAAATAAATAAATAAATAAATATTTACAACATACACACACGGTCGTCTGTTCCTAAAGTAAGCAACTTAATGCTTGTGGTATAGGTAACAGCCGACTGGTATACTACATTTTTTTTTCGATTAACATACTTATAAATAATACATATATAAATATATCAATAAATATTTATATTACACCCAGACTCGGGGTGGGAATCGAACACACAACCCTCGGAGCAGAAAGCACTACAAACTGCGCCAACGGGCTAGTCAAAACACGTTCTGATTAAATGTATATTAAGTATAGTTATACGAAACATACTTAAATATTAGCAGACACATTAATTTGTAAATGTCAATTGATCGGTCGCTAATGGAGAACGAATTGAATATTAGCCTTAATTGGGTCAACTACAGTCTTATGAGGATTATTGTAATCTGTTATAATTGTGTTAATTATTCCAGTTAACTGAGCTTATGAAGTGATGTAACGTCAGCTGATGTTTTACGCGATTCCTATATTTAACAAGAAAATGATTCGTAGGTCCTTCCAAGCCGTATAGTTCCTAAACGACTGTAAAATAAATGTGTTTGCTTGCAATCGCAAAACATCGACTTCAATTACATGGATCAACGACGAGAGGATAGTCAAGTGAATACGCGTTATTAGATATAACTCGAAAAGTACCTGTGAGATCTCAATTAAATTGAAATGGAACCACACGAAATGCACCACCACCTTTCGATTAAAAAAGGTCATCTAAATCGGTCCACCCAGTCAAACTTATACACATAAAATACATTAAAAAATGCAATCGAATTGAGAATTTGCTCCTTTTTTTTTGGAAGTCGCTTAAAAAGGAGGAAGTTCTCTAACTTAATTATGGACATGTCGTATATAATATTATACATAGCGTAGGAACTGAGCTTTACTTGACTATTTAAGGAAGGTTATATTTTTTTATTAATAACTACATTATTTAGATATTCATGTTAATGTGGGCTTAATTTATGAACGAACCTGTTTGATAGATTGTAATACATTAAATTAATTTAGAGTAATATTAATCGCACTCTCGATTCTCGCTTGCAATAGTTTTGTATATAATAATTGTGTTTGCCAGCAAAGGAAAAAAAACCGACTTCAATTATATCGACAAGTAATACAACGTAGGTAGACGAAAAAATAGTCAAGTAAATACGCATTATCAAAGATTACTCCAAAAGTTGTAATCAAATCTCGATGAAATTTAAATGTGACCACATGATAAACATATACTTTCGATTAAATTAAAAATCATCAAAATCGGTACACCCAGTAAAAAAAAGTTAAGCGGATTTTCGAGGGTTTCCCTCTATTTCTCTGGGATCCCATCATCAGATCCTGGTTTCCTTATCATGGTACCACACTTAAGATATCTCTATTCCAACAAAAAAAAAAAAAAAAAAGAATTATCAAAATCGGTTCATAAACGACGAAGTTATCCCCGAACATACATTAAAAAAAAATTAAAAATATATATACGGTCGAATTGAGTAGCCTCCTCCTTTTTTGAAGTCGGTTAAAAAGTATTCTTTTCTGTTCTGGCTATTTGATAATTTATCCTTGTTGTATCACATCTGTGCCAGGGAGCACGTACACTCGATATAGCTATTGTTAGCAGGAGCACCTGATATCACCTGATTATTTTGGCAAAGAGAGAAATCCACAGTTGAGCAGGCCCATTATATTATATAGGCCTTTTACCCTGACTGTCGTTAAAGCTATCTCACGATGGTATTAAACAAATAAAAGTGTATATATAATTACATATTATAAAACAATGTCGCTTCCTGCTGTCTGTATGCTTAGATCTTTAACAAAACGGAATTTGATGCGGTTTTCTTTAGTAAATAGAGTGATTCCAGAGGAAGATTTATATGTATAATATGTCCATAATATAGTAGAGGAACACTGGTATTTTTACAACAGTGCGAAGCCGGGACGGGTCGCTAGTATTATATATATAATTCCGCTTTGTTTATGGACAGTACATACAAAAAAAAATTAGTTGATTTAGGTAAAACAGGGTCAAATTGTCTGTTCTACTTCTTGTTAATGTCTATTCGTAACTTATGGGCAGGATAAACTTTATCCACAAGTTAAACAGACCCTAACTTTTCCTCTGTATGCAGAAAAAAGCCTAGGAGTGTTCGTTTACAGGCTATATAAGTTCGGCTGATATGAACTAGGAAGGTCTTTCACGACGCCCGGTTAGCCGAAAACACGTGTCAATATAATATTGCAAATTGAATTGGTCTACAGTTCATTAGCTTCTAGTATTTGGAATGTTGCTATCAATTTTGCATGTGTTAATTGCGATGACATCAAAACGCGTTATATAAAATATTTATACGTTTATATAACGCTTATGTAAATGTATAAATATAGTATTAGCTACCTTTGTGACTTTTGTGACTTTTTGTGATATTGGGATAAAATGTAATCAGATTCACGGAGGCTCTCTAACTATCTCCTAGTATATACCAAGTTTCATGGAAATATATTATGTAATATATAAAAGTTACACAGAACCTGTATAACAGATGCAGTCCTTATGGGTCTCCCCACCGTGCCTCGGAGAGCACGTTAAGCGGTCGGTCCCGGTTGTTATCATGTACACCTGATAGCGATCGTTACTGATAGTAGGGAATATATACGCCAACCCGCATTGGAGCAGCGTGGTGGATTAAGCTCTGATCCTTCTTCTACATGGGGAAAGAGGCCTATGCGCAGTAGTGGGATATTACAGGCTGAAGCGGATACAGAACCTGTATTTCTAAGATATGTATAATAATAACATTCGATCCTTTTATCTTTAATTGTTTTAAATTGGTGTTAATTACGAGAACTATTATGGCGATGATATAATTATGATGTAATTTAACGTTTGTGGATTTTATAAGGATATTGAGCTTAAGAAATCTAGAAATATATTTTTAAACTAGCTGTGCCCGCGCGACTTCATCCGCGTAGAATTTAACAAAAAGGTTATTTATCAGTTCGCAGAGCTATTAAAACAAAAAAAAAATCTAAAATGAAAGTAGCCTAAGTTAGTCCTTACTACGTTGTCGTTAGTCGTTTCAGAGATTAGCCGGAACAAACAGACAGACAGACAAAAATTGTTGTTATTTTGGTATATGTACCGTGTATACATCCATATGCATTTAGTATAAAGTGGTTATTTTAATATTACAAACAGACACTTCAACTTTATTTATTTGTATAGATATAATAAAATAATTCAATATATTATGTGCTTGATATTTTAGAAGGCAAATGGATTTTTTTGTATATAAGTATTAAAAAGACGAATAATTAATAAACATTAAAATCTTATGATTTTTAATCGTTCTAAGCTTTTTACGTCTATAAGACTATAAAAATTATATAACACGTAAACACTCCAACACGGACAGTAAGTTGTCAATCCTTTACCCGATGTGTATATTTAATAGAACTTTAATACTTATTCTTACTTACAGTTTTCAATTACAAAAAAAGTTGGCAAGGGCAAACTTATGTCTAAAAGAGATCTCTATCAATCAACCCATAAGTTGTGGGTCCAAACTCCAAAAACATAAATAACGAAAACACATAGACAACAACAACAACAACAACAAAAAAAAAACAAAAAACAAACTTGTATGGCCAATCCAGAAATCGCGAGCTGTCAAACCCGTTACCGCTGTCGTTACACAGTGTAACCACAGCTTCATATTATAATCAATTATAGCTACAAATATTATTGTATAATACAATCAATTATTTACGAATCTTCCTCAAAACTTAATAGGTATATAAAAAATTTACAGCTTCAAATTGTATTTAATTAATTTAAGGTTATTTCCTGCTTTTTAAATAGCAACACTTCGATATGATGCTATTACTTCATATACATACGTGCGTGTTTCCGGATATCAAATATAAAAAAAAAAAAAAAAAAATTAGTCAATAACGACTAGTTAATGTACTCGTATTAAGTTTTTATCCGTGTGATTTCCGTTATGTATATATATAGCAGGAAATAACCTGCTGAAAACCTGGAGCAGCCTGCTTTGGCCTTACTCCGTTCGCCTCGTCCTATCACACTTTTCATAACGCTCTCGTCACGCATTCACCAGCTTACTTGCCAAGTCAAGCCTGCGTAAAGAAGTTTTACTTAAAAAAAAAAAACATTTTATTTATTCATACTTAATTTCAGTTAGATAGTTAACCCACGGGCGTCGAAGCAAAAAATAATAACCGTAGAGAAACGTGTTTTTTCGACATTTTTAGCTAACTCTTAACAAACATACAATGTCAAATAAAAAAACTGGTTAGGCAATTAGAAGAATCACGTTACTCATATAATACTAGCGGGCCCAGTGAACTTTGTACAGTAATATTTTGTTTGTAAATTCTTCGATTTTCCTTAATTTTTCCTTAATTTAATTTGACCCAGGTCTTGTCTTAACAATAACGAGCAATAGGGAAAGTTGGCGGGGATGCATCAATGTATGTTTATCACCCTTTCATACAAATTAACTGATCTGATATTACGAAACTTGATACACATAGCTGAATATCAAAAACAACACATATAGGCTTTTATCCGATGTTACCATGGAATTGGAATTCGTGTCCTAAAAACTACGAGGCGCGTTAAATAAGACAAAAAAAACTGGCCTTACACTTAACGACATTTAGTAAAATAAAATAAAATAAAAATCAAATAAAATAAAATAAAAATCAAATAAAATAAAATAAAATAAAATAAAATAAATTGGACCTACTTATGCAAAAGGGAACCAATCCACACAAATGCCATAATCGAGATAATGACACAGAAGCTTTCAAAAATCAACCTTCTATCGACCCTGTAAAGATCAAAATGATCTGACAATTTTTACAGTATAAAACATTTCTATGACAAAGTTATCAACCAACATAACAGCAGTTGTTTAATAAACTAACAAGATCCATACCACATGGTCCTTTAATTTTTTATTTTTTAATCAAATAAGTAGAACCACGCGGGTTGGTTCTTGTTTGCATATTAAAATAGGTGTAATCCTATAGTTTACAAAGATTCACATTACTTGTTCCTTGTTGATATAATTTTATTTACGACGTCTAAGAAGTCATGTCCTTTGTATCTGTGTTGTGTAATAAATCCTCCTTAAAATTATTATTAAAATGTTTCAGTAGAAAAGAGATTAGCTCATTTAAAAAGTTTTATTCCCTAGGATCATATAATGCGCAAAATATGTTTTTAACTGCTTTAATAAAAGAACAAGCTGTGAAGCGTCATTACGTTGCAACGGACAATAAATCTAAAATTTCACAGAAAAAGAAAAAGTCTTACTCTCGCCAATATTTTCTAGATGGTGTATCAGTTTGTAGAGATATGTTTGACAAAACATTACAGACGTCGGCAAAACGAATAAATACGTCGCTTTGTAAGGTGCGATCGCACAGTTGCATTAAAGATTATCGTGGTTCGCATGGCGGTTGCAATAGAGCATCTCCTGAAAGCGAGGAGTTCTTTATTAACCTTATGAAAAGGTTGTCGACATATGTATTATCGCCGACAAAAACAGAAGGGGTTAAGTTTTTGGGAGCAGACAAGACTTTATCAAAAATATATGAATTATACGTCGATGAAGCGAAAACCACTGGCGTGAAAATATTATCTGCTGCAAAAGTCAACAAATTGTTTTTTACAAAATTAACTAATTGAGGACTGACATGAAGCTAGCTAAAGATGATCCCACTGTCGAGACTCTGACTTTTGACCTCGAAAACACGTTACCTCTACCCCGTATACCTACAAATATCGTCTTTTACAAAAGACAACTCTGGGTACACAGTTTAGGGATACATACTGGGAGCAAAGACGAAGCTTACTGTAATGTGTTGGTAGAAGGAGAAGCTGGCCGATATGCTCAAGAGGTGGGGTCTTGCCTCATCAAACATATCATGGAAAGGCTTGATGGCAAGGTAAAATATCTGATTTTATGGAGTGATGCGTGTGGAGGTCAGAACCGCAATATAAAATTGATCTTAATGCTGAAAGCCATGTTGAATGAACATCCAACTTTAGACCAGATAAATATAAAATTCCTTGAATCAAGGCGTAGCTTCCTCCCAAATGATACAGATTTTAGAAAGATAGAATGTGCCCTTAAGCGTCAACAGAGGCTCTATACACCGGATGATTATATTCAGGTTATGAAAACTTGTAAAAAAAAAACGAAACCAATGCATGTACATAGGATGAAAAATGAAGATTTCTTGTCATCATTGAAGTTAGAAAAAAATATAATAAATAGAAAGAAAAAGATACCCGGAGAAAAAGTTTCATGGCTTCATACCAAAGAAATTATGATTAAATAGGATGAAATGTTCAAAATTTACATGAAAACTAATTTAAATAAAGATTTTAAGGTTGTGGATATAAAAAAAAAATGTTCGCGGAAGACAATATTTTATAACGAAATCGATAATGGAGCCACTTTGGCCAACAATGAAAGCTGTCCCTGACGCTAAGTTAAAGGATTTAAAAAGTATGCTACACTTAATTCCGCAAGGCACCCATGATTTATATGTAAAACTTATTGGAAAAGATGATATAGAATATTATTGAAAAATAAAAAAGGATATGTTAAAAGAAATATGGGAAATTGACCTGAAAAACATTCAAGATCGTCTTCTATATCATCTTTTCCGATCAATTATAAAATAAATAAATAATAATAAAAGGGTATGTTAAAAGAAATATGGGATTTTTCATTGTTTTCCTATAAATTTATAAAAATTAACAAAGAACCAACCCACACAGAGATAATTTTGCAAAAAGGAATCAACGAGTTTTCCTTTTATTATTATTAAAAATGCCAATGATTTTGCTCAAAATTATATTTGTATACATAGAATAAATGATTTGGTACAATATTATAAATAAATTTTATTCAAAGTAACAAACAATTTTACTGTATACAAAATTTTGACAAAAACGGCTTTTTCTCAAAACTGTCAGTGTGTGGGTTGGTTCTGTTTTGCGTAAGTAGGTCCAATTAGGACTAACTCCTGTGTTGAAGTTCCGGAAACACGTAATACAAAGATGCCCAGATCACATACAAGGGCTATAACAAAGTTTGCGAGCATCGAACTCGTATACCAGCGTAACTCCAAGTGTTTACAACTACTGTATTACAAATTAGAGCTTCCGTAGTGATCATCTCGTAGTTGGCTTGTTTATTTAAATGTTCATTATGTTTCAATGATTTGTGTCGAAGATAAAAACCCACAAGGAAAGAACAACTAATAAACAAACACTTATCGGTCAATTTGAATTGAGGAAAAGGCTCTTATTATTCTTATTATTTATTTAAATAGTAATATGAAATTTCGCATACATATAGTTTATAGAGAAGGAGTGCAGAGTACTAATATTTTTTTTTTAAATTATGCCTAAAACTAAATTAAATCAATAAAAAGACATTACACAAATTATTACGTATTTGACACACACACGCATATATTCTTGTGTTAACTGTTAAAGTCTGTGGTTAAATTATGGTCGAATTTCGACCACCTGGCGACCACTAAGTATAGATAGATGAACCACTTAGATGGATGCATAAAGGAGGGGTAATTTGTCTGAACAGAGTCAAGATAATTTTTAAGTCATTCTGTACTGAACTGCAGTAAAAACCGCAAAGTCAGTAGACTAGCAACAGACTTTTCGTATTTGATACAAACAAAAATAAACTCTATGTCATGCATAACAAAGTTCATTTTACTTATATTTATTTATTTAGATGTGGTAGCGTATACGCCGCGAAGCGTATCTGTGGGACCGTTCAAACAATGAATGTAGGAATGTGATACGAAAAAATGAGAAAGAGAGGTGTATATACGTGCGAGAGAGATGCAAAATCCAGTTCAACTTACGCTTCCGCTGTACGAATGGGGGGAATCAGGTGCTATCGAGAATTCCGCGCAGGTGACGTTGTACTACAAAATTACCGAAAATTATGTTCTGGAACGTTACCGATTTAAATAAGGGAAGACCGTGGGAGGTCAAAACTTTAAATTGAGCTTCAAACTGATTCTACTTAAAATATAAATCGAATATTTTAAGAAGAATTAGTTTGGACTTCAGTTACGTTATCGATTTCTTCAAAAAACGGCTTGATCGATTTGTAGGTCTGTGAATAGGTCGTAGACTATTTTTTTTACACCTTCATAGTAATAAATTTCCTATTCACATGGTAGAAAAACCTATTCCGGTTTAGCTAGTAAAAATAAATACAACATACCTACGTCACAGTAATTTTTTTCTACAATATGGTACTTAATATACATGTTTTTAGGTAATATCCGACTAATAACGCAGATATATCTATTTAGTTATGTTTTATAAACACCACGTACTGTACACACAAAAATTAAAAAAAAAAATTGGCATACCCAGATTCGGAACGGGAATCGAACTTACAATCCTTGAGCGTACATCAGAGTCACCGCGCAAAATTGTCGATCAACTTAAAGTAACAATACGTTGCAGATAAATTTTTTCTGTGCTGTGTGGCTACGGCACTAAAGAATTTAGCCACCCCCTCTCTTCCCGTGGGTGTCGTAAGAGGCGACTAAGGGATAACAAGGTTCCACAACCACCTTGGAACTTAAGAAGCCGACCGATGGCGGGATAACCATCCAACTGCTGGCTTTGAAATACACAGGCCGAAGACGGGCAGCAGCGTCTTCGGTGCGACAAAGCCAGTACTGCGGTCACCAACCCGCCTGCCCAGCGTGGTGACTATGGGCAAAACACATGAGTTCACGTTGTTTTTGGCGTAAACTTGTGGAGGCCTATGTCCAGCAGTGGACTGTATAGGCTGTAATGATGATGATGATGATGATGATGAAATTTTTTCTTCTTAATTTACCGGTATAATATTACCGGTAATCAAAATTACCGGTTTTCGGGTTCTTCGTATCAACGAAGAAGTCTGTTTCTTTAATACTATTATTTCACATATACAACTGATTTATTCAGAGTTTTTATTTAAGAGAATTTGCATTGGTAACTTAAGTAACCTTGATGTTTTCACTCTTCTGCTTATAAGAGTGATAGGAGATTTCTTTTTACAGTCAAAGTTTTGACCCTAAATAAAACACTATAATTTTACGAATTTCAATTGAAAGCGCATACATTTTTAACCGGTTTAGGTTCTCAAATCGACTGTATTTTTATGTGTGTTACCTCATACCTTTTTACTGGTTGTACCGATTTTAATAATTCTTCTTACATTTTACATACGTTGTAAATATCCGGAGGTCAATGTCAAAAATCGTGATCTGTAGTCTAAAATTTTTCTTAACTATTCAATTCAATTAATTCGATATTACATATATGAAGAACTAAAATAAAGTTTATGAACTGATTTATTGGTATAATAGATTTCAGTTGTGTCAGCGAAGCACGATTAACTCTAAAAAAAAATGCCTACATGCCATTCGTCGTGAATCTAGCGATATCTCAGAATTACACATTAAATATCGTCAAACCTCTTAGCCTACAAAATATACTGTAAATAATATATACAAACAAACAAACAGTCATATTAAACTCATTAATCTTGAAATACGTAACCCTTTTAAAGCTAAATAAAGTCCTAAAATTAAAATAAAACAAGTTTTATAACACTAGATCAGGTATTTAAATGAAGATTTAGAATATTTTGTAGCTGCGTTTCTTTTACTCCATACGAGGAAGTTAAAATATGGCAAAAATAAAACTAAAAACAACAATACTACGGTTCCTAGTAAACGAAATTGAGGTATCAATAAGTAAGTACGAAACAAACAATGCAAAAAATGCTTCCTTCGACTTTTTAAATAGAATTCTAATAATTATAACAGGGCATTCTTCGCGGAACCTCACATCACGTTGTGCCGTGGGGCAAACACCTGTAAAACCGTACACGTCTCGTTTTCGTCTCGAAAATTTCAATGTTTATTATTTGCTGTCCTGTGATACGGCAACACTTCACAAGACGACGCGATTCAGCGTGAAAATGTTATTCAATTTTTAGATATTGGTAATCGATCCAGAAATTTCTAGAAAATTCCAGTAACCCGTAAATGCGTTATGTGGTCCGTGTCTTATCGTTACGCATCGGAGCGTTTGCTTCCAATCGTCCGATCTTCGTACATAATCGTGTTTCTTTATCATTAATTTACTTTTCTGTAACTATTTGGTTAGATCTGTTTCACATGTTTGCTGTATACATTGGCGTAATATTGTTTCTAGGCGACTATTTTAACAATGATAACACTGTTTAAATAGTTTTTACCTAAATAGAAACAAGATTTAAACAAAATATAAGTAAACATAGGACTAAGAAAGACGATATGACAATTATGTAAACAAATGAAGGGATCGATTAAGTTCCTACTCTTTTCTTGGTTCATTTATGGTAACGAAGTCATTGCTCAAGAGAGGGACGCTTGAAGACGCTCTCATTCAATCGCTTACTCAATTTAAATAAAATCTACACCAAAATCATTAATGAGGTACTTAGAGTAATAAAGTTTTCCTTTTCGTCCATTGCTGATTTTTAGGCGTTTCTCAATAGCCTTAAAAGGTATGTTCGTACGTCTTTGATAACCGGTTTTTCATATAGGTACCGGTGTAATATGTAACGATTAACGATTTATTATAATATCGTAAAGATCGAGCTAAATACGTCGAGACTTTTATTTATTATTTTATGTTAATTAATTTTTGTCACAATAATTATCTACAATAGTAAAGGTTGTACGAATATTTCAACTATATACTTCTTATGATTTCAAAAACGTAAAGATTTGTCATCTGGACGGATGTCAAATTCTTATTACAAGTAATGATGGTACTCCAAAATCAAAATCAAAAATAACTTTATTTTTATAGGCTTCACATTCAAGCACCTTTGAATTTACATTTTGCATTTTTTTTAAAGTAAATATTATTTTTAAAAGTGAAGCTACCACCGATTCAGAACGTAGATTTTGCAGAGATGGAAAGGCAAGAAACTCCGCAGTTACTCTTTTAATAATATCGTATAAACTGTGTTTAAGTACAAAATTAGTAATATCTTGCATAAAATATAGCGTCACTACTTCCATTGACACTGGGGCTACGGCATTAAAGAACATAGCCACCCCCTCTCTTCCCGTTGGTGTTGTAAGAGGCGACCAAGGGATAACACAGTTCCACTACCACCATGGAACTTATAAAGCCAACCGATGGCGGGATAACCATCCAACTGCTGGCTTTGAAATACACGGGCCGAAGACGGGCAGCAGCTTCGGTGCGACAAAGCCAGCCCTGCGGTCATCAACTCGCCTGCCTAGCGTGGTGACTATGGACAACACACGAGTTTGCGCTATTTTTGGCGCGAACTTGTGGAGGCCTATGTCCGGCAGTGGAATCCAATAGGCTTAGGTGATTTCCATTGACATGGTTTGGGTACGCAGCTTAAAAAATCAACATTTAAGTGTAAAAGATATATGTTTTAAGCTAATTTTTTCTCGTAAATCTGCAACAAAACTCATCGTCAAGTTAACGATGTAGGCCCTGGCTCAATCAATAATATTCTTCGAATTAAAATAATTGGGTTTCGTAATAAAATATGGTTTTAGACAAACACATTACATAATCATCGATATTATCACCGTGGAATACACGAGTCTCGGATACTAAGTCTCATTTATCCTTATCAGTCAATCGTTCTTGAAGGAATTACCAGTGTGGTAAAAGAAGATAACCTTTTATTTTTTTCCTCTTAAATATATGTATATTTAAAAATACAATTGACTTTCGAGATTTTTCTGTTGTTTTGACTTTATGATTAACAATGCTTTTTATTGACATATTTTACATATTATTAGCTGACCCCGCAAACGTTGTATTGCCACATATCTTATTAACCCCCTAAATCCCCCCCCCCTCCTTTATAGCTTAGGATATGAAAGATATGGCCGATTCTCTGATCTACCCGACATCATCATTACATCATTACAGCCTAAACAGTCCACTGCTGGACATAGGCCTCCACAAGTTTACGCCAAAAATAACGTGAACTCATGTGTTTTGCCCATAGTCACCACGCTGGGCAGGCGGGTTGGTGACCGCAGTACTGGCTTTGTCGCACCGAAGACGCTGCTGCCCGTCTTCGGCCTGTGTATTTCAAAGCCAGCAGTTGGATGGTTATCCCGCCATCGGTCGGCTTCTTAAGTTCCAAGGTGGTTGTGGAACCTTGTTATCCCTTAGTCGCCTCTTACGACACCCACGGGAAGAGAGGGGGTGGCTAAATTCTTTAGTGCCGTAACCACACAGCACGACTACCCGACATGCATACAAAATTTCATAAAAATCGGTTCAGCCGTTTCGGAGGAGTATTTTTACTAACATTGTGACACGAGAATTTAATATATTACAATTATTGTGAGTTTCGTTCCGATAACTTGGCATTAATGATATTTAGTTTAAAAGTTCCAGAAGTAAACTCATGTTGTAAGTGTCGCTATGGGAAAACATTTTAACTCTCTACTTTTAACCAGAAAACTATACAACATTTTATATGAAAAAGTGAAGAAACGAGTGAATCGTCAAAACGAAGCGTCACTACAGCTCTTAAGCAGAAAAAAAATGTTAAATATTTTTTAATATCATATCAAAAATCGACCGTTTCAGCGGGGATCGAACCTGCATTTCCGACTGACCGTGTCGGAGCTCTAGCCAATTAAGCTATGGAACGATGCACCCGCTAGATCGAAATTTTTGATATAATGATTTTATATTCGGTTCTAAGCGACCGTGGCGCCGTCTATAGTGAGTTCTTTTCAGAAACCCGAGTGATATTTAAATAATGTTTAAAATTTCCTAATGTGTGGGTAACACAAAAATGAAATCGTTCCAAAGCGCAGATGTCAACTGAAGACCAGGAATACATTTTATACCAATTAGCAATGTATTAATTTATGCCATACTAAAGTTCTATCAGGATTTTTTATTATTCATTTGGTTAAGAACTAAACAGAAAATCGACCAATCAGAATATCATAGATCTAAGTTGATAAATAGTTCGTTACGACCTCGATAAGGCTGTCATAACATTCGCTCGGTTGTTAACCCACATGTAACCCGACCGACGAGGTTTTTGCTGCTTCGATTTCGCTTTCCGCATTTCGTTACAATCCATGCATTTCTTGCACTTAATATTCATATGAACAACATTTATAGAATTAGCTTCTCGATTCTTGATTCTTGATATATTTGGTTTTCAATCTTATTAGCCTTTGCGTATTCTTAAATATTAATGCTTTGTGTAAACCATTACTTAATTTGATTGTTGAACGAATTATTCAATTTACAAACTTGTCCTAAGTTTAATAAAATTAAGCTACGCTTCAGCCTGTAATATCCCACTACTGGGCATAGGCGTCTTTCCCCATGTAGGAGAAGGATCAGAGTTTAATCCACGACGCAGCTCCAATGCGGGTTGGCGGATATATTCCCTATTATGAGTAACGATCGCTATCAGGTGTACATGATAACAACCGGACCGACGGCTTAACGTGCTCTCCGAGGCACGGTGAGGAGACCCACAAGGACTGCACAAACACCCGGACCACGGCAAACACCTATATTGCCAATACAAATATTTGTCATGTGCGGGGATCGAACCCGCAACCGCCAGCGCAACAGGTACAATCCATGGCTGTAACCGTTGCGCCAACGCGGCGACAATAATATTAAGTTAAAGTAACAATATAATAGAGTGTCGAAAATACGTTATAAAAATTGTCTTGATCCTCTCACTCTTTCCATCTCTTTGTTTTTCTTTCTCTTTCTTCTTCTTCTCAAGGACACAATAAGCCATAATCATAACATATCTAAGGCTATAGATCGATTTTATCTCTCTGTGTGCCGCAACGCTATATACTAAGTATACTATTATATTTAGTTGGTATAGGTACTTTTACTGATGTAATATAATTATATTTTACAATAAGGAAACAGGAATAGTATTTTTTGTAACAATTTTTATTACTGCGTGTGTGTATTAATTCATAAACGGTTCCAACGCATATTACGTGGGTTTTACCTTAATTTGTGTGACACGTGATTCTTAAACACGAATCAACCTATAGACTTCAATTTTATACTATTGGTTTAAAGTACAAAATTAAATAATATCAAGAACATATTTTTTCGAAATATTGTTTATGTTACTATTTTATTTAAAATAAAATAATTTATTGTTTAGTTTTTAATAGTTCTTATTAATATATAGTACAGTATATTATATAACACAGTTCCACTAGCACATTGGAACTTAAAAAGCCGACCGATGGCGGGATAACCATCCAACTGGCGGCTTTGAAATACACAGGCCGAAGACGGGCAGCAGCGTCATCGGTGCGACAAAGCCAGCCCTGTGGTCACCAACCCGCCTGCCCAGCGTGGTGACTATGGGCAAAACACATGAGTTTACGCCATTTTTTGGCACGAACTTGTGGAGGCCTATGTCCAGCAGTGGACTGTATGATGATCATGATGATGATGATGATGTTGAAAGTTCTTATTTGTGTTTTTAACCATGACGTGATGTGAACGATTATAAACGGAACGATTACAATATTGATTTGTTGGAGTGTCGTAATTAGTAATTTAATCGATGAACAGTAAATAAGTAATAACTTGATCGCGATAGGTGTAGTTGTAACAACAACTAAATGCTGTTTGGTATTCACGGGCTGGATCTCAATCATAAAATATCTACACAAAATTAAACTGAAAAAAGTAATAGTCATTGAAAATTATCTTAAAATAGATGCCTAAATTGAACACGGAATTGCTGATAAATAAAGATTTCCTTACGATATTTTAGTTCCGTTAAATATATGATTGTAGTGCCAGCTCAGAATTAAATTCGCTACAGACATGATTTTGATTCACTGGATTATCTTAGCTAATTGGTTTTAAAATTATACTAATATCATATAGTGGCAAAATTTGATTTTTCGCGTCTTACTTTTGATAATTCTTTCGTCAATAGAATGCTAAGTAATCACTCAATGACGTAGACTAAGTTTTAACGGTAGAAAACGGAAGCCAAAAGGTGGTAATCAGTCATTTAGTTTAGCCTATGCCTATCGCTGTCCAGTGCTGGACATAGGCCTCCCCAAGTTTGCGCCAGCATCCCGGTTTTCCGCAATCCTCATCCAGCCTACACCGGCAATCTTACGCAGATCGTGGATTTAGATCAGAAAGAAAGTTTTAAATAAAATTTTTGCATAATTATATTTAATTATTAAAAATATTTTATTAATTAATTTAATGAACGTAATAAATTAAATGCGAATAAATGCGAGTGATTTGCGTATTACAATGTCGGGTGTTAAGTCACACGCGATACTGCACTGACGAAATGATTTAATCCCGGTCTTGTTACTGTTTGATAAACCGTCTTTTAACGCATGAGAAAATACCAAATGTCATGTTGATTTAATAGGAATTTCAATTAATCGTTAATTTAATTGTTTATAATAACTTAATAAAAAATGAACCATGTCTTAACTTTTATTTAGGCTATAAAATAGTCATATTTGGTTCGTGCTTACTTCATCAAGCGACATTCCCTATGTTCTATGCATCTAATATAAATAATAAATATCTTAATAAGTAAATAAATATCTTTAACACACACATACACACGGTCGTCTGTTCCTAAAGTACGCAACTTAATGCTTGTGTGTCGGTAACAGCCGACTTATATCTAAATATTTTTGGATACATAATAAAAATACATATAAAAATGTATAAATACAAATACTACACTAAGACTCAGGCGGGAATCGAAACCGCAACCCGCGGATCAGAAAGCAGGGCCACTACAAACCGCGCCAACGGGCTAGTCAAACGTCTATAATATACCTATTACAATGTTAATTTTCCTTTATAACCTAAATTGTGCACACGGCCAAAACTTTTTTACAAGTCTAGGTGGATTACCTTTTATTCATATGATAATGCAATGCATAATAACAACGCTTAGTAATCACTTTACAACTTAAATACTTTGAAGCGTAATACTTTTTGTAAATTTTTCCGATGAGTCAGGCTTCTGCCAAACTATTCAATCGTTTGTGGCTTGTCACCTTGTTTTTATGTCAGGCCAAAGTGTAAGAAAGATGCGCTGTAAGAATTCTTTACTTGCGTTCGATACCTTGGGTGTTATGAATTATAGTAAATTAATTACTCACAGGATTAGCGGTTTTACTTAGAAATATTTTTGCGTCGCTTGTTTGTGACTGATTTTCGAAGGAATACGACACTACTTTACGTACACCAAAAGATCGCAGTAATTTTTTTAATTAACATATTTGCAATAAATCGAATAGACGATTTTATTATAGAAAACGATTTTTTAACCGACTTCCAAAAAAGGAGGAGGTTCTCAATTTGACTGATTCTTTTTTTGTTGGAAAGTAGATATCCCTAGTTTGGTACCATGAGAAGGAAAACAGGATGTGATGATGGAATCCCAGAGAAATCGAGGAAAACTCTCGAAAATCCGCAATAACTTTTTACTGGGTGTACCGATTTTGATAATTTTTAATTTAATCGATAGCTGATGTTTATCATGTGGTCACATATAAATTTTATCGAGATCTGATAACTACTTTTAGAGTAATCTTTGATAACGCGTAGTTACTTGACTATTTTTTCGTCGATCTACGTTGTGTTACTACGATGTAATTGAAGTCGGTTTTTTTTTCGTTTGCGAGCAAACACAATTATTTCAATACGTTTTAAAGCTAGTCTAGTCGACTAGTCGACCCGTGCCCACTTCGTTGGCGCTATTTATTTTTGTGATGCAAAATATATAGTAAAGTTTTCATCTCGCTCGTATTTCTTCGACTTGATTTACATATACTATAATTTTTGACTGAATTTTTTGTTCAATAACAATAAAAAAGTGTAGCTTTCTGTTAGTGAAAGAATTTTCGTGAGCGGATCAGTATTTGCGAAGATTGCCCCCTACATACAAACAAAGTTAGAAACTTTACCTTTTTATAATCTTCTAATATATAAAATTCTCGTGTCATGGTGTTAAACATTGAACTCCTCCGAAACGGCTCGACCGATTTTAATAAAATTTTGTGGGCATATCGGGTAGGTCTGAGAATCAGCCAACATCTATTTTTCATACCCCTAAGTTATAGGGGGGGGGGGGGGGTATTAAGCGGGTTAATAACATATATGGCAAAGAAACGTGTGCGGGGTCAGCTAGTATTAGTATAGATAAATGAGATTTATTTTTTATTTTTCGTTACAGCAATTTCGATATTTTGACATCATTATGTAGTAATAGGAACCTGTTATTACGTGATCTCCAGCATAAATTATTACATTTTACTAATACGCGTGTTTCATAGACTATGGTTATATTTGAATAGAATTTTTATGCGCATTAGTTTTCAATGAACTCACATGACTTTTGAATACAATTGTTGCGTACTTGTTGTAACATATGCGAGTATATATTTTGCAATTCTTTATAAACACTTCGCATTCAACGGCCCTCGGTAGGATTTTCTCCTTTGTCGGGGGTCCAAAATACACAATACCCAAGCACAAACGCCCAGACTACGACAAACATCTATATGTCTATATCTGTCGTGAGCGGGGATCGAACCCGCGACCGCCAGCGCATCGTCAAATATCTTAAAACTTAAATCGTTGTTATAAATAATACATAATAACGTTTAAACATTACTATATCACATTATGTTTAAATTCTTAAATTTAAGTATTTTAACTTATTAAAAGTAAGAAATTAACAATTTGTTCTGTGGTCACAGCAAATGTCTGATACTCTTGACTGTTGATTGGAGTAGAACTTCTTTAAAATCGTTGAGGTTTGAAACTCGATGAAACGAAAATGCGTCACGATAAATAACACTAATGTATAGGAGAGAATGAGATACAATACGTTACTGTTCAAACGACTCGTTTTTCATGGCGCTTACGGCCTTATTGTGATCATCGTCGATAGAACAAAATCGTAACGGCTTACTTTCCCACGAGTTTTCAGAAGTTTCATTTCTCCCGAGTGTGAATTGCAAACACACATTATTTAAAAAAAATATTTATATCGAATCCAATACCGGTAGTTCTACAGCCAGTGTCTGTAACTACGGCGTCTAGGCGTTATCAACTTTGCTATAGTTATAAAAGAAACAAAAAACTCATATAATTATTACGCCAACAGTACAATTTTCAAGTCATTTTCAGTCATTAGTTACACAATGACAGTTTGAAACTAATGTCATACATCGACAATGTCAGTAACGACGGACAACACGTAACAGTTCCATATTAGATGCAGTCACGTTCGTTAACGACTAGTTCTAGAACCGCGTATGAGGTAATATACCTTTTACTGTTTTGTACGTTTTTCGTATAAATTTTAATTTTAGTAGGTATATTAGCAAGTTATTATAACTGTGTTTACGGCAAGATTGACTTAAAATTAAGTCAAATATGTCATTGTATTACGATTATAATACTAGTTTTGCGCACCTGCTTTCAATCGTTGCTACCTCCTGGTAAGCAATTACCGTACCTTATAGACGTCTGCACCACCAAAAGCATCGCAAGCGCGTTGTCGACCCTACCCTCAATATTAAATACAATAATCGGGCTGCTATAGATTTTTAGCTGGATATTTCCTGCTAAATGTGTCATTTTGATACGACAACATTAGTTTTGCGTCCCTGCTTTTAATAGTTCTTAGAATAAATAAAATATAATAATGGTTCTTAATATAATTATCAGTTTTACAATTATGGACCTTACAGACAGTCAATCAAGACATATTAAACTTTTTAGCTAAGCTTTATTCATAAGATAAATGCGTTGAAATGAAAATGAATTGTAAATAAAATCAACTTCAAAAGAATGTCTATACACGTGTATCCGACTTCAGGTCGATCGTCTAAAGTTGTTTTTGTTTCAATTATTTTTATAATTAAATACAATCCATGATTAAAAAAAAGTTTCACATGCGCTCGTATTATACGTACCTATATCATCTATAAAAACGTGCACAAGTTGAAAAACGTGTAATTCAAGGTCCTCATTGAGTTTTAAAAATAACACATTTTCATCCAGCTCTTATCAGGATAAGACAAGATTCACAACTGTTACACAAATATCATACTTATATTCTACGTTATAACGACTATCATCCTTTAAATTTATCAAAATAACGCTGCATGTTTATAAGAATATGGTACGCCTTTTTAGTTCTTAAGTCTCTCCGAGTTAGGGCTGTTTTTCTGTGATTGTATAATGTAGGAAATATGCTAGCACTGTTCCCCATTGAATGACAAGTGAGTTTTCAATGATATTATAACGCATTCAATTTAGGTTTTTAATATGTACGTCGAGTCTGTGTGTCCGTGAACTTTTAATGTACTTTTTTTTTATTTAGGTCTTTGTTGTATAAAATATATTGGAATACAAATAAGACTTGTATTAGGATATCGGTTATTTATATTATTAATCATTTCGAATTCCTGAAATCGATTTATATAAAATTAAATTTTAAATTTAATTATTTATAAAAATTTAAAATTTTAATTAAATTTTAAATTTAATCGAATTATAAAAAATAAGATTCGATTTTTTTTCCATCACAGTCACCAATTGACAGGATTTTTTTTTGTTTGTGATCTTACATTTGTTAAACTACCGTCTTTACCCGTTTCACTCACATAATCATGTCTTAATCTTTTATAAGTTTTGGAATAAATATCATTCTAAATCGCCATCTATATACATTCTAAGTTTTATCCTAATCAAAATATTGTTAGTTACGTTTATAATACTTACTTTTTAAACGTGATTACCGGAAGGAATTCGACTTCTTTTTTCACGACATGTTATAAATAAGACTACTTAATTTGTACGTTTAACTTAATAAATAATTATATATTAATATAAAGCTAAAATAAGTAAGTCTTAATTGTAGAATAGACAACTTATCACCGGCTTAGTTAGAGCGCTACAAAGAGATAAACAGACTGGAATAGGATGGAACGGACATGGGGATAATTAATTCCTCTAGTTACATAGTTAGACGTATGATGAAACACAGACCTAAGTCTGAGTACGAAGTGGTAATAATTGTACTACATTTGTAGTACAGAATTGTATGAGATAGCCTTACATATGAAATAATTCTTATAACAAATTCATGTTAAAAAACAATAAATTGTATCATTTTAATCAAAATCGTTTTGTTCTAGCGACCAAATTTTTATTTATCGCTTTGAATGTGCAATATGCAGTTGATTGATATCCATTAGTGTATTAGTTACGGCAAAATTACCTCAAATATACGTTTTACATGTCAAAATAACTTAGTAAGAAAATTCGTAATGTTATATAAGATTATGAGAAGCAATGAAATCAAAAAAGAAAAACAATGATTGGATCTTAATTCGTCTATTGCATTTGTATTATTACTAGCCTCGATGAAATACAGAATTATTTGGTAAGACAGCCGTCGGGAATGGATGTTGGATCGAGAATTCGAGACTGATGAATGGATGCTTGGGACTGACGGCTACGAGATAGGTCAGTCAGCGGAATAAGAATGTGCGGTGAGGGAACAGAGTTCAAGTACGATTTGTAACTGTACGAAATTGTAGATCAAATTCTTTTAATTTTATGTCACACCTGTCCTCTATTTACAACAAACTATATTATAAATATAACACGTTATGTATGTCATTGTTTTTTTTTTGTGAAAACCCTACCGCGCAATCACAATAAAACATATATGTTTGGACTTACAAACATTTGTCACGTTATTGTAACCACTGTACTTATTCGCTTAAAGCGATAGATTTGAGACATTTTTTTAAAAAACGAACAAGAATTCCATTCAAGACAACAAATAGACAAACGTTTTTTTTAACTTATCAATTATGGGTTATATTTTGTTTTACACAGCATCTCAGCATACTTCTAGCGTTATCAAGTACGCCGTTATCTCTATAATGATGAGAGAACGTACAGGAAACACGTGTTAATTGGCATTGCATTAAATGAAACGTTCTGCTCTGTAGTGAGGGTGATAGACACGCAAATAGGTACTGATGTATGGTCTCAGTGATCTCTGAATTTTACTAGCGTAGATTGGTAACATGGTTCATATGAATTTTACTTAACAATTATATGTTTAGTAAGAAAAATATACACATATAACTGAGAATAACAGTCAATAGCACATTGTTTTGATATGTATGGACACTGAATTCGTCTCGTAAAGCTTTTAACAAATGAAAATACAAGTATAAAATATTAAACATCAGAAATTTTCAAGAAAATAAAAAAATATAATAAAAAGGCGGTTTTATCGCTAAAGAGCGATCTCTCCCAGACAACCTTTGCAAAAAGACATGAAAAAGAATAAAGCGGCACAGTTTCTAACGTAGGCTATATGTATAACTGAGGTAGGGCACAGCAGGAAATTTCCTGCTCAAAACCTGGAGCAGCCCGACTGGGGCAGTACCTCGACCTTACAGAAGATCACAGCTAAATAATACTGCCTTCAAGCAGTGTTGTGTTCCTGTTGGTGAGCAAGGTGACCAGAGCTCCAGGAATTGGAGATAAGGTCGGCAATGCGCTTGCGATGCTTCAGGTGTCGCAGACGTCTATAAGCTACGGTAATCGCTTACCATCAGGTGAGCCGTACGGTTGTTCGCCGAACTAGTTATATACAAAAATATTTCTGAGATAGCAGCTGACTAAAATGAGACACTCTTATAAAATATTGTATTCTCATTGTTTTCAAATCTCCATTTCAATAACAACATTTATTGAAATAGTTTTGTAAATTCTATACAAAGATGTAAACACTAACTGTCTACTATTGTTCCTAAACAGGCTTACAATTTACCTACACATGTTCCATTGTTTACGGCCATGTTACTTATTTGCGGATAACTACAAAACATAACAGGCCTTGACTTCGAAAATAATTTAGTCTGAATAAATACATTGTTTTATGTATTACAATGAATGAGAATGATACATTGTATATTTGCAAATTTTTTGTTGGGTAGTTTGGTATTTGGTAATTGTTTTAAATGTTTTCCAATAGATGGCGCTTATCAATATTTTAGTATTAATTTATTTATATAAAAATCATCGTTTGCCTCTACGTCCTTTATAGAATCGTAAACTATGTATTTGATCATGATATGATCTTCAGCAGTGTTGTGCATGAGCCCACTAAGATTTCTGAGTTGGTACTACAAAAAAAAAACAAAAAGAATCATTGCAACGCGCGGACGCGCAGTTTTTATTTAATATGCGTTTCAGTTTGTAGTACTTTTTTATCGCAAAGAAATAAATATGAATAAAGTTATTAGTAGGTACGTAAGCAACGAATAAAATAAAATCTTATTCATTTTTAATTTATATTTTATGATAAGTAGCAAATTTTTTTTGCTAAGCGCCATCACAGCCAATTTGAAATCATAGATAATAAGTAAATAACATAAGTAATAAACAAATTGATCCGGAAACATATCAATAATATAATATCGATATCGAGAATCATAGCCATGACCTGTGTATCTTTAAAAATATATTGTTTATTGTTCTACGTCTATTAAACGTCATTTTAAATGATATGATATCAAAAATTTAGCTAAATAGACACTCTTTTATATCTGTTAATAAATTATTCAATAGATATAAATTCAATTACATTTCCTGCCAGCGCTACCCACACATATTTATTTGAATATATTTTTGGCGTCTTATATTTCATTATTTATATTCTTTTAAGCTTTTTTAAATTTATTACTCTTTTACGTTTGGGATAAATATACACTCCACGTTTCTATCTTCCAATATATATTCCTCAGATAGCTTTCAATATTGTGAAGTTATAAAAAATCCCAATAATCCTTTCTAACGGGATCCTGTACCTTTGACTTACGTGGTTTTATTAAAAAAGTAAATGTGACTTGAAAAGGGTCTTATACGGTTTCGCAACGGTAGGAAACCTTATTCGTGCTACAGGATATTGGATGTTATTTAATATTTAAAAATGTTAAATATTTAATATTCATGTCAACTGACAACTGTCATTTTGACAGTTTTATAATCTGTGTTATAATTTATATTTTGCACTGTATATTCTATGAATTAATTTGTACTAGTTCGACACGGGTGAAATACAATGAAAATACAATTACAATAAAATTAGTTTAATTAGTATTTGTTAAAATGAAAGTATTTGATATATACCTATATTTTTTTAGCCTCTTTTTCCACGTGAAATATTGTAGCTTAATCTACCACGCTGAAGGACAGATATAAACCAGAAAGAAATATAAATACAAATAAGGATTTATTCAAACCGAGAATGCGGTTTTGTAGGCAGCTACTCGCACCACTGTACAAGAGCGGGTGTTAGAGAGAGATTTAAAAAAAAAATTGTACTTTTCAAAGCTTTTTATCTAGTATTAAATCAGCTTCTGTCGGAACTAGACTTAACTAGAATTATCATGAGTCTTTCGATGTATACAATATACAATAAATGAAATATTTAATTGTTATACCATGTTCCTAGTAACCACCTTCGTGATGATTACATCAGGTCTCCGATAATAAGTACAATATCTGTAAAACTAATTTTACGTAAGTTGCGTTATAATTCGATTAAGTAAACACATCAAACTGTTTCAAGGTCAAATCGAAGTTTTGCAATAATACATTCGAGTTTACGACATTTCCATAAAATTATTAATTTTTTTATTAATAACTAAATTTTTTATATAATTTAACATTTTATTCACTCATAGTATAAGCTGCGTCAAAATCAAAATCAAAATCAAAAACAGCTTTATTCAAATAGGCCCCAAGGCATTCGAATCGTCATTTTACAAATTAAAACTTTAAAAATAAATTATTATATTTGTAAAAGTAAAGCTACCAGTGCTACCACCGATTCGGAATGTAGATTCTGCAGAGAAGAATCGGCAAGAAACTCCGCAGTTACTCTTTTGAAGAATAATATATAAACTGTGTTAGTACAAAATTAGTAACATGTTGCATGAAATACAGCGTCACTAAGTCCACACATCTTTATCAACTATGGAATCCTGCATCGACTTTAAATTTATATTGAGACAATTCCAAAATTATTTGTGCGTTTCTGTAAATATCAAAATTATCGTTTTCAATTGTTTCAAATTATAAAAAATACCGTTTTATTTACTCAAACTAATCAATACGTGAATGTAACGAATAGGTTTTCATTCGTATTAGAGTTGGATGAAATAAAAAAAAAAACCCTGAAATTGATAAATAGATTAAAAATTAAAAAAGACATTAAAAAAATGTCTGTATTTCATTCATTATACGAGTTGATTATTCCCAATTAATATTATAATTTAATTTATGATAATGTGTATTATAAAACAGTATTAAAATTAAGTAATAAATCTCATTTTGATAAACTGCCACGACTCGCGTGATCCTCATACGAGGTGTATAGATGTAGATCTTGACCTGAATATTTAAGCTCTCACATTATACATTAAGATTATTTGTAGTATGAAATAAAATATACTATTATAGGCCTTAATATTTATTCTTGTTATTGTCGTAATTTATGACAGTAAAAATAGGCTTCAAAAGAGCCTTTAAAACGATGTTTTAAGTTATATTAAGTTTTATAATGAAACAATTTTTTCGGATTGGTTCTCGTCTGACTCAGTCCTCCCGTGAGCATGGTTGCAACATAAACATAATAAGTTTTATTATAATGAGTGAAATTCGCGTAAACATTAGAAAACAGTATATTAATTTTTATTAATATCATTCTTTGCGGTGATAACAATGATTTAACATTGTATGTGCATATGTAGAGTTGATGGTTAGTTGGAGGGTTGCAGTCGTATTCTCCCGCGGTGACTGGCCGTGTTGGGAGATGGTCGATGAAATTAAAAACATAGCCGGTGAAGATTGGATGACGAAGGCGGCCAATCGTAAAATATGGAAACAGTTGGAGGAGGCCTATATCCAGAGAGGAGCCATGCCCTAAACACACCTTTTTGTCTTTTTATTATTATTTTTTTACTTGAACCTAATGTAATGTGCACGGAAATAAAAAAGGCTTTATTATTATTATTATATTAATTTTTATTAATTAATTATTTATTACAGTTGGCGTAAAGCTACCATTCCGATTTGGAATGTAAATTCTGCGGAGAATATATATATGCAATATATTTTGCAGAAACTCTGGTGGCCAATGATATCCTCTGTAGTCGTAGCAAAATTTTATCAGTCAGATACTAGTCACATTCTGGGTAATTCTGTTTGTGTTATGTTTCCGGTTGTAGCATCACTTAAATATAACTAATTCATTAAAACTAAAAAAAACGAGTGTGCTTTAGACCACACGACTGAAGTAAAACTTCTGCACAATACCCTGCACTGTGTCTTAGATATACGTAACGTAACTGGCTATAAGAGAAAGAGAGAAACGAAATATTTGCTCGCACCTCTCTCTCGCTCCGTTCGCCTCGCCCGATCACACTTTTCGCAACGTTCTCGTCACGCTTTCTCCAGCTTACGCCCCAAATCAAGCTTGCGTAAAAAAGTTATACTTCTATATAATTTTAATTAGTATAACGACGATTCGATACTTGAATAAAGTAATTGAGATGAAAGGTAAATTAAACGGATATGTGTATGTTTATATCTACTTAAGCATATCTTTAAGGTCTCACGACGTGGTGGGCGCGGTATCGAATCTTATTTCGATACAGAATAATGATATATTTCGCAACAGTAATTCTGATTTGGTAACGCTTGCACAATACGTTTACGAGATAAATTAATTTATATATACTTATTAAATTTCAAAATACAGAGAAAACAAGTTAACGCCCGCGGTCTAGTTAATTGGTTAATGGTATTATGATTAATTTTAAATTAAATTATATATTTCTTAAAATTTATTTATTTATTAGGTTTATTAAATACATATGTAACAATCGTAATGTAATTCAGAGTTTTTAACGATTTTTTTATTATTATTCTTACAAACTTATGTTTGTGAATGCGATAATTAAATAACTGTTATTTTGAAATGAAAAACATTGAGATTTTTTTCTTGATTTGTAATTGTATGTCAGCAATACTCATAATGAAAGATATGTACATTTAAAACTTAGTATAAATAGTTTACAATGGCGCCAAAATAGCACAGATTATTTCGCCAATGTCACCTAGAATAGAGAAGACAAAAAGGAGATTAATTGTTGCCGTCGAGATTACAACCTCAATAGAATTTTCGGGATAATTTTGACTGTTCTTGCTTTCAAATTTGACATTTAGACTTATCAACGAAACCAACTGCGACGCATATATCAAAACGCGTTAAAAGATCAAGGTTTTAAAAAGGTTAAACCTTTTTCCAGACAGGACGATGTGTTTCATAAGAATATTGTATTTCTTTACTAAAAGGGTGCTGTGTTCAAAGGGATCAATTTATGTTGATAAAAATGTTAGTAGTGACTGAATACTTGATATATTGTAAAAATATTTTGTATGACACGCACGCTTTTGGCAAGGCGCTTCCGAGGCTTGTAGTGTTGCAAGTGCCTATAGGCTACTGGGATCGCTTATCATCAGGTTAGCCGTACGCCGTATAATAAAAAAAGCGTCCTCTAAAAAGAATGAGACGGCTTACCAGCATTGGGATGTTACTAGTTGGTATCGATAGCTTTAAATGCAGTCCCAACAATAATAACAACAAACGTATCAAATAGGAAATAAGAAAATGATAAGTTTTTTTGTTTGTTTTCTAAAACAAAAGCACAATGTAACAAATTAGAACGAGATATTTGATCGTTGACAGAGGACTCAAATCTCGTGTTTAAGTACCCTCCTCGTTAATTTGGTAATTGTATTTGATTCGACACTCGACCTTTCAACAAGTTTAACGATGTACTCGAATTACATTACCGAGTTTATAGAATAAATAAATAAATAAACAAACCCTTCACACTCAACGAACCCCAGTAGGATTGAGAATTGATGAGTTGTGTTCAACACTAATTAATACATTAGATCAAAATGTAAAGTTTAAGATCGCTTTGTAGGATTAAATTATTACTGCTTAATCCGCGATATAGTAACATTTTACATTTTATTGTAAATTATTCTAGACTAGCTGTGCCCGGCGGTTTTACGCGTGTTAATTAGAGAAAAATAAATTAGCATTTTTTTTTTTTTATGTCACTAGGTCGGCAAACAAGCGTACGGCTCACCTGATGGTAAGCGATGACCGTAGCTTATAGACGTCTGCAACACCAGAAGCATCGCAAGCGCGTTGCCGACCCAATCCCCAATCCCCCCAGGAGCTCTGGTCACCTTACTCACCAACAGGAACACAATACTGCTTGAAAACAGTATTATTTTGCTGTGATATTCTGTAAGGTCGAGGTACTACCCCAGTCGGGCTGCTACATATTTTGAGCAGAAAATTCCTGCTGTGGCCTACCTCAGTTAAAATAAAGCCTTTTTAGCCATATAGCCTTTTTCGGTTAATGAACTTAATTTTTCAATTTAAACCAGTTCTTGATAAGCGCATTTAAGCAAACAAACAAACACACACACACACTTCAGCTTTATCATATTAGTATAGATAATGTATAATAAGTCTAGAAGAAGCTTTGGAATTTTTTGAATTGTAAATAACATTTTTTCTTCTAGGCAAAGGTATAAAATTAAATCCCATACACTACGTACCAATTCTAAGCCTATAATGGTACATATAAAATCAATAATTGTGTTTGCTTTCAAACGAAAAATCGACTTCAATTACATCAACCAATAATACAACGTAGGTAGACGAAAAAATAGTCAAGTAAATACGCATTATTAGAGATAAGACAAAAAGTACCTACTCGTAATATATCCATTAAATTTATTGACTGAAGTAGGGCTAGGAAATATCCTGCTCAAAATCAGGACACATGCACTGTAGTAGTAGCAGCTCGAGTGGTGAAGTAGGTACCTCGACCTAACAGAAGATTACAGGTTAAATACTGCTTTCAAGTAGTGCTGTATCCCTGTTTGAGAGTAAGGTGACCAGACTTCCTGGGGAGAATTTGAGAATGGGGTCGGCAACGCGCTTGCGATGCTTCTGGTATTGCAGGCGTCTATAAGCAACGGTATTGCTTGACATCGGGTGAGCCGTACGCTATCCGTGTGCTGTGTGGCTACGGCATTAAAGAATATAGCCTCTCTTCCCGTGGATGTCGTATGAAGCGACTAAGGGATAACACAGTTCTATTACCACCTTGGAATTTAAAAAGCCGACCGATGGCGGAATAGGCATCCTACCGCTGGTTTTGAAATACACAGGCCGAAGACGGGCAACAGCGTCTTCGGTGCGACAAAGCTGCCCAGCGTGGTGACTATGGGCAAAACACGTGAGTTCACTCTATTTTTGACGTGGACTTTTGGATTCCTATGTCCAGCAGTGGACTGTGATAGGCTGAAATGATGATGATGATGATGGGTGAGCCGTACGCTTGTTTGCCGACCTAGTTATATATAAATAAAAACATCAATGTATCGTTCTCGATGCATCTATAATTGTACAATACAACTTACAAAGGATATGGTTTTAATGAGCCTGGCAAGGAATTTGTTCTACACTTCGACTACAGTTTGTTGGTTAGCGTGTCCTTGCTACGGCCGTCGACACACTTATTGCGGTTCACCGGTTAGGGAGCTGATACACAGCGCGTTTATATTCCAGTTCATTGAACGCTTGCGTTGAATCCTTAATTATTATGATAATTTATGCGATGTTATTGTGTTGTAAATATTTTGTGCCGGTTAATTGATTTTGAAAGGCAGGATATTATTCATTTTTTTTATGTGCGTGTAAAATGTCTTGTTTTAATATTAGTTTGAAAAATGCTTAAGTTTAAAATACGTCGCTTTTGATCTTTTTCTATACATTAATACGTGAAACAAAACCTTATACTTATTTTTACGAAAATTGCGTGAAAAGAGGAATATTAAATTTCGCACACTTATAGTTTATATAGAGAAGGAGTGCAAATGCTAATATTTTTACATAAAATAAATAAAAATAAATCAATAAAAAAAAAGGTTGTGTGTACTTATGTAAGCGCCTAAGAAGTTATACTTCATTAACTAGTTAACATGACGTTGCTAATTTCATCTTCGTTAACTAGCTGATTTCAGGGTGTCAGTTTTTTTTGTGAATTATGGTCGAATTTTGACCTCTGGGCGACCACTACTTTAGTTAAAATACTTTGGTGTTAAAATATTTATTTTATTAACGATTTAATACATATAGATACAAAGTTAAAGTGTATTATTTATTACTTTATACAAAAAAATCTTTAATGTTAAAGGACTTAACTAAAACCTTCAAGTTTCAATATACTCGTAGACAAAAAATCTTATAATATTCAAAAAAAAATAACATTAGGCAGTGTTGACACCATGAAAATGCTAGTCGACTACCTCAAGCTGCATAGCATAGCCATACACTGGCGTTATGATGAAAAGATTGAGAAAGAAACGTAATGTTTGTAAGGTGCCTTAGAGTTTGTGCCATTATCCACCATATTAAGGTTAACGAGGTCAGTAAAAAACTTAAAACATCTTCTCTCTGTTAAAAACTTCGAAATAATCATAACAACTAGCTGGTGTCGTGTAACTATATCTATATATCTATAGATATATTTTATCTCGTTGCAAGTGTCCGAGTTAACGTCACGAGATGCGAGAGAAAGTGCGCTTGCGCATTCCGACGCACTGCCGATAAATTATGTTCAAATAAGGAATTCGGTTTTAAATTTATATAAGAACACAGAAAATAAATGTCTTCATGCAGAATATTTTGCAATATATTTCACAACACTCGTTAATAACCGTGACTTCGTCTGCGTTGTTAATTAGTTGTGTTTACTCGCAAACGAAAAAAAAACCGGCTTTATTTTTCATCGACAAGTAATACAACGTAGTCGAAAAAATCGTCAAGTAAACATGCATTGTTAAAAATAATTTAAAAATATACTCGTCAAGTACAAGCTTTCCATAAAGATAGAATGATCAAAATCGATACACCCAGTGAAAAGTTATCAGGTGCACGTAAAAACAGTTGAATCAAGTACCTGCTCCTTTTTTGAAGTCGATTATACATACATATATATCTATATAACATCAAAGATATATGAATATATCATTAATAAACCGAGTCTTACTATAGTTGTGTTTGCTCGCAAACGAAAAAAAAAAACCTCAATTATGACAAGTAATAAAACGTAGGTACACGAAAAAATAGTCAAGTACATACGCGATATTTATTTATTAAGTTTGCTAGCAAGTTGTCCTGTTAATGTAACAATTGAGATAATTTGATAAAACAATTGCAAAAACTCAGAAGAAAATGAAGCATAAAATTTAAACATGATAATAATATTTTTTTGTAGTACCAAACAGTAACATATTATATAGTAAGAGAAATAACGCCAAGATTAGTTCGGAGAATTTTTATTAAGGTTGACCAAGTCAAGGTCGTCGACAATTTGTTTGTTATCAAAGATTATTCAAAAAATACTTCTCAGATCTCAATTAGATCCAATGGGACTCCATGACAAGCGCCACCTTTCGATTAAAAAAAGAACGATCGAAATCGGTCTACCCAGTAAAAAGTTTTCGTAACACACATAAAAAATATACAGTCGAACTTAGAACCTCTTTCTTTTTGGAACTCGGTACTCCAATATTGTTATTAAAATGACATTTAACGCATTAAACGCATTAACTCGTCCCAGTTAACGGACGTTAACGGACGAAATGTGTAGAAATCACACTTTCACTAATAAAGGCATTAGGACTAATGAGCTTTTCACGACTATGTCTGTTTTACGAATAACCTGATAAGAAAAATCAAATTATTGTTAAGTGTTAAACAAATATGTTACCGATTCATGCATCTTAATTTTATAGACAACGATATGATCCATGGCAATTTGTAGTATATGTTGACTTTGATAGTTGTATGCTTGTTAGTAAGCACCGTTGTATAACGGCTGGAAATCCGTATTCATAGGAATATATAAACTCATCTTATCTCAAAACTATTTTTAATATTATTATTATTATTATCCTCTCGGTACATATGTCAATAATATGTTTCTAAAGATCCAGACTGGCACTTACGCTAATTTATATTGACATTTTCACTGGGGCGGAAGTTACAAGGGTAAAACCGCAAGATGTCGCTAGTATTACCTTTTTCATCTGTAACCTTGATATTTTTGATCAATAACTTCATTCGATTTTTATTAAGTGTCTTTTAATATCTGTGTTTTGGACAAAGGCACAATAACTGAGGTAGTGAACAGGAAATTTCCTGCTTTAAATTTGAAGCAGCCCGACTGGGGAAGTACCTCGACCTTACAGAAGATCACAGCTTAATGATACTGTTTTTAAACAATGTTGTGTTCCTATTGGTGAGTAAGGTGATCAGAGATCCTGTGGGGAATTGGGGATAGGGTTGGCAACGCGCTTTCGATGCTTCTAGTATTGCAGACGTCTATAAGCTACGGTAATCGCTTACCATCAAGTAAGCTATGCACCTGTTTGGCGACTTAGTTATATAAATAATAATAATAATTTCAAACTTTTTAAAGTATTTTTCTTGAAGTTATGATTTTACCTTAGTGAAAGTGCAAGAGCGACTCACCATTACTTGTCAAAGTTCAAGTGAAAGCTCTATTGCTAAGTTAGCTTTAAGCTAACATCACTCCTTTTATGTATAAAGGGTATGATTTTCACTCGTGATTCTATACAACTTTCCTTAGATAGGTTCAATAATTGATGGGAATGTATAGAGCTTGAAAATATGTTATAAGCATAGGTGACTTTCTAGATAGTACATTTGATTGACATTTTAGAATTATTTTCAGAGACCTTGTTTTGCAATATCACCATGTGGGTTCAAATCGAGTCTGGCGTAATATTTATTTATATTTGATCATATAAAAAAAATGTTAGTACTTAAAAAGAACGTCAGTCGCCTGTTACCTAAAACACTATCAATAATTTTTCTTAATAATATTATTTTATAGGAGTACTAGCTGACTCGGCAAACGTTGTCTTGCCGCCAAACAATTAACCGCTATTTAAAAATAGGGGTTAATTGTAGAGGGTTGAAAATTTGGGGTTGTATGTATTTTTTAATGTTGTATCATAAAAAAATAATAAAAATACTAATTTATCTAAAAATTAAAAAAATATATTTAGGGGTGGACTACACTTAACATTTAGGGGGATAAAAAATAGATGTTGTTCGATTCTCAGACCTACCCAATATGCACACAAAATTTCGTGAGAATCGGTCAAGCCGTTTCGGAGGAGTTTAACTACAAACACCGCGACACGAGAATTTTATATATTAGATGACTAATTAAAATATTACGTGTAAAATTTTACCATTTTCATTTTGCCGTAAAAGTCTTAATATCATGAATTTCTGATAATTTCTACTTCCTTAAATATCTTTATTCCCGTCACGTTCTCCAATATAATATTTATGTAACCCTTTTCCGCGAACTCACAGTGAAATCAACATCGATTAGATTTTAAAACTCCTAACCTTTTTATTTCGAAAGTCGGTATTCGCTAACTCGTTCGTAATGGTCCTTCGCGCCGGATTAGTGTCGTTTTGCCAATTAATGGCGGTCATTCGAGTACCTACGTATTTAGGCGGTTCGACACCAAATTGCGTTCTTTGGAATGGCGGGGGGGGGGGGGGGGGGGTCGAGGAAGTCAAATTTGAAGTTGTGCTAGGAATTTTTATTTTCACGTGAACGTAATATATTACCACCTACCCCAATTTGAAACACAGATAGGAGTCGAACATCCTATAAACTACGTACTTACAATAGAAATAGCTAGCTAGCATTAGTAATGTTTTGATTTTCTCCCTCAAATAATTAAAGATATATTAATTGCATTTTAGCCTAGCAAAGTTCTAACGGCGACTGGTTCGTGTACTAGGAATTGCAGGTTTGAAACTGATCGTATCAAATTTATTTATTTATTTAAATAATGCTTGCTAACTGAGCATATAATAAAAATTATCCAATAATATGCGTACATTTGTACTGTCACGAGTGATTGCTGCCCTAAATATAATTACTAACAAAAACTTGAAACTGAAAACCAACAAAAACAACAACAACAATTCAAATAGCTAAGGATAAATAAAAATAAAGAAAAAAAAATGAAATCAGATCCATACTTGACCAACAAGAGTAAACAAAAAAGATACAAAACATTATTTATATATTTACGATATATAATTATCACAACAATACATAAGCTATTCGTCGAGATCTGATGAACTCAAAATGATAATAATAATTTACCTTTTTTATTTGACTTCAAAGAAATTTTCGAATCATTATTTTAAAACTTAAAACTATATCGTTTTAATTATATTATTATTTTTATGGGATGCCTTAAACAGGATTCATCCTGCTGGAGGTGTTTAATATCCGTGTCATACATACAAACTTGAACATACCATATCTCATCATCAGCATTTCAGCCTATTGCAGTCCACTGCTGGACATAGGCCTCCACAAATTCGCGCCAATGGCGCAAACTTATGTGTTTTGCCCATAGTCACCACGCTGGGCAGGCGGGTTGGTGACCGCACGGCTGGCTTTGTCGCACCTAAGATGCTGCTGCCCGTCTTCAGCCTGTGTATTTCAAAGCCATCAGTTAGATGGTTATCCCGTCATCGGTCGGCTTTATAAGTTCCAGGGTGGTAGTGGAACTATGCTATCCCGTAGTCGCCTCTTATGACACCCACGGGAAGAGAGGGGGTGGCTATATTCTTTGATGCCGTAGCCACACTGCACATACCATTTCTACACGTATGATAAATTGATTAAACTTTATTTATGATAATTATGCGTTATTATAAAAGATGTCAATGTTGACAACATTTTTAATATTTTTGTAATGTGGTAACAATGTCAACCGCTTATATACATCGCTTAAAACTGCTTTAAAAAACTTTCACTGACTTAAAAAAAAGCTTTAAAGCTTATGTATTTTTAAGTTTATTCGAGTATAGTTATACTGAGAATTAAGAACTATTACCAAGTTAACTATAGCTGATGGAATATTACGAGAAAAGCAAAAGTATTTACCACTCCTCTTTATATAGGGTAAAACCGGGATAGATGCCTCACTTTTTGAAATAGCCACCTAATTTTAAAAATATTAGTTTTATACGAATAATTTTTAATAATATAGCTAGCTCAATCCTTTATTGTTGAATTATGACAATTTTTTTTCAACTTAGCCAATGCAGATTAAGCAGAAATTAGCTTTTCGTGAACCCTTTTTTTGAGGATAGATGCCTACCTGTATGGATAGTTGCCTCACCATGAAAATAGTGAGTAGGATAGATGCCCTTTAAACCGTGTAAACGAAAAACCAAACCAAATGTTAGGTTAGGCTACTCCTAAAACATCGATTGTTTCCAAGAAACATGGGCCATAGCAATGAAAATTTTTTTGTGTTTTTTTATATCTTTTAATTTTTATAATTAGAATATAATTTTTATATCACACAGATTATAGTATATATATATATAAATTTAATTAAATTTTACAAGCATTTATTCAACAAAAGTATAAATTCTTAATTGTTGGTCTAAAATATTCATATCAAGTGTCAACATGCACATTGCACAATCATACTTTCTCATCGAAAGCTGACTGTAGGTTTTCTATAGTCCAAGAACATACTCGAGCTCGCATTTCTTCCTTTCTTTTATATTTTCGTGGCATAGTTCTGCTAGAATCAGTAAAACATCCAAACATAAATATACCTAAATACATAAAAAACATAACAGACACAAAAAAAATTATACATATAAACTTACTCTGTACCTATATGGTAAGGGCACCTATACCTCAAAAAATCAGGGCAACTATCCTTTGTGATTGGGATAGATGCCCACGTATTTTTTAAATAAATTATAAACAAAATAGCATCTATTTACAACTATATGCAGACTCAATGACCCAGTATATAGACGTGATAAAAAATATAACGGAATTTATTACTATTTATAAAATTATACAACCTTAAATACTAACCTTTAAAACTTTGACGTGTTTTTAAATTTCGCCACGGAGAAAATTACACACACGATCCAAACGCGTCCTTGCCACACGAATATCTGTGGATATCCGAGGTACGGGGTGTCTTCGACTCCTACTTATGTGATTAATTTTTATTTGTGAGTTCGGGATGTTAGGTTTTTAGAACATGAGGCATCTATCCCACTGCGGCATCTCTCCCGGTTTTACCATACTTAATTTAGTACAATTCAATCAATCACTTGCAGTCCACTGGACATAGGCCTCCCAAAGCTCGCGCCGAATATCCAAAACAATTAATTACAAATGAATAAATATGTATGCGAAGGTTAATCAAATTCACTGCTCTCATATGTGAAATCAGCGAATGCAACTGACTGAGTCTTTAAAATATAACTGTACCAGAATAATCGAGAAGTTAATAGTTTATTAATGTTTAAACTACTAGACGTTTCGCGCGTTATTACCCGTTTTAGTTACATACAATTATAAGTCATATTCATCATCATCATTACAGCCAGGCACTGCTGGACATGGCCTCCACAAGTTTACGTCAAAAATAACGTGAACTCATGTGTTTTGCCCATAGTCACCACGCTGGGCAGGCGGGTTGGTGACCGCAGTACTGGCTTTGTCGCACCAAAGACGCAGATAAGTCATATTGTGACATTATAAAGCCTGTTTACTTTGTCAGGTAGCTGCAATCAAAAGATTTTTTCAGTATTTAACTCCTAGATTCAACCCAAACAAACTTCCAAAACAATTTTTAATATATATTTTAGATGTTTTTCGAATCAAAGCTACGCTTTTCTCGCTCGCTTACTTATGTTAATTTACCCATTGAATAGGAATAGTGAATATTCCAGTCGGAGCGTACGCCACTATGGCTCGCAGGAATTCGTTCCCGTTACCCTAACGGGAGCGGAACATTGCATTAACCACTTAATCGGTGAGCTCGGAACACGGACTTTGGTGGAAAAATTTGTATGTTTGGGATATTTGCCATTTTTGTCAAGTTATTTGTCTTGGAATATAATATAAAAGTTATGATTAAAATTATGAAGATTATAAAACGAAGTAGACTATAATTATTGTATGAAAGATGACTAACAAAGGCAGAAGGCTAGAATATAAGAAGCATAACACTTGATGTTACCTTACATAAAATATGTACTTTTGACATACATTTAATAGTCTATACTTGACGCATACAGAACTACGCTTTATTATAAAAACTGACTATTAATTATATAATTATTATGACATTATTACATTATCCATTATAAGGAATTCACATAGAAAATAAGTTTATTATATAAATAAATATTAACAACATACACACACCATCGTCTGTTCGTACGGTAAGCAACAGAATGCTTGTGTTGTAGGTAACAGTTGACTGATATAGCCATTTTTTTATTTAAAAAATAATAATACAATAAACATTCATAAAGTAATATATAATTAAATAATATAATTCTACTAGCCGACCTGTCGAACTTTGTACCGACTTATTTTTTTTTCTTTAAAATAATTTATATATATATCGAAATAAAATATAGCCTATCTTTTAAGTTGGATCGAACTGCACATGGTGTGCGAATTTTATTATAATCGGTTAAGTGGTTTAGGAGTCCATTGAGGACAAACATTGTGACACGAGATTTATATATATTAAGATAAATAATTCAATGTATCCCAATTAACTTGTAATTGTTATTTAAGCTAATTAGTATATTTTTTGTTACAGGTATGTACGAGATTTGATCATCAGTTTTAAGGGTAATGTCTATATAATCTTAAGCTAGTTTTAAATTGTAGATCACATTGTAATCGCGATTTTCGTCATACATAAAAGTTTTAATTTGTAAAATGACGATTCGAAAGTGCCCTTGGGGCCTATTTGAATAAAGCTGTTTTTAATTTTGATTTAGATTTTTGGAAACATTTATTGAATTAAGCGTTATTTACTTTGTAGTTTATTTACCATTGTAATTAAGTTGCTTACCGTAGGAGATATATATTTATTTAATTATAAAAAAAATAAAACTTAATCTATGTACATTTTACTGGGCTTTTAAGGCAATTGAATCGTTTACGAGCGAATCTATACAAATGAAATGGCAGAAATCAATCGAACTGGACAGATTTTAATTAAGCGTTCTAAATTTTCAGACACACGTTATTTAATTATAAAAAAAAACTTAATCTATGTACATTTTACTGGCTTTACTTTTAAGGCAATGAAATCGTTTGCAAGCGAATCTATACAAATGAAATGGCAGAGATCAGTCGAACTGGACAGATTTTAATTAAGCGTTCTATATTTTCAGACACACGTAGGGAAAAACAAATACGATACTTTACTATAACACAAAGTAATGATAATTTGAAGAAACAACGCTTTTTATAAGCTTGACTTGTTTTGAGATGTACGTTTATCTTGCTGTGAGGTTTTATAATTATTGTAAGCAAGGTTGACGAAGTGGTCGCTATTAACTAGTATCTATACATCACAAGCCATTTCCAACGTTCCCCGCTCTCTGTACCGGGTTTATGGAACGCATTGGGTTAATACAAAGATTAATTTAACATAGAATGCCCGCATTTACATTTATACACAAATACCTAACTCTAGCCTCGATCTAGGATTCTCTGCGAGTCATTGAACTCGCTGAGAAATATTGTTTTCGATTACTGCTCTGTGATCTTATATATGCGTTATATGCTTGTTTCGTTAGTATATACTTATTTGTAAATAGCTGTACTGCTGATTTCTTTCATAATTTTTTTTAAATTTTAAATATTTACACAATACACACACGGTCGTCTGTTCCTCAAGTAAGCAACTTAATGCTTGTGTTATAGGTAACATCCGACTGGTATATAGCTACATATTTTTTTTTTTCGATAAACATACTTATAAATAATATATATATAAATAAATATTTATATTACACCCAGACTCGGGGTGGGAATCGAACCCACAACCCTCGGAGCAGAAAGCAGGGTCACTACAAACTGCGCCAACGGGCTAGTCAATTATGTAAACATTTTGTTTTAAATTATGACCAAAATATGATCTGGAATTCAAAGGTTATGGAAGTTAGTCGTAAAATGTTTTCTACCATTATTTCCATTGAATTGAAGATTGCGTTGGCACAATCCATCCTTCGACCTATTCTCGACTATGCCAATACCTCAGTACTCTTTATCTCAATGGATCCATATTAGATTTTAGGCTAATTATATCCTAACTTGTAGTAGAAACTATAGCCCTACCTTGTTTTAATTATCTCATAGTTTTGTCAAACAGATGTTTGTCATAGTCTGAATGGTTGTATGTTGTGTTTTCCTGAACGCTCGCCTGACGCCTTTAAAGTGTGTAGCGTTTTTTTCGTAAGATCCTAACTTGTCATACAGATGTTTGTCATAGCCTGGATGGTTGTATGTTGTGTTTTCCTGAACGCTCGACTGAAGCTTTTAAGTGTGTAGCGTTTGTTATATTTTTTTCATAAGATACTAGACGTACAAAAAAATGTTTAGTTTCCTGAGATTGCTTAAAAATAATTTTTACAATATTATCATATATGATCTCATTGTTTATATTATGTGTTCAATGTTGATATTGTTATGTCACTGCTATCTGTTTGATATAAAATTATTTGTGACTAATGTTTATCTTAGTTATTCGTAGAATCAATACAATCATGTCTGTGTGAAGACATATTTGATAATTTTTTCGTTACTAGTATTGATATTTATTTAAAATTATGTTTGCTCGCTTCGGCCTGTAATATCTTGCTGCTGGGCATAGGCCTCTTTCCCTATGTACGAGAAGGATCAGAGGTTAATCCACCACGCTGCTCCAATGCTGATTAGTGGATATATTTTCTAATATGAGTAACGATCGTTATCTCTCCGAGGCACGATGGGAAGATCACCACGAACACCTAGAACACGGCAAACATCTTTGTGGCCAATACAAATGTTTGTCATGTACGGGGATCGAACCCGCAACCGCCAGCGCAACAGTCACAAACCTGTGCTATGACCGTTGCACTAACGCCTCGTTAAAATTAAACGTTGATTAATATCATAAATAAACGATATACAAAGACCCCCGGTTCTGTTAGGGTCCTGTAGTAAAGAAAAGTATTACAATTAATACACACTCCCAAAAAATGATAAAAAAACATTAAAAACCAATTTGACCTGATATATCTTAGTCCAATATTTATTGAACTTCAAGAAACTTCAAGAGAGCATTAAAAATTAGTTTCTTTGTATTCACATACATACATATGTATTTAAAAGAAACATGATCGTAAAGAGATAAAGGGCCGGATCAGTTGTGGATAAAGTTTATCCTGCACATAAGGTACGAATAGATTTAAAGATCTGGGGTTAGAAGTCGCTATTAGGACCTGCTTTTTCTCAATTAATAAACTTGTAGCGACATCTATCGCGCGGCACACAAACTAGAGAAAACTGACTTATCCTACATCGCGCTATCAAAGTTATCAAAGTGATTGGGTATATATACAAGATCCCGACAACAACCGTCGGGGCGTTAGCCCTCCAGACATAATACCCGTCTGGTTGGAGGATCCTCCCTTTGTGAGGGTGGATGAAGAACTTCACAAACCATATTCCTCCGTATTCCCAAAAACTAAAACTTTTAGATTCATATTTGCGAATAGAAATATCTCATAAATAGACTGGAATTTGATGGTGAAAAAGAATAATATGTCAACTCTTATCTGTTGGATACTGTTATCCGTCAAATAGCATTATCAGCATGGTTATAGCTGTATCCTGTTGTATATTTTGCATTTTAAGCCAACCGATGGCGGGATAGCCATTCATTACATTCATTTACAACTGTCTTTGTAAATACAAGACCGAAGACGGGCAGCAGCGTTTCTAGTGCGATAAAGCCAGCCCTGCAATCACCGACCCGCCTGTCCAGCGTGGTGGCAATGGGCAAAACCCTTATGAGCTCACGGCAGAAATTTTGAACAGATTCCCGAGACAGCCCGGCTACGGTAGTGGTCACGGTAACGGTGGGGCGGAAGCTGCTAGGTGTCACGGAGTTTTACGGGGGGCTACGAACCATCATGCACTCTACAGCTGGACCATCACCTCACTGGACTCGAAGTAGAACTGAGTCTCATTTAGTGGAGCATATTGTGGTTGTTTGAAGTTCGGAGAGAGGGAGATGTTCCGTGAAGGTGATGGACTTTATCACGGTGGTGTCGGCTTTATGGTCCGCAAGACCGAACCGAAGAAAGTTTGTCGCGAACTTAGAAAGACCTACGCCCAGTGTGGACGGCGATAGGCTGAAGCGAGCGCGCGGATTTAAAACATCATTTAAAACCCAAGACGACCGTTCTCAGCATCTCCAGCCTTTGAATATCAAAACGCGTCCCCAATGAAGCAATTAAGTAGAAAGCTAGCGAGTGCTTGTAGTACTTGTCTCCAACGGGTAGCTTTTCGAGGACCTTAGAGTGATTGAGATGGAAATTTCATGCATTTATTACCATCAACCTCTCAAAGACGGACGTTTTAATAAATGGCTTCGTTTTACAAAGAAATGTCTGTAGCCTATATTTTGTTTCTCTTCCTAGTTTGTTTTCTAAACATTTTTGTTTAGATATGCTTGTTATGTACTCATCAAGCTTATAGCCTGTAATAAAAAAACCTTATACGCCTGTAACTGTATATGAGGTTATTTTAATGGGGTAAACACACACGCATCAGCCTATCGCAGTCCACTGCTGGACATAGGCCTCCACAAGTTCGCGCCAAAAATGGCGTGAACTCATGTGTTTTGCCCATAGTCACCACGCTGGGCAGGCGGGTTGGTGAACGCAGGGCTGGCTTTATCGCACCGAAGATGCTGCTGCCCGCCTTCGGTCAGTGTATTTCAAAGCCAGCAATTGGATGGTTATCCCGCCATCGGTGGGCTTTTTAATTTCCAAGGTGAAGATTATAAATGTTCGTTTGAGGTATTCGCTTCGGAAAAGTAACTACTAGATTTTTTTGACTTGGTGTAGACTTTGTTATGTCACATGATAATTTTCAACAATGTAAATAGGTACTTATTATTATATGGTAAATGTAAAGTGTTTGTAAAGCTCTTGAAAGGAAAAAAACATTTTGTATATTTTTCAATTTTAGTTTATTTTAGGCTGCCATTACGTTCGTGTTTTTTATCATACCTGCCACACTTGATCGGCCTCACCTTCCATCGCAAGCCACATTCATGTATTACTGCCCGGGTGATATATTCAGAATTTAGAACATGTCTTGTTCTTATGCAAAATATGTTAATATTATAAATATATTAACGAAAATCTAGTATAAATCGATTTGATCACTACGTCGCGAAATTTATGTTTTATATTTGCGTTTTAAGTATTTATATATTTAAAAAAAAAAAAAAAAAAAAAACCTAATGAACAATAATTTTATTTACCTATAATTTTTTTAACACGAAACCAGAAATTTTTTGTTTACCTATAAATTTTTACGATCTTTAAAAGGATTCCGTATTGTATAGGAAATGGTAAGGAATCAAAGTGTAACAACAAACGTAGTAAAAACCTGTTCATGTATATTAATTTTTTATTTATTCTCGAATATCAAAGAACCATCATGATATTTGATATTATTGTATTGACGTCAGTAACCGTTTGGAATAAAGTATCGTATGTAAACTGTTTTTATATAAATTAATAAATTAACAAGTTTGAATATGTTGCGTAACTTATGTTAAGCGAGTTAATGTTGGCAATTTAATGTTTTCTCGTTCAAAATATTTCCAAAATGGCAGCACTGGATTTGTTTTTTCTTACATCACAAGTATCTATTTTTATACTCCTGAATCGCTTAGAATTTTATAAAATTGTGAAGCTTAAGACAAAATATCTCCGTTAAACTCAAAAATATTTCTTTAGTCTTATATAAAATATTTTTATTTAAATTATTAAAATGCTTTGGAATTCGAATGGAATGGAATTTTATCGGAATTCATTGAATTATTCGTAGAAAAACATTACGAAATTAACTCAACATTTTTATTTAAATATATACTCTAGGAGCATTGTATTAAGTATATAATATACAAATATAACAAAATAATTAACTTTACATAAGTTTTTTTATCACTGAGGTAGGATATAATTGGATATATCCTGCTCAAAATCTTGAGCAGCCCTGGGGCAGTACCTCGACCTTACAGAAGATCACAACTAAATAATACTGGTTTCAAGCAGTATTGTGTTCCTGCGGTGAGGTGACCAGAGTTCCTGAGAAGGTCGGGGATAGGATCGGCAACATACTTGCGATGCTTCTGGTTTTGCAGATGTCTATAGGTTACTATGTCTATATCGCTTACCATCAGGTGAGCCGTACGCTTGTTTGCCGACCTAGTTATATAAAAAAATTATAATTAATTTAACGTGAAAAATATCAGAACTATCAAAAATCGACTTAAAAGATTTCAAAATAAAAAGTCGTTATTTTCTATAAACGACAGAATGATTACACAATCATTAATTAAAGTGAAATAAAAATATTTTATTAATCCAAAAAAAAAAAAATTATAACGAGAACAAACACAGAACCAAGGTACAAGAAGAATTTGTGAGATTAATTATAAATAATGCTTTATATGGGAACCCAAGGACTCAACGACTATCAATCATATGCAATCACTTTTTATGTCACATTGGAAGACTTCTTTTATCTCATACGTTTGGTTCTTTTGTACTTATTTATAACGTTCTTTTTGACATTTAAAATTTTAAAAATAAATATTCTTTATTCGAATGGGCTTTTAAAATGCTACTCAATACTATATTTTGTTCAAAAAAATGGCTTATAGTGAATATACTTACAACCGGTAAAAAACGGGTCGGCCATTTTTGTAAAATTATAATCTGTGCTATTTTGTAACTGTTGAAGGTCATTGAATCTAAATAAATATATGAATTGATGAAGGTAAATTCTAAGAGAAATTGTGTAATTTCGTTTTGAAACTAATTTCGTATTTATTGTTTTCTAATGTTTACGCGAATTTCACTCATTATAATGAAACAACTTTTTCGGATTTTTGGAAAGTCCGTTTAAAAAACTTAATAAACCGCGATGAAATTCTAACGAGTTGTTTCATTATAATATTGTATTTGTTACCTTTTTTAAAATTAAACTAGATAGATATGATTTAACCAAAATAAAAGCTACTCAAACTATAAAAACTGTAGATATAACACGAGAGAAGTCAGGGCAAGTAACTAGCTATCTATTACGAGTGTCATTATTGACCACGTTGACCGTGACCGAGCCATCCTATTCTACTCTCGGATTATGAGGTAGCCTGCCTTGGAACGACCTGACAATGCCACCCTTTACATGTGTTGACGTTCATGGGTAATATTCCATTACTATGACTTATAGCATGTTGTTTTATAGCCTATGTTTTCTTCTTGAAAGCGACTCCTCTGGATCGTCAAAATTAAAATGAAAATTGAATATTTTCAATTCCTCGAAGGCATTTATAATCGATAAAAAAATATAATAAATCGGATGATTTTATCGAAGTTTATAAAGTTTTTTAATGTCCGACGTTTCGGATACTTCACAGCTTCCATGGTCACCGGAGGGAGGAAAATATAATTATTATGCTATACACACTTGAACACCAATTGTTGAACTAACATTAGCGATGAAGTATGATTGATGATTTAATATATCTAAAAATAATTGTTGTAAACGACACATTGTTACATACATATAGCGTTTTTATTGCTTGTTATTGACACAGGATCTGGTCAGGTGTTAGAATCGGGTAGCTCAGTAGATAAAACAGATGGATAACAATAATAAATAAATGTACAAACGCTTTATAATAATAACTCATACTATTAAAATTTACTTTATCTGTGGGTATACATTTTTAAACTTTATGTAATTATTAACTGTCCTCGGTAAATGGGTTATAAAACGCTAAAATAATTTTTCAATTCAAACGAGTCGTTCCTGTTATTAGCGCGTTTAAATTATCTTTTCAGCTCCGATATATTGGTGTGGATATATATAAATTATTTGCTTATGTATATACTAAGCCACTAACGTTACTTTATATTTCTTCCCTTTTTTCTTCTTTATCTGAATTTTATTAATACTCGATTTTGCACACCTGCAGACGTCTGCTCTTGCACGTCCTAAGGTTAGCTGGTAGAGAATGCTTTTAGCATTAAGCCCGCCTTTTGTACAATTCTTTAATGTATTGTGCAATAAAGTATTAATAAATAAATAGATATAATATATATTATAATGAAACAATTTTTTCGGATTTTATCCAAGTTTATTAAGTTTTTTAAATGTTTGACGTAACTGTTATACTTTACAGCTACCTGATCACGGGAGAACTAACAGAAAAACTTAATAAGCCACGATAAAATCCGAAAAAGTTATTTCATTATAATGAGTAGAATTCGCGTAAACATTAAAAAACAATATATAATATACATATTAAAGAACAAACAAAGATCACGGATTATCGTGATTAGAAGATTTTTAACTATCTGTTTTGATAATTATAAAAATGCCCTGTCATCAAAATCCACAATGTAAAACGTAGATTAATATAAAACGAAAACACAACACCATTAATAAACCCGACGTTATCGATCACAATAAAGTGTCAAAAATATTTGCACTCCTTAACGAGATAATGTAATATTTTTCAATATTTTTTGCGTTTTAACTGAATCCTTAAGTCATCATATTATAGACGTTATAACATCTTGTTACGATTTACAAACGTTTCCCGGCGTAATTGTAAGAAAGAAGAAACTCGACTAGTGTCCTCTTTATTTATTTTTATTGTTAAAAACCAATAACTATATATAATGTTATGTATACTTCTAGAACAATTACCTAAGTATTATCGTCATACATCGCAAATATGGATAATGCACAAATTAAAACGAGTAACAATAAAAAAGTAAATAAATTCATACTATTTATACTCTCTCTATTGTCGGTCATCTGCGGATGATTTGCCTCCACCGGTCTCTGTCCATGGCGTCTCTTACGACCGTGTAAAACTTGGTGGCAGATGAGTTTCACTATTTATTACAACATTTTTGCTTTTATACGAAACTAAAATTTATTTTAAAAAATGTAAAAATTTTGAATATCGAGTATCGTCCACTATACCTAAATATAAAAAAAAAATGTTCTTGAATTTGGCATTCTTTGGCGCAGTTTGTAGTGGTCCTGCTTTCTGTTCCGCGTTTTGTGATTTCGATTCCCGCCTGAGTCTGGGTGTGATATTTGTATTTATATATTGATATATGTATTATTTCTATTTCTAAGTCAACAGTGGTCTGTTATGACACACAAGCATTACCTACCATAAAAATAGACGACGGTGTGTGTATGTAAAAAAAAATTAAAATTGAACAAGATATGTATATAATTTTATTTTTTATATATTTAAATGTCGCATAAGACTGTTCAATTGTGGAAGACTTATACCTATTTTATATTCACGCTTGACTGCCATGTTGTTTTTTGTTTTGAAATAACAGAATATGTTTACATTTAAACCCCTTCGAAACCTAAAAAAAAACAAATATTGAATTTATATTGTGACTTTTATTAACTTGACTATCCGCAAACCCGCAGTGGAGCAGAGTGGTGGATTAAGCTCCGTTCATTCTCTCGTTTAAAGAAAGAGGCCTTTGTCCAGCGGAGGGATGTTACAGGCTGAATAAAAAAAAAAAAAAAACAGAAGGTACCGAGAAAATAAAATCTAACGCCGTTTATATAACTCGACATTTTCATTCATTCTATTCTATTTTAGCTCTGAGTGAAAGCCCGTTGACGTGCTATTTAATCGATTTGGCAAATTGCCAAAAGTACGCCCGGCATCTGTCTGATACCTGTCAGTGCCGTGTTTTATATATATGGGAGATAAATAAACAAAAGTTAAAAAATTGTGTTTGCTCGCAAACGAAAAAAAAACCGACTTCAAAATACATCGACAATTATTAATATAACATAAGTAGACAAAAAAAAAAATAACAAAACGCACTAGTCGTCATTACGAGTTTCAAGGGTTTTCCTCGATTTCTCTGGGGTTCCATCATCAGATCCCGGTTTCCTTATCATGGACACACACTTGGGATATCTCCTTTCCAACAAAAAAAAAAAGAATTATCATAATCGCTTCATAAACGACGAAGTTATCCCCGAACATAGATAAAAAAAGTATATATGTTATATACGTCGAATTGAGTAACCTCCTCCTTTTTTGACGTCGGTTAATTATTGTAATATAATACATATGCTTATAAAATAAAGTGGAAAAAATTATTATCAGGACTGTAGGAGCTAGCCTAGAAATAATAAACTGATTTCGGAAGTGGTTTTACCAGTAGAAAGCTACCTTACTTACGAGTATAACCAGTGTCATAGGCTGTATTTTATTTCGGGTCGATATGTTCAAACAACGCTGTGTATTCATCGGCCTTCAATCATTAAAGCATTCTTGAATATTTTCGTGTGTTCATACGCTAGAGTCATCATTGTTTGTTTATTTTTTTTATTATCATTATTCGCGATGATCTCAAGTACTTGTATTTTCCTATTTATAAGTTCAAAGTTTATATAAGTAATGGATAAAAAAATATGTAAACATTATGTATTTTATAACGATATTATATCGTAATGATATAATAATTGTCAGTACTTCTTTATCATCATAAAACAAGTTGTCTGTTGTGATTCTATTTATATATTGCTTTATTTTTATTATATATTTGTCTATTTGACTAGCCCGTTGGCGCAGTTTGTAGTGACCCTGCTTTCTGCTCCGAGGGTTGTGTGTTCGATCCCCACCCCGAGTCTGGGTGTAATATAAATATTTATATATGTATTATTTATAAGTATGTTTATCGAAAAAAAAAAATATGTAGCTATATACCAGTCGGCTGTTACCTATAACACAAGCATTAAGTTGCTTACTTTAGGAACAGACGACCGTGTGTGTATTGTGTAGATATTTATTTATTATTTATTATTTACTAAATACTATACGGTAATATTATGTCTTTAAAAATATATAACTTATACATATTATCTACGTCTTATAGTGTGTAAATTTTAGTTTTCTTGGGAAGTTTTTTACAGACCAAAACTTTTCTATTTATAATATCAAATAATTAATAATATTAAATTAACGATTCATATTCAACTGACAACAATAGAGAAAATTTGTTCCTGGGGTTGAGAAACGCACACCACACAAAGTCAAAATCAAAAATACTTTCATTCAAAAAGGCTTCAATAGGACATTTGAATCGTCATCTTACAAATTAAAATTTTAATTATATTTAAAAGTCAATGACCCAGACGACCCGCGGACCATATGCATCGGGTCCCACGAACGCTAGCGTATAGAGTACCGTATATAAAATTATACATAATCTATACCACAAGGAGTAACGAGGAAAGATCGGATTAGAAATGAGTATACAAGGGGAAGTTTGAAAGTAGCACCCGTGACAGAGAAAATGAGGAGCAATAGGTTAGCGTGGTATGGGCATGTAATGAGGAGGGATGACCGCTATGTCGGTAAAAGAATGTTAGGGATGAATGTCGAAGGACGAAGAGCGATCGGCAGACCGAAAAAGCGATGGATGGATTGTGTGAGTGAGGATATGAGGAAGAAAGGAGTAAGCACTGAAGTGACGAATAATAGAGAGGAATGGAAGAGGAAAACATGTTGTGCCGACCCTACATAAGTGGGATAAGAGCAGGAAGATGATGACATAATCTATACCACAAGTGATGGATTAAGCTCTCCTCTATACTCAGAAAGATTTTTGCCCTGCTGTGGGTCATTAGCAAGCTCTTAGATAGAACAATACACCAATAAAACCGTGAAATGCGGTCGCAATAAGTCATCTGATGTCATTACGAATCATTATAACACACCCCGGTCTTCAATTACTAACACTTGATTAAACTTATTAGGTACGCAAAGGCTATCAGCAATATATCATACATATAGTACCTAACTACTATATTTAAGTATGGTTATGGCTTATGGTATTAGCATGTACATATAATAAAATCCTACAAGACTTTTCGCAAATTAATAGATAAAGCGTATTATTCGGTGCAGGATTACATAGATGCTAAAGACATGTGGACTGTATTTCATGCAAGATATTACTAGTTACGTACTAAAAAACTTTGCAGAATCTACATTCTGATTCGGTGATAGCTTCACTTTTAAAAATAATAATCATTAAAAATTTTAATTTGTAAAATAACGATTCAAAATTGCATTTGAAGTTGAATAAAGATTTGAATTGAATAATGTTATTTTTGATTTGATTTCATTAACCATAATGAATTTATTAAAAACTTATTTTTACAAGTATATATATATATATATTGTAAATATATAAATATCACTAGCGGGAACCGAACGCCTTTCGGCGCCTACACGCATCACTACACCAGAGCGGTTATTGTTTAATTTAGTTAAATCAATTTATATAAGAAAAAAATAATTTTAATCTGTGAAATAACAATTCAAAATTTACTTAGAAGCCTACTTGAATATATTTCTTATTTATGGGACCACTAAAGTATCAATGAAACTAACAGAACAATAATTATGTACCCTGATCACGCACGTCATTCCATTACCGACAGTCAGAATGAGAATCGCTGAGTTGTTTCCACTCGATTGCGTTTGCTTCGGTTTTCGAGATCTTTCTATTCACATTGTACCTTTTTTTACGCTGGAAATTTCCAGATTTTTCCGTATCTCGTTTTTAAGGTGTTTGTAATGATATAATTCATTTTTTATTTCTGTTATGTGTTAACAAAATAGGCAAAAAAAATTCTACTAAAAAACTAACTCGCAATGACAGTAAGGTAACCTTTTAATTATTAACCACTTTTACCCGACTTTCAAAGAAGAAGGAAGTTCTCAATTCGATTGGATTTTTTTTTATGTATGTTACCTCAGAAATTTTGACTGGGTGGACTGATTTTGATGAGTCGTTTAATCGAAAGGTGTTGCGTGTTATCTGGTCTCATTTAAATGTAGATCTGATAGATTGAGTAATCTTAGATAACGCATATTTACTTGACTATTTTTCCGTCTACTTACGTTGTAATTGAAGTCGTTTTTTTTTGTCGTTTGTAAGCCAATATGTATATATATTTATTTATTTATATATGTGTGTGTGTGTGTTTTAGAGTATTCGCTTTAATATTTACTGTAGGCAACTATTTATGGAATTGTGATTACATACGTCAAAATTGTCGATTAGTAAAGGATTAACTATTACTATTTCTTGATATAATATTTATAGTTTTTTGGGATAGAGGTTCCAATATTCAATAGCAGGATATGACAAGCCTATGAATAAAAACGTAAGACAAATAATTCTACGAAAAAAAGTTTATCATTTAATAATAAAGCACGTATAATTCCGAAGTATTTGTGTTATTAAATTACAACGTTTTTTTAAAAGTAAATTTCTATAATTCCATAGTGACAAAAGTCGAGTTGCCGCCATAAGCAGTTAACAACATCACGACACCTTTGTATTCATAAACACACGAACCACCTCAGAAGTAAAAACTTCACGAAAATGGTAACATAAATCCTTTTAAAACCACACACTCGTGTGTTTTTGTACCTAATTTTACCTCGCTCGCCAAAGTATTGTTCTATGTTGTGAATAATTAAGTTGCATGTAAATCGTGGTTGACACTCACGCGCGGTTCCGGAAGCCAATGGCGTCTCGCCTTCCGTACCATTCTTGAGTTACTTATCGAGAATTTCTATTGATTAACACCAAACGCACACGTAATGTGACCTTTTCTTTTAAGCACACATAACACGTGTGACGTGTGTGTGTTTGTGTACGTTGTCTAATGACAACTTGTTTGCGGAATTTTTAGTTCGTCAACCGTCTGTATTAATCTAGAAACGTCTTGACCTCAAATGCTAAAAAATTGGTTGGAATATTATTCAAATTAGATTTAATAATTAACTGACTGTTGCGCTGGCGATCGCTGGTTCGATCCCCTCTCACGACAGATATTTGTATTGGCTATTGGTATTTATTATTTAATCAAATCACATTAGATGTAAATCCCAATTCAGATGTAGTTTATTTGCGAAGAACCAGATAGAAATCAAATGTTACCAACAACAATGGTATGACAGGAAATTTTCTGCTCAAAACATGGAGCATCCCGACTGGGTAAGGTGAGCAGAGCTCCTGGGGAGATTTGGAGATAGGGTTGGCAACGCACTTGCGATGCTTTTAATGCTGCAGACGTCTATAAGCTACGTTAATCACTTACCATCAGGTGAGCCGTAGGCTTGTTTATCGACCTAGTTATAGAAAAAAACATTTAGAAAATTGTCCATAAGTCAATCAATAACTATAAATTAATTAATATGTAAGGTACTAGGTTTCTTAATTGGTCTTCAGGGTTAGAAATAAAATCCATTGATACTTGCAAAGCTGTCACTCAAAATCAAATAACAATAAACAGAATATACATACAGAATACATTTACTCTCTCAAAGCTGCAAACTCAGAGATTGTGGCTTAATGGGTGTTTACTATGTGATTTATTCTGCGCCGAAGAAACTAAGAACTAGACTGTACAAAACTAATAAAAAGTCGTTATGTCTGCGGATGTTGTCATTATTACGAAAAAGGTACTTTCAAAATCCACCTGGACTTCATCATGATGCTAGCTTCGAGAAACTCCATTTGTTTAGGAATTCCGCTTCACGTATCTATATCTCTTGAAAGTTTCGATGAGGGTATTGTTATTTTTGTCCAGTTTGCGAGGAAAGTGCGAATTTGGCTTGCAGATGCGGAGATTCCGCGCTCGTGACCGGAATGCGAACAATCGCTACCGGAATCAAGATACGAAGGTCGACTGTGGAACTAATCTCAACAGAACGTACAATGGATATATTTGATAGCAGCAAAGTTGTCCATGCTACGTAATACTTGTAAAAATCGTCCGTGCTACTTTTAACATTTTTAATACCATATCAAAAATTGACCGTTCAAGCGGGGATCGCACCTGTATCTCCGACTGACCGTGTCGGTGTTCTAACCAATTAAGCCATGGAACGATGTACCCGTTAGATCGAAATTTTTGATATGATTTTTATTTTTATATTCGGTTATACGCGACCGCGGCGAGATGATATTTATAAAAAATGTTTAGAATTCCCTAATGTGTGGGTAACAAAAATAAATAATACGCGCTACTTTGGCACTACTGAAGGCTATTGAAGACTGAAGGCTAATTTGAATGAATAAATGATAGCAGTAGGGATCGATGAGTCTAATTATTTAAATTATTTTAGCAATAATACGAAATTTTCTCGTATTAAACTAAACCAGACTAAAATGTTAAGAATCTTAACTTTGCTAGGCGACCAATTTGTCACAAATTTCTCATTGCTGGACGTAATTACCTTAAAAAATGGAACATCACCATGCTCTTCTGCAGCATATTATCCAACCAAGAGCTACATTCGCTATATATACATATATATATATATATATATATATATATATATTGTTTTTTAAGTTTATAACCATTACCGGGTGTTTTACGTTCTTTTAAAGGTACAGCAAGAAGATCCAAATAGATAAACACACAAACACACAACAACACAAAAATGCTAATATTTTGATTTGTGCTCCCGAACGATATTCGTCAACAAAATGCTTGGTTTACCGTATGATACAGGTTTACTAAGTAGGTATTGAAAGTCAACATGATGGTTCGGATAAGTGTTCAAATTTGCTTAAATAATTATGAAAATGGTAAATGACATCGTCGTTAATAGGATAAAAGAACAACATAAAACATAATTCAAAAACAACTTTATTCAAATAGGCTTAAAAAGCACTTTCGAATTGTCATTTTACAAATCAATATGTTGTTACGTGAAGCAAAAACTTTGTACCCCTTTTTACGAAAATTGCGCGGACGGAGGAGTTCGCACACTTATAGTTTATTTAGAGAAAGTGAAAATCTATGCATAAAAAAAGAATTAAATCAATATATAAAAAACACTCGGGGCCTGCCGCGGTAAAGCTATTGCATAGCATTTTGTATCAACTTATGCAATTATGATTATTTATTTATTTTATTTATGCAGTATTTCTTTTTCTTTGATATTAATTCAAGTTACACTTTTTGAGCGTGGTGACCGATAAGAATTTTTTTTTCTTTATACTTTCTCATAAACAGCTGCTTATGTATTCGTCCGATTTCGGAGCAGTTCGTCTCGATTCGTGCGAGTTTCGTAGAGTCGTACAATACGTCTAATCGCACGCACACAACGCCGTGTCGAAGACTGCCGAACTGAAACGACGTTAGACGATGCACGGCCTTCAAGGCACATCTCCGTGCCCGTCGGAGTGGGGAGCGTGAGGTTTTTTCGTTACGGAATTTCTGGATTCGGTCCCCGCGCTCAAGGCTCGCGATAGAAGCTATGCAATAGCTTAAAAAAAAACTTTGTTTGGCACACACATGCATATATAATCTTTTGTTTATTATTATAGAAGTGTAGTTTTTGACAACAAAACCTTAATAAAGTTCAAACTTTTAATTTAAATTAATTATGGTCGAATTTCGACCACTGACCGACCACTAGTCAATAATAATTATGTCATATTGTGAGTCTCAAAAGTCCCATTCATATAACGATAGTGACTACAATTACGATCTTTATTACAATTGACCTCTCCACCTCGACCTTGGGGGGACAATTTAGCGTAATTAACGCAAGTGCAATTATTATGATTCATGTCTTCCGAGATGGAATGTATGATGAGATACAATTGGTGCATCCGTATCTCATCTTAATTGGTCCTTTGATGTCTTCCTTAACGTTTTGTTAGGAAGTACATCTTGAATATTTTAGAAAATGCTAAACTGAAGTCTGCATTAATGTTATGAAAAAAAGATTTGCCTCTCAATAAATTTTGATGCTAAAGAATTCAATTAATTTTAACTTTTAGAAAGAGGTCGGAGAGGTGGGATTTTTATAATATTTTTATAATATTAACTTGTTCGATTTGGGTCTGTGTAATGTGATTTTGAGCAATCCATTGTCAGCAGAGGCTGTAATGATGTATAACTTGTACAAACTAGTAATAAAGCGTAAACAAGTTTAATATAAGCCCCTATGAGGGTGACAAATTCAGTTTATGAATAAACCCTCTATAAATAAATAAATATAAAAAAAAAAAACTTTTAGAAAGAGGATTGGTGATTGACACGGTAAAGAAACATGGAGGAGAATATCTTTATGTGTTAATATAGAGCTAGTGGTCGCCCATTGGTCGAAATTCGACCATAATTAATTTAAATTATAAGTGTCAACACTATTAAGGTTCTTTTGTCAAAGACTATTTCAATAATAATATACAAAGGAGTATAAATGCGCATGTGTCAAATACGTGGTAGTGTCTGTAATGTTTTTTTCTATTGATTTAATGTATCTTTTATACATAATTTAAAAGAAATATTCACATTCTGCACTCCTTCTCTATATAAACTATAAGTGTGCGAAATTTCATACTGCTCCTACAAAGTTTTTGTTTCACGTATAAATATATATATAACGCAGTAGTAATCGGCTTAATATAGTTTTGAGTGAAAGTATTAAACGAGCTAAAATGTGTGTCAAGTTGTCTTTGATTTTTGCCAATAATGTGGAGTGACCTTCCGTTATGGCGAGTTTAAATGTCACGATGACTTGTTTATAAGAAGCGAAATGATTTAGCAAATATATTTCTCAAAGAATCATAATGTATTCTGTCGTCAATACCATGGAGAGTATTCTAAAGATTTTTTTTATTTGATGCCGTAATTACCTTTTTCATACCACACGGATGTCATTTACCGAACTTAGATACTTGGCATATTGCTGTATCACTCCACATATGAACACCATAAAAATATATTGATGATTATTTTATCTAATATAATTTAATAAATAAAAATAAATAATTTTATATATAAAAGTGACCAATTTATCCGATTCTTCCAGAACGGGTACAACTGTTTCAGGACAAGAAAAGCAGCATAAATTTCCTTTTATACTTAGCATTTAAGATGATATATGGTACTGCTTTGAAATAGTATAGTGTTCGTGTTGTGAGAATGGTAGCCCAAGGGGAGAGTCGGGGGTTTGATCGACAACGCGCTTGTGATGTTTCTGGTTTTGCACACATCTATAGGCTACAAAAACCGCCTATCATCAAGAGGGCCATACGTGTACTACGTGTATATGTAGGGTCAGGAGCCCACATTACATAAAATATATAGTGTCGTAAGCACCGACCTCATGCCCGTACACACGTTGTTGACAAATATGACGGTGGCGATGTCATATATAGGTATATATCAGGCTAGCCCGTTGGTGTAATATTTGTATTTATATATTTATATATGTATTATTTCTATGTATATTTATCAAAAAAAAAAAATAGTTACAACAGTCGGCTGTTACCTGTAACTCAAGCATTAAGTTGCTTACCATAGGAACAGACGACCGTGTGTGTATGTTATAAGATATTTATTTATTTATTATATTAATATATATCCTGAAATGACGACCATAACAATACTTTACAATATATTCATAAAGGTTGTTAAATAAATTTAAACTTTTAAAAATTCCACCAAAAACGATCTTTGTTTACATTCTCACATAATCGTTATTCAATCTATCTTACGTAAGTATTGGGCAACGTTAACCGTCCGCTAAGGTCTCGATGACCCGGTTTACTTACCAAATACGTCAAGCTATCTCACGGAGATGATTCGTCGAACTTAGACGACAGCATCTAGATTTATTTATTTATATGACGTAGCAGAAAATGTTTTTCATGTTTTGTTTATCTTATAACTAAAACGGATAGAGATTGATTGGAAATTGTGTTCATTGAAAAACTTTTCTTCTGCAATAATGTTACGTTTTATATGTTTCTGAGTCAAAGCATTTTTTTTGCAGTGCTTGTCTCTTTTAGTTATATGAAAAAAAAAACATAAATTAAAAAAAGGGTAATTGTTAACGAAACTTATATAAATAAATAAAAAATACATGAGTCATGTTTTTTTTATGTCACTAGGTCGGCAAACAAGCGTACGGCTCACCTGATGGTAAGCGATTACCGTAGCTTATAGATACCTGCAACCCCAGAAGCATCGCAAGCGCGTTGCCGACCCAATCCCCAATGCCCCCAGGTGCTCTGGTCACCTTACTCACCAACAGGAACACAATACTGCTTGAAAACAGTATTATTTAGCTGTGATCTTCTGTAAGGTCGAGATACTACCCCAGTTGGGCTGCTCCATATTTTGAGCAGGAAATTCCTGCTGTGCCCTACCTCAGTTACGTGTTCTAATAACGCCTAATAATGTTATAAATCTTGGACAATCCTTGCTCAAACCTAACACGACATTGATAACGAACGACGTACTTTTAAGAAATACAATCGCTTGTAAGATAGATCTTCAGGATTTCTCTAGCTTCGATATGATACTAGAAGCAAATGTTTTTAGACTTAGTCATTGACGTCAGGATTAATATGTAAAGCGAGGTTTTTATCACGTTTGTAGGTGGTCATTTTGAATTTCTGGTATTTCAGAACAATCGATGGTATGAGCAGGAGTTTAGAGCAATCTTCATCCTTTTCCCTATATGGCAAAAGCATCGCTGAACATTATACAGGCTAAGTTCTGTTCAGCTGAAATCTTATGTAATGTGTATATGTAATGATGTTTTTTTCAAATCAATTAAGTTCTAAAAACATGGCTGATGTGCACAGTTGTTATGTATTTAATACATTGTTATAGTCTACAATAATTGCTGTATCTAAGCAGGATACAATTTTAAAAGATCGTTCAAAATCAAGCTTCGAATAAACGAGGCAATTTAAACAATTTAGTTATTATTAGAACGTAATATGATCATTAGAGCTTTGTTGTTTTTTGTAACTAATATTTATAGTTCTAACGACCTGTACTCGAGATTACATTGAACTTGGGTTCGTTCAAAATATCGGTTTAAAAGGTAGCCTTTGATTTGTTCTGGATATCCATCTACGTAGCTAGCCTTTGCCTTTGATGCTACTGCTATGCAGTTGATTTAAATTATTAATGTTATTGATTAAATTAAGCTTCATCCTGTATTAACACACTGTTGGGCCTCGATTTCCATGAAGGAGAAGTATCAGATCTTAATCCACCACGCTGCTCCAATGCGGGTTGGCGGGTATATTTAATGAGTAACAAACATCTATTCATCCATTTCCATTTTTTATACAATCAGTTCGACAAAAATGCGCACGGCTTACCTGATGGTAACCGATTACCGTACCTTATTGGCAACACCAGAAGCATCGCAAACGCGTTTCCGACCTTACCCCTAAAACCCCCAGGAGCATTATCGCATTTATTATATTAGTAAGATAATACTGGTAAGATTAGTTTGATTTTCAAAATCTAGTTAGTATTCCTTAATTAAAAAGTCATCATTGATCAATGAAACATTTTTTTCATTGAAAAATGTTTGTGAACGATTTTCAAAAAAATTACTGCGTAGTTACTTGTGGATTATTCCTAGCAGAATCTACATGTCGAACCGATTATACTTTGTAAAGTGACGATTCAAAAATTCTTTTAAAATTTATTGGGATATAGGAATATATAATATATAACTAGATCGGTAAACAAGCTTACGGCTCACCTGATGGTATCCGATTACCGTAGCTTGTAGACGTTTGCAACACCAAAAGCATCGCAAGCGCATTGCCGGCCCCATCCCCAATTCCCCCAGTAGCTCTGTTCGCCTTACTCACCAACAGGAACACGACACTGCTTGAAAGCAGTATTATTTAGCTGTCACCTTCTGTAAGGTCGAGGTACTATACCAGTTGGGCTGCTTCATATTTTGACATTTGATGATTTTGATATTTTTCCTGCTGTGCCCTACCTCAGTTAATTTGATTTAATCTTTTGAAATATACTACAGAATACTGATACCGCGAGAACAGCTTGCACTAGACAAGTTTTATATGCATGCATTAAAAACAAGTTAAACAAGTAAAAAAAGTGATTTTTATTGTTGATAAGGAAAAACTGCTTCAACAGTGAATAATTTATTGAACATAAAAATGTGAATGTTCGTCTAAATGTTGATGTCCTTTGTCGCCTTTTTTAACCGTCTTATAAAAAATATGAGGTATGTGTTTTTAACCAACTTAAAAAAATATATATGTAAAGTTAACACTGTTTTGTAATTATGTTTTCAAAATAATGTATCTAATAATTACTCAAATTTTACACGTTTTTTTATATCCGACTGATTTTTTTATATACATCCTTTAGGTAATTTGACCTGAATGTCATTATGTACAACAACCTTGAGAGTGCAATAAAAAATGTAATAAAAATACAAAATTAGAAGCTTCGTACCGAACTCGTGTATTTTTATAGTATTTTTTTCATCGTATTGTATACAATTACTATTTGTTTCATAAGCATTTATACTAAAAATTACAAGAAAGTATTATAAACATTTTTTGAATATCATATCAAAAATTGACCGCTCCAGCGGGGTTCGAACCCGCGCCTCCGACATACCGTGTCGGCGCTCTAGCCAATTAAGCTATGGAACGATGCACCCGCTCGAGCGAAATTTTCGATATGATAATTTTTAATTTCGGTTTAAGCGAACCGTGGCGCCGTCTATAGTGAGCTCTTTACAGAAACCCGTAACTATTCAAAGTTTCATATTACAATGAAAATCTTTGACAGGAGACGACACCGTGCTATTTTTAATATCTAAGATTTTATTTTTTTTTTGTGTTACCCACATTAGGAATTCTAAACATTTTTTGAATATCATATCAAAAATTGACCGCTCCAGCGGGGTTCGAACCCGCGCCTCCGACATACCGTGTCGGCGCTCTAGCCAATTAAGCTATGGAACGATGCACCCGCTCGAGCGAAATTTTCGATATGATAATTTTTAATTTCGGTTTAAGCGAACCGTGGCGCCGTCTATAGTGAGCTCTTTACAGAAACCCGTAACTATTCAAAGTTTCATATTACAATGAAAATCTTTGACAGGAGACGACACCGTGCTATTTTTAATATCTAAGATTTTATTTTTTTTTGTGTTACCCACATTAGGAATTCTAAACATTTTTTGAATATCATATCAAAAATTGACCGCTCCAGCGGGGTTCGAACCCGCGCCTCCGACATACCGTGTCGGCGCTCTAGCCAATTAAGCTATGGAACGATGCACCCGCTCGAGCGAAATTTTCGATATGATAATTTTTAATTTCGGTTTAAGCGAACCGTGGCGCCGTCTATAGTGAGCTCTTTACAGAAACCCGTAACTATTCAAAGTTTCATATTACAATGAAAATCTTTGACAGGAGACGACACCGTGCTATTTTTAATATCTAAGATTTTATTTTTTTTGTGGTCAAATGAGGGAGCGGTCAATTTTTGATATGATATTCAAAAAATGTTTAGAATTCCTAATGTGGGTAACACAAAAAAAAATAAAATCTTAGATATTAAAAATAGCACGGTGTCGTCTCCTGTCAAAGATTTTCATTGTAATATGAAACTTTGAATAGTTACGGGTTTCTGTAAAGAGCTCACTATAGACGGCGCCACGGTTCGCTTAAACCGAAATTAAAAATTATCATATCGAAAATTTCGATCGAGCGGGTGCATCGTTCCATAGCTTAATTGGCTAGAGCGCCGACACGGTATGTCGGAGGCGCGGGTTCGAACCCCGCTGGAGCGGTCAATTTTTGATATGATATTCAAAAAATGTTTAGAATTCCTAATGTGGGTAACACAAAAAAAAAATAAAATCTTAGATATTAAAAATAGCACGGTGTCGTCTCCTGTCAAAGATTTTCATTGTAATATGAAACTTTGAATAGTTACGGGTTTCTGTAAAGAGCTCACTATAGACGGCGCCACGGTTCGCTTAAACCGAAATTAAAAATTATCATATCGAAAATTTCGCTCGAGCGGGTGCATCGTTCCATAGCTTAATTGGCTAGAGCGCCGACACGGTATGTCGGAGGCGCGGGTTCGAACCCCGCTGGAGCGGTCAATTTTTGATATGATATTCAAAAAATGTTTAGAATTCCTAATGTGGGTAACACAAAAAAAAATAAAATCTTAGATATTAAAGAAAGTATTATTTTTGTTTATTGTTTTTTGTGTATTTTAGGTAATATTTTTATAAGTTTAATATTTAGTTTGTTTTGTTATGTTTACGAGAATTTCATTCATTATAATGAAAAATAAAATTTCGAATTTTATCGCGGCCCGACGTTTCGGACTCTTTGACTTGAGGTGTCAGACGTCCTGCTTTACAAAGGTATTCGAAACCACCCTATATGTCAAATCAATATTTTAATTAGTCTTCTCTACTCAGAAAGTGCTGAGTCTTTAATCTGTGGCCATATCATTTAGTTATTCTATATATTAATAATTAAAGCTTTAAGTTGAAGACTGTTTTAGGATCATTATCAGATAAGGATATTATTTAAAAAAAAATAATCTAATTTTATGTGGTTGATGAACCCGGTCTATTTTCGATGTATTTAAATATATTGAAACATGGATATCGTCTGTTCCTAAGATAAGCAAATTAATGTCCGTGTTATAAGGTAACGGTAAGACGGCTGATATAGGTATATATTTTTATTTTACAAATGTAGATACATATATAATACTGGCTGACCATAGGTATATATACTATCGACTGTAGTGGCACCTCAACTTTACAGATGATCACAGGTAAAATTTACACGGGCCTAGTTTCGTGTTCTTGTGCCGAGAGATAGTCTAAACTCCTGGGGATGGTCGAGGATACGATCGGTAAAGCGATATACTAATATAAGAGATAAATATGTACGATTTTATTTTTGTGTTACCCACACATTAGCAATTCTTAACATTTTTTTTAAATATCATATCAAAAATTGACCGCTCCAGCGGGATTCGAACCCGCGTCTCCGACTGACCGTGTCGGCGGAGACAAATAAAAATAAGAGATAAATAATAATAATACGTATATAATAATAATACATACACATATAGCACCCAGGCTTTAGGCCACCGTACTGCTAACTTTTAAATTCGGGAAGCAGACTCAACATATAGTGATTGCGTAGCTGATATAATATATCTATATTAAATCATTTTATGTTAATATCAGATTACAATCGACATTGTGTCGAAACACCAAATACGATGTCGCGAAGATTTCGAAAAACATTACTCGATGTCATTGACCCGTCCTTGCAACGATGTGCTAACTAATCAAGTTGTACACAAATACAACACAAAATTAATATTTAACAAATACATAAAAATATAAAATAATCATTTACCGGAACGAAAACATAAAGTGGAGACAATCACTCCTCTTTGTGGTAGTACTAATGAAATTAACATACTAAGTATCCACGATGACTAATTGGGAAGACTCAGTTGTAATATTTGCTATCAAGATTTCACGAATAAACATTTTTTTTATGCAATATAATTTTTATTATTATCGGAGTTAACTCCGTAAGAATCGATTTTCATATAAGGCCCCGGAATGAAAAAAATATAAGGAGTATAATCTACTGAACGAATGACCTCGTTACGCCTCGCGTAATGCCATCTATCGGAAACCTATTATATATATTAATTATATAAATCTTATTCGTAGACTAGCCTTTTTTGTGCTTATTTAGGCAGTTATTTAGGAGTTTACTCCTTCAGATTGAAGGAGTAAACTCCAGCCGTGCGTCGGAGCTATACACACACTTGTTATTACTTTATCATTAGTGACGAATAAATATCCGATTTATTGAATTCGCTCTCTATCCACTTTTACAGGGTTATATATCTTTGGAATCCTAATTTACAGTGAACCCTTTTTCTAAATAGGGATAGATTGCAGCTTATTTCACCTTGGTGCTCGACTCTGGACAAGGTGCACGGCATAAAAGATTATGTTCCAAATTAGAATACATTCTTTCCTATAAAAGAAGGGATTGCTATTCACATATTAATCTTTTTAAACGCAATATCACATACAGGCATTACATAATTAAAAAGGCAGTAAACAATTTAGCTTTTATATATTGATACAAATAACAGAAATACGGCTGATGAAACGAGTGTCTACCTCAAAGTTTCATTATACAACGTCCACACATTCTATGTACTGAGAGCATTACATATAAAATCTCTAACTAGAATCTGTTTACTCAACGTTTATACAGGTAAAGCGAATCTCCATAAAACCAATCCAACGAACGGAATTGTTATTGGACTGTGACTCTTTTAGTATCACGTAAAAACTTATGCTGGGGTCACACACACCTACAACTTGCGAACGCTTCGTGACGAATATTGTACCGAGCATCGATAAACCTGACCAAAGCCTTTTCTTTTTTGGTGGTGAGTAAAAACGTAACGATTTAGACATAAAAACAACACTTCACAACTTTTTTTTTTAATTTATATTTTGCACACATAAAAAACAAGATCATATGGCCGAGTGGATATAATATGTAAATCAATAGGCGTTCATTTAGGTTAGAGTCGTACAATTTGCAAATGTTAGCTTTTTCTTTTAAAATTGATTACTTAATCATCGACTAAGTAGATGTTGGAAAGGACATTGCAAGACAACTTACATGTTACGTAAGAATTTTAGCACAGAAAATACCTAAGATTATACCTTTTTAAATAACATTTTATTTACCCGTTTCTTCTTTACATTTCATATCTACAGAAAAATCTCATAGATGGCGCTGCTTTAAAATTGTTTTGTGTACTTATATTCATTTAATTATGTTTATCGGCTTAGTTACTTATATTGCGTGATTTTTATAGTGTGAAGCTAGCTTATATAGCATGGTTATTAACATAATAACAATAACATTCAAATATGCGTTGTTAGATTACACGTTGTTACAGAATGCGTTGAGGAAATAAAGGTTCACTGCTCGTTCCCGGTAGGTGATAGCATGATAATATGTAGCCTATCTGTTGATCCGACTTCTTAATAATATTCGTGCCAAATTTGAAGTAAATCCATACTAGCATCCGGTACTTTTTGAGTTTATCCCAGACATACATACAGACAAACAGACAAACAGACAAAAATTCTAAAAACTATATTTTTGGCTTCGGTAGCGATTGTAGATCACACCCCAAGTATTCATTTAAAAAATATTCAATGTACAGTTTTGACTTTCCTACCATTTTATTATATGTGTAGATATCGGTAGCAGAAGAAATTAACGATTGTAAATGAAATATAAACATAATTTTCCCTCATATTACATCAGCTGCGATTATCGAGATTTGGTTTTTTATTCAATTATAAAAATAAATGTATTTGAAATACCCTTCATTGACAGTTTTTCGCGATTTATTGCAACGAGTTCATATGAGTTCGTCTACCCGTCCGCTTCATCGTTTCGGTCGATTACCCGCAGCGGGGTGATGTAGACTTAATTTGATTCTTTATCCTTTTTATTTTACTTAAAAAAACACTTTCAATTTATATAATTATATTTTTTAATCAAGTTTGAAGAACTAGTTCTTGTTTATTATTATTTTTATTACATAATTTTTTTTTTTAATGTTTTGTTAAACAATTTAAACTTGACGATTAGTTTTTTATTTATTATTCAAGCTTCAAAGATTTTTTTTATAAATTTAATTTATTTTTATTTTATTTAATTTTTTATTTATTTAATTTTTTATTTATAATAAATTTAAATTATAACATAATGTGATAGACTCCTGCATGATCATAGCTTTAAGGGCTGTATGGAAGCACCTTAGCCATAACATATTTATAACCTTTATGTATAGTACTTTACGATGATGGTTATATTGAATTTCAATGTAGGTTTTAAGGAAAATCGTGTTTACCTTTCAAGAATATTTGTATAAACTAACTTGGAACGTGTAGAGATAAAGATAATTTTTTTTTTATTATCGAAGCTGTAAAAGTTAAAACAGCTTTTTCGATAAAAGCTCCTAGAATTCATACAAATTGAGACGAAAGCTTTAATCTTACTTTTATATGTCAATAAACTACAAGATAAATCGATATGATTCAGCATTTTATTGATATTGTTTTAAAGTCATAGTAAATTTTAATTTTAGTAGTAAAGACTGTATTGATAAGTATGTTCGTAGTTTGTTTCTCAAAATTTATTAGAAAATTCGCCCTGTCTTTTGTGGAAAAAAAAGTCTTGAAGTTGTTTGTTTGTGTTATCTATCTTTCAAAGAGCAATTATAATAACAGTGAAGTGAAAATTTGAAAATAAAATTAAACATTATTTTGATTACTATCAAAATTTCTATGCATGACCATTGTTTAGCAACGCGCTGTGAACTTTGTTACGGTAGAGATGATTGTAGCGGGATCATAAATAAATAAATATATAAATAAATATCTTATAATATACACACACGGTCGTCTGTTCCTATGGTAAGCAACTTAATGCTTGTGTTACAGGTAACATCCGACTGTTAGAACTATTTTTAATATACATACAAATAATACATATATAAATATATAAATACAAATATTACACCCAGACTTAGGCAGGAATCAAACTCGCAACACGCGGAACAGAAAGAAGGGCAAGGCAGGCACTACAAACTGCGCCAACGGGCTATTCGAATCATGCGTTTGTTATATTCATAAATATTTTAAATAAATGAATTAAATGAAAGGAACAATAGTAGATTAGATGTCAAAAACACAGATATTTGTCGTGATGTAGGCACGTGTTTGTGCTTGTGTTGTAAATGATCTTCTGGATTCCCGACACATAACATAACTCACACACTAGCAGGAGTCGTTGATCTTGTAATATTTGTCACTATAATTTATAATAACGTATCAAAGTTAAATGAGCATAAAAGTCAACTGAGTACATTTTTATTGTTACATTTAATTTACAATATTCCATATCAATGTTCGTTATTTATAGTTTTAATTTCACAAAGAACGAATAAAACTAAAATAAAAAAAATATATGTATATACTTTATGTTTCAGAACGCAATTTTCGTAATTTTAATTATTTGAATGAAACATAAATTCAAGTTCAAGACTTAAATTACGAAATTAATTTGTAATGTACAATGTTTCATAAGTACACGTTTTATTGCGTTTTAAAGCGATTGCGCAACCCATCCGCTCACACATGTACGTAATTTTGCACGTTAATGCAATTTCTAATATGTATTTATTTTGTTTTCAGGTAAACACGTGTCCTTGGAGTAACGTAATTATGCATTTAATTTAAACGTTTTATGAATCGATTTTTTTTAATTAAGTTTCTCAGGTAGATAAGGAATTTAATTCCTTAATTTGAAATAACGACCGTCTGACTGGAATCGAAAATCGAATCGTCACTGCACTACAGGCTTATTGATAAGCTAATTTAAAAAAAGAATAACTTTCCAAGCTAAAAAAAAAAAAAACATCAAAATGTTATCCCTGGTTAAGTTGGTAAGCCTGTTTCAGAAGAAACTCTTGACTATGTGTATTCATAGACTACCATAGTGGAATGAGTTTCAACTGTTCTTTTTCCAAGGAAAAGAGACTAACTCAGCTTTTGTAGGCCGTTTAAAGGCTAAATTGCATATTTAGCGCGTTGAAAATAAACAAAATTCTAACGTAATTCAATGAAAAGATACAACTTGTATTACTACAATATAATTTTAAATTGCTTTTATTAAAAACATACGAAAATAATACATTGAACTATAATCTCTTTAGAATGTTGATTGCGCTAGTTCGGTCTTAACATTACAAATTAATTGCAATCGATTTGTAACAAAGGAATTACAAGTTTTATCATATATAAATACTATAACATAAGGTTTAAAATTGTGTAATATAATTACGATAACACTGTAGTAAGACATACCGTGTCACGTACACCTGTATGTCGTTCGGTATGAAACCATTGTCCATTCAAGCGAGTAAATTCCTACTGTGGTATTCTATGGCTATCTCGTTTATAGGTATTTTGGTAAGTCAGTATCAGTAAAATTCTAAAGGTGAATAGTTCATTTATTGATAATAATGTGTAATAAGGACTGGTGATATAGTGAATGTGATTGATGTTTAATTAGACTTTGGTAGACGTAGAGTTGATATAAATGACATTTAAAAAAAAAAACATTTATTTTACTGCTCTAAAATAATAACAAAAAATGACGTGATATTTTTTACATTTAAAGTTAATTTTTTTAAGATGAAACTTACAAATATCCTAAAATTCGTATTTAATTTTTTTTTAAATATATATTTCAGCAATAAATAATAATAAAATCAGTCAGTTCTGCTTTGTATTTTTTTACATTGATTCTTGAATTCTAGAAAGTTCTTTGTTATTATGACTACAATAATAGAATTATTAAAAGATTATTTAATCAAATGAAGAACAGTGACAAAGGGCACTAATAATATTGTTAAACGCCGAGATCTCTTAATGATGTCGTTGACACGACGCGACGACGCCCCCGCAGACGACTCTGAGATTTTATAACGTAATTTGTTTGTATCAATTGTTCAGATTTGACGAATGTATTGTCTATAAATATAACTGTACTATTGTTTGTAATCATACAATATAGACAAGTTTCGGAGAGTGTGTGAGAATTCGTTAATAATAAATTCATATTTAAAATTGTTTAATTTAATACTAGCGAGATGACAGAACAGAAGCGTTATAATTGATCGAACTAAGTTAAGCCTTAGATATATTTGAAAAATATATAAATATCCGTTTTGGTTTTTAGGACAAGGATTAATTAATATGACACATTTAAGACAGGTTTGTACTAAGAATTGCATAAAAATAATAGTTTATTGAAAGTTAAAGAAGTCATATCTGATGATATTTTCGCACCGCATCGCATCGAGAACTGAACTAGGGAATAGCAGGAAATTTCCTGCTCAAAATATGGAGCAGCCCGACTGGGGAAGTACCTCGACCTTACAGAAGATCACAGCTAAATAATACTGCTTTCAAGCAGTGTTGTGTTCCTGTGGTGACTAAGGTGACCAGAGCTCCTGGGAGGAATCGGGGACAGGGTTGGCAACGTGCTTGCGATGCTTCTAATGGTTGTCTATAAGCTACGGTAATCGCTTACCATCAGGTGAGTCGTACGTTTTGCCGACCTAGTTATATAAAAGAATCGCGGCATGTAAAGTCATGTTTCACATATAAAGAACTACAGATAAGTTTAACTACAACAAAAATAAGAACACCCAACACTCAGCGATAATTACATTAAGATTTGTTATTGGAAATCTAATTAGAATCGGAATTTGTCACACAGAGAATGAGGAAGTGAAAACGTTCAAAGTCAATCTAACGCCGCCGGCATTTTTTTAGTTACATCACTGAAGATCTTCCGCGTTAGAAAAACGTAGGCTTATTTCTTACATACCGTGAATATATTATCCGCTAATGTAGTTCAATAAAGTTGAACAATCACCAACTTTTTTTATGAATGTTGACAGTTAAAGTCTCGTTGGTGCAGTGGGAATAGCACCAACTATTGCGTTGATGATCTTAGATTCGATCTTCATTCATTTTGTACAGGGCTATAGGCTATAAAAATATTTATCGTAATCTGGACGTAGTGCTTGTATATTGTATCTATTTCCAGATTCAGAACTCACAAACAGAAGTAATTCTTTTGTAGGCTCGATTAGGCGTTTATTTATTTATTTCCATACACTTCAGCCTGTAATATTCCACTACTGGGCATAGGCCTCTTCCCCATGTAGGAGAAGGATCAGAGCTTAATCCACCACGCTGCTCCAATGCGGGTTGGTGGATAAATTATTTCTGAGACTTGAATTAAAATTCATCTCTTTTTCTGAAGTTAAAGTGTCCATTATCCAATTCAGGTCAAATTATAGTTTTATTTAGAATCTAAGTTTAGTACTTCAACTTGAGCGCGACCAAACGTTTTACATTACCGACCTTGTTGCAGCAATGTTATCAGCCATTAGTCAATTATGTTGTTACTGTGACAGTCGCATGAAGTAAAATGATAAATGGGTGTACTATTGATGGCGATTGTTATCGTCTGGATTAAATAAATGGGTGCAAGTGTGTATTTGAAACTTTTATCATTCATATATATCATCAGACTAGCCCGTTGGCGCAGTTTGTAGTGGCCCTGCGGGTGGCGGGTTGCGGGCTCGATTCGCGCCTGAGTCTGGGTGTAATATAATATTTGTATTTATATATTTATATATGTATTACATCTATGTATATTTATCAAAAAAAAAAAAGTTATAACAGTCGGCTGTTATACCTGTAACACAAGCATTAAGTTGCTTACTATAGGAACAGATGACCGTGTGTGTATGTTATATGATATTTATTATTTATTATTTATATGATCAGGTTTTTTCTGAGATGAGTTTGACCTCAAAACAAGGGTTAAAATAAATATATGATATTGTAATAATTGTGACTGTGTGTGTGTATTGTAACGAAGGTAATTGGAAAAAAAATCGATTAAGTACACATCATGAGAGATAACTCAAAAATACCTTGTCAGATCACACGAAAAGCCCAAGCTTTTGTTTAAAAAAATAGTTAAAATCGGTACACCCAGTAATAAGTTATGAGGTCATCATCATTACATCCTATACAGTCCACTGCTGGACATAGGCCTCCACAAGTTTACGCTAAAAATAACGTGAACTCATGTGTTTTGCCCATAGTCACCACGCTGGGCAGGCGGGTTGGTGATCGCAGTACTGGCTTTGTCGCACCGAAGACGCTGCTGCCCGTCTTCGGCCTGTGTATTTCAAAGCCAGCAGTTGGATGGTTATCCCGCCATTGTCGGCTTCTTAAGTTCCAAGGTGGTTGTGGAAGTTTGTTATCCCTTAGTCGCCTCTTACGACACCCACGGGAAGAGAGGGGGTGGCTAAATTCTTTAGTGCCGTAGCCACACAGCACACGAGTTATGAGGTAGCACACATAAAAAAAATATGCAGTCTAATTTAGAACCTCCTTCTTTTCTTGTTTAAAATAATCATATAAACAATAAAAATGTACTTTAATTATTATTATTATTAAACAATTTGTAGTATAATTTATATCGATGTACACTTGTGTTTACTGCAAGCATATTTTTATATCACAATCCAGTCACGACGACACATGACACGCCTCGAACAGTAGATTAATTAACTCTTATAATTATAGAAAAAAGGTTGAAAATTCTTTATTGAATTCAATCGTAGAACACTTTATATGCGCCATATAGATGACATAAAGGTCATCGTACGAATTAACATAGAATTCCTGTGAGTTTCAATCATTTCGTGGATTGTATTATGGTGCCGTAACAATGGTGTTATGGGTGTGATCGGACTAGATCGTGATTAATGGTGTCAAGACAAAAAAAAAACATAGTCGCGAATAATTATCTTAATTATTAACCTACATAAATATATATGTACTAGCTGTGCCCGCGGCTTCGCCCGCGTTGAAATCAGTTTGTCACAAAGGTTTCCCGGCAAACTTCCAGTGAAACTCTTATCAAAATCGGCTTAGCCGTTCCGTAAACCTTCCTCTTGAAGCCCTCTCTCCATTGGTGAAACCGCATGAAAATCCGTTCAGTAGATTTTGAGAGAATCGATCACATACGCTTTTGGGGACTTTGTTTTATTAACCGACTTCCAAAAAAGGAGGAGGTTCTCAATTCGACTGTATTTTTTTTTTTTATGTATGTTACATCAGAACTTTTGACTGGGTAGACCGATTTCGACAAATTTTGTTTTAATCGAAAGGTGGTGTGTGCCAATTGGTCCCATTTAAATTTATTTGAGATCTAACAACTACTTTTCGAGTTATATCTAATAATGCGTTTTTACTTGACGCTTTTTTCGTCGACCTACGTTGTATTATACCGCATAACTTTCTACTGGATGTACCGATTTTGATAATTCTTTTTTTGTTGGAAAGGGGATATCTTTAGTTTAGTACCGTGATAAGGAAACCAGGATCTGATGATGGGATCCCAGAGAAATCGAGGGAAACTCTCGAAAATCCGTAATAACTTTTTACTGGGTGTACCGATTGTGATAATTTTTAATTTAATCGAAAGCTGATGTTTATCATGTGGTCACATATAAATTTCATCGAGATCTGATATCTACTTTTTGAGTAATCTTTGATAACGCGTAGTTGCTTGACTATTTTTTCGTCGATCTACGTTGTATTACTTGTCGATTTAATTGAAGTCGGTTTTTTTTTTCGTTTGCGAGCAAACACAATTATAATACACTAACTGTTGCCCGCAACTACGTCCGCGTGGTTATGAAGATATGCATTACTAAGCTGCTTAACGCAAATTATTTTTTTATTTCAGTCACTTGAAATGCTTATCACTCTGAGTAACTGTTTCAAAGACACAATTTAGTATAATTTAATAGTTATTTTAATACAATCTCTCTATACACCACATTTTTAGTTTTATTTTGAGGCTACAGTTTAAATAACCTATCAGGCGAACTTATAGCTGCTGTATATGTTTCATACAAACTATCAACCCCAATTAAACCCCCTTAGCGGTGGAATATCGCAAAATCCGTTCTTAGCGGACGTCTACTACCTATAAACTACCTCCCTGCCAAATTTCATCTTTGTCCATCTTAGATGGATGGACAATCCAGCGGTTTTTGAGTTCTCGTGATGAGTGAGTCAGTGACCTTTCTCTTTTATATACATAGATTACGATGTATTATTTGGACACTTCCTCACCATCTATAGAGCATACATTTTAAATTTCAACTCTCTTACTTCAAAAACATAGGACTTTCAAATAAACTTCCAACCCCCGTTTTATCCCCTTAAGGGTCTAGTTTCGTAAAATCCGTTCTCAGCGGATGTTTACGCCCTATAAGGAACCTACTTGACAAATTTCAAGTTTGTAGCTGTCATAGTTTCGGAGATTTCGTGATGAGTGAGTCAACCTACCACCCCCCGTTTTAACCACAAAAGGAAGTTGACTTCTAAAGATACATTATTCGGACACCTTTTCATCATCTATAGAGCTTATATTTTAAATTTCAAGTCTCTTACTTTAAAAACATAGGACTTTCATACAAACTTCCAACCCCCGTTTTACCCCCTTAGGGGTTGAGTTTCGTAAAATCCGTTCTTAGCGGATGCCTACGTCTTATAAGGAGCCTAGTTGCCAAATTTCAAGTTTGTAGGTGTTATAGTTTCGGAGATTTCGTGATGAGTGAGTGACCTTTCGCTTTTATATATATTATTATATAGATATAGATATATAGGTATATATATCTCACGATCAGTTTTGGAATCACCGTCGAATTAGAGAAAATAAGCTTTAGTTCGCAATTTGAAGCATGCATGCATGAAAATTATACGCCTCAACGTTTTCAAAATAAAAATGTAAATAAAAAAGGCATGGGCATTTAAGAACCCATGGATGTTAAAACTTAAAAAAAAAATGGTGTCAAGAGCAAGGAATTAAATGTCGTTTTATTGAGGGCACAGCAGATACTTGCTCAAAATATGGAGCAGTCTGAGGTAGGACGTCAACCTCACAGAAGATCACAGCTAAATGATATTGCTCTGAAGTAGCGTTGTATTCCTGTGTGGTGAGTAAGTTGGCCAGAGCTCCTGGGGGAACTCTCTCGCGAGGTTGCTTTGGGATACGGTTGGAATCGCGTTCGCAATGGTGTTGTAGACGTCTATAAGCTACGATAAAAAAAAGTGTTATTATGAATCTGTTAACCGTCAAACTGTCAAATAGTGCAAAATTTTATACTAGTTATGGTAAATTTGTTCTTCAGATCTTGTCAGTTTTCGGGGTTTTCAAAATTATAAAGCAAATCATGCATCTTAGTGTTAAATAATCACCTAGTGAAGAAATCTGATGATACGATAATTATGCGGTACGGTTGCGTCCGACTCGCCATAACTTGCCATAAGTCCATGCCATATTGAATATAGTGATGACTAATATAGCATTAATACCATCTTAGTATGCAAATAAATGTTTTATAGGAGTATATTTTCTTCATTAGTTACTTAGTTAACATTTTGTTGCATTTAATACAAAAAAAAAATACGCAAAGCCCTACTGTCAACGGCCCCAGTAGGATAAGAATCCTGTATTAGGCGTCCGAAAACACACACACACAGAAACAATCGCGACTAAAAAAAAATAAAAAATAAAAATGTTCTATTTTTAAATTATCGTTCGAATCGTCACTTTGCCAATTATGTGCTCGTATCAATAGTGTTAAGCTACCAATGAGTCTGGATGTAGATTCCGTTGGGATTTTTAAGGAATTCAACAGTTACTGCTTTAAAAGTTATGTAATGTTTTATCATTATAAATTCAATCATATCCTCATAAAAGGTGCTATCGAAGAAGAAGATATAGAACAATATAATAAGTATTTTGACTATTATAGACTTTTTAACATTAAATTTAAATTAACTTATTACATACTAGCGACCCGGCCCGGCTTCACACGTGTGCAATGCTGATACTAAACAATATCTTCAACAAAAGATACGTTAGAAACCTCTAAAATTATCAGTGGTTCTCTACCACATTATGCATGTATTATACATATAAACCTTTCTCTTGAATCACTTATCTATTTAAAATAACTCCATCAAAATCCGTTGCGTAGTTTTAAAGATCTAAGCATACATAGGGACAAACAGCTGGGGTTGACTTTGTTTTGTACTATGTAGTGATATAAATTACGTATATTAATAAGTTGACATATATCAATAAAGTTTTTAAACGAAATCTCAACTTCATTACTTTCATATGTAATAATATAGCCTTTCGTTAATGGACATCACTCAATATCATACGCATATTCATTCGTGGTGTCGACGCGTGGATATCGCCATGTTGACAATGAAAACAAATCTTCACATTATGTTAAACACGTTCTTCGTCTAATGGAATGACATTCCATACTTGCGAACGATACAAATGAGAATAAGTTGCTTTGCTTTTAAAAGATATAGCTCACGCCCGCGGTTTCACGTGTTTTATTTCGTATTCCGTGGGAATGTTGAGGTTAAAAGTGGCATATTTGTTAGCATGGATCTCCAACTATCTGAGTATCAAGTTTCATTAGAAATAAAATTACAAACTATCACTATTTATAATAATATTTAGGATGTGATAGGGTTTTAAAAAAAAAATCGTAGTTATAATAAAATTTAAGGATTTGTACCTACTCGCTACGAATATTTATCTTGTTTTAGTTTTCAAATTAAATGATCTTTATTTTTTAGGTGCTCCAGTATTTAAATCGATAAGTTCATTTTTTTAACTGACTTCAAAAAAGGAGGAGGTTACTCAATTCGACCGTATATATATATATATATTTATCTATGTTCGGGGATAACTTCGTCGTTTATGAACCGATTTTGATAATTCTTTTTTTGTTGGAAAGGAGATATCCCAAGTACAATTATGGTACTGTATAGTATGGTATGGTATGGTAAGGTACCATTATATGAAAACCAGGATCTGAAGTTGGGATCCCAGAGAAATCGAGGGAAACCCTTGAAAATCGTAGTGACGACCAGTGCGCTTGTTAATTTTTTTCGTCTACCTATGTTTGCATTACTTGTTGATGTAATTGAAGTCGATTTTTTTCATTTGCAAGCGAACACAATTATTTTTATTCTAATTTATTCCATTTATTTGATTATAATTTTATTTAGTTTAATAAAAATATATACTACTTAAAAAGTATTATTATTAAAACCCTAAGGCAAACAGTTTCTTATCAAAGCTTTACGGATCATCGATCTTATGAATAGATGCGAGAAAAAATTAAATGGTATAATTTTGTTAGTTTTGAACACGAATGAACCCGTGGGCAGCAGCTAGTAACCGCATTAAATGTTATGTAAATGTCACCTGTGGGTGTAGCGATCTCCGTGGGTTTTGGTATGCAGTTTTGACGGTCAGATATATATTAGTAAACAATTATTTAAATTATACAATCAAAATATCAATAAAAACAGGCCAATCAATACAGTGCAAAATTTGAGGGACCTTTAAGTAAAGAAAGGTTTGCATACAATTTACTCTAGAACCCCGACCCCCCGAATTGAACCGCCACGGAAAACTTTGTCTTTCAGAAGTAGGGTTATAGCACACATTTTTTTAGTGAGTGAAGTTTAAAGAGAAAAAGAGACAAAAAGAAAAAAAGAGACAGCTACGATTTTCTCAATTCGTTTTTAATTATAATAAATAGTCATTGAAGCTCTGTTCGGTTACATTACAAAGTTTTAATTACTAAAAGTAGGTTGTATTTGTGAAGACACGCTCTCAAACTACTCCTATCGCCATTATCTCGAACTGAAAGGAACAGTCTAGAACAATAGCTTTCAATCTGACTTAAAATGGATTCTTCATTTGAAAAGGTGTCGTTTCGGACCTTTGAGGTCTTTTATAACGACGTGAACTGTATTAATGTGCAAAGTATATCAATAATTTGTATTTTAATTAGGATTAACTAACTAAATTGTATTCCTAGCTTTACTCCCAAGAAACTATAAGTAATATATATGACATTTTTATTTGACTTACCAAAGAGTTTTGACATTATTTAATAATCTTAATAAGTATCAATTGTATCAGCTGGTATTTGTAATAAGAACTACTGTGAAAAACCTCATTTACGTGTATTCGTTTATTTAAAAAAAATTGTGGCATACATTTGTATTGGTTATACAGATGTTTGTCTAGGCGTTTGTGCTTGTGTATTGTGTGTGTGTTTCCGAACTCAAGACATATGAGTTAATTCTAATGGGGACTGTCCAATGGGAAGCTTTTATTTATTTATATAACATAAAAAACAAGATTTAATTATTTTAATAAATCGTTAATCTACTAAAATTATAAATGCGAAAGTTTCTGAGGATGGATGTATGTGTGTATGTCTGTTTCTCTTTCACGCAAAATCAACTGCACTGGTTTGAATGAAATTTACTTTCTATCCCGACATTCCCACGGGATTGGATATAACGCGGGTGAAACTGCGTGACGCATATACAATATATATATTTTAAACTATAATATATAAAGTTTAAAATACTATCAGTCAACGACCACATAATGTATTATGTGTTAGTATTAAAACGAACATGGGAAATACTTGAACAATGCCTAACGGAATGAGTTACTTTTCGTTCTTAGAACTCAAGCCAATGAAAACATTAGTAAACACAAAAAAAAACATTTTTAATAAATTTTTTCTTAATGATGTCAATGAACTTCCTATTCCTGTAATTTAATGTTGTGGGGACACGAAAGAGGTATTTGATTTAAAAAAACATCTAAGATTCAATGAGTGCTTTTTGAGTTATCTTTGATAACGCATTTGATAATTTGACTATTTCTTCGTCTACCTACGTTGTATTACTTGTCCATGTAATTTTCGTCTGGTTTTTTTTTTTGCGAGCAAAGACAATTATTTTAAGATGTGATCAACATACTTTCCGACTGCTCAAAGTAAACGTCTCTTTTCTGGGTGGATTTTATTGTACATGCGAATACTAATTTGCATATATAACAAATCACTTCAGCCTATCGCAGTCCACTGCTGGACCTAGGCCTCCCCAAGTTTGCGCCACACATCCCGGTCTTCCGCAATCCTCATCCAGCCTACACCGGCAATCTTACGTAGATCGTCGGTCCAACGGGGCGGAGGACGTCCCACACTGCGTTTGCCAAGACGCGGTCTCCACTCTAGGACCCGTCTACTCCAACGGCCATCGGTCCTGCGACACAGATGACCAGCCCACTGCCACTTCAACTTGCTAATTCTGTGGGCTATGTCGATTACATTCGTTCTCTCGCGGATAGTCTCATTTCTAATCCTGTCTTTGAGAGAGATCCCAAGCATAGCCCGTTCCATTGCACGTTGAGCGATTTTAAACTTGTAGACCAGTCCCTTCGTCAGTGTCCACGTCTCGGCTCCGTATGGTAACACAGGCAGGACGCATTGCTCGAAAACTCTTGTCTTCAAGCATTGCGGAATCTTCGAAGTGAAGACTCGACGGAGTCTATATATAACAAATGCCTACAAACAATTTTGCAATTATCTCAACATAAATTTAAAGTTTTTATTAAAAATAAATTAATAGATGAAGCGTATTATTCAGTCCAGAAATACATAGTTGATAAAGATGTGTGGACTTAGTGAGACTGTATTTCATGAAAGATATTACTTATTTTGTACTAAAAAACTCGGCACACATTCGGAATTTAGGTTCCGCAGAATTGTGCTTTTGAAGCCTATTTGATTAAAGTTGTTTTTGATTTCGATTTTGAATATAAGACTAAATCTTGAAATAGTCGCGTTTAGGATTCACTTCGTCAAGCGCAGTTCATCGATTCAGTCAGACTAGATATTATCTACTGATGACGGCTTTGCCCCTGCTTTACGTCAAGAATGAAATGTCAACATATTGTGAATTGATTGACCACACTTTGGAGTGACCAAAACAAACTTGCTGTGATACAGTGAGTTGGTACCTAAACGTTGATGTTTAAAACAATGTTTTTCTTTTTGATTTCATTCATAATTAAACAGATTTATGATTAACAATTGCATCTAAATTTGGTTCTCTTTGTGATGAAATACAGTAAAAAGCCACTACTAAAACCATCTACTCTCGCAAACATATTACATGTAAAGTTGACATCGAATGAGGAAAAGAGGTGATGTTTTGTGGAGAAACGAGTTAATTGTGTGAAATTATTACGATTTGTTATTTATTTTCTATTGTTTTTTGTTTTAATATTAGTTGTAATATTTTCATTTAACGTGATTTTTGTATAATTTAATAATATATCACGTCATAAAGCAATAATAAATAAATAATTATATTATATTTAAATGATTCTTGGTAAATTTACGGTACAGCGTCACGAAAAACCGCAAAATGGTTGTGAACTTTTTAATTTATATTTACATTGTTTAAAAATTTCACATTTTTAATATTTAAGTATGCACGATTCAATATTGTTTACTTTCAAAGTCTGAATAAGTTAGTTGTAAAATATGACAGGACATCAGTCAAGTGATGGTTATGTCAAAAAAGTCTGTTACTTGTAAAAGTGCTTTCAATAACGGGATAATTTGACCTGAGATAGGTTCCATGGGTTATGTGTGAAGTCGGTTTACGGACGATAGTTGTATGTGATAACATCATAAAGAAACATTGATGAAAAGTTACTTTTACGAATTGAATGGAATTCTGAATTATTTCGAACTGCTAGTTCTGACGTCACGCAAGAAGAGATATAAATGTGGCACGAGCCTACGATTGGACCGATCGTGCCTCTGTCGCTTGTTCCACGCTCTCGCTTACACGCTCAAGCTCAGGCGGAACGTGACACATTTTCGTGCACGCAGCCGGTGTTCATCGATTTATAAGACGTTATCACGTCAAAATTAATCAATTCTAGTAGGTTTTGAAACCACTTTTACGTTGACATTCTATAAATTATAAATTTAATTGTTTTAATGAACAAAATATAGTTAGCACGTAAAGCCACACTCAATTCACTCTCAAGCTTCACGTATATATATAATAAAAAATACATTCCATGTATTTTGAATAAATCCTGACTTATATTGTTACTCAACTGAGGTAGCGCACAGCAGGAATTTCCTGCTCAAAATATGGAGAAGCCCGACTGGGGTAGTACCTCGACCTTACAGAAGACCACAGCTAAGTAATACTGTTTTCAAGCAGTATTGTGTTCCTGTTGGTTAGTAAGGTGACTAGAGCTCCTGGGGGGGTTTGGGTATAGGGTCGGCAACGTGCTTGCGATGCTTCTGGTGTTGCAGGCGTCTACAAAATAAAATAAAAAATAAAAAAAGCCTTTTATTCCATGCATTTACAGAATATTTAACAAAACTTAATTCAAAAATTACATGCTTGATTATTATTTGATTATTATTATTATTATTAGTGTTTTTTTTACTATTACAGAATATAAATCAAAAACAAAAAAATTAACAATATATAAAAAAGATTCAGTTGTATGTATCTTATAGAAAAATGGAATAATCAAATATATTATAATATAGGTAAATTATTAATATTCAAGCTATTTTTATTATTATTCAAGTTATTATTCTATTTATTATTTTAGTTTATTCCTATTATTATTTTAATTAATTCTTTTCATTATTATCATTATTATTATTCTAATTTATTATTTTAATTTTTACATGCATGGACCCCTCTCAGGTGAAGGCCTCCTCCAAAGATTTCCATTTGTCTCTGTCTCTGGCAACATAAATCCAGTGCGGTCCAGCGATTTTTTTAATGTCGTCCTCCCAGCGTGTGTACGGTCTACCTACTCGCCGCTTGTCCTGTGGACCGTCCCATGTAGTTATTTTAGATGTCCATCTCTTGTCGTTAAGTCGCGCTACGTGGCCAGCTCACTTGAATTTCAATCTTTGAGCATATTTGACCGCATCAACGGTTTTGGTTAAGCTTCTTATCCTTGTATGACGGATTCTGTGAGATTTTCTTATATTCAGCATGCTTCGTTCCATTCCCCTCTGGCACGTTATTAATTTATTCTTGATGTTATTCGTAAATTTCCATGTCTGGCAAGCATATGTAAGACATGGTAAAATGCAAGGGTCCATCATTTTTCTTTTCACTTCTATTGGCATGTTACTTTTCATTACTTCTCTGTAACTCCAGAACTTATTCCAGGTAATTCTTGTTCTGCGCTCTACCTCTAGTTCGTTGCTATTGTTGGCCATTGTTATTTGTTTCCCCAAGTAGATATATTGTTCCACGTACCGCAAAGGTTTATCTTCTAGTGAGATGATTCTTTTAAAACTGTTTGTCATGGTGTTTGTCTTTGTCAGGTTTATTTCTAATCCAGCTTGTCTGCTAGCTTTGTGTAATGACTGCATCATTAGCTCTAAGTTGCCGCCGGTTTCAGATAGTAGTACCAAGTCATCCGCGAACCTTAAGTGATTCAGGTATTCTCCTTTGATATACAAGCCGTACTTTTTCCAGTCCAATTGTTTTATAACAGATTCTAATACAGAAATAAATAGTTTTTTAGATAGCGGGTCCCCTTGTCTTACTCCTCTATTGATGCTGAAATCGGGGCCAGTTGAATCCAGTTTGATTTTACTGACGTTGTTGCTGTATATATTTCTTATTACTTGTATGTACTTTTTTTCTACTCCTTGTTTACTTAGTGCTTCCAATATACTTGTGTGTGAAATTGTGTCAAAAGTTTTCTGGTAATCTATGAAGGCTATGTAGAGCGGTCTTCGTTTCTCTTGGTATTTTTCAATAATAAGTTCCAGAGTGTGTATGTGGTCTATGGTTGAATATCCCTTCCGAAAGCCAGCTTATTCTTTGGGCTGTCCCTTTTCTAAAGTTTCAGATATTCTTCTATTAATTATAGAGGAGAAGAGTTTGTAAACAGTTGGTAGAAGGCTTATTGGCCTATAATTGGCGATGTCATTGGGGTTTCCTTTTTTATAGAGCAAGATTATGGTGGATTCCGACCATGCAGGCGTCTATAAGCTACGGTAATCTCTTACCATCAGGTTAGCCGTACGCTTGTTTGCCGAACTAGTAATATAAAAAAAAATACTTTGATATGGATTTATTTGTAGATAGTCGATTGTAGTCGCTCTCGATTTACAGATTATTTTGAAACTTTTGTTTTTTCTTTACGTATAAGCATTTTGTTTTTTTTTTTTTGTTTTTTTTTTTTAAGTATGTAGAATATATTTTTTCTTTGCTTTAAATGTTTATACCATGCTGTGACAAGTTGTAAAAGAAGCAGCACTCATCGAAATATTGTAAAACACGTTTGTAAATCACATTTATCAGTGTACGTTTTGTAAGTTGTCCTAAATAAAATAAATAAATAAATGTACTTATATTATATAGCATCACGTAATTTCGAATTAACGGTTTTTTACAACGTATTTAAAGAACAATGCCATCAAGTGTTTATTATTCTGTGGCGATAACGCAGACCTTTTTCGTAATATATTTTTGAATTAACACATTTATACACGTTCTTGACCTCATTAAATAACTCGTTTAAAACTCCTTGTTTTATTGATCGATAATTTATTTCAACTATCATTATGTGGTTTCGTTCGTCTTTGATAATGTTAGAGTACCATTCATGTAATATATATTGAACCCGCTCTGGTGTAGTGGTGGGTCTAGGCGCCTAAACACCGACGGTTGCGGGGTTGAATTCCCGCTCGGGATGGATGTTTGTAATTGTACAAATATTTGTGTCCGGTTTGAATGTGTGTCCTTGTAGACCTTACAATTGTGCCTCAGAGAGCACGTTAAGCTGTCGGTCACGGTTATTATCATAAATTCGCTTCAGCCTGTAATATCCCACTACTCGGCGTAGGTCTCTTTCCCCATGTAGGAGAAGGATCAGAGCTTAATTCACCACGCTGCTCCAATTCGGGTTCGCGGATATATTCCCTAATGTGTGCATGATAACAACCGGTACCGACGGCTTAACGTGCTCTCCTAGGCACGGTTATCGTAAATAGCTGGATAGCAATCGTTACACATAGTAGGGAATATACCCGCCAACTCACAGTGGAGCAGCGTAGTGTATTAAGCTTCGATCCTTCTCCTACGTGGAGAAATAAGCTTATGCCCAGCAGTGGGATGTTACAGACTGAATAAATTCAAAAAATATTAAAGATACGGTTAGATCTATACATTATCTTACTGATGTAGGCTAGTAGCGGCGTTTTTATAGCCTATAGGCTTAATTAGACCTTCTAGAAATAATAAATATATTGTATCGTATCCAGCTTTAAAGTATGACATAATTGATATGTATTTATTTATTTTTTTCTCAAGCTTAATTACGAGTCTCGTAAATCAGTAAATATTATCTCAAATTCTCTCAAAAACAATTAATATTCTAAAACGTAGTTACGTAAAGTAAACTGTGTGTATTTGAAGTAAAAGTTATTTGCATCGAAATAAAAGGTAATTATATCACGAGTGACATAGATTGTGACGTCATTACCTATAATACTTACATATTTACGAAAAAAAAAATCAAAGGAAAAAACGTGGATAACTTAAGCCTATGAAGGCCATGTCATAAGACTTTATTTAGGATGTATGTTTTAGTACCACGACCTTACAAAAAATAACGGCTATATAATACTGTTTTCAAGCAGTTTTGTGTTCCTGTGGTGAATAAAATGACCAGAGCTCCTGGGGGGAGTTGGGGATACAGTCGGCAACGCACTTGCGATGCTTCCGGTTTTGCAGACGTCTGTAAGCTACAGTTATCGCTTACCATCAGGCGAGCTGTTCGCTTGTTTGCCGACCTAGTTATATAAAAATAATTAAGCATTTGGTATTACCCTTGTAAGGTTGTAGAATTGTCGCTTTGTAAGATGACCTCTAACGTTATCAGTATTAGTCCCGCGTGTGTCATAGCGTGAACTTTTATCGCCGACAACCTTCCTCTATAAATAGACTATCTAGAATATATATCAGGTACCTTAATTCCAGAGATAAATCGAAATAACAAAATCCAATATTGTTTATATAAAAGAGCCGCGCGGTGAAAGCGTCACCCACTTCCACACATGCGCGCGCGCCGGTTGAACGGCCCTAATGTTAAGCTGGATTTCCTTACAAGTATAGCGATATAGCGCGATATGAAGACACACATTTTTTAATAAACAAATTCCTTAGAAATGTAATAGGAACTTGAGATTTCCTTCGTATATGTTTTATTCCCTGGTGTAGTGATGTTTGTGGTTACATGGCTCCGGTGTAGTGGTACGTGCACCGTGTGGACCGATGATTTCGTGTTCGATTCCCGCTCGCTACAACTTTGTATTTTCGATCTGGTTATCGGCCCTTTAAGCCCACCTTGCCTCGGAGAGCACGTTAAGTCGTCGGTCCCGGTTATCATGTACACCTGACAGCGATCGTTACTCATAGTAGAGAAGATATCCGCCAACCCGCATTGGAGCAGCGTGGTGGATTAAGCTCTGATCCTTCTCCTAGGCGGGGAAAGAGGCCCATGCCCAGTAGTGGGATATTATAAGCTGAAGCGTTAAACACCCATTTAGCCACAATCTCTGAGTTCAAGGCCTATATATTAATAGGAAATATAACGTTGGTTGAAAAGTTATAAGTTTTTCCAATTCTACCTCGCGAATCTACCTCGCATGTGCTAGTTAGTTCATACTTTGTAATGTACCTACATTCAACAACAACTAATTTACGAGTTAAACATATACAAACAAACATAGAAAGTCGTCCATGTTTATTGTTAAGCTACAACTTGCTAAGACATAATATGTTAAGTGGATAGTTAGCCTAAAATCCGGCCTAATTATCAACTAGTTCGACTCCAGATATCGCTGCCTTCCCAAGTTGGTTTAAATACTTGTCACTACATGTTAGGACTTGTTCATATGAGTTGCGCTAGCGCATAGTTAGGTAGGCAGCTTTAGAATATATTTTGAAATTTTTTAAATCAATACAAAAAAATATTATATTTGACCAAAAAGGAGAACTTAAATACATCAATCATCGATTATTATTTATTTATTTATTTAAATATTTTTATACAATTAATATTTTATAATTTAAAATGAAAACTTCAAAATAAATAAACGTTAAAACACAAATATAATATAAATGCACCTTAAATCTCTTAATTACTTCAAATATATTATAAACTGAATATAATTATTTAATTTAAAACAAAACTAAAATAAACAAAAAACCGGAAATAAGTCCCAGTGGTAGATCAGTTGTTGATCCCTCGCTTCATAATAGTTCTTTTTACGTATAATAATAATAATACTAATAATATTCTTTATTGCATACCATTAAAAGATACAAACAAAAATAGTACAATTAGAGGAAGATGTACAAAGGCGGTCTTATCGTTAAGAGAGCGATTTCTTCCAGATCTTTGGGTATAGGACAGCGCATAGAAATCGGTTACGAAGTATACTAGCTGTGCCCCGCGGCTTCACGTGTTAATTTGGAAAAAACTACATATAGCCTACCTAGGTAAATAGGCTATCAAATATAAAAAGATTTTTTTTAATTCGAATAAGTAGTTTCTGAGATTAGCTCGCTTAAACAAACAAATAGCTTATAATATTAGTATGGAATTTAAGTGAGGTAGGGCACAGTAGGATTTATCCTGCTTAAAATATGGAGCAGCCCGACTGGGAAAATAGCTTGACAATACAGAAGATCACAGCTAAATAATACTGATTTCAAGCACTATTGTGTTCCTGGTCTGAATAAGGTGACCAGAGCTCCTTGGGGTTTGCTTACGAACAGTTAAATTTCAAAATATTGTATGTTAGCTGTGTGGTTACGGAACTGAAGAATTTAGCCACCCTCTCTCTTCCCGTGGGTGTCGTAAGAGGCGACTAAGATGCAACAAAGTTCCACAACGAAATAAATACGCCGAAGACGGGCAGCGGCGTCTTTGGTGCAAACAAGCCAGCCCTGACTATTGGCAAAACACATCACGCCATTTTTAGCGCGAACTTGTGGATGCCTATGTCCAGCAGTGGACTGCGATAGGCTGAAGTGAGTAGGTTCTTAATTTTAATATTTGTAAGTAAGGTAAATGTTTGTATACAACCATCAAGCCACACACGTGAGAAATTTCTCTAAAGTACGTATAAAACCTACACTAGAACTCTAGGAAGCTTTTAGTTCTTAACAGGCTTCTTTTATTACCGACGGAGTTAAGTTACTAATATTGAAGAAAAAAGAAAGTGGGTATACAGGTATATGTAATCGTTATAACAAAATATTTAATTAAACTAAAAAATATGTTAATTTTGAATTACGAAATATGTTGGTAATAACTTAATTTATTTATAAATTCATTGTTTAAATTAAAGACAAAAAAAGTCGAAATTTTAATTACATCGGGAAGTAAAAATTAACCTAAATAATTTCATTGAGTATAATAAATTATGTATTTATATATTAAAATAAAGAAAGGTAAAAAATGTAAGTACGAGAAATATGATGAAGCAGTGAAATAAAACAATAACGTACACATTACCAGATTCGAATGTTGAATATAATAATTATTAAATAATTAAAAGTATATTTCTTATTTTAACCGACTTAAAAATAAGGAATAGTAGGATTTTTATCGATTTTTTTTTTGTTTGAGAGCTATCGTAAACAAGCGTACGGCTGACCTCTTATTGTTCACTCTGTACAGATTGCAGTATTTGTATTACACTTTGCAATGCAGAGTCGTGGTCAAGGGTCGATGAACTCCGTCAAAATCGACTTAGCGGTGAAAGTGAAATCACAGCAGCTGACCATTGTTGTTCTCGTAATCGTCTAATACACAATCGTTGTTGCGTTCGATTCATTTTATACCAGACTCGTTTCACTCGAATATAACTTATTAGATGAGTTGGTATTTTTGATAAAGTAATTTCCTTTTTTTTAAAAAAATGTCAAAATAAGAAAGTTCTATGGTAGTTAGAGCCTATGTAATTTTTAATTGTTTTTTTATATAACTAGTTCAGCAAACAAGCGTACGGTTAACCTGATGGTAAGCGATTACAGTAGCTTATAGACGTCTGCAACACCTGAAGCATCGTAAGCGCGTGGCCGGCCTTATCCCTAATCCCACCCAGGAGTTCTGATCACCTTACTTACTAACACAAACACAACACTGCTTAAAATAGTTTTATTTAGCTGTGATTCTTTAAGGTCGAGTTACTCCCCAGTCGGGCTGCTCCATATTTTGAGCAGGTAATTTCCTGCTGTGCCCTACCACAGTTACCTGTTCAGTAATATCTTCTTTATTAATATCACTAAAATGTTTTTATTATCCTATGATACGTAATATACGTCTATACGTAATACGCCAACGGGCTGATCCTGCATCTGTTGTTAACTTAGCGAAATTCAAGGAGCTCTGGCCACCTTACTCACCACAGGAGCACAACACTGCTTGAACGCAGTGCTATTTAACTGTAATCTCTCTGTCATGTGTATCTGTGGTCATTCTCTTTTCGTCAGCGTGAACATGCTTTGAGATTTATTTTCGTGTTTGACTTTTCAAATCAAAGCTAACTTAAATGTATAACCGATTTGTTTAAATCTTCTCACCAAGGTTTTATAGAAAAGTGTTGTGAGCAACTGATAATGAACTCCGGAACTACGTAGAACTCGTTAGAGTTTAATTACAACTTTATATTGCGATGTCCATAGTTTAATTTTGGTATATATACTCATTCGTGTTCATTGGGTACTTCTTTAAAACATTCTACATTTTATTATTTTTGGCAGTTTTTTTTAATTTTTTTGTTTTTTACGCAACTCGAATAAAATATAGCGCATAATTATATAGTCTATGGTTTTCCTCAATATAATCTATCAATATATTTTTAATATCAAATATTTTATATGATAAAAAAAAACCTAAATATAATGTCAAGGTTAACAAAACGGTTCCGTGTCAAGCTTCCAAATCCATAATAAAAAAAATATAAATAAATCAAAAGTTAATTTTTTATTGTGTTCGATTTTTTTACCAAAGACTTTATATGCAAATCAATCAACAATTTTTAACAAACATATATAATATATTGTTATTTATCTTGACAAGGCATTTTTCGTGGCGACACTCCCTTAGAATTTTAATATTAATCAAATTTTAGTGTAATTTATATTTGTTTATATAATTGATTATTACAAATCCGCCATATTATATTAAAGAGAATAGCATATTCTAATCTGTGTTATATACATATCATATATATGTAATTATCTATGTACATATGTATTTTAAGCGCGTGGACCTGTTACTTTAACTGTGTGAAAATTCTTTGTAAGTTGGTAAGCGAATGTGTCAGTAGAATGTCTGCGAGCTGTCAAAAAGCGAAGCCAATGACCGAGTCGTTACACGAATTATATATCTAAATATTACATGATTTTAATATAGAATTACTTTATATTTAAATTCAGGATTCGTTTTAAAATTTAAAACGCAGTGTTAAATAAAAATGTCATCATTCTTTGATGACATTTTTCTACCTAATCTACCTATTCTTGCACATTTTGAAAGAAGAACACCGACCTGGATATAGAACTTCTAAAACCCTCAATATTGTAGAATTTAGTTTAGAACTAATGAATATTTATTTTAATATTTCATTTAAAAATACCTAATACTTATACTGAAAAAATGTATGGCTCCAAAAACATATCTTGAACACACCAATATGTAGAAAGCTTTAACACTGCTTGATATAAGTAGTAATTTTTAACTGATTTGTGATGACTTGTGAAGGTCGATTATAATCAACAAACGATGTCTAGCTAGATCTGTCCGCGAGAACGAGAGAAAACGATTACGCAACGAGATATGATGTAACCTCACTCTAACTAGAATGATCTTAATGACGAGTGATATTAGGATAATCCTATAAATAATTATAATATGTATAAATATTTTTGTTAATATATTTATAAATCTTTTTTAACCATGTATTAGCAAACTGACCAATACGTATTCACTTATTTGATTTTAAAAATATGTAATAAATTAATTTAACCAAGAAAGAATAGTTTTTATAACTGTATTAATGACATTTGACAAATCGTCAAATGTCAACCTTAACGGCAATAGCTATAATATATACGCATGTATTGCAACTCGAATGGATCTAATATGTAATTATATTAATAAATCTGAATGTTATTAAGATTTCTTAACATCAATTTTAGCATGGCAACAGAATTATTTGAACATGGTACAATTTTTTCCGAAAATAAGTGTTATTTTAATGACACATTTTTTTCATTGATTACAAATAGAAATATTTGGAAAATCCAAAAGTGTACGCCTCCACGCCCAGTAGCTTGTTAAGGAACTGATGATCGACCGTACAACGATTATAAGTTCGATTAGTTTCTTTGTTTCTTGCTGATAATCACAAATGGCTGTGATTCTAAATTATTATGATAGAAACGTTAGAATATTTAAAGTAAATAATTTAAGAATTTTTCAGACTTCAATGGGCTTCTTAGTTAATTGATTCCTGACAAAAAAAAAACAGCTAATTTTGTCAAGCGGCGCTCGCGTTATTTTGCTATCATCCGTACATCAAATTCCTATCAATCTTTTTTCATATAATAGTATTGAAAAAAGAATTCAAAATATTATGTGTATTATCTATAAAAGTGTGTATTTTATAGCAAATTAATGCATTGTTATAAAAATATAGAGGTTTAAGTGTAAGCGCTTCTCGTATTTTTCATTTTGTGAGAGAAAAGTACAGCCGGAGTCGTGCAACATAATATAAGTTGTGGCCGCAAATTAACTTTTCAACTAAGAAATAATCCAAATTAATTTAAAAATATTTACATACATAATTCTAATCTTCTCAGTGATTTTGTTGTACATTTAATGAATTTATTAAATTAATATTTAGATTAAAATTTACTGTGAATGAACTGTTATAAAATTTATACAACACATGTGACCTAAATATTTTTAAGCATTTGAGATTTAACGAATATTATACTTTAAATATATTTAAACGATATCGTCATTTCAATATTTAAATAAGATTTTTTTATTCTAATTTTATTTTCTAGATCACTTTTTCTCAAACGTTACAAGATAAAATAATTTTTTACACTCAATAACCGTCAGATTTCAATCCTGTGTCAAGGATCCGAAGACACATAAGATAGGTATAGACATACAAGCACAAACGACAATAGTCTGTATGGCCAATACAAACGTACAAATTGTTCGGGTTTCGAACCCGATCAGAAAATTATTGTATCACGTACTGCGCCAACACGGCATTTATTTATAATTTTAATAATATTATAAAACAATTGTTCTTACCGAATATATGGTAGCAATACCTACCACTACTAAAAAAGTCTGTGCATATAAAGGAAATAGGAACATAAAATAGGAATAGGAATATAAAGGAAAAAGGAACGATAGAGATACTCACAGGCACTAGTTTCGTCATAAGAATGAGTTTCTCTGTAACGTACGCTGCATACTTTAAAAACTAATGATAAAGTAACAAAACAAAGGCACTAGCGATTCCATGGACCTAACATTTATTAAAAAAAATAATACTCATTAATAATAGTTTATAACATGGTCACCCTAAAATGTACATGTGTGCGTGAGTAATTTCGTTATGCAATATAAAGACACGTGTGTGCCGGAAATATTTTTTTTGTCCGTAAATCGCTCGCGAATGAATTATTTCTCGAAATTTCTGACAGTCTGAACTTATCCTGATGACAATCACAACTCATACATCATCATAGTAGTTTATCAATAAATGTCTCATCTTGTTTTATTCCGTATTATGAGATATTTGACAAATCGTGCGACATTTATAATTGTTATGATTTTTTTTTTTAACAAATGACAATATAATCGCTTCAGCCTGTAATATCCCACTGTTGGGCATAGGCCTCTTTTCCCCATCAGGAGAAGGATCAGAGCTTAATCCACCACGCTGCTCCAATGCGGGTTGGCGGATATATTCCCTACTATGAGTAACGATCGCTATCAGTACGTCTACCATGAGTTTCCAGAGACGATACACGTTAGCGAGTGTAGTAGAAAATTTGTATGGCAAGTTGAGCAGCGCCTCTACCGGATACTATTATTACTATATTTGGTACCATAAGTTTTCTCAGGACAGTTAAGTTAACTACACTCGTAAATGTCATTCTAGAGCGCCGATATTTTCATACAATTCGCTACCATGAGTAACATATTTGACAGATGTCACCCTGTTTAACGTTACTATTATAGTTGCGTCACTCACTTGAAAAAATCGTGCGAGAAGTTTATAATTATTAGGTTTATATACTATTTAATTGCATTATATTTGGTAGAACATAGCCCCGTTCCTAAAACACAATTTACGATATAACAATATTATTTTCTATATTCAATTTACGAAATAACATAATAATATAATACAAATTATACAATTTATTTATAAAATTATGATCACGATTTACGTTAATAAAGAAAGAGATAAATAACCATAACACTTAAATAAACACTTACTTTTTAACCGACTTCCAAAAAAGGAGGAGGTTCTCAATTCGACTGTATTTTTTTTTTTTTTTATGTATGTTACATCAGAACTTTTGACCAGGTAGACTGATTTCGACAAATTTTGTTTTAATCGAAAGGTGGTGTGTGCCGATTGGTCCCATTTAAATTTATTTGAGATCTAACAACTACTTTTCGAATTATATCTAATAATGCGTTTTTACTTGACGCTTTTTTCGTCGACCTACGTTGTATTATACCGCATAACTTTCTACTGGGTGTACCGATTTTAATAATTCTTTTATTGTTGGGTAAGGGGATATCCCTAGTTTGGTACCATGATAGCACCGATTTTGACGTTTCTTATATAAATTAAAAGCTACTATTCGTCACGTGGTCCCATTCAAATATAATTGAGATTTGATTAGTAATTTGTGAGTTATATCTAATATTGCGTATTTACTTGACGGTTTTTTCGTCACCCTACGTTGTATTATACGTTATATCTTTTTACTGGGTACACTGATTTTGATCTTTTTTGTATAAATCAAAAGCTAATACTTGTCATGTCGTCCGTTTTAAATATGATTGAGATATAATGAGCAATTTTTGAGTAATCTTTGATGACACGTATTTACATGACGATGTTAAGACGACTGTGGTCATGTTCAATACTTTGCCACAACGCCATCTATCAAAATTTAATGAAATTACTTCGTTCACTATCGATCAAATTACAATATTCCACTAGAGTAGAGAGTAGCAGTTTATTCGTTATAAATATATTTGAGCTTTTAATTTTTGAGTTTTCGCTAATACTGGGTATTTACTTGGCTATTTTACGTCGACCAACGTTATATTAATCTCATTACTATTTTACTGGGTGGACCGATATCGATGATTCTTTTTTTAATCGATAGGTGGTGCTTCTCATGTGGTCCCATTTAAATATAATTGAGATTTGACTCGAACTTTTTGAGCTATATCTGATATGGCGTATTTACTTGACTGTTTTTGGAGTTTTCTTCTTAAGAATCGATTTTCATTTAAGGCCCCGGAACGAAAAAATTGAACAGTAAAATCTACTGAACGAATGACCTTGTTAGAGATGGCGTTCAGACGTTTTCTAATAACGCAATTAGGTTCCGATAGATGGCGTTATTGATTCATTTATTTACAATTTGATATAGTAATAATATATTTCTTAGACTAGTAAGCCTTTTTGTGCCTATTTAGTATTTAGACAGTTGATCTGAAGGGGTAAACTCCAGTCGTGCATCGGAGCTGTGTGAAAACATGAACATTACATATTTTTAATAAAAAAGACATAAACCGTAATTCAATATAAATCCGCTTCAACTAAAAAACCCGCCGTAATAAGCGATGTCAGCGCTTCGCGCGAATCGACGACGGGCCTTTTATGAAATTTCTGCCTTCAATCGCTATTTCGCTAACAAAATGTTAGAAATAACAGTAGAACATTATATAATTCTAAAATTTTATAATGTCGCGTTATATGGAATACGAACAAAGTATTACTATTTTTTCGTCGATCTACGTTGTATTACTCTGCGATGTAATTGAAGTCGGTTTTTTTTTCGTTTGCGAGCAAACACAATTATTCATATAATCCACCATGTTCGAACTGGGAAGCATTAGTTCTCATTTTTTATATTTTGTTGTTTTAGAATTATTGTATAACAATTAAACAATATGATTGTTTCACAAGTGTTTGACAACAACTTAAGTTAGACATTTAAACTGACGGAATAAATTGAAAAAATTTAGAAGTTCTTGAGCTCGCATGAATACACTGTAATATGCTGCTTTGCATTTTTGTCGGATTATTTTAAACTTCGTTTAGACCTCACTTCATTCGAAAGTCATCATGTTTACTCTTTCTTTTTTCTATACGGAAGAAAGAGATAAAGATATTAATAACTAATACCAATATAACGGATTTAAAACTATAAGTCTTATCGAGTGCTCGATAGACTCTATAGTGAAATTTAGAAATACTCATAATAGGTATGGTATAGATAACTATTCCTGTTGCGTTTCTACGTTTACTACTGTAGTTATGTCATGTGCGCTTGTAACAAAAACTCATGGTAGACGTACAGGTGTACATGATAACAACCGGGACCAACGGCTTAACGTGCTCTCCGAGGCACGGTGGGGAGACCCACAAGGACTGCACAAACGCCCAGACCACGGCAAACACCTGTATGGCCAATACAAATGTTTGTCATGTGCGGGGATCGAACCCGCAACCGCCAGCACATCGGGTACAATCCATGGCTGTGACCGTTGCGCCAACGCGGCGTCGACTATATATAATAGTACCAAAAAATAAATTAACACATTGAAATAAGGGAACAAGTTTACCAACCATACTGGTAAAGGTGTACCAATATCAAAAAATATTATTTTAGCTCCAAAAGATTTTAATAAGGGTTAAAATCTGTAATATAAAAATAAATTCTTATTTATAGCTTATACAAAAGTAATATTTGAGACAAAATTAATTTAATGTTTGGTGAAAAAAAAAATGATACCTGGACCCTTTTTCCGGCGTCTTAAGCACGAGTTTAGTGGCATTGACCTTGTACTACATCCACGTTCTACTCACACAATGAGGGTGTAAACGATTTGTTACGAAAAACAATATGAAATTATATCAAAATACTTGATTTTATATAAATAAATAATAAATAAAATAAATAAATGAATAAATTTAAAGTGTTCATTAAAAAGAAGTTATTCGCTAAAGCTTATTATTCAATGCAGAATTACATAAACGGTAAAGATGTGTGGACGTAGTGACGGTGTATTTCATGTATATTGCCAAATTTCTTTAAAAACACAGATTATGTTTATTTATTTTTTTTAAAGGGTAACTGCGGAGTTTTTTATAGGGTTTTCTATGCGTTTAAAATATGTGGCGACATCTATCGCGCGAAATACGAACGACTACAAACTACGTAATTAGAGAAAACTGACGTATGCCACATCGCGCTATCAGAGTATTCAAAGTGATTAAGTATATATACAATATCCCGACAACAACCGTCGGGGCGCAGTAGCCCACCAGACACAACACCCGTCTGGTTGCAGGATCCTCCCTTTTCTTCACACTACCAAACATATTTTATTATCATATATCATATGATCGCAAGGATATGGATAAATAAGTTTTGAAAATGAAGTCAAGATAGACAAAACACAATTTGTGTACGGAACGATAAAATAATAAACTCGCTAATGAGATTATTACGCAGGAGATATATCAAAATATTTTCGCTAATTGATCATATTTCATCAATTCGTGTATGAAATTAACTAAGCATTTTTCAAACACGACAACAACCTTGAACGTATCTTTCGATCATTCGCCTTTAATTTATGATGATTGTGTCATATTCGATAACAAACGTCAATAGCCGTCACCAAATATTTGTATGTGTTTGTACATCGAAAGGAGTAAGCTGGTATCGCAGCAGGCGATCGGTTAATGTCAAGAGGTGTTTGCCTCGTGCAATACAAACACAATTGTTTAGATTGATCTAAGATCATTTTGATAGTGACTGATGATATTGATATGCTCGTGAAGGCGTTGGCTTAACCCACGCGGATACTTGGCCTAAATGTTTCGTAAACTAATTTAAACATTAGCATTAAATTATTATACTATTATCATATGTTATATATATTCACGTGTCACCTTTTTGTTGTTTCAGGCGAGAGCTGTATAGAGAAGCCGCTTGCTACATTATGGCGAAACTATCAACAGTCGACGAAGCCCGATGTGGTGATGAAGCTGTCAGTCACCAACTCCGGCCTCAAGGGCTTCACCAAAGAACACGGGCTCACCGAGTACTGGTCCCACCGCATCACCTACTGCGCCAGTCCACCTCACTACCCTAAACTGTTCTGCTGGGTGTATCGTCACGAGGGTAAGAAGCTGAAGCATGAACTGCGCTGTCACGCTGTTCTTTGCACCAAAGAATCCGTATCAAAGAAAATTACTGAGGAGCTACAGATTAAACTGAGGCAGGCTTTAGTCGAGTTCAAGAAGGACAGAATCTCCAAACAGAACGCTAGGCTGAGTCTCGCTAACAGCGTTTACGATAACCCCAGCATGCCTCGCAGAAAGATTTTGCTTAGTGTAGGGGCTATGAACTACAGACCACCTCTAGAAAGGTCGAAGTCAGCTCCCAAACTCGGTGCCATCGAAGAACTCTGTTCTGAGGAAGATGAGGAAGAAGCGGAAATGAACGCAAAGAAGGAATGTCAATTCAAAACGGGTCTCACAACGTCGCAGTCTTTGGACAGACGGCGACAGGAGGTAAAATCTCCACGCAAGCTGTCGTGCCCTGAAGGCGTTATGGACAGAAGCCGATTAGACGCCGATGAAGGTAAAGGACAATCAACAAACGACCTAATCGACTTGCTTGTCAAGGAAAGTAAATTAAAAAAGGAGACGGAATTTCATATTGAAACTAGTCAAAATAGTGAGAAAGAGGAATCGAGATTAATGACATTACAGTCTATCGAGGAGACAATCGAATTAAGCGACGCTGCGATGTGTGAAGGAAGAAAGAATTTAATTTTAACTCAAAGTAACTACCTCGTCACTGATAGCGACGATGGTTCGGTTTCTTCAGGGTGCGAGACGGCGAGCACGGTCACGTCATCCGACGCGGAGCCCTCATCGCTCCCCTCACATTATCCGCAGGACGAGCACAAGGAAACAGATAGTGACGAAGAGAGAATGCCGGTGTTCGAGAGAATGCGTAATTTCGAAAGTGCGTCGATGAGAAATAGGGGCTACACGAACTCCACACATGCTATAAACAACACCAGTGATGGATCGAGCACGGTTACTTCAGACGAAGTAATTCAGGTGCCGATCGGTGAGAGGAACGCTTTTCGTCGACGATCGACTTATCCCCCTCTGAGGGCTGGCCCCGGTATCCTGGATAACTTCGAGGGCAAATTCGACACACTAATCGACAATTTGACAGACGTTGACAGTTTGAATTCGAGCATGGAGACCGAGGTTTTTAAAAACACCGGCGACAACGACAGCGCTTGCAGCGATGAATCTGGTTATTCCGAGCTCCTCGATGGCAAGGAGAGCGTCATAGGCAACACCATCATGGTCTAATACGATGATATGTTCATAGGACACAACAATGCACGGTTTTTCTAATTTTAAAAGTTAGTCTACTTATTATATAATTGTAAATAACAGGGTACCGTATGTACTTTATGATTTATATTAGATGAATTTTAGATTTTTGTATATATTGTAATATAGGATGGAAAATATTATTTTAAGTATAATAGAAAAATGGATTATTGTATTTCTAGTTATTTATCTCGAATGACCGTTTCATCGTGACCGCATTTATGAAATGTTTTAATGTTAAGTTAGGCATAGCTAGGGCAGAATATGGAGCAGCCCGACTGGGGAAGTACATCGACCTTACAGAAGACCACAGCTAAATAATACTGTTTTCAAGCAGTGTTGTGTTCCTGTGATGAGTAAGGTGACGAGAGCTCCTGGGGGGAATTGGGGATAGGGTCGGGAACGTGTTTGCTTCTGGTGTTGCAGACGTCTTTAAGTTACGGTAATCGCTTACCATAAGGTGAGCCGTACGCTTGTTTACCGACCTAGTTGTAAAGAATAAATAAATTATAATGTATCTGTTATACGTTCTAAGATCATTCGGTACTTACACATTCCATTGTTATACACACGTCATTCGAACTCGGGTCATTCGTTTGTCTGTAGTGCGAAAATATTGAAACACAATAAATATTACAAAATATAACTCGTTTTATTTTCCCATGTTAGGACAACCATAAAAAACTTATGAAGAAATAAATATTGGCAACACGTCAAAAGACCGTCGAATCAATTATGGGTTTTTATGAACCATATATCTTATAACGAACGATAACGATATAATATGAGTTTTTATTTTTGTTTTATAATCAACGCCATTATATAAATTGATACAGGATTATAATTTCAATAATGTACAGTTAGAACCGGTTCTAATGTTCGTTAAACCTGAACTGAATTATTAATTAATTTTGTAACAATAACAAACCGGATCTTAATATATATTTACGAAAAAAAAACACAAGCACAGATTTTCGACTTTTTAACTGACTTGCAAAAAAGTTTTGACTGGGTGATCGATTTTTTTTAATCGAAAGATAGTGTGTTATGTGGTCCCAAAATCAAAAAGAACACTTAATTTTTAATATTTCTGCTAATATTATAAGAAACAAATTTCCCGCTATATTATCTTGTTTTGTAGGTTCCATTTTTTTAAACTTTTTCATGTAATAATCATCATCATTATAGCCTATACAGTCCACTGCTGGACATAGGCCTCCACAAGTTTACGCCAAAAATAACGTGAACTCATGTGTTGTCACCACGCTGGGCAGTCGGGTTGGTGACCGCAGTACTGGCTTTGTCGCACCGAAGACGCTGCTGCCCGTCTTCGGCCTGTGTATTTCAAAGCCAGCAGTTGAATGGTTATCCCGCCACCGGTCGGCTTCTTAAGTTCCAAGGTGGTTGTGGAACCTTGTTATCCCTTAGTCTTACGACACCCACGGGAAGAGAGGGGGTGGCTAAATTCTTTAGTGCCGTAGCCACACAGCACAATAATCATGTATTGGTGATTAAAAAACATATTTTTCATTTTTAATTATTGTTTGTCTGTATTCTAATTAATCTCGGCACGGTTGGACAAACCGGTTGGATTTTAATGTATGATGTATCAGATTCGTCACGATTGCGTGAGCGACACTTATACATACTTTACATATGCATGTTTATATAAAGTTATATATTTGTATGTCCAAGTTGATTTTATCATTTTTATT